>NC_045645.1:9400000-10092500 GCF_009829145.1 Chiroxiphia lanceolata | reverse complement strand
GCAGCCCTTCCCTGGTTCCACAGTTCTATATGGATGTGCCAGTGTTGCTTCCATGCTTTAGGACATGGTCCACAGGCTGCTGTGTCATTTCTTAGCATGGAGATACCAGTATTAAGGAGGCAGGACTATTTTCAGAGAAGGGTGACTATCCCCAAAATCAGTGTAATTTTTTTTGCCTGCCCTGTATTTCTATTGTTCACTTCAGTGCAACTCACCATTAATTACTGTTTTCTGAAGTGTACTTCTTGTATTCTCAATAGTTTTATACCATGTGTAGGGTGGGAAGATTTAGCAGCTTTATGGGGTTTGGCTGTTGAATCTCTACATCCAAATCACTGCAGCCAGGGTTGCACAATCTGAATTTCCTACTAAAATGCTGAATCCAAGAGGCGACTGGGGCAGAAAAGGTGATGGGGACAGATGTTTCATCTTCACAGTACAACCCTACACTGCTTGCCTTCCATTTCCAAGGCATGTGGGCTATAGCCCCACTTCTGGATACCTTTGCCTCCGACAGATCTAGTGTGAATAATGTCTCTGGTGTTTTGCTGGGGATTCCAAGGGCATCTCTCTCTGCATTTAGTTTTCTATCTTCTTCCAGACTTCCCTCTGTAGAGGTTTTTTTTGCAAAACCCATACTCTGGCTGCCTTTTGGCACTGCTACAAGTTTCTCTGTGCTGCAACCCTCTTGCCAAAAAAAATGTGAGTGGTGACCTAGTCCCTTAGACAACCCGTCCTCCAAGAAATAACCTTGTGGAAGAGCCATTTTGAGCAGGATTTACAGTTTACCATGAGTTGGGGTCTTCTCTTCCTTTGGTGAAAGAGCAGCCTCTCACCCAGCCCTCAAAATTAAAGGCATGTTATGTCTTATAAGTAATATCCGTTTAGGTATGGAGACTGTGTTTATGTTTCTCATGTTAAAAAAAGGGGAAGGGAAAAAAAAAAGGGAATCTGAGGTTACTGTTTTGCTGGAAAAATATCAAGACTTGATTGGCAATATCCCACTAAACCACAAGTTTGTAGGAGAGAAAACAAACCCATTGGATTTTCTAAACTATGCCTATGTGCTTTATGAAAATGTGTCCCATATAGGTCACTTCTGCTCTTATTATAGCTGTGGCAAGTGTACACATAATTGAATCGCGGAAATACTACCCCATGCTGCTCAATGACTGAAGAGAAAACAAATCTTTATTATGCCTGGGTTCACGTAATATATAGGAACACTATTGTCTTTTTTTTTTTTTTAATTTTTTTTTTTTTTTTAAAACCAGTTTTAGCTTTCAGATGTATTTTATTGTCTGTGGGAACATGTGTTTTACAGACCTGTCATGTGAAAGCTATTAACAAGAGGAACTGGAGGAATAACAATAAGCCACGTAACCGTGGCATGTCTACTCCCCGAGTTCAACTGTTACGCTGCCGCTCCGAGCGCGTGTGAAATCGGATCGCGCCGAGCGGCGTTAGCGCTTCTCCTGCCATTTTTCATTGGGAAACTTAAAGATTTTTTTAAGTGACCTATTAATATGGGATTGCTGGCATCAGAGGCGCGTTTTGGGGCCAAGCTGGCCGGGCATCAAAACGGTTAAATAGTGGAATGAAGATCAACTGGATTCACGCGAGATGTCCGATTTTATTTACCAAATCTGAGCTGGGCAGGCAGTTCTGAAACTGTTCCTTGCTCGTTCACACATGTGGTGGAAACTGTTCTGCCTTGCCAAGCACCACGGAGCCCAGAATTTGCAATTAACCCACTTCCAGAGCTTTTAGAGAGGATCTGAAAGGGGCCCTGAGCAGTGGCCTTGACCGCTGCTGGCTCCCTGAATAGCTTCATATTTGTGTGTGTTGTCCTTGCTCACAGGTGATGGAGTTTTTCCTTTTTCTTAAGACTAAGAAAACCTTGTAGTAATCCTGGATTAGGCAAACCTATTAACATACAGGAAGAGGAGCCAAAAGGGATTGCGCAAAGTGAGATCCAGAGAGTGGTTCATGTGGAGAACATGTGGAACATTATTTCGATGACACTTTGTAGCAACCTGGATGATGCCCTTGCTAATCACATCTAGTAGATTGTGTTCACTACAAATGTACTGTGAATAAATTTGGGTCAAACCCAACAGCACTTCACTTTTTATTTCCTTTTTTATTAATTTTAGAAGGAAAAACCCTCTGATGTCTTTGACTTCTAGCTGTGTAAACAAACCCACAGATACTTAAGCAAGTTAGTGGTCAACAAGTATTCCATAGTGCTTTCTGTAGGATCTGGGCGTGAGACCTGTTGTCTTGGCCCAAGGACAGCTAGAACCACTGTGCATTTGTTTTTCCCCTTACCTGGGTTTCGCTCTGCAAGTGGGAAGAGGGTTTCCTGTACCTTGTGGTTTGTGATTACTCTGAATGTGGGTTTCGGGGAATCTGGGGCTTATTTTGGTGGGGATGTAGTGCTCCTCTCGGTGATGGACTTAATAGCAAAGGTGGATGGGGAAACTGAGGCAAAGGGAAGGAGGGTGCCCTGCCCAAGGTGACATTGTGGCTGGGAAACACCCTAGGGTTCTCCTTCTAGTTTTGAGGCAAGGCTGTATTTCTCTGAAAAACTTATAAGAACTTGGAGTTACAGACATGCAGCAATTTCCAGGTGTTCCCTTCACTGTATGTCCTAGCCTCATGTTTTTGAGCAGATCTGCCCCCTACCTGGTGCAAAGGTCCAACCAAGCTATGCAGATGCAGGAAATCCTGCACAGAATGTTCACAAACAGCATTTAAAAACCAGATTTTGCATGGCTTTATTGTGATTGAAGGTGAACAGGTTCTGATGGGACTCCATTGGCTCTTGTGGAGGGGCTGGTCCTTGCATGGATGAGTCAAGGATGGGTATCCCACAGCTGCTCAAGGCACATAGTTGTTGCATGAGTAGGTACAAACACACATATACCCTGTAAATACAGAGAGGAGTGAGCCAAGGAAGGCTTCAAAGGCATAAAAGTGATGGGCCTGGAGTGTAGCTGGGCTGACCAGGTAGAAGCCATACAGATACTCGATCCTCCAGTGTTTGTTTGCACAGCTCTGGGCTGCCTGGCCACGGGGCGCTCGGCAGAGCATCGGGCTCTCCCTAGAGAAAAGTGCCAGATTAGTTTTCATGGCCTTTTGCAGAGGGATTGCTTCAGGGGTCTGTTCCTGTAAGTTAATATTTGCAATGCACAAGGCTTAACTGAAACCAGGCTGCACAGACATCTGATAACCATAACAGAGGAGATGCTTTTTCCCCGCAAGACCGACTTGGAAAAACAAATCCCAAACCTATTCCCTTTGGAAAGATAGGAATATGGAAAGACAAGCATCAGGAACGGTACTGCGTGGTTTGCAAGGGGTTTTCTAGTTGAGTTTTTTTTGTGAGCTGCTTGTATTTGCCTGTATTGATAATGGGTTTGGTTGTTTCTCCCTTTTTTTGTAGCTGGGTTACCCTTCCTCATCATTGAAACGAGCACAATCCAGCCCTACCAGCGGGGCTTCTACTGCGACGATGAAAGCATCAGGTACCCACAGAAGAATGTGGAGACTATCAATGATGCAGTGCTGTGTGCTGCAGGCATCCTCATCGCCATCCTCGCTGTAAGTACCACCTCTGAAATCTCCTCTTCTGTCCCTTGAGGGGCTTTTTTGTCACCTCTTTTAGCACCAACATCCCGTCAGCAGGGGAGTTTAACACAGTCTTGCCAGTGTGTTCACAGTGTCTACTAAGGTTCACATCTCCTCTGCAATGATTTGACTTCACTGTAAGCATGGCAGCAAACATTTGCAAATGAAAGCATGTAATGAGAGGAATGAGATTAGTCTTGAAGCCCGTAAACAGGCCCAAAGCTGTTTGGGCAAGTCTGTGAGCTTCACAAGAGCTTTTTCACCCTCCAGTAGGAGTTCAGAGTAGAGGCAAAAACACTTGAGTGTCAGTAAGGACTTGGCATAGTTTGCCCCTATTCAAATCACCTTTGGTATTTGCCTATTTTATAAGGTTTAAAAAACAAAGAAAGGATACATCTTTTCAGCTAACCAGTGCCTGGAAAAGTTTAACAGGTTAGTATTAGGTTTTTAAGAGGTTGCATATTACAGCCGTTTTTAAATGACAATTAAAACCTTCCATGGGAGCATATTCTCAGAGTCCTCATTGTAAAAAGTAGGTAATGCACCACCTTCCCAATGTCTCTTCGTTTTCCTTTTCCTGACAGTTTCCCTAGACCTGAATTGATTGCATGGTGAGAGCTTTCTGTGTCAGCCAAGATGCTGAACTCAGCTCACAGAGTCGAGTGTTTTTATACCGGTATGTACCCAGTGCTGGGGCAGAAGACAAGAGCTGTCTCCTGATTGTTGCTTAAACGCTTCCAGCTAAGATGAAATTCTCCTATGAAAAGTACCTATATTTTCCTTCTCACCTGCTGCCAGAAGAGCTCAGGTGCTTTCCCAGTGACGCTGCCTTCCTCTCAGTCCTTCAGCTGGGAGGGATGGTGATGGAGAGGTCAGGAATACTTGTTCTCATTGTAGCTTCTGTCTTTCCTCATAGGAGCAATGTCACGGGCAATAGATATTTTAGGATGGCACAGTGCCTGTTTTGGTAATACCCCATCCTCAGCCTTGCTGCTTCCTGACATGAATATCTCGATCACTTCCTGATCTCTCCATCATTTCCTGACCACGTACACTCACTTAGCAAAGTAGGTCCCCAAAACTGCCCTGTTCCTATGCCCCCTCCCTTCCCAAAGCAAGCCCAAAAGGTGCCAGACCCCAACTTCTATAAACACAACAGAATTTTACCCTGCAGGTGAATAACCCCCAAGTGTGGAAAAGCCATAAAAACAAAATGAAAAAGCCTCTCATTTTTGCATTACTGCCTGAGCTATCGGCACGCCAGCTCCATGCAGAGTGCTCTTCTGATCTGTAATGAGGCAGTGGCAAATATAGGAGTTGGAACAGAGACTGGAAACATAATCAGCTGCCGATGTGATCCATCAACTTTCTACCACGAAATAGCAGGTCAATTAAAAGAGAAAGAAAATCCCCAAAGATTTTGATGTTTCTGCCCTGGTTTCACTGTGCCCACAACAAATGTAACTTGATAAGGTAAATTCAAAAGCTCAGTTATTTGCTGCTGAGTGACACAAATGGCTAACGAGGAATTGAAGCAACAGATTTCTTTGCTAAGGCAGCCTGCATGGAAAATTCAAGTCAGCCTGACCTCTTTTTTCAGATGTAACCCAGATACCAGAATTACTGTAGCATAATAGGAATTCCTTCCAAATCCACAAAGCACTGACTCTGCTCCTTTCACTCCATCATTTGCCTTCGGAAGGCAGGATGGTGGTTGTGAGGACTTCCACAGAGCGGGCATTTGGGATGGGGCAGCCAAAATTTCACGCCCTTGCTTTTTGTGGCGTCACAGGCAGTGTAGCTTGGGGTAAAAGGTCCAGGTCATGTTTTAAGTGGCTTGAGAACACCCAGAGAGCTTGTTAAGTAAACGGCAGAGATGAGTCCTTGGCTTCAATCAGGATGTGAGAGGATATACATTTGGTTTTAATATCTGTATATTTACTGACTTCAGGCAAATTTCTGTGCAGCTGACACTGGATAGGCTCGTGCCTCTGAGCTGTGCACTCTCACATCTCTCCTGACTGCTCTTCATGCTGGGAAATTGTAAATTGTAAATTTTATGTTGGTGGTCCCTTGGATGGCCAGGGGAAGGTGACACTCTCCTCTTCCTGAGCCTCATACAGCTACCACTGCTGTGGTCTCCTGTGTCCCCACACCTGAAACCCTGTGAAATACTCCTAGGAAAACTAATTTCCTAGGTGATCTACGTTACACAGCTGGGGTAGCTGGGTGTTTTACAGTTGAAGGTGATACACCAATGTGATTAGCACAGAGAACGTTACACTAGAGACATAAGTGACTAGAAAAGCTCTAAAAGTAATTATAGGCTCATTGAATTGCTTATAATAACAATAAAATGGGCATGACAACCAAAAGTCTGCAAAAAGCATTCACTGACAGAAAAGTTTGATATTGGCTTCTCTCTAGTGAGACAGTCCCTGGGAGCTGTGCCCATCACCTGGGAATGGCATATGTCCCATGTGGATGGCTCGCCAGAAATGTGAGGGATGAGAAGAGCTTAATATCTTTAAAACTTGTTTTCTTTCCAGGATGTCCTTCCAGTCCATGCACATCTGTGCTGCATTAGTTTTTCACCGTCCTGCTTTATCTGGGACATCGCTGCCAAAAAAACAAGTTTTCCCAATTTTTACCTTCTCATTAAGGTTGAGCCATGGCTTTCACTAAGTGGGGAGGGTTCATGGGTACCCAGCAGCATGTTAGTGAGGGAATGAAGGCTCCGGTTTACAATCTGCTACATGTGTGCAATTACCCAGACCACCAACGGTGAGAGAAAAATATTAATCCCCAGACCTTTGTCGGTCCCTGTTTAAAATGGTCACATGCCTTTCCAAGGCCAAGAGCCTCAGGTTTACGTATTTGTGAGTTTGGAGTAATGGCACATCTACCAGTATGAGATATCATCTTTAGTTTGTCTCATCTCCCCCCTGTGAAAGCCATGAGGTTTGAGCCTCTTAGCTCCCCTTCATGTGAATTTAGGCTTTCAGGAGTGCAAGTGGTGCTTTGACCTCGTACAGGAGCCTCTGTGTGCATCCAGGACAACCTGACCCTGCAGTCCTCATGCCAGTAAGTTTCCTGGCTTGCCAGCTTGTACTGGAAAATGGTCCAAAATGGAGATAAACCATGGTCTTTGGAGACTGTGAGAATTAAAATGATGCTGTAGCTGGTTAGCTGCAGCTGCCTAGACAACTCTTGGTCACTGACAGATTTTCAAGAGTAAATCTCAGCTGTGACATGTAAACTCCAAAACGATGGTGCAGCCACCCAAAGCTTTCCTGTGCACGGTGGCAGAGCACACTCTAGCTTGGCCTTTATTTTTTATTATTCTAGTTGTATCTCTCTTTGATAAAGCTTGCTTAGCTGCAATTTCAGCTGCCTTAGGTCAACCTTTGTTTTTTCAAGCCCTGGTACGAGTGAGTTCAAACAATGATAGAGCTTCATCTCCTCTTAGTCTAATTGCCATACTTTTCCAGTTTATTAGTTTCCAAGGGCTGTGCCAAGCTTTTAAAAAAGGTAGGCAGGGGAGCTTCGTCTGCTACTTACAGCTGGCAGGCTGCCACACCAGGAGGAATATTGCTGGCTGCTCCAGAAAGGGATTAACATGAAGGCATTTTTCCTGACAGTTAATTTTACATATCATAGTCTCCATGACTAGAGAGAAGCAGGGACAAGGGGGCACCCAAAAAAAATCCTCTGCCTCGATTTATTACTCAGGTATAAAAACATTTAAAGTAATGAATAAAATCCTAAAGCTGTAAATCTGGAACTTAAAACTTAGGTGTGTAGCGTGACGGAGAACAATTTAAGCCTTTGCCTCTTTGGGAGAGGTGAGACATTTGGACTTCATTTCACAGCCTGATTTTCATTAACCTGCCTTTTAAGAGTCATGAATGTGAGAAGTTGGGTCCTCTGCTCCCTGACAGTGATTTATGGTGATATTGTCAAACCTCAGCACCCCCGACACAAGAAAAACATAATTTGCTGCCACGCAAATGCAAGACCCCTTGAAATGCCCTGAAATACTGGTGTTTATGAAGGCTTTGAGAGGTTTGAATTGGGTCTGGTGGCAGCAAGTTTTAGGCCAGAATATGAAGTTTGGGATGTTCTGGTTCTTCCCTTGTTGTGTTCATGATTTTAAGAGAGTAAAATAAGCAGGTTGTTCATTTGCTTTCCTCCAAAATCAGTTTGATAAGAGGGTAGTGGATCTGGCCTCTCCTTCCCAATACAAACTGATTCTTTATCTCATTGATGTTAATGTTTTCCCCCACTATTCTGGGGTGCTATTTCACTTCTTTAAAACTATGCCGATGTGCTAATGCAAAATCTACCTTGTTTTTGTGTATCGGGTTTTTCCATAAACAACATTCTGAGCATTGCAATCTCTTCTTGAGAGGGAAGAAGAGGAGCATGGAGAGACAGTGGGCTGTGGGTTCTCCTTCCTCCTTGAGGGAGCAGATTCCTGATTCGAGATGCTCGGGGCACAAAGAGATGTCTCAGCCCTGCATTTACACACATCACGGGTCTTGCACAGCACTTTTCCTGCTCTCTAACCTCTCTGTTTGTTTCCTCCACAGATTATAACAGGAGAGCTCTACCGCATCCACTACCTGAAGGAGAAATCCCGCTCCTTTATCCAGAACCCCTACGTGGCAGCGCTCTACAAGCAAGTGGGCTGCTTCGTTTTCGGCTGCGCCATCAGCCAGTCCTTCACAGACATTGCCAAAGTGTCCGTCGGGCGCTTGCGGCCACATTTCCTGGCAGTTTGTGACGTGGATTTCTCCGTCATCAACTGTGCCAAGGGAGTTTACATCCAGAACTACACCTGCAGGGGAAACGACAGCAGGGTCCAGGAAGCCAGGTGAGAGCCCAAAGTGGCACTGAAGCAATGAGTTGCTGCCACTGAAAGTGTCTCAGGAGTTTCTCTGTCAGCAATAGCGATTCAAATCTGAAACTGAGAGAGTGCATGTTTAGATTAGATATTAGGATGAAATTCTTCCCTGTGACGGTGGTGAGGCACTGGCAAAGGTTGCTCAGAAAACCTGCGGCTGCCCCATCCCTGGAAGTGTTTAAGGCCAGGTTGGACGGGACTTGGAGCAACCTGGTCTAGAGGAAGGTGTCGCTGCCCATGGCAGGCAGTGTGAACTAGATGATCCTGAAGGTCCCTTCCAACCCAAACCATTTGGTTATTCTATGAAATGCTGCTTTTTCTCTGAAGGCCATAAATCTGTTTTCCAGTGACCGGCAGTTTCCCTTGGGAAGTGTGGCACTTGGCTGAATAATATTTCTTTTCCTTTCTCTTTACTCCTACACTATTGTTCCCCAGAGCTGTTGCTCAGTGTGGGAATTCACCCTATGAGCTGAGCTCATGGCGAACAGCCTGAGCTGTCCTGTGTGGTGGAGCAGAGAGTTTCTCCTCCAGAAAGGCTCCACCAGACAGGCAGGGCTGCTGTGCCTCCCCTTCGAGCTATCAAATCCATCAGATGCTCAGTTTTGACTTTTCCAGGGACACATTTCATATACTGCAAATAAGCGACCGGAGAAGTCGCTCACTTCTTATTTCTTTACAGTTTCCTGGTTATTTGAGGCGAGATGATGAGTTATCAGGTTATCCTGGAAATAACTGCTGTCCCACGAGTAGACCAGGAAGGGACAAACAATGCAAGCATCCTGTCCATCCGTTCGCTTTCTGCCTCATGAGCAAACAGGGCGGATAACACAGGTTTTATAACCTAAAGGATTGGGGGTTGTGGGGGTTTTATAACCCAAAGGATTGGATGATGTGGATCCTTCTGCTTTGGCACCCTCAGTAGAGGCAGGGAAGTCACCGTATTGTATTTAAATTATAATATTGAAGCTTTTGCTGGTTGGTTCTTAGCACCTGCTTTGTTTTGCAGGAAATCCTTCTTCTCTGGGCACGCGTCCTTCTCCCTGTACACCATGCTGTATTTAGTGGTAAGTAACCTCACTGAGCTGATTGATCTCCTGTCCCCCTTTCCTGCAGCACTCACCCACGTTCCATAGCACTAATGGCGCTATGAGCATCAGAGATAGAAAGTTGGTTGAAAAAAAAAATAGTGAACTGGTGGTAGGAAGGTCCACTCTCAGACATTATTTAGGATGGAGACTCCTGAGGTGATAACTGAGCTGTGCAGCTTTGGGATATAGCCAAGGTTGCAAATAAATCCAAATCCTACCAAATTTGTGGATGACCTGTGCAATTTTGTTCACCCTATATTGTGGTTTCCACTGAGGAGAGTTTGGGGTGAGGCAAAAGGTTTCATGGATGGAGGAGGAAGAAGGGCGGTTGTGGCTCTATCAGGGTGTGATGGCCGGTTCTGAAATGTGCCAGTGGAGCAGGTGGAGCAGCCTCTGCCTGCCTGGTTCCGGAGCAGAGGGCTGGGACTTGTTTTTCTTTGTCAGTGAGAAATGGCTCTGCCCTTCCTGTGCCGGGGCTGGGGGCCGGGGTGGCTGCCAAGGTGCTTCCTGCCAGGACTGCAGGAGGCACGCTGCCCACACAGGCTGGACCCACACACAGCATTTGGGAGAGTCTGGATAGTGATTTGTGTCTGGTTTTCCCTATTTAAAAATTATTTATTTTGTAAAAAATCAGGCAGAAAAAGATTTTGTATTTCTTTTAAGATTTGTGCACCTCCTCCATCCCCTGTGAGCTCAAACTAGCAACCAGAGAAACAGCACGGCACTGACAAAAACATTAAACATGAGCTTTTATCTATAAGCAGTGCTTCCCCCAATCCACTACCCTCTGCAAAGATAAGTGACCACTGCTCCCTCCTGCCTTTTCAGCCCTGGATGCTTCCTCCCTCTGAGCAATTTCTGTAACTGAATCACTGAACTTTCCAGGCAGTTGTGGGTGGCATATTAAATTATTTCTTTGTTTTCCCTCTTACTTTATTTTGTTTTTGGAAAACTTGTGAATTTCTTCAGTAAAGATTTTGGCCATTTCCTCCCAGCCATGTTACAATGAAGAGTTGCCTTGGTGATGCTTCACAGGAGGCTCAGCCCATCGTAAAACTTTCTGAGCTGAGTTTGGAAACCATCGCTCACACCAGCATTTATTTATTTCTGAGGAGATCTGTGGGCAGGCAGATAAGTCAGCCATGAGATGCCTTTGAGCCCAGCATCTGGAAACAGCAAGGACTGCCAGTCCCTGTTAAGCTGGTGATGGTTTCTCTACTAGGGCTTGACCCTCTTTCTGCAGGGTGCTGGACAAACCTTGTTGCTTTGCCAGTTTCTTTTTCCATGTGTTTTTCTGAAAATCCAGCACTTGTGGAGCAGGTGAGAAACAAATGGAAATACAGTGCCTGGGGGGGCTGGTGGCAGAGAGTGCGCTGGAGACCCCAAAACTGCAGAGTACATTCAACATTCCCACAGAATGCAGAGAAGACCTGCTTCAGAGGGTGAGGCATCAGAGCAGAGAGCTGCCTCTGGTCTTCCTTTGCTGCATTCCCTGTCCCCATATGGGAGCACTTGAGCTATGTGCACTGAGCAGCCCCTGTCCCACACCTCCTGATCCGGGACAACAGGCTGCTCCACTTATCCCTTTCCATGGAGGGCCAATCCCTTTACAAATTATTTTATTTTTAATTTTTAACTTGTCCCAAAACTGTGATAAGGCTGGTAGCAGGCTCTGTCTGATTAGTTGTCCAGTTGCTTTGTGCCTTAAGAAGTTGGGAAAAATTACATCAAGTGTTTGGTCATAAATTGCAGGGAGAAAAAGGCAACTTGTGACAAGACGTGATGTGATGTGTATCAGAGATGATGAAGTTATGATCTTAAGAGTCTTTTAAATAAAGAAAATGACCTTTAATCATTCAATTCATAAATGATTTTGTGATTCTAACATGTCTAGCAGCATCCAGATCCTTGATCACTGACTGAACTTGAATGAAAAACCTTATAGAAAAAGGGAAGCAGAAAATCTGTCAGATTGGGAGAGGTTCATAATACCAAAAAATAATTAAAAAAAAAAATGAATGAGTTGGGGTTTTCAACCTGGTTAGAAATGTGGAATCCACCATGCCAGTGCCTTCAGGAGGTGAGTTTGATGGATTTAATCAGGGAATCATCTCAATCAAGAGCTCACTGGTTCCTAGGAAGTGAGGGCTGTGCTGCAGCAGGTTGCTGCATGTGCTTTGGATACCAGGAGTTTGCCAGGAGCTTCTGCAGAGTGGGGGTATTTGTGGGGCTGAGTGTGTCCTGCAGAGGTTTGGCTGATCACTTGCATCCCAAGTGTGTTCTCGATTGAACAATACTTCATATTTCAAGGATAAGTCACTTCCCGTCTTTCCTGGCGTTGCCTGGCTTCACTCTCAGAGCCCATTCTGAATTAAAATGTTTGCCTCACCTGATGGAGACGGGTGCCAGAAAAATTCAGCCAGTCTATTAAAAGATACGCAGATTCCCACGCATGCCACAGGGCTTTGCCTGCACCATGGGGACGGATTTGTCCAGGTATTTTGTGGGCAGTGGATGAGTGACCATGGCTTCCCCATTTCCCAGCCCAGCAGCAGAGCCCTGTATTATCCATGGGCTCCTGGTAGGAAAACACCAATAGATGCCAAGCCCTGGAGGGCTTTGGAGGAAAAGTCCCAGGGAAAGGCACTTGCAATACAGGAAAATCCCCTGGGATTTAGTTCTTAAATGCTGAGACTTCAGGGCTAAGTTTCTCGCAGCCTTCTTGTCACCAGGAATACTCAATTAACATCAGGCCTTTGTATAAAAAATTTAAAAAGGGAAATTACACTTGGGTAATCCTCTTTGTCTTAATTTTCCTTGCTTTGTTACTCCTTGGCTGAGTGAGATGTAATATATATTTATAGTAGGCTGAGGAAAGAGGAGGTAGGGAACAGCTTATTCCAGGCAGCCCTCTGGACCTGACCCACACTTCTTGGTTTTGTTTCTCTGGATGTGGGGGAGTCTTTGCAGAGAGCAGTGGATGCTTTCCACACCCCTCAAGCATGTGAGACCATAACGCTGATATTTTTTGCAGCATGAAGTTGCCTGACATCACAGCCAACCACACAGAGGGTGCAGAAAAGCTAAATTTAAGTATCAGAAAATCTAAATTAATATCCCTCAACAATGTTTACTGATTCTGGATAAAATGCAAGTAAACCAGAGCAGCTTGTGTATTTATTGTGTGTCGGTGGGTGAGGCTGAAGACTTCGGATCAGAATGGATTGTGGTGTGTTTTGCTGATTTAAATGAAAAATTAGAGATGTTTTTGGTTTTGTGAGGGGGAGCATGAGGCTTTTCACTGGAGCTTCTTGCTGAAGGGCGGAGAAGGTCCAGTGACCTGATGCTCTTGAGCAGTGACGTGCCCTTGTGAAGGAACCCCTGTGGTGATTGTGGACTTGTGGAGTCCAGTTTAGCGGTGACCTAAGTAAGCGAATAAACTGGAGTCACATCACAGGCCAAGGCTGAGGTGTCAGCTGCATTGCTGAGCTGATGGGGGTATTCCTGATGGAGTGGGAGGATGCTGTATGCTCAGCAAAGGCAGGGAAGAAGCAAACAGCACATGCCTTTTGTGCTGAGAGGTTTTTGCCCATCTCCTGTCCTTGTCTTCTAGCCATCTTGGTGCTAAAAGCCAAATTCTGCATTCCCTGTCCTCTAGCTGACTTTGTCCAGCCAGGGCAATGTGTTACACTGGAGTGAGTCTGGGTTTGAGAGGTTTTGTCCCTGTACCACTTTGGGCACCACTCTCTTTGCAGATGGGGCCAGAGGTGGAGGTCACTTCAGGTCAGACAGCCAGAAACAAGCCCAGCCGTTTACCAGAGGGAAACTTTAGGTGTGACTAAGGGTCGTGGTTGAGGGAGTTCAGCCTTGTGGTGGGAGAGTGTGAACAGGATGGGATTTCTGGATAGCAGAAAGCCCCGGGAGGCTGGACATGACTCTTTTAGACTGTGTCCCCTGCCAGCTCTTCCTTGATGGGTTTGCCCAGGGGTTGTGTGTGGCTGTGGGCAGTCCCCACCAGCACTGTGGAAGTCCCCTGGCACAAGAAGAGTGATGTGACATCCCTCAAGCCATCTGCTTTGTGGTAACTCAGCCTCTACGAGGAGACAGTGGATGGGAACTCCAAATAACTCCTGCTCTGTATGATCCCATTTCATATCATTCCATCCACCCTTTCTCCTGTTGATGCTCCTGGTTTTCACTGCCTTGTGATGATCTGCAGTGGAAATAACCCCGGTTGTGGTCTTGCTCCTCCACCCCCTCTCGGGAAGGGCTCCATCCAGCCACACGGTCCCATACAAATCTGGCAGTCTATAGCAGGCAGCACTTCAGATCTGCTCCCAGGTTTGAAAAAACACAAAACACCTTCATAAGCAGATTTTCAGATAAATTTCCAGGAACTTCCTATTTCTTGGAAATAGAACTAATTCCTGCTTTAGGGAAATTCTAATCTTTTCAGCCCCTAAATTCTACTTTCACTTTTTGATCTTCTCTTATTAATTGGGTTTTACTTTCATACTAAGGGCAGAGGCAAGGTTTGGAGCACTCTGAGCCTTGCCTTGAAAGTATTTAGGGGATCCTCAGCACCCTGGTGTTTCAGAGCAGTTTCCATAATACTGCATGTTCAAAATATGTTTGTGGAATATTAGAAGTGTTGTTACTCTCTTTTTCTTTTTCCTTGTGAGTGGGGAAATAAAGAGCAATTTTTCCATGACCTTTATTGTGGCAGTAAAAGGAAGTCAGCAAATATCCTCACACTAGTAGTGCAGTGTCTGAGGGTCATCTGTTCCTGTGGGTTTTACTCCTCCAAGATATGCATGTATGGGTGTGAGTTGAGCACTGGGGGCTTGAGTGACACCCAGCACACCCTGTATGGTGCCACACTGCCTTTGCACTCCTTTTCCAGGGCTAAAGTATGTAGTTAGGCACACAGTTCAGCCCCAAAAGTGTCTGTTTTATTGGGTGTTCAAACCTGGTATTAGCTTTTTATTGCTAATTTTTAATTGA
Organism: Chiroxiphia lanceolata; assembly: GCF_009829145.1. Classification (NCBI taxonomy): domain Eukaryota; kingdom Metazoa; phylum Chordata; class Aves; order Passeriformes; family Pipridae; genus Chiroxiphia; species Chiroxiphia lanceolata. The sequence continues at coordinate 10,077,869 of NC_045645.1, read as the reverse complement.
TACTTTGCATCCTCCCCTCTCAATGACCTGTTTAGTCCAGGCTTGTGGGATGGAATGATTTAAGGAGGTGTCAAGACTCTGCTAAAGTGACAAATGTCAGATTATCTGGCAGCAAATTTCTTTCTTAAGGGGTTTGATGTGACAGAGACACAAGATTAAAATAAGACATCAGGTTTCAAGTCTTTCTGGTAGAACTAAGAGTGATGGTTTATAATATATAATACTTGCAGCTAACTTTGCTCTTCAGCAGATACTTGAACCTGAATTTTGCACTGTCACCTGGGCTGAGCTGAGGCTCTTGAACATGAAAATAGAATCCTAGAATGGTTTGGATTGGAAGGGACCTTAAACATCACCTGGTTCCAACCCCCGTGCCATGGGCAGGGACACCTTCCACTCGACCAGGTTGCTCAAAGCCTCATCCACCCTGGACTTGGAACACTTGCAGGGATGGGGCATCCACAACTGTATCGTGCCTGCGCAGTTACTCTCAGGGGCAGATCACTCAGTGCACAAATACCATGGCAATGAAAATTATCGTCACAAACTAGAGAACCACCCCACTGGTCTATGTGCTGGGCTGCATCAGCGTGGGTCTGCTGTGGGGTCTGAGAGCTGAAACTCATCCCGTACATTGTGTGCACACGTTTTCATGGTGTGGGGTGTGCACTGTGGGGATGTGGCTCTGTTCCCAGGCTCGGGCTGGTTTGCACATATATTCCCCAGTATCATAGTGTGCATTAGCCAGCACCAAGCTGTTTTGGTACTGTTCTCTTCCATGTTAATTGGATAACAATTTGGATAATTTGGAGCATCTGCTCCATTTAAACGACATGATGTTTCATTTCTTCTGAAGAGCCCAGTGTGTGTTCTTTCTAAAAAGGGGTAAATACAATGTTTATGCAACAACCAAACGTACTAAATTGGCCAAAATGATGCTTCCCCCTTATCAGCTTCCCAATTAGTTCTGCTTTTATAGGTAAATGGTGTCATTAAGTTATTTGTGGTTTCAGGGAACCCAGCGAGAGCTTCATTCCCTTCATATCAAGGCAGTACAAAGTGGTCTGGGTGTGTAAAAGGGATCATAAATGGGAATTAAACCCCTTTCCAGCCCACTGATGTTGCAGAGCCCCTTGAAGCACACCAGGTCTGACTTCTAGTGCTTCATTTAAAAACAGGCAGAACAGACCTACTGCAGCTGAGCCCATGGGCTGTGAGTCTGAGCTGCAGGAGCTGAGCTGCATTTGCCACACCTTTTACACTCTTTGAGTCTCTCTGCTCCCCAAGCCTGAAGGTTGCTCTGGCATCCCTCCCTTCCCGTAGCCTTCCTCCTTGTGCTCATCTATGGGCAGTGAGTTGCCATTTTCCTGTCCTCTCTTCCCACCCAGCTTCCTGGTTCCCACAGGAACCAGCCATGCCCCTCAACTAAAACGGAAACGGGCCTGAGATAGTCATGACAGGGGTACAATGCCTATTTGACATCATGTCTACATCATCTTTTTGGGTTGGGCCAGGACTTTGCATGTCATTCCCACCCAGTGAGGGAATTCCCATGTTAGAGGATGGCATTGTGCACATCATCAGTGGTTGTGGCCATGTCTGGAAATCCTCAGGACTGACTCTGAAGGTATAGCATCCTGCATTGATTCCTTTTTTGCCTCTGAGAGATGCTGTGAGTCCTACATACCCCAAATTTGGGACTTTGCTTCTGTTGCATAGTAAATAGCGATGGAGAAGAATTTCCTTACTCAGCCCCATGGGATGTTGTGTGGAGGCTGAAGTGGGACCACGGTGTGAGCCGGGATGCAAGGTTTCCCAAACCCCTGATCCTGGCTCACTGAGGAGGATCTGCACCCATCCATCTCTGCCTGCATCCCCTCTATGAGTTAAAATCCCTCCAGCTCCACTCCGCTCTGCATGATGGAGGCCACACATGTGCAAGGAGCATCCTTCTTCTCTGACAGCTCCCCCCTCCTTGACCCACAGGGTTGTGGATGCCTCATGGCCAGCCCCACAGAGCAGTTGCTGCTGTATGTGCATATTTTGGGCAAATTTGGGCAAATTATTACACAACCTTTTTGTTTTCCTCTCTTCCCACAGTTTTATCTGCAGGCCAGATTCACATGGAAGGGAGCCCGCCTGCTCCGTCCCCTCCTCCAGTTCACCCTCATCATGATGGCATTTTACACTGGCCTGTCCCGCGTGTCAGACCACAAGCACCACCCCACCGACGTGCTGGCAGGCTTTGCACAGGGAGCCCTGGTGGCTTACTGCGTGGTAAGTATGGAAAACCGGGCAGGGAATGGCACCAGGGATACTGGGAGGGTCCTTGGGGAACAGCAGATGCCTCTGCCATCTCAGGTAACTCCCCTTAAGATCCAAGGAAGTGACAGGAGGCAGCATTCTCCAGAGGCTCAGTCCAGGCTGATCAGGGTGCCGGGAAGTCATTCAGTCAAGGGAGAGTATTTCCCTCTTGCGCAGCAGCACTGGCTTTTCCAGCTGTTCTCAGTAATGAGCACTGGCTCATTAGCAAGGCTTTCCACCAGCACCCAAGCAGAGTCTGGAGTAGTTGGGATTATGGCACTTCCCAATACAATCCATCCAGAGGCTGTTCCCGGGCATGGGAGCTGTGTCTGCCTGATAAGGGGAGGCAGACTGCCTTGATGGGTGGTGGGTTTTCATAGAGCAAAAGGGCTCATGAGAAAGTGGCAAACAAAAGCTGTACCCACTTGTCTTCGGCTGCTGGGCTTGTTCTCATGCCACTTGCTTTCCAAAGGGTGACCTGATTGCACAGCCCTGTAACTCAAAGTGACACATGAAGATGTTTAAAGCTGGCAGGATGGGGAGCACCAGGTCAGGCAGCTACCTCAGATAGACACAAAGGAGATGGAGGTTGTGGTAGCTTCTGTGTCTGTGCAAGCTCCTGAAAGCAAGACTTTAACAGCTCACCACTTTTTGGTTTGTTTTTTTAAAACTGTTTTTTAGCTGATCTAAAAGTATGTCAGCCTAGGAGACAACGAGTTAAGTTCACTCATGTTACATTTTGCAAGGAGAGAGAATAGGTTATTTATGTACTTCCCACTCATTGATAATATTCCAAAGCTGAAATAAAAATGTCATTGTTGGAAAGTTTTTATGAAGTATTATTAACTCTCTGAGCAGTAGCTGCTGGGTTTTCCCACTGCTTGATGCTGGTGTCCCATGTGGAGCCGGCAAATCCAGAGGGGGAAGTGAGAGAAGTGTGTGTGTTTTTATGCTTGAGAAGTGGAATAACAGCAATACATAAGGGGAGTGGGGACCAGACAATCCATCTCAGGATCCCAGCAGCGGTTTCAGAAAGACAATAGCTCTCCGGATGCTCGGGATGGGTGTCCGGCTGCTTCCTGGCTGGGACAAGCAGCAGGCCTAGCTGTCCCCTCCCAGCCCTCCGGCAGCTGGAAGCTGTGCTGGGAAGGGGAGGCTGTGGCGGTGCTGGGTTAGTTTTCCTGTGTCGAGGTAAACCGACATAGGAAGCAGCTGCCTGGAGTTTCCCAGGCAGGCTCTGGTTTGCCTGCAAGCCTGGGGCAACCTGTGTTGCTCTCCCAGCTGGCTTGTGGAAGGGGCAGTTGTCTCCAAGGCCTTTGCAGGCATAGCTCAGTGACTCGGAATGTCTCAGGCCGCAGCTTAGTACTCAGGGCAGGGTTTAAACCCAACCCTTGTCCCATTTCATCAGCTTGCAAGGAACCATCAGGTTATGCTGGTGTTCTCTAGAACCTGGCTTTGCTGGTGGGACCCTTTGCCTAGGAGGGGCTGGCAGACTTTCCTCTATCTTGGGGCATGGCAGCGAGGGACAAGAGGAAGAGTCATCCTGGCACTCCCTGGAGTTTTCATTGAATGAGTAGTTTAGCAGCTTTTTGCTAAAATTATTGGTATGTTCTGGTGGTTCTTGCCCAGCTCTTGTGTCCGAGCCTCTGAAACAGAGGAGACTCATCACCTCCAACCTTGGGTGCTCTCAGCCACCCCTTCCCCAGCAAAGCACTCAGGAGTCCACTCTGCTGATAGTCAAGAGCTGTTAAAACACCACAGTTATCAGGCCATAATTTTCAGAAGAAACCAATTGTGGATTTCATCTCCGAAGGCTGCCAGAGCTTAAATCCAGGTCGTGCTGCAGCAGACACGTTTGTCTTTCAGTGCCTGAAATAACAAGCAGAAGACATTAATGTCAAGCACTTCCAGCTGATGAAACATTCAGACTTGGATCCAGGGTGAAATACGATGAGGATTTCTTAAATAGAAATAGTTTTTATATGCTTGCTATGTGTTGTGTAGTTTATGTCTCATCTGAGGGAGAGAGAAAAGGGGGATGTTGGAAGGACATGCTCCCAGTGTTGCTCTGGTTAGCTTAGATGAGTTGTTTTAAGCTCTCTGTATATGATTAAAAATTTCTTCAATATAATGAAAAGTAATAGGAATTGTTAAGTTGGAATACAAGATATTGGCTTACTTGTATAAAATGCTCTCAGCCTTCTCCTGTCAAGTTTTCTTTATGGGTGGAGAGCACCTTCTACAGGAAATGGAGCTAATCCAAGTGAAAAACTTCACACGTTTATTAGTCCTTTTTTGTGTTAAACAGTTCAAGCATTAGGAGGATTTAACACACTTTTAACCCCCAAAGATCACGTTTCATGATTCCTATAAATGTTTATATAACCTCCAGCCATGTTAAAGTGAAATACAGTTTAAAGAGAAATGAAACCTCTTAACCAGTCTCTGAATGAAACCCTGAAAAGCAGCACAGTAAAAGCTAAAATACCCAGGATGACACTCCACCATAACTCATTCCTGTCCAAAATAAGGACCAAACTCGGTGCAATCCCCATATGCTTCTTGCACTCAGCAATCTCCTCCTATAAATTGATTTGTCATGGCTATCTTGGTGCAGAAGTTCGACATCTTTTTGATTGAATCCAGTTCTCCAAGGTGGACAAGTATTTGAGATGGCATCAGAAGTGCACCAAACCAGCCAAATGGGGGTGTTAGAGTTATTAACAATCCAAAAGAAACCCAGTGCCAGAGCAGTTTAACATGCTTTTACAGCATAGTGCTGCAGCAAGAGGCCAGACTCCAGCTTGTGATCCTTGGTGAGGTCAGCTGGATCCTGTTATTTAACCAAAGGTACAAATGCTGCCACTTGGATGCCCTGTAAACAACTTTATGGTCTCTGTTATACGATTAGATGGCCAGACACCAGCACATACACTAAAAAAAGAACTGTTTTATAAATTGTCTCCTTCTCTGCTTTTCCACAAAGCAATAAAAGCCAAGCAACAACAGCTCAGCTTCCTGCATTCCCAGTTACAACTGTAGGAGTAAATTGCTGCTTACAACAGGTTTGCTGTCTGTTCAGCTTGGTGCCTTATCTGCTGATAGGGACTTGCCAAAGTTATTTCCAAGGACAACTAGACCTGCTGCACAGGGCTCTGGGTAGTTAGAAAATATGGAGATGCAGGTAGGGAAAACCTTTGCTTCCTTCCTGTGTTACCCAGCCTGGAAGTAGTAATCTAATATTATTCTTTGAGCATCTTGGAATTATTTTTTCACCTGATTTATCTGGTTGCTTAAATGTTGCATTAGAGTACTGTGGGAGAAAACACAAATGTACTGCTAATTCCTATGGCCATGTGCTGGTCATCCTGGGACTTCAATTTAGCAAACTCACAGCTCGGTCCAGATTATCAGAGCTTAAGGATGTCCGAGATGAGCTGGCCAATTTGGGCTGGCAGACGCAGTCGGTGGCAGGACAGAAGCTTGAAACTTTGGTGCCAGGTAACAAAATGATGAGTTTTTGCCACTTCTCACACCATCCAGAGGATCTGTGCTGCTGTCTGACTCTTTTCCCTTCTGGAACAGGGCTGAGCTCTGGCAAGGGTGAAAGTGCCCCGGTCCTGGAAGACTGATAAGCTTTGTGCGGTGGCTGCCAAAAGAGGATGTGGAAGTTTCCTCCCAGCATTTTGTTTCTTATTGTGTTGCTACCTTCCGAAATTGCCAACCTTTTTCACATCCTGGAGAGGGCTTACATCACGGGATATTTAGGAAGAAGTAGTCAGGAATAACTCCTCCACTCCTTAGCCTTTGGCTTCAGGACCAAACCCTGGCTCTGTATCGGTACTTTGGTGGGGGCATGAGGAGCGTCACTCACCATTGACTCATTGCTGATAACTTTTAACACAGCTTTGATTTGAAAGCTTTTAATTGCCTACCTGATATCTGGCTGAATGAATTGTTTCACACCGACTCCGTCCCTGAAACCACGCACCATGAGTGAGGACAGCCCTTTGGAGACCTTTGTTATTTTATTGGAGTGCAGGTCGTGTATCTGTTTCCTGGCTTTTCAACCCATTCAGCAGAGGTTTGGGTGTTGCACTCAGTGATTATGCAGTGAGAAATGAAGTTGTTCCGTCATGTTTTTACACTGTTTTGAGAGGCCTGAGCCTTTTTCTGCACTGTACAGAAAGGTGGTAGCAGGCACTTGGGATTTCACAGCTATTGGTGTTACAGGCAGGCATTCAATAGCACAAAAAGAGCTACTTTTGCAGATTAGAGATGTCTATATACTCTGTAAACCAACTTTTCAAACGAAGCATCACCCAGTGTGGCTAAGTTTGCCTTTTTCACTTCCTTCTACAGGTGTTTTACGTCTCAGATCTCTTCAAGCCCAAGACAAAGACTTGCCTGCCTCCACCGCCCATCCGGAAGGAGATCCTTTCACCTGTGGACATCATTGAGAGGAATAACCATCACAACATGGTGTAGAACTTCGAGAAATCGGATGGGTGTTGTATTTTATTTTAAACTTTTTTTTTTTTTTGCAAAAAAATGACTGCTGACAGCAACTACCTGCTGCTCTCAAATCTCATCAGACAGTAGAATGTAGGGAGAGACTTTCTTGCCCGACCAGTAAAGTCTTACTCTGTGGTCTTTTCAACTTGCGACATTTTGATGAAAGGGATGGTGGTGGTCAACTAAGGCAAAGGCGACAATGAGAAAGAAAAAAACCACAAAACACAAAAGCCGAACAAACAAAGAGAGGTGCCGGAGTTCTGGATGTGCAATTGGTTTGAGTGTTCATGTTGTAGTGAACGCCAAATTGTTCATAGCCCAATGAACACTAAGGGGTTTTTGGAAAGCTGGCCATCCTAGGTTTTTTCTTCCTATGAAGATTTCCAATGCCTGCGAGAAAAAAAACAACTCATGTCTAAATTGTATAGCACTATATACAAGCAACAGCACTGAGTCAAGATCTGGGGTTGGTTTGTAAGAGATGCTTTTTTCTCCTTTTGATCCTAGTTTATTTTTGCCTCCTCTATTCCATACTGTGACTTAATTTAGAAGAAGCTTGCCCAGTCCAAGATCTCTGAAGGGTCTCTGTTCTCTCTGTTCACACTACCTGCCTTTAACAAGCGGCCCTGAGACGCGCAGTGAGGCTGGAGATCTCCCTCCTCCGCGCAGAGAAGCCGCATTTCTTCCTCTCTGCTCGCTCCCTGGTGAGGGTTCATCCTGTCTGAGCCCCCAACATGGCCCTTTGTGAAAAGAGCATCCTCCACTTCCTGGCCATCCCCCTCCCCAAAAAAATCACAGCAGATTTTCTGTGTGCCCACGGGAGCTGGCGGTTTGCAAGTGGGTAGTGGCGGCTCTGCCGAAGACTCGTTCGCACTACAACCTCGGGGCTGAGTCCTGGGGAAACTTTTATTCTGCAGTTTTGGGACGGGCTGCTGGGCGGCACGTCCTGACCTGGGTGTCAGTCGGTTTGTGCATCCCTTCCTCCTCCTCCTCCTCCTCTTCCTCCCTTGGGCACCCCGGTGTGCTCCATGGCAGGTACCAGGTCCTGTGCTCCGCTGGGTCACACTGGTGGTAAATCAGTTGTGCCGATATTGAGTGTGATGACTAATTTTTTTTGCCCAGAAACCACAGGTTCTTGGTTTGCAGCCCTTTCACCAAGCGCGCTTGCAAAGGGATCCCGCAAAACATGCAGAACGGCCATTTGCACATCCTTCTTACAGAATCCGTCCTATCATTTCAACTTATAGCAAGCTATGATTTTTTTTATATTATAAATATTATATAAATAATGTATAAAACCTTAAAAATTAACTATGTAAAATATTATTTCTGAAACAATTTTAGATATATCCACTATGACTATAAACTGTGTCCTGACCTGTGTTATTTACATTTTGCTGCTTAAAAAAGCATTGAATTAATTTTTTTATAGTCGACTAAAATATTGTAGGTCTGTGGTAGTAATATTTTAATGAAAATAACTACAATTAGAGACACTTGTATAAAAAAATCATATTAAATTGTCTGTATTTTTGTAATGTTCCATTTTGTAAAGAGAAGAATATTCAAAGACTTTTGTAGAATACAAAACTGAAGTTTGTATCTGCGAAATTATTGCTGTATAAATGTGCTTTTTAAATAAAAGCTCATAACACAACTAAACATCCTGGTGCACGTTGTGTTCTGCCTTTGGGTTGTCCTTCCCTTGCCAGAGAAATAAGGTCCCTGCCTAATTGAGACTGTGATGTGGATGTTGAATGACATTTGGGGATGTGATAGTTCAGGAGGGCATGTAGATAAAAAGGACCTGATGCTGCTTTCAATGGGCATGTGAGAAGGTCCCACCAGCTCCTGGCTGGGGACACTCATGGGGTTTTTGCATTGATCTGTTCTTTGGTATGCCTAGTCTTAAAGCAAATCTCATTTTATTGAGGGCATCTTTAGCAATGTTTATTTAAAGAAATTAACAGCTGCTGGCTGTCCTGGACAACCCCTGCCTAGGAGGGCCCCCTGCACATACACCTTTTCCATGAAAAACAGACACTTTGCAGCTGAACAAAAAACCATGCAGCTCACTGGGTTGCAAGTGTGGGTGGAAGGGGAAAAGAAGAAAAAAAAAATGCCACAACAACATGTTCTCAGAAAGGCACATGTGCACAGCATACAGTTACGAGGCAGCCTTGATTTTATTTTTTTTATTATTGTTATTTTCCTCCTCCTACAGAAGCAAATGAACTTCTTGGTGGTGACACACGGTCAAAGTTGCGTTTCGACCACTCCTTGGGTGAACCACATCAGCGAGATAACACAGCACAGAAATAATATGCAAGAATGCATGACAGGAAGTGAATACCACATCAAACTGCAAATAAAGAGCAGGTGGAAATTAAGCCAGCAGAACTCAGCTAGCACTTGCTATTATTATCCTAATTAGAAGTAATATTTTATTACATGTGGAAAAACTTCGTAAACCCACACCTGTCCTAAATGCAAAGAAAGTTTTCATGGTGCCATGTGTGACTTGAGTGTAAAAGTGTTTGGGGATTGAGTGGGTTGTAGAGGTTACACATCAGCTTTAGGGCAATGGCTGTTGAGGACAGAAGCTTAATCTCCAGTTTATCTCCAAAATATGTTGCCTGGATATAACTAATCCACATGGGAGGAGGTAACACTGCCATGTCTGCCTGTGCCTGGCAGGAGCCTGGCCCCATGGAGCCCTTCATGTGCAGAGCTGGCTCTGGTGCAGCAAGCCCTGGGCTGAGAAAAGTGTTTGCCTGCATCTTAACCCCAGCTACTTGGAAAAAACAGGAATACAGATGTCTGGGTGAAAGAGGAGGGCTTGGAGAAGTGTCAGAGGGGAAACAGCACCGGAGGTGATAAGAGCCAGGACAGGGCTGTGGGGCCAGCAAGTCATGGGACCTCACTCAGGATGTGTGGGTCATCTTGGCGAGAGGGAGAAAAGGCCATGGATAAATGTATAGAAGGCTACAGGCTTGGACACTATAGCATGGGGCTGAGCATCAGCAGTGCCAAGTCCTATTTCTGGCTGAGCAATGGTCGTTTCCTCCTCTGCTTCCTGTCTGCCTCTCCGGTGCTGTCGGATTCCATCCGATCCCGGGAGGGTAAGGGCAGCTTCGCACGGCAGCATGTGCTGGGTGGGTGGGTGCAGCTTTGGTGGGGCTCACCCGTACTGACTGGTTGGGAATTAAATGAAGTGATAATTACTGGAGGCACAGGTGGGAGAAGGTGATATGTAGTGTCACAGTCCATGGAGACCTTTCTGGGCACCTTTTTGGTGATACAGAAGGAAATGAGCACTGATTTTAAATGAGCATTTCAATGAAACCCCACAGAGAAGTGAAAGCCAAAGGAGCAGAGGTGTAGATACCTCAAGCCCTAAGCACAGCGACAGGGCGTATCTATTGCCAGTACTTCCTGAGGGGCAGGAAGGAAGTGAAAGAGAAATGGGTGAAATGGAAAAGAAAACAAACCCAAATCCATACGAGTGCTTGGATCCTGAGGCAACCACTTCTGCAGTGTCTGCAGGTGCATCTGATGCTTGCACCTTGCACTGCTGGTGCTGTGGTGTTTCATCCTTCCTGCTGGGGTGCTGAGCAGCCAGGAGACTTTGGGGTTTGCACGCTGTAGCTCCCTGCAGTGATCCTGGCAAGGCAGACAGATGAACAAACTCAGATGTGCTCATGCAAACAAGACGTGTTGCTGGAGCCTGAGGCTGGATGCTGGTTGTGGCCTTTAGTACTGCAAAACCTGTGCTCTGCTCATACTGATGCTAATCGGAGGCTGTGGAGCACCCAGCCGTCTGCCTTTGATGCTGGGGCCTGGCTGGCAGATCCTTTCTGCACAAGGGGACATTCTGGTCAAACCTGTCTTTTTTTGCACAGAGACCGGTTCAGCGTGTTTTCAAAGGCAGGGATTCGTGAATGCACCTGACTGCCATGGGAGCAGGTCCTTTGTTCCAGGGCAAGAAAGGTTTACGCAAGCGCTAGGTTCGGCCATGTCTCGGTGTACCTAAACAGCTTCACTCAGCAAGAATGCTTGGCAGCCTTCAGAGGCTGAAGCTGTTGTACTTCTGCTCAATGATTTTCGGATATGAAGTTCTCAATCAAGGGAGGGGGGAGGAAGGAGATTCATCCCACAAGCAGAGACCTGTTTTTCTCATGCTCCAAACCTGCCTTGTTTTGGGTGTCCGAAGGTTTCACCCAGCTGTTTGTAAAGCTGAAACCAGCATTCAGCCGTGGAGCTAGAGGACAGGTTAGGCTGAGGTCCTGCTGCACCAGAGGGCTGATGTCAAGCCCATATCCATGGCTGGGGTGCAGCATGACTGTCCTTGGAGTCAGCACCCCACTTCAATTGAATTTCTCCCCCCATTGTCCCTTTCCTTTGACACACCCTCTGCCTTCATCCACTATTCTCTTCTCAAAAGGCAAGTGATTCCTGCCTTGTGTTTTCCTCTGGAGACCAGATCAGAAGTCCAGACTTCTATGAATGAAGTGAATCACTTCTCTCCTGGCTTCTGGTCCCTATACCTGCCCACAGACAGGACCTACTGCCCCTTCCCTCCAGACTTTCCTACCCTTGTTCCCTGGGTGCCAGGTGATGCTTCTGACACAGCCCTGATTGCCAACTGTTTGTCTTACCAAGCTACATCACAATTGAATAGAAGCTGTCACCTTCACTGAAGAAAGAGAAGGTAGAAAACAACCTCCTGTTGACTCAGTGAGGGGAAAAATACACGCAAACAAACCCCAAAACCCAACAACTTTCAATTATCACCTTTGCACGCCACCCCCACTGGCACCAGCCGGCGCAGGATTGCCTGCGTTAGCTTGTCCTGAGTTATAATTTCCTCGGGGCACAGACTACACCTATGTGTGTGTTTGGGTAATAATGATCCAACTGGTTGTGTTGAGTCCCCGCCTCATCCTATCTGTAGCTAGAAGGGAGTGAAGTCACCAGGAACATCTCCCAGTTTCCTTAGAAAGTCTTGTTCTACGAGTTCCTGCCCCGCTCTAGAGCCGACTGCCACCGCGGCGGTAGCTCGCAGGCAACGCTGCTTTTAATATATAGTGGTGTGGCCTCGTGCAGCATTTAATTTTTGTCTTTAACCCAGAAAATAACCATCTTTGCTTCTGTTTTGTTTTTATCTTTCATCAGGTGGCTCTGTGTGCTGCGTTTCGGGACACGTGAAGTGTGAGGCTGCCAGACAACTCAGTGCTGGTGGCAAAGGCATCAGCATCTGCGGTGTCTAAAGGCATGAACTCTGCAGGGTTTGATCTCACTTTATGTGAAGGGTTCATAACCAGCAGGAACAATGGGCTATTATTTAAGAAAAACACCTTTTAGTGTTTCCACGTGTCAGCAGAAAGTTGAGAAACAGAACCACCAAAACACCAAACTGTGTGTACACACATATCTATGGATGGGAGAAATGGGAATTGTGGGGAATTCAGCCTGCTCCTGAAATCTTTGAAGTGATTCAAAACATACCAAAACTTGAAATAATGTGACTTCTCTTTCCCACCTGAAAAATGAATAAATTGAAACAAAGCCATCACTTCATTTGTACAGGAACTGGTGTGAAAATCTTGGCTTTCCCATCACACTTTGACATCTCCATTTCCAGGTGTGTGGTGTGACTGCATGAGAGCTGAGGTCAGCCTGAGATATAAATTAAATAAAGGAGCATTTAATTCTTACTAGGCTGATTTTTCCCCTGGAGAAACACCATGAATGGAACAGAAACAACAGTGCTGTTTTAACTCCAAAAGAAAATAAAATCTAAAAAGAAAATAAAATCTAAAAAGAAAATAAAATCTAAAAAAGAAAAGAAATCCTCTTTTTATCCAAAGGAGGAAGGGAGCCAGATCTCCCATGAGCACCATGATTTCAAAGGGACCTGCCTTCTGCACAAGTGCATAATTTGCTTATTTTCAAAGAAATTTTAGTGATGTTGAAGGCAAATGAGTAACATTGTTCCAGCCTCCCAGGGCTTGTCTGAACAAGAAAAGTTGTTAATGTTTAATATGAGGTAAAATTTTAATCCATTTCATTAAACTGTGTAGGTATTCTTAGTTCAGTTTTAAGCAGGATTAGTCGTGTTTACCTCAAGTCAAGTAAGCACAAGAATAACGTCAACTGATATAAGCCTTGCTTAAATTAAAGGAAGAATAGCTCCCAAGACTTAGGGGAAGGAGGAAAAAGCCCATTCAACCTTTTATTTAAAACAAAAAAATGGGGATTTTTTTTTCTTTACAAGGTATTTCTTTCCATGGGAAAACAATAAAACCCAGAAAATGTCTATGAAAGTTTTGCTTGTAAACGATGAGACAACTGCAGCTGAAAAAACACTACTTAATTCAGGAGAGGTAATTCTTTTCAGCAGACCTAACCCTTGAATGGATATGGTGCAAATCTGGGTCTGTTAGACGTGGCATTTGCAACTCACCTACCTCTGAGAGTCACCAACAGTGACCATCAACAAATTATTTAATGCTGAGGCCGGTGGGATGCTCCAGCCCTTGCTCAGAAATCATCCAGTAGCTCTTAGCTGCCTATGGCCAAGGTACTGCAAGTCCTTTAGGAAGACATCCGGGCTTGATATGAAGTTGACAGATTAAATTGGATTTCCCACATCCCTTGGCCAGTTCTCCCACTGGCTCATTGGCCTCACTGTTAAAAATATGTTAATTCTTCCCTTGGTTTTCATTAATAACTGCTTCTGTGTTCCCATGCCCCATATCCTTTTCCTTTTACTTGTCAAAAAGCTTTTTCTTGTTAAATTGAGCCATTTTCCCAGAGCTGAATTCCCTGATTAACTTTTCATGGGGTTTCCTCATAAATAATGCTTCTAGGTTTAAAATTTGCTCAGGCTTTTGCTTCCCCTACAAGAACCTGAGAAAGGCTCCAAGTTCTCACAAAATCAGTGGGGAAGGGACCAGCTGGAGACCAAATTTCCTTTGTACAAGCAATTAGACAGGAGCACCTTCTGCTTGTAGGTCAGATTTAATCTGGTGCTCTCCTAAAGGAGAGATTCCTTATCAGGTCTTAACCCCTCCACCTTCCAGGCCCTGGGAGAATAGAGGCTTGACAGCATTTGCCCTGCTTCAAGCCTTCTTCAGTCAGGCATCTTATCTGCTAGACCTTAGGGTACTTCTGAACAGCAGATAACCCTCTTCATGGGGTTGTCTGTAGCTGCAGAAGAGGCCCCTTTTCAAAATGAGCATTAATGACTTCCAAACCAATGTGTAAGATGCATTTCATCAAGCAACATTGAAGGTGGGCATCATTTCCAAGCTTGGGGGGGGATAAATACCTTTATACTTGGTTTAAAGCAGGTATGACACAGCTAGGCAAGTGAACTTGGCCACCATGAGCCAGGGAACATATGGCAAAAGTCTTAAGGTTTGGAGATGACTCCATGGGGTGATGTGAAGCTGAAGGGTTAAGTCTTGGAAAGATGATTTTGTCGTGGATTAATATGTGCCTTTAAACTCACAGAGCACAACAATCTATAAAGATTCCAGCTTTCCAAAGGAGCTACAGAGGAACTGGAAGTCACCTCTATGCTAAATTCTTGCACTGCAGCTGATGTACCAGCAAAGCCAGAGCAAAGCTGAATGCAGATGTGACCTTGCTGAGAGCACAGAGCAGCAGCAGCAGGGGTTGATAGAGGATAGGTTGACAGCAGATAACTGCACAGACACCAGCAAACCCAGGCTGAACAAAAGCCTGCAGAAGACTTTCCACCCACCCCATGCTAATAGGCTGGAGGGGTATTAGCAGGGTTAGACAGAGGGTTACATCTTCAGTCTTATTTATTATGGACAAAATATTCAAATAACTGTGTGCCTGCTCCCTGTCTGAACTGGCACTGAAAATAGGAAGACAATTGCCTGGCTAAGCTATTGCAGGAAGATTTGAATAGAGAAGGCAGGTTTACTGGAGGCATTAAGCCATGCATGTCTTATCTTGCAGCAAAGGGAGACGTTCTGCTCGGGTTAGGCACCGAGCAGGTGGATTAACTGTTCAGAGGAAAGAGCATGGAAAACAGCTTTCTTGCAGAGCAGGTCTCCATACAAATAAGAACAGGCAGCATAGATTACTGCTTAAGCTAATGAACCACCGTCAGACCTCACTGGGAGAAGATATTAGCACATAGCGGTACAGCCTTCGACAGGCTGGCACCTCTGCAAGGAGCCAGAGGCTCTGGGAGAGAACAGAATGCCTGTAGCCAACCTCCCAAAATACACATTGTGCTTTAATGGAAACCTAACACAAACATTTACAGCACTGGACCTGTAATGAGCTTCCAGTTTGCCTCAGGACGTTTTCTCCCAATTTGGTTATATTTACGAGCAGTTATTTTTGTTTAAGTACTGAAGGGGGGGAAAATGGCATGGAAAGAGCTTCATTTGCCCCTGCACCCACTGCTGCAGTGGGGAAAGGGCAGCCTTTTGGGGCAGTTCACGTCCATTCATCAGCTGCTGTGCTTTATTTTTTGTTATGAGGAAAATATATACATTTTGCAGATAAAAGCCAGGTAATCAAGGGGTTTATTAAACAGAAAATGAGCTTAAGAACAAAGAGAGGCAAAACTAAGGTGCCAAAGTGAACAGGAGTGGAGTGAGGTTGGGGCATGGAGGTGGGTTTGGCTGTAAAGCAGTCACCCTGCTCCACCCATGGAAAACCTTTCATGGGTGGGTTTAAGTTCTCCAGGAAACCGGTGAGGGTGTCAGGAGTCAGAAGGGAAGTGTATCCTCAAGAGACATCCGTATGGTATTTCCCCCTATCTACACTTATCAGCCAAGGTAGGTAACCTTATGAAGAGGAAGCCAATCTGCTGATATTTCTAGTCACCAAAAATGCTTGGGGTTTCTCCTTGCCATTCCTCACTTTATTAAGGCAGCTTTGAACTTGGGGGTTTCCCTTGAGAAATTCCAATATTTTACTGTGTGTTTTCCTTTGAATGGAGTCAGAAAATCAAAATATTAAATTTTTTTTTTTTCCATGGAATGGGAAATTCCAAACAATCCCCATTAGGAAATGTTAAGCATTTTTGTGCAAATCTCTTTGCCCCTCTACAGTGCAGCCCCACATAGCTGCAGGCACTAAGCACTGAAGAAGCGACCTTGACTCCAACATCACTTAAAATATCAAAGCACTCAAGGCATACATTTTTCTTTTCTTTAGTGCTTCAAGACATGCTACAAGGGGGAACAGAAGATTAATTATTTTGAAGTAAGTGTAGTGGCAAGGCTCGTTCTTTGCCAGCCCACTGGCTGGGGTAGAAGTGTGGTGAGCTCGTGTTCACCGAGACAGCAGTTGTGCAAGTGCATTTGCTTACCATCCTGCGAGATATTGCCTGGAGTCGCGCTCCAGAGCTCAGGAAAACTTGGTCCTCCTGGCATAGCTGCCGGGTTCCTCAGCAGAGATTACCTGTCTCCTTCCCCCCCCCGAGCTGTGCTAATCGCTCCTAAGCCTTTAGAGGACGTTTAGAAATGGTGAGGCCATCCCTGTGCTAAAGCCTCGGGGGAAGGCGATACTTGCTGTAACGACCCATTTCCTCTCCCTAGAGCAATGCAGGGAGGAAAGCGGGAACTAATATGCCAACAACAATGAAGTGATGGGGGTTAAAATGACTTCAGTAATACAAGTCGCCCAGCTCTGGTTTCACGTTCAGTTTGCTGAGTGGCATCTGCCAAGCACCTAAGGGTGTTTGGGAATCCCGGCGTTGTTCTGTCAGGTTATTTGGATGCTCTGCTCCTGCAGATTTTAACAGGAGCTACTGCTACCTGGAAACAAGGGATCTAAATAACCTTTTATGTACGGAACCCAAGTCCTGAGCATGAGCCCTGCACACTGCACCATGTTCTACTGTCACAAATAGCATGTCATATAATGCTTAATCTGCGTAAGCCCATCATAATTAGATAAAAGTCAAGCAAAACATCCTTCACCTTCTGTAAATAACTCAGGCCAGAGCCAAAATAAGTGCCAGCAGAAAGAGCAAGTTCTTACAGCAACGGGATTTCCAGGAATTCTGCTTTCCTTACCGAAAAAATCTGTCGTCCGAATGCGCAGCATTTGAGCAAACAGGGGCTAAGCCGAAGTGAGAACTAACTGCGGGGCTCGGCAGCACATGTTTCACATTAAGGAGCTGTTTGAGGGGCCTATGTGGCTTAGTGGATAAATCATCAGGTTTGTCCCCTTGCAGCTCACAAGTCCAGAATAGCCTGTAGTCCTAAAGGAGAAAAAAACTCAGCCTAAGCTCGATAGTTTCCATCACAGAGGTTCTGCTCTGGTGTGAAACAGGCTGGGTCTGTGAGCTGGACCTGTGGGAAACACCAGCCCCACCCTATGCTGGACCTTGGGAGCAGCTGTAGAATGCAATGGTCCCACTCCTGCCATGCACAGCGTCTCCACGGGTCTCCTCTATCCACAACCTCGGGAGCAAGCAGAAACATCGGAAAAGCAATGAAAACTGATGGAACACAAACCCGAGGATCTAGCACACAAAGAGCAAAGAAAAGAGAGATAAATACTACAAAAGTCTTTTAATATATGCGAAGAATACTAGCCAGGAGCCAGTTTGGCTACAGGGGGACAGCTGGAAGCTAAGGACAGATGATCCCGATCTTACCCAGCAGCTAAGTGGATTTCTAACATCCGTTTTCACAGAAAGAAGCTGAATGATTGGGTTAATTTTCTTGGGTGGGAAAGAACTGCTAAAAGCCTTTAATAGCTCCTGTTCAGGCAATCGTGATTATAAGCAGGTGGGAGGAAGCCCGGCCTGATGTATGAGATGCCAGACTTGAACGTGGTAAACAAGGACAGGGGAATATTTGTTTTGACAGCACGCTTAATACACAGGAAACATCAAGCAATAAGAGGGACGACTCTGTACAGGAGTTCCCAGTCCTATATTTAAGAGCAAATCAAACTAAAGGGAGGACCCTGCAAATTATAGACATCTACAAATAACCCCAGACCTTTTGTCTCAGCTGTGGGAAGATCCTGAGGACACTGATAACAGAGAATACATTGCACAACTTTGGGAAAGAGGGGGCCTGGCAGTGTGTCCACTCTGCCCAGGATCTTGGCTCCAACTCTGGTTATAGGCTGCAGGGGAAGGTGGAGAAAGCCCAGGAGAGGATAATTATGAAACAACCTGTTGATGGAGGAAGTGGCTTCCCAACCTCTCTTTGCTTAAGGCTTGAGTTCTGCTCAAAAGCAGGAAGATTTATAGCCCTCCCCATGGTTATGTTGTTTTCTCCTTCTGGTCAGATTATTTTAATAAATGAGAGGCAGGAAAAAAACTGCTGAAAAGCAAAGCCCCTACAGCGATGCTGTGTCACATCATTAAATAAGGACACTTCTTACTTAAGAGGAGTTGTTTGACCCATAATTACAGCTATACTCCCATTTGGAAAATGGCTTTCGGTCTATAGGGGCTTTTTCTGTAATTTTAACTGGATGCAACATTCGAATCCTTACCCTCTGTTTTCAAGGGCAGTGTAAGGTATAATAAATAGTAGCTGTTTTTCAGGCTGGAAGGGGCTCTTCATTGCTGTTATACACAAAACCTCTTTCTGAAATTAAATACTCCCTGTAAATGTCAAATAGCATTGGGTTCTCATTCCTGAGGTCTGAACACAATTTACCGTGGCAAAACATAAGCTAAAAACTAACCTGGCTTGTATGACACAATGAGTATTGATTGGGAATTTCCAAATACCAGCATCACCAGGGCAGCTGGAGCTCTGTAGATTATCAAAGGTGAAGGTATTGCAGTGTCCTGAAATGTGGGTGAACTATGCTTGCAATATTTACTGTCCCCCAAGACTGGCCTGGGCATAGCAAAAATGCAATGGCATGTTTAAACATGTCTCATCACCATTTTGATCTAAACCAATTACGAATCTACAAATCAGCTTCGAGGTCAGCAGGCAGTTTCTTTGGTGATAGTAATAATTACATTCCTTGCATTTACACTGTATTTTTCACTTGTAGATCACAGGAGACTTCATCAAAGCAGGCAGCAGTCACCGCTTCCCATTATTACCAGCAGAGAAAATGAGGTGCAGGGAAGGTAAACACCATATTTGTCCCAAACTAGCAGTCAGATGAGGGGGGTGGCAGGAATTAGGAGTCCATGGGATTCAAAGGAGAATTATTCAAAGGAGAATCTATAGCTGCTGACCTACTGTCTCAAATGGATTAGCATGAGGTTTCCCAAAACCTAATGGTGAGGAGACACCTGGGAAGTTTTGGATGAACTACTTCTGCTTTGTCTTTTATTTGTTCTGGTTTTCTTCCAAAAGAAACTTTTCACAGGAACCAGCTCTTTCTAACAAAGCTTTCCTGAAGACAGGTTTCTTGACATCATAAGGTGCTTTGTGGTCCAAAAATGTGTGGTTTTAGCCACAAAGGCCTTTGATGGAGATGTGGGAACCCCAGAACTGTGTCAGATTTCATGGCCAAATCTTCCTCTCCGCGACACAGCTCCTGGTTGTGGTCTCACCAGAATGGTGGAGCTGGTCTGGGCTGTTCACAAATATATGGTTCATCCAGCCAAAATAACCGCATTCCTGCTTTAACTATTTCTCAAAAAAAGTATTTAAAATTATTTTATCCCCCAATGTTTGGACTGTGACCAGCTGTGGGACAAGACATGAGCTGTCTTCCTATCTGAAAGCTTTTAAAGGTGTTGGTCTCACATTCATTTCCTGGAGAGCAGGGCTAAATTTTGATGCCTCAGCAAATGTTTCTGCCTGTCCTCATGTGGGAAATTTCCTGTCCATATTTAAGCCTTGCTCAGGCTCTTTTTGCTGTCACTCCCTCTAACAAGAGAGTTGCAAAAAAAGGAGTAAAACCAAAAATGACAAGCCTGTAAAAATGTCCTCTGCATTATACTCTTAAGAAAAACACTAATATTGCATTATCCAATTGAACGTTTTCCTTTCACATCACTTTTAATCAGAACTCCAGTTTCATTCTAAATTTGAGGTCTGGGAAAAATAGCAATTTTTTAAAATAAGAAATGTTGTGTTCTTGAAAAAAACAAACCCCCCAACTACCAAAAAAACTCCTCTTGATTCTTTCTGAGCAGTTCTTCAATACTTGAGCTGGAGTGGTTTATAATGCATAAAGTCATTTGCATTTTGCATTCAGCAATCTTTGGGCTTTTGCCTGTAGTTGTGCAAAGTTTTGGCAAAAATACATCAGCAAGAGTTATTTCAGTTTTTGATTCACATTTTGGTGTCAGCAAGGAGCTGAGAGCTCAAAGATAGAAAGAAGTTATTTCTCATAATTTTGGAAGCCTACACATCATTTAACTGTTGTCTGAATCAACTCCATGAAAGCTTTTATTGCTACTATTGTCCTGGCCTCCCTCTCTGGAACAGGCATATTCCCTAAGAAATGAGGAATTTGCAAATTAGGGACAAAAGAAAGACTGGCATCCCAGGTTCTTTTATACACAAAGGTGCGCTTCACAACTTTAATTTTTCTGTGTTGGTTTCTACTCATTCAGTTTTGCATTTGAGGAGAGGCAGGATCACAACAAAAGCCAAAGTAGCTCCGTTTAGCTCTGTGCTTTGCACTGGTTTGATTTTCTTCTTTTTCTCCTCCAAATATCAGCTGGCCCACTGCAAGGCAAACGGTTGCAGACTCACAAACTCCAAAAAAACCCTGACCTTGAGGTGAAAACCCCTCGTGTCCTGCAGGAGCAACAGAGCGTTTTATTGCGAGGCGGAGCAGCGACTTTTGGGGGGCCAGGGCTGTGCTTGCTGGCAGCTCCGAGGACAGATTTGTGCCTCCACCGAGTTTTGTGCAAGACTTGCCGAGTTTCATGTCCCCAGCGAACCTGAAATGTGTGTTGTTTTCTATTTTACATGGCTCCCAAGGGCAGAGGAGGAATCGAACCCCATCCTGAGTGGGGCCCTTGCCCCCAGTGAAGGAGGATCTGGCACGGAGGTGCTAATGTGCCTCATAAAACCATCACAGTGGGAAAGCGTCAGGAGTCTCTTTTCCGATGGAGCTCATCTAAATACCAGTCCTCCATGACAACACATGCTTAGGCTATATAAACTATCAGAGAAAAGGATCTTTGCATTGATTTCACTTCCCAAACGAATATTCTCTATATCCGACCTGGGGGAGGGTGGCTCAAGAGCCGGTGGGAGCATTAGCAGCCAGAGCTGGAGGACAGCGCAGTGCCACAAAAAGCAACGACCAAGTACTTTAGAATCTGATATAGACACAGATTTCCTTGGGAGATAGGGCTGGCAGACCTGGGAGACAAGGCTTTCTGACCTGGCCATCCCCAGAGGACGCAGCAAAGAGAAGCCCCCGACAGCCAAACAGCACCGCAAACCCTCCTCTGCTTCCAAGGAGATAAAACCAGTCTGCGGACAGTGTAAGTTTAAGCTGATTTAGATACAGCTGGTGTGCTGGGAGCTGAAGGTAATTTATTTCTCTTGGCTGATGACCTGCTCCCTTCGAGGGCTGCGTTTTCCAAGTGCTCTCTGCTTGGCCGCAACATTTGTACCTCTGGCAGTTATTGTTATTTTAATATTAGGCTAAGAGCTAATGTATTAGGCTAATATATTAAGATGGTAAACTCTTTAGCCAGCCTATTCTGGTGACACATGAAGGAGATTTTATAGATAGGCTGTTCAAACCCAGCTCAACCCTAGTCTGGCATTTAACTGCGGCTTGCAGAATATAATGGCTGAATGCATTTCACCCATGCCCACAATAACACTCTTTGACTGCAAAAGAAGTTCCAATAAACATGTCATTCAAATGCGAATATATTTCAGTAAAAATTAGTGAAGCTGATGCTATGAATAACCTGCAGAGCTATAGTGCAGTTTCAATTGCTCTCCCATCAGACAGGACCGAGATGATTAACACCAGATCAGCCATGATATTTATACTGCTCGGATCATGATGTGTCATGAGCAAATGCAAAATTGCACACTGTATCGGAACAGCAGGGATGGGAAGAGCCACGTAATGAGCCGGTTTTATAGTGAGAAACAAATGGGATCGTAACACAACCCTGGAAACAAGGGAGTGCTTCCAAGAGGAGCGAGGGAGCAGGACAGCGGTGTGTGAGAGCAGCACTGTGAATGACTTTTGGGTTAAATGAAGTAATATATACAAACAGAGGTGTTAGGTGTTTCTTTTCTTGCATGATATAAGATGTATCTGAACAACTGGGCAACTTGGGAGAGCATTTTATTAAGTCGATTATTTTTGTTTATTTTCTGCTAAAATAATCCCCTGCCAGTTTTTTCTATTATCCTGTCTCCATCCCCCCTCTATTGTATCAATAAAGGGGTTCCCTCCTGTGAACCACCCCTCCAACCAGCGAGTCCCTCCCCCACCTGCGGCCCCTTTCCACCGAGCGCTATTTTGTAAGATCTCTTGTCACCAGGACTCTGCGAAGACTTAGGCATGTAATGGGAAACATGTGTCTTTCCCTGGCGCTTGCAATCTTACCCCGAGGAGCTCCAGCAAGGACTGAAATGGGAGTGCTCTATGTGGAGTCAGGGAGCTGACGGGTAAAGTTTGGAGCCAGAGGCAGCAACTTGGGTGTTTTTTGTTTGCTTCCAGAAGTGCAGGATCTCACACAATAACGATAGTGGCAAATGGTGGTTTCTGCTGTGGAGGGGGGTATGTTGGGCAATAGCACTCGTGACAAGCAGCCCAGACAAAAGGGAGAAGGGGGAAATAAATGGCTTTTTAGAAGATGGCAGAAGCAAAATGATGGGAAGGCAATCCCCAGGTTGGAGCCTCAGCCCACCACAGTTTTGCCCACTTTCCTGAGCAAGAGAAAAACAGAGGAAGAAGCTGAAGAAGATGCAGAGAAGTTGGGAAATCACTGGGGCTGTTAAATTATTTTTCGTGAATCATCACAAACAAAAAGAAAAGTGGTCATCATGATACTGCATGACTGATATATGATATATCATATACATAATATATGGGATAACGAGTCTCATTCCTCATTGTTATTCCTTCTGGATGATTTAATCTCTAGTCTTCCGGACAAAGTTGATGCTGCAAAGGAAGTGCTGTTCTGCAGAAGGATGCCAGGCTCAGTGTGGGTGAGATTTACTTTAGTGATAAAACCTACTCATCACCTCAGCCTCCTCCTTACATTTTTCTGGGGTACCAGCCAGAAATACAGTCCAGAGCAATGAGGGGCCCAGACCCAATTGTCATATCTAAAATCTGAGTGTGACTTGGCCTCATCTGGGATTAAACACCGGAATAACAAAGCACGCAGGATCTGGCTGGTGTCTGACAGCCAGTGCTTCTGGGTTTCCAACAGCCAGCTTCATTTGGAGGAAAAAAAGTATAAAAAATATCAGGCTAAGAATAAGGCACGTTGTTGTTTCCTTATGAGTTCACTTGCAAAGGTCACCGCTCCTCTCCCCCCACCCCAGTCTCTCTCTCTTTCTGCAACTCTTTTGTTTGTGCAAGACTTCAGGAATTAAAACCTCATTTCAAGGGTTATGAGGAGACCACAGCAGCGATACATTGCACTGATTATCAGCAGCAGGCAAGCTTTTCCCCAGAAGCTCTTCAGCTGCGGTAGTGTGCAAGTTCTGTATGGCTTACAATGATTTTTCCTGCCTGTAAATTTTTCTTCTGAGCTAACAGGGACTCCACTGCACTAGCGGAACAAACTTATCGTGATAAATTACATGGGATTATATTGTTACAGGGAATTGCCATCACCTCAGCAGTAATAGAAAAGAAAGAAAAAAAAAAGACAGATAAAGAACAGCAAGATCACTGGGAGTGCAGTGAGAAGAGAAATGGCCCTGGTGGGGAAGCAGATAGATGTCTTCCTCAGGTGAAAAGATTCATTTATGGACAGAGCACTCTGGGACATTCTTGGATGAAAGAGCCAAACTATAGGAAAGTCATTGTCTTTACGAAAAAAGTGGGGCTTTAGGGGTTCCTAGGGGCTTAAATTGTCTATATCTGGAGTCCATATTTTGGTGCAATGATGGGAAAACCATTTTCAGAGGTGAACAGCAATTTTCAGTGTCCTAATATCTGTGTAGATAGATGTAGAAATTTCGGAAGATGCTGGACTTCCCAGAAGAAGCTGTTACCTCACCTGGGAAAGTCAGACTTCTTGCAGCAGAACCCCTGAAAACTGAGGGAGCCCCAAATCATTCAGTGCTTTTGCAATGGGCATATCACTGATTAAAGGCCTACCAGAAATATTATCTTTCCCGGCCTCTTGCATAACAGAGGCTGGATAATTAAATTGTATAATCTTTACATCAAGCCTGTAATTCCCTGATTGCGTTAGAGTATGTCTTTAAAAAAAGCCCCAGCCTAAACACCTCCAGAAGCATCTTGCCTTCCCTGAGCAGTCTTTATGTTGCCCCTTAGAAAGGGTCATGACTAGAAACAGTTTAACAATTCCACCTCCCATTTGCACTGATTTTATCTGGGTTGACTTTCCAGCCCTGGTATAATTTCTGATGGCTCAGTGAAAGGCTGATTTGCCATCAGCAACCCTTTCCCTGCTGTGGGTACCATCCAGCTGTGAAGGAGCCACCTCTTGCCCCTGTCCTTGGGGAACTCAATGGGTCAAACTTCTCGGATGCTCACCCCAGCCAGATTTTCAAATATCATTTTTCAGGCCTGCTTTCCCAAACCCTCAGTAACTCACTGAAATCCTCTCCAAAGTCTGGCCTCTACACCAAGCCCGAGCCAGGCACGTTCCCAGCAGCGCTACACGCAGTAGCAGTGACAGTCACCCTCTTGTAACGCCAACCTCTGCCTCTCTTTTATTTCTCTATATCATTATGTTGATGTAATAAATATGCAGAGGAGCTCCAGGCACTGGCTGTTTCCTTTGTTTGAAATGCTGTACCACGTTCTCCCAACTGGATATTATCGTATGATTATACACATGCCAGAGGAATAGCTCTCAGTGTCTGTGCAGCTTTTACACTGCATCTCTGCCTCCCTGTCCTTCCCTTTGCGCTTCCCATCCCACATTCACACGCTCCCATTACATGGCTAGCCTATATTTTACTCCCTCTGTTCTTGCTGCAGCCGTTCTTGGTAAGGGAAGTCTTGATTATATGTTATGGCCAAGTGACTTAAATCACAGAAAAAAAATGAACACACAGGAGTGTTGCCTTGAGGTCAAAATAAAGTGCCAAGCCTTTGCATGGCTGTCAGGACTTAACCTCCATCCGGGGAAACTCCAACACCCCCCAAGCCAGCCCAAGGTGAACTGGGTGGAGAGCAAAATCTTACACATGAACTGCAAACTTCAGGCACTGGGAAGATTCCTGCCTATTTCCAGCAGTGGGAAAATGTACAAGCAGGGAAGTCATATTTACATAAGTCAAGGAAAACACTGTTTCCTTCTTCGGCAGGAAACAGAAGTTATTCTCAGAGCTTCGGCAAAAGAACGAGAAATTAAATAAAGTTCTGGCAGCCTAAACTTGTTTTATTCCTGTGGTTTTACAATCTCTGAGTCAAAATAAACACATTTTCCATCTCAGGAGAATTATTAGGATAATAATGGCGGGGGGGGTGTTGTTATTTACAGGCTCCAATGGAATCGCTCAATGAATCATGAGGACTGTAGCAACAGATTTAAGGCAAGAAAATTCACATTTCTGGAACTGTCTGGTTTGATTCTTCTGTTACCAGGCACACTGATGCAGCGATTCAAGATTGGGCAAACCTCTGGGTGCTCCAGCCAGAGTTCTGCCTAAGAGAAGGGTAATTATTGATATTACAACACCCAATTTCTTTCAGTTAGGAGTTTTAATGGGTTTTAATGGTGTTGTCCCGTCCTTAAGCCTGGAGTTGCCTCTCATGGGTGGTTGCCAAAGCAAAGTTCCTGACTATGGCTGCCATCCCAGGCATAAGATGGTGTTAATTTATGTTGCCTTGTGATATCCAAAGATTAAATGCAAATGAGGAATTTGAATCCTCACACCTTGAGTACTTAACATCTCAACTGCTAAAAAATAACCCCAGGTAGCATTGTTTTCCCTCAGGACAAGAGGCTAACAGTCCACATGGTTCTTTACCTTCTCTTCTGACCAGAGCAGTTGTGTTTGGCCATGACATGACAAGGACATCCCTATGAGCAGCACCTTGCCATCTCTTCCAATTTGTGCTTTTCGTGTGAAATTCAATGGCATTGCAAGAGCAGTACTTTCGGGGCTGAATTTCTATCTACCACTGTGCATTGACTACATGCCCAAACCACTCAGTGTAAATGAGTGGAAAGGTTAGGTGTATATCTATAATATATACACAATACATAATATATAATATGCATATTAAAGCTTGCCACAGGCTTAAGGAGGACAGTACCATTAAAATACATATATATATATATATGTGTGTATCTAACCTATATAGATATATTTAGAGTGCATGGTTTAGGCATTTAGACATATTTATCATAGACCTCACATACTCTGTCTACAGCCAGGAGGAGCTGCAGGTACAAGAGCACTCAAATTACCAGAAATAGTTACAAGAGGTAGTTACAAGGGAAACTACAAGTGAGTACCAGAAGCTGGTACAAGGCTCTAGGCCCTGAGAGCATGAAGGACACTGGAAGAGGAGCCGCTGTGTGGATGCCAGGATGGGAATGATGCAATCACAGCAAGTCCTGCAGCTCTTTGCAAAGCTCTCACCTTTCACTGGAATCCTGGGAGACAAAAGCAGATAGCAGCTAAGTGAGAAAATCTTGAATTGCTTACTCCTTTCAAACCGAGAGGAACAGCTTGTCCTGCACTAAGTAGTTCCTAGGCTTAGGCTGCTGTTTCAAGGGTAGAGGTTAAACTCAGATGCAAGCCTGTAATTTTTACAAACAAGGCTCATATTTCCCTTCTGGCAATATATGTATGGAAACCCACGTATGCACGTAGTCTAAGACATGCATGAGGAGACCATTGAAGCCTTGTTATCCTTGCTTTTGTTCTGCTTTCCTGGAGCTTTTTTAATCCCTGCGCCAGTACTGCCTTGAGATCGACTCCCTTTTCCACGACAAGCTTTTCACAGGGCTGAAGAGCTCTTTGTTCTCCTCCACTGCCCCTCGGCGTTGTTTGTTGTTCGGTCCCTGGGGTGTGCTTCTGCTCTTCCAGAGGGCCAGTGGCAGAGAGGAAGAGGCAGAGGATGTGAACTCCCATGTTTGAACACAAAGAGAAAGGAGGACCTGTTTATTCTTCTGCTAAAAGTTCCCCAGCAGACAGAGGGATTTCCATGTGTTCAGCAGTAAAACACTTTAAAAAAAAGGGGTAGGAGAGAGGGCAATGTAAGTTGCTGGGGAGCTGTGGTGCTGGATTCCTCCCCATCAAAGCAACATGGTGGCCGTGTTTGCAGACCTTGCTGCTGCTATCACCATCTCAGTGAGTTCTTCAGGTTTGTGTGGGAGTTGCTTTTGGGACTTCCAGGTATAAAACCTGTTAGCTCCAGCAAAGCTGCTTCACATACCATGGCAAGGAAAGTAAATACATCAGTGCCGGTGGTGGCTGGGAGAGAGCCACGGCCATTCCCAGGCGTGTAGGGATGGAAGAGACCACCTACGTCACAGGGCTCAGTCACCAGCTCCTCACAAACACCTTCCACAACCTGGTCAAGCACTGACTACTCGGTTATTTCCTGGTTAGTGTTGCAGCTGCTACCCCTCAGTTATTAAAAGCTTGGCATAAATATTGGAGTAATTCAGTTTACCTCAACATTTTTTAAACTAAAGTTCACATAGCCTTTTTGAGGAGCACCCAGAGTACACCATGCACATGCTACTATAAAATTAGTAAAAATGCAGCTAACATGCATGTTCACTTTTTGCACTGCTTCTCAAAAATGCTGGTTGGCTGTTTTTCCTTCCTTGCACTCTTGAAAGTGAATATGTGGCAAGGACTTCATGTTTGGTTGTCCACCATGGGGAGGAAAGCCATCAATCATTTCACAGCCCTTCTCTCTATGTCTTACAGCCCTGGTGGTCCACAGCTGAAGTGTGAGGACCGTCGGGTTGGTGGTTACTGCAACCAGTCAAGGGCTCTTGTGCTCGTCCCAGCAGGTTGTCATGAATGATTGAATCATTAAAGTGATTAATTTGTTGTAATACAAGAACGGCTTAAACACCTTCTGCATCTTCACAATGGTGTTGCTCCACCATCCCCCTTGCCCAAATTATACAGCTAAGGTGTGAGTCAGATCTTGGAGGTGATTTGGTGTATAAACAATACTTTAGGGGAGAAAGAATTAATTTCAATGGGGATAGCTTCTGCACAGCCCATCAGGCAGTTGAGAAGAACTGGCAAGCCCTAGGTACCAGAAAAGGTCAGGAAGGAGTTTCTCACTTTGTTTCTATTTGCAAGCAGGGCCACTACCATGAAACCATACTCAAAAATACGTATTTCAGAGGCATGTTGTGAGGTTAACACTGTTGCAGGATTGAGCTCGAGGTGCTCTCCAGTGTGGCCCCAATGAGGGGGTAACAGCGATGGGACCTGGGGGTTCTCATGACTCAGTGAAACTGGAGTGAGTTACCTTGCATTTATTGTGGATTAAGGTGAGGACATGGACAACTACTGCAGAGCAGCCACCACTCAGGCAGTGCTGTCCCTCCCTGGTGGGAACCTGCTCAGGAGGCCATACCCATGGAAAGAGTACATGGTGGTTATCTCAAGGTCATGTGAGCAGGAAACAACACGGACAACGTGAATATTGTGTGAATGGGAGCTGCTGGTGGGGCTATCGGAGCTTCCTAGGTCAGGCAGGACACACAGGGAGTCACCCTGCCCCAGAACAAAGCAGGAAGAAGTGAAGATGGTGCCAAAAATCCTGGCAAGAAGGTTCAAAGTCTGGCCAGATCAACCTACCTTTGTTGAGAGAGAGAGAGATACAGTTTGCAGCAATGCCCATCTGGAACTCGCCCTTACAGGATGTCTTGTAGAACCTGCCCGGCTGAGGCTGGAATTACAAAGCCATTTGATGTGTTTTTGCTTGATGTTTATGTATTCCTTCATCTCAGAGCTTCGTGGTCCATGGAGAAGCTCACAAGAAAATAACCACAGCAACTGTAATGAAATCGCCACCAGCATCTGGATCTTCTTGAGGGTGAAGACAAATGATGATGCAGATGCACAGCCATAAAATCAACAGCAGCTTTCCAACAAAAGCCAAAGGACAATGACTTTGTTGGAGCACCAGCCATCAGGAATGTCTTTAAGGGTTAAAGTAGTGAGCTGACAAAAACCTTAATGTTTTTACAGCACACAGACTTGTAACATACAATACAGGACAATTCGTTCTATTGATGTCTAAAAATTCTTAATGGAGAAACAGGCTGTCAAAATACAGGATACTTTATAGGTTAGCTCTTCTCCATACTTCATCCTCAGGTATTTGCCAAGTTAGCAGAGGATCAGACTTCAAGTCACATTTAGGCTTCTTTAGAGCAGTTTTTCCACTAAAAGCTTAGCTCAAAGACATACATATTAACAAAAAAAAGAGCCATTCATTCTTGTCACACATTTCGTCCTCAGAACACTTGCAAATCCTGAATATCATTTTTTTTCTAATTGAAAGGAAATAAAACATCTTTTATATAGTCAGACAATTGTGCACAGTCTTTACCAAGAATGGAAAAATGCACTAAAAATGGAAAGCAGGTGGGGTTTCTCCACAGCAAGTTTCTTCATCTGCACAAGAACAGATAGGCTACATCCCTGTTTTCTGCTTAAAAAGAACCCATATCCCTAAGAGTCCTGTGAGCTGGAGCTCTGTTGGAAATGGTTTTTTGGTGCCTGTAGTAGCTGCATGTGTCTACAGTTCCTTCTAAGCAGCTTGACAAAACTTTCCTACTTTCCTACTGTATCACAGCAACCTTGGCATTCCACGTTTCCTTTCCATTACTACTAACTTGGGAAGTTCTGCAGATTTCTTTGATGTTGCTATTGGTTTAGGAGTGTCACAGCTGAAGAAGAAAACAGAGGACATCTTCAGAGATGTTGATAGGGATGGGGGAGAAGAAGCAGAATTTGTTCTTTCCTTAAAAGATACCTGAGACATGCAGAACATAAGAGAAGGGGGAAAACGCTCAACAAAATAAACCCCATTGCAGGACTTGGGGTCTAAAGGTCACTGGTATTTCACTGAGGATTTGCCTCATTACACCTAAATATCTTAATTAGCTCAGAAGCCTCCTTGGTAGGGAACACAGCTGGTAAAATTGGACCACGCTGGCAAGTACCTTTTTTCACACCCAGGTGGATCCCAACGAAGCACGCAGTGACACCATTATTTCAGACATGGGTTATCAGCAAAGCACACAAAAATGCAGGGTTAGAGCAGCAACTTTCAGAATAAAAATTGCTGATAAACCTGGAAATACTCTCAGACCTCCCATAGCACAGGAACAGCCAGGAATAGTTAAGCGAGTGCCAAAGCAAAACCCTTGACCTGAACAACTGCATATTTCAGAGGCATTTAAAACAAAATCTCGGGCTGAACTCAGAGGCATGAGAACAGGATAGAAAATTTAGATTATATTAATGAGGCACAAAATGGGTCAGAGTTTAGTTTGGGGTCAAATTTTGGGACCTTCCTGGCTTTCCTGGATTTTTTTTTTTTTTTTTTTAATGTGCTCTAACTCAGTGAAAAGTACTTAGTGGACACCTCCAGCTTGTTTTCCACTCAGCAGCATAGCACCCCTCCCAGATAAACTAGTCTGAACCACCCTTATTTACTGTGTCAGCTAATGGAGGGATAAAGCCAGATGAGATGGTTCCATTTTGTTGTTTTTCCTCCCACCTTTCTTCTTCACTGCCTGTCACTGATTCCCTTTCCTCCCCCTCTCCTCCCCCACCATTAAAACAAAACATCTGCCACAGTTTTTTGAGATGCTTTGGGCTTTTTCAGGCTGTTTCCAGCAAAGATAGGGCTTGGTAGGGAGGGAAGCTGAGTGAGAGCCACAGCAGGTGAAGGGTTTTAATTCCCCCGTTACTGCAATCAGCTGCCATGACCACGGAGCCGTCCGCAGGAGGCAGCAGTAATGATTTCCAAACCAAAAAGAGAGCCCTGGCAGGCTGAACTGGGGCTTGGCCCCATCCATCAGAGCTCTGCAGAGCTCAGCTGGTGACTAGTCGCTGCATCACTCCTTTCTGATTAAATTCCCGTTAAGTTTAAAATAATAATACGTCCTTAGTGGAATAAGAAACTCTGGAATAAGAAAGAAAAAAATCTTTCTGGGGCTTTTTTGGCCAACGGTGAGCTAAGGGCCAGCCCTGAAGAAGCATATGGGAAAAATGGCTCTAGGACCATGCTTTTCTTCTGTTAAAGCACAGGGCTTATCCTTGCATTTTCTGTGACCACAAAATCCAGATTCACCAGTAAACTAAGATCCTTTGTACGATTACGACAAGGAAAAATGCTGGACAATGTACATAAATTATTATGTGTGAACTATGAGGTACAGAAGCGCCCAAGTCTTTCAGCAGACAATTTCTCAAATGGGTTGATCAGAACAACCTGGACATTTTTGTCCAAGACATTTTGTCTGACATTTTTTTCTCCCAGCTATCTGACCCTTTTTTTCATTATCTGTCTGCTTGCTGGCGTGTGCAGGAGCCAAGCAAATGGAGTAGAGGGGCCACCAGGTATTTTGACACCCCCAGTCAGACCAGCTCTGAAGGAAAAGATTAAAATAGGTCCTTGCCAATGGATCCCAGGCCAGGAAGGTCCCACCACCTTTACCACTAAGATTTGCCTATTGCATCTAAGAACAAGTAGTTACTATAGCAGCGATATTAATAATTATACTAATAGTTCATCTTCTCAGCTTATGTTTCTTTCCTTTAATTCTTAGAGTCCTGCTGGGGAGGGAATACTAGTTTGTGTCTAGCCTAATGATCATATCTCAGTCCTTTTAGCACTGAAATGGAACAAACAATTCCAGAAACTTTCATTACTGGATTAAAATGAAACTTTTGGCTAAATGTGAGATAATTTTTTTTATTTCATTTAGGGGCTATATAATCTTTTTGGATAGCCTTTTCCTTTGGTTCAAGTCAATTTTCAAAACTAGACCACTATGAATAGCAGATCTGAAACAGGTGAACATTCAGAAAACAACAAAATGAAACATCAGACCATTTTCATGGCCAATCTTTGCATTTTAGAAACACTGATAGAAGAGTAGCCAGGACTCTCTCTTTTCACAGAAATTATTCACCAAATTTGAATCCATTCACTGTCTTTCTCTGCCCAAAGCCCCATTTGGAGGGATGAACTTATGGTGGAACTCCCCCCCCGCCCCCACTCCCAGCCTCTGTAGTTGTGTCTGCCCCAGACAGGGAGCAGATGTGGCTGAGGCACTTGGGTCAGCCCTACTTCCCCTCCATGGACCAACACCCCACACAGACCCCCCCCAGATTTTATGTGCTGTATATCATGGTCCTGGGGAAAGTGGAGGAGTTGCTGAAATTATGGAGGTCATGTGAATACTAACAAGATGCTCAGCTAATTACAACAGGCTACTTGATGCTTGGGTCCAAGGTGTGTAAATAGGTAGTGGAAGTGTGAAGACACTGGCAAATACGCACTTTTGCTCTTGTGGTTTCTCATATGATTTCCCTTCTCAGACCTAATTCACATCAAAGTCAGGTTACCTGGGAAAAGGTTTAAAAAAAAAAAAACAAAGAAGAAGCTGTAAACCATCTGGAGATCAGATTGAATTCCTCAGGACCACAAGGTTGGGGACAAAGATAGGAATGCAGCATGTAATGGCCTTGTTTATCCCTCCAGTGCTGTATCCCAGAGTTCTTCATGGCCTCTGGTGTGCAGTGACAGTGACACCATCTCGAGGAACAACAAAATAAGAGAGTCTCTACTCCAGGCAGCACAGCCAGGTCATTTTTAGGCATCGCAGCCTCATCCCGGTTGCCCAAAGACATGTCACTGGTCATCTGCTGTTTTCACCTCATGTTTCCTCCATCAACATGCTCTAGGACACTAATGGCTCTCACAATGATTTGTCTGAGATTATTACGGAATTGAAGAGTAAAAGGGAGCTCCCTAAAGTCCTGGGAAACTCTACCTGGCATGCACCGAGGGGCTGATAACACCACCCTTTGAACATGCAGGCAGGGGGTAGAAGGAGCCAAACTATTAATCTTCCGTAATCTTGCTGGAATTAAGTGACAGTGATGGAGTACTTTGTAATGGACTTCCTGAATCCTCATACAAACGGAGGAAGTGACCACCCTTGACCAGATTTTTGCTCGCGCTGCCTGTTTCCCTGCCTGCATTACACATTTTCCCTTTTGCAATCAGCTCCAACCCTGCTTTAGCAAGGCCCGTGAGAATGGCTATCTGGAGGGGCCGGGGGGATTCTCTGGAGAGTGCTTTGCAGGGTCTCATCAAGCTGAAATCCTCAGAGCAGAAAGGTCTCCTGTGTACCAGGAAGGCAGCTCTGGGATGGCCAGCCTCAAGTCTCCATTGCCTAAGGAAATCTGGCCAGTGGTGTCCCAAAACACTGGACTTTCCTGGGCACACCAAGAAATGCTGTCCTTGGGCTGTCCCTATGACATGGAGAATGCCTGGCATTCCTGGTGCCTCTAGTCACTCCTAGCAGAGACATGTTCAACAGAACCAGCAGCAACGCAGGAGACGCTGGAGCCTTTCAAGTCTTGCATCCTTCGGGACATGCTGGGGAGAGGATGGATTTATTTTTGGAAAGCATCAGTTGAGTTCTATTGTCCTGGCATACCCATGTTACAAAACCCTACTGGGGACCCATCCCTGCCCCATGATAGGCTTTCATAACCCTCTAGCAGCACTGGTGTTGAAAAGGAACCATGACCTTCCCTTCTTTGCATTGCCAGCTGGGAGCTCTGGCAGACAAGCCCCAGCAAGTTTATGAACTCCCTGTCTCCCACCCAACAAGCTGGCCATAAAAATGCCCCAAAGGCTCGTGTTGAGGAGTCAGTGTGAAACAAAAAAGAGACCACAGATTAAGGCCCGTGGGAACTTCAAACCACGCCAAAGGGAAGAGCCAATGGACTCTATGGCCATAGAAGGGCATATTCAGAGTCCGTTCCCAGAATCCTGACTTTGGTTCCAAGCGCTGGCTTTGGAAGCACAGTCAGTCTGGCAGCCTGTGTGGGCTCTGCCTCTGGCATCAGGACTGGCAGGAGGAGGGAATTACAGGAGAAATGGAGCTCAGAGAAATAAATCCCTTTGCTAATCTGGCCCTGGGAGTCCCACAAACACAGGGACAAAGACCTGGGCTGCAGAGAGAGAGCAGAGGTGAACTTGTGAGGATGTCATCACAGTGAGATGTCTAACCTGCCAGCCCAGCCCTCATTAATATCACCTATAAGAACACCAGCTGGCCCATCACACCTCAGCTCAGGCGTGGGCTTTGATTTTTTCATCTTTTCCCACATCAAACTCTCAGGCACTCTGAGCAGCAGGGAATTCAAGAGAGGTATACCCCTTGACACCAGCTCTGGATTTGGCCACTTGGCCCTGACATGTTTTCAAACAAAAATCACATTATCAGCATGGTCTTTCATCCCCCTCCTGCATCCTGGAGCCCATCACTCAGCAAAGAGCCACTTCTGATCTTCACAAATGTGGATTCACTCCTGCTGCAGGGGAGGGTCAGAATCAGGCACTTGGGTTTGTGCTACCTGATAGTCCTTTGCTATCTTTCTTCTGTTTTCATTTTCTTTCACTCTTCCCTCAGCTGGTTAAACCCCCACTTACTTGCTGCCCGAATCAGGAAGGTCTAAAGATTAGTAATGAGTTCAGGCTACAGTCCAGTGGTTTTTTGTCACTTACTTGTATAAATAATGCAGGAAAGGCTCCTGCATTGAAATCCAGGCACTCCATGAAAGGTGTAGAATAGGAGAGGTGCGAATGGAAACCTTGGTGGCATTAGGGGTTGTTTTTCTAAACATTCCCCATCGGTAAGCACACAGTCTCTTAGCACTGCACAGTCCCACCGAGGTCTTTAAATCGTATTTCTAGGATTTCTCTAAAACAGGGGCCTCAAGCTTTTAAATACAAAGGGAGCTGGGGAATGGTTTCTTTAGCAAGAGATTTGAGCAATCAGTGCTTTTTGTCTCTCTCTCTCCTTTTTTTTCTTTTATGGACATCTGCTGGGGTTTGTATTTTTTGAGTCATGGGGGTGAAGGGGGTTGAGGGGGAAAGAGAGGCTTGCAGACAGGGTGAACACAACATACCCTGGAAAAAATCCCGGATGCTATAAATGGGAGCCCCCTAACAGTGCAGCTCATCTGAAGCAAAATGAAAATATCAGGCATCCAAGAAACATATGTGCAGATGGCTTTGAGCCCAGTCTCCTTACTAGGGCTCTGCATTAAATAAAATGCACCAGGTCATGTTGCTCTAGATATAAGAGATTACTAGGTGCAATGTGCACTTCGCTGTGAAACTGCAGGTTTTTAAACAATTGGAAATACTGATCTTGTTTATGGATCAAGCAAATGGCTTCAGTCAAGCAGAGCAGTCCTTTTTTTTGTTGATTCTTTTTTTTTTTTTTATAGGGTTGGGGTCAGGAGGCTCATACTCTGTGAGATTGTGTTGTAGTCACTGCTCAGGAGGAGAGCGGTCTCACCACTGACGTGAGAAGCAACATCCAAGAGGGCTATTGACTATGACCTGTATTTTTGAAGGATGATATGAATCAATCCAGAGCCTTGGCAAGACCTTGCTGTTGGGGCTTTTTCTTTCAGCCAATGTCAATTATGTCATTACTGAGCCTGCAGAAGCTATTAGTAATGTTACTTTTACAGTTCACTGCCGACCAGAGAAAAGAGTTTTTCACACTGTTGTCGTTTTGTTGGAGCAAGACTATACGAATCACAGATGGCTTCCTTGCCAGATGTAGCCTTGCAGGACGGCAGTTTGGGGTTTACAAGAGGTTTAATGAAAACTTGGCACTTTACCAACTTTTGGCAAATACTCTTGGGCTGTCAACTCATGCAAGCAAGTCAAGATCCTAAAAATGTCTAATGACTTGTTCTCACTGAACGAGGAGGTGAAAAGTTTTACCTGAGAAACAAAACCCAAATGAGCACAGTAATACTCTATCACACTAGACCTGAGATCAGGATCATTGGGGTTATTGAAAGCTCTCACTGCACTCTGGATTTATTCCCGAGACCTTGCTATTGTCCTTGAGGGGTCCAATGTATTTCTGCTGACATAGAATAATGATGGTGAGTTGGGGGGAGAAGTGACATCCAGGTACTTTGATGTCTACTGCTCTTTTTTTTCAGTAATGACTTTGCTGCTTTGCCCTGGCTGAGACTTCATTTGCTGGGCTTTATGCTTGGTTTGTTTCTTCCTCGATGACATGAGCACTTCATTAAAATTGTGCTAAAAGAAATTCTCAGATGTGTGCCTTCAGATGTAGGACTTCTGCAATATTAAATTTGCCAAATGGTACAGAAACAACCATCTCTGGATGCAAGATGGAAACTCTTTGCATTATTTGAGTTTTCAGGTATATTGTTTCCTCTTCTTTATTAATGAAATTGTGTGCTTAGTGAGAGTTGACATAGCAGGGTGTCCTTTTATGCACAGCTCTTCTTAGTTTATCAGTCTCCCCATTTTCCACTCCCACCACCCTGGACTAATATTCATCCTAGTCTCAACAGTCAAACGGAGTCAGCTGCAGTGATTTGGCTGTGAAGCTTCTTCAGTTATGCTTTAGATAAGAAATGAGTTCCTGGGTCCCAGTAGCCTCAAACTGCTGTCTCATGGCTGCAGTATGTGCACCAGTGGGATGCAGCACAACGGTGCCTGTACATATAAAAACCGCACTTGAACCATTCAAAAAATCATCTAGGCAAATCATCAGGCAAACAAACCCTGAAACATTATTCACACCACATCTCGAGGCAATCAGCCTGTCTCATCTGTGGGCCTTTAGCAGTCTCCCAGAACCAACTGCCTTTGCTTCAGCTTGTCTGCCTGTCTTTAAATATCTTCATCCCGAGCCTAACCTGAATGGTAGATTTTTTATCACCATTGGTGCACAAACCAGATGACAGAATTCTCTGGAGGAAGGAGGAAGTAGCGCTTTACATCCAGGTGGCAAAGGAATTAATAAAGTGGCTGGAGAAATGTAATCACAAATATGTCATCCTTTTTCCACTGACTGAGGTTTGGATGCAAACCTGATATCTAACTTTCCTTAGAGTTCCTGTGAATTCATCTACTTCAGAATCACCCTTAAATAGAGTTATTCTAACGTTTTCTGTCTCAGGTGCTCTGAAACTTTACAGAAATGAAGTTCGTTTATAAGACGCAGATAGAATCAAGATCCCTGAGACAAAGCACACCAAGCACCATAGGTGTCCTTCTTTTTACTTTGGTGATTGCATAAGGGAGTTGCAGAACACAGAATCTTAGAATGGTTTGGGTTGGAAGGAACCTTAAAGACCATTCAGTTCCAATCCCATCCAACCTGGCCTTGAAGACTTCCAGGGATGGGACGTTAGGAAAGCTATAATGGATTGTGAATCTTCCTCTCTCTCCCCCCTCAAAAAAGGAAAAACTATAAGTGTTAGGCTACCTTAAATCAGGTTTTTAATAATCTTCAGTTTTATAGAAGGACTTTGGATAGGATCAGAAGAAATCTAGTGGTTTGTGATAACTAGTCTTTAAAGAGTGCCAGGTGTCTTTTCATAAAATATTGGCTTGCTGGCCTGGGAGGGATATTGCTAATGAAAGGCTGCAAAGCTGCTTAATATTCCCTACTATATGCAACAGAAGAGACTTAGTATAGCAGTAGCTCTAATAACAATCAACTCTAAAATATGTTCTGTTTGAAATTATCTCTTCTTGGATAGCTCTTTATCTGCCCAGTGAAATCTCAAGTACCACCGTTCCCAAGATGCATAACACCTCAATCTCTGTTCTGCAAATGCTTTTCTGTAGGTGGCCCAGAGAACTAAGTTTTGGGAAGGGCTGAGCTCATAGACAAGAGGTGGGACTGAAGAATGACCATGGGCTGTGGATGCCCCATCTCTGTTCAAGGCCAGGCTGGAGAGAGCTCTGAGCAACATGATCTCCACAGGTGTCCCTGCCCACGAATAGGGTTGGAACAAGATGGTCTTTAAGGTCTTTGCCAAACCAAGCCATTCTATGATTCTCTGGTGATTCTAAGTCTCCAGAGCATGTTGTGGACATCTGTGAGTTGCACCATGGAGGTGCCAGTGTGTCTCCACTGACTAAAATGGGAGGTAGCTAATATGGTTAGCTATGGGTAGGTGAGGTGACTCTTATCCCTATGAAAAATTCTGCTTTTTTCCTTCCTTCCATAAAATAGAAACAAATCTATCTCAACATGACATAGCTGCTGTAAGGACCCAAACATTACAGAGAGGGAAGTGCTTAAATGAGCCAGCAAGGTGGTCATGGTAAATTCCAACATTCAAGAGTGCATGATTGGTAACGTTTAACATTCCCTAGTAAAATCACAGCATTATTAATTTTCCTGCCTTATATACCTCTGGAATGGCAAAAGCAAGAAGAGAAATCTGGCCCAGTGATCCATCATCCAGGGCTTTGAAATAAAGCCAACGTCAGTGAAATTTGAGTGAGCCTTTAGAAACACAAGGAGGGCTAAAGCAACAAGTGCATTTCACTGAGCTATGATATCATCTTCTGCTCATTTCTAGAGGGAAGCTGTTTATCGGATGTGTAGAACAGAAGAAAGAAGCAGAAAAGCACACACATACATTTAAATATTAAAAGCTACCTCAGGAAAGAACTTAAAATCTGAGGTCATTTCCTCGATGAGCTTAAAACATTATTTGTCATCCACATTGAAACAGGAGAAAAAGGGAAACAGAAGAAGGACAGGAAAGGCCTGTCGCACCCCTGCCATTTGTGGTTTGCAGGGAAGGTGCTCAGTTACACCAGCCGGCAGACAGGCTGTGAGGGTGCCCCTTTCATCTGCTCCTGGCTGGCCCTGAGCACCATGGTGGCAGAATTCGTGGAGAGGAACAGATGAGCCTTGGGAAAGCCTTGGTACCACCTGGGACTGGTTTACACCTCCTTACCATCCCAGGCATTTGTCAGAACCTCCAGCCAAACGGCCTCAAAGGAATGAACTTTTCTCTGCCCAATCTAGGCTGTGGATATTTGCAGGGAGGAATTAAATCCACTCCAGAGGAGTGGAAAGAGCAGATCCGACAAACCCTCTCAGGAGACTGCATAAGCAGCTTTAGCAGTATGTTAAGCGGCATATTATTGGGGTTTGGGCTTGATTTAATAGATTCCCCTGCATAGCAGTGCAAAGTCATGTAAGAAAGTGCATTGCGTGGGTTGGTTGTGACACAAGTGCAGGACCTGGCACTTGGCCTTGTTGAATCTCACACCGTTGGCCTCAGCCCATAGTTCTAGTCTGTCCAGATCCCTCTGCAGAACCTTTCTGCCCTCCAGCAGATCAACACTCCCGCCAAACTGGTGTTATCTGCAAATGTACTGAGGATGTACTCAATCCCCTCATCCAGATCATTGATAAAGACACTAAACAGGACTGGCCCCAAAACTGAGCCCTGAGGGACACCACTGAGGCCTCCAGCTGGATGTGTTTCCATTCAGCACCACTCTCTGGGCCTGACCATCAGTTTTTTACCCAGCAAAGAGTGCACCCATCCAAACCAAGAGCAGACAGTTTCTCCAGGAGAATGCTGGGGGAAACTGTCAAAGGCATTACTAAAGTCTAGTTAGACAACATCCACAGTCTCCATGATTTGTGTTTTCTTCTGCTCATGATGAACTACTAGTAGAAGCACTGGGCAGCCTATGTGATGGCAGAACAGCAGGATGTGAGCAACGTAAAAGTACAGACTAGCACAGGCATCTGTGGGATTCTTGGCCCTGGTCCTGTTTCATTTATTAGCACGGATGCAGCTGAGATGTCCTGAAGATGATCATAGAATCATGGAATCAAAGAATGGTTTGAGTTGGAAAGAACTTGAAAGCTCATCTCACCCCCCCCCCCTCGTGGCATGGTCAAGAACACATTCCACTAGACCAGGTTGTCTCTCCAACCTTGAACACTTCCAGGGATGGGGCAGCCACAGTTTCTCCAGGCAACCTGTGCCAGTGCCTCACAACTCGCACAGGAAAGGTGAAGCCATGGAAAAGGCACCTTCCTGTGAGCATCCCTCCATTCTCTCTAGAGTGGGTCCCTGCCAGCTTTTTGCTTCCATTTGAGCTACCCCTAAACAACACGATGAGACTTGCTCTGCAATGAGCTTGTGGTCTGCCCAGCAGCACTGAACTGCTCTTTGGTCTGCAGCTGCTGTTTAGTCTCTGGATTGCGCAGCTCCAAATGTATCATTGGTTCCCTGTTATCAAGGGCTCTGACTCAGAGCTCAGCAAAACATTGCCATTCCAGCCTGTGGGAGCTGTACATTTTTTCCCCCAGCAAATTTGGCTTGAGCCACACCAGTCTCATAAAAAATCAGAATGTCTAAGAAAAGGCAAGACTTAATTTTTACATATTTACCTATTAAAAAGACTGCACTTGCAGCATTTTATGACTCAGCTGAGGAAATCTTTGGCATCTCTTTTTACTCCATGAAAGAAAATGATAATGATGATAATAACTGGTATGTGAGGTATTTTTCTTTGCTGAAACTTGGATCAAGGACCAAAAGATCCTGACACAAATCAACAAGGCACTGTTAGTGCTTGGAGCAGCAGCAAATGCCATCCTTCCCCTTCTTCTGCTGCTGTGGAGCCCAACACGCTGCTGCTCAGTAGCATGGCTGAGTGAATATGCTGGCAGTGCCCTTCACTAGAAGTCAGAGCAGTCTCTTGTCAGCACTGCTCTGTACAAGTACATCACAGCCCGATGTTGGGTGACACAGCATTTTTGTGGTTTGTTTTTTTTTTTTTTACAGGCTGGGCATACCCTACAGCAAAAGCTGCCCTGCCAGGGAAGCACTCGGGCCCTCTGCACTGCTGGTGCTGCAGAAATGGAGGGTCCCCTTGCTAAAACACAGCAGAGGTGGTTTTGAGCAGCTCTGCAGCCCCTCTGCACTAGGGGAATGTCATACAGCCATTGGTCCTTGCTGGCAAGTAAGCTGAGAGTGAGAAATTTCTGTTTGTCTGACCACTGTGTGCAGCAGATGGGAAAACAGCAGGGAAGTAGTGGTCAGCAAGGCAGCAAGTGGCCTATAGCACATCAGCACCAGGAGGTCCACAGATATTGCTGTAAAGCAATAAATGTTGCCAATTTAATACTGGCAGTGAGACGAGCTGGCAGCACAACACCATAGGGATGCGAATACTCCCTGCGTACTCCTTGAGCTAATATCAACTCATTTCAGCATCTTCTAATACATAGGAAAAAGAAATTATTTTTAAAGAGT
Source organism: Chiroxiphia lanceolata (assembly GCF_009829145.1). NCBI lineage: Eukaryota > Metazoa > Chordata > Aves > Passeriformes > Pipridae > Chiroxiphia > Chiroxiphia lanceolata. The sequence continues at coordinate 10,036,584 of NC_045645.1, read as the reverse complement.
TATTAATCCATTTTTGGGCCAGAAGAACCCTCCAGCACAGCCACCTGCATTACATAGACCATCCAGCTTCACTCACCAGCATCAGCATCACACCCATAACTTTAGGTAGAGCAAGAGTCTCATTTTCATCAAATGTGGAAGGCTGGTTCCTTCCCTGCTCTAAATAATCATGACTATTACCTTTTTTTTTTTTTTTTTTATTATAATTGTATAATAAGAAACTGGAGTTGTTCCTCAGGATGAACTTCAGCACTAACCACAAACACAGGCCTGGCTGTAGGAAGCAGTGAGCTTGGATGCATTACTCAGTTGTTAGTGTTAAAACAAGAAATGGTGAGGAAAATCTGTTCCCTACTCCCTGCAAAGGTGCTGATCTCTGACCACCCTTCCCAGCCTGATCCTTCCCCTGGAAGTGCAAAAATCAGCAATGCCCAGCCAGCCATTTAAGCATAAAGAGATACGGGTGAAGGGGGAATTTTCCACAGCCCATCTGTGATGGGCTGATGGCATTGCCATAATGAAAACCTGCTGAGCCATCTATCCATGTTCAAAGCCAAATGAAGATCGATTGAGGCAGGCGTGGTGGAGTTGTGAAGCAGACTCATCACGATAGATGAGCGTATGTCTGTGCATCTGAACGATGGGCTTTCCTTGGACATCGCCTTGCTGTCTCCTCAGTATCCCCAGGAAGGTGTTAGGAGCCACTCTAACCCTGAGGAGTTCCCTCAGAGTTCAAGGAATCCTGCATTACATCCTGTGCCACTTCTAAAGGACACAAGGACTCAGTTCACCCAAGTCTTGCCTGGCACTGTGACAAGATGCTTTGTTGCATGAGCATCCATGGGAAAGCAATACTCTGAAGAAGACAAAGCCCACTCAGTAGCTTCTACTTAACATTTCCATTTGCCTCCCTTTGCCTCCTTTTATTACAAACACTATGTTGTTATTAATATTTTTTCTTTCTTGGCTACCTCCTTCCTTCTGCAAAAGGTCAACAGGCTAAATCAGCTGCCTCTTTCTCTAACAGCCTTTCACTCACAGTAAGTGACATTCACTGCAAAATGTCTCAGTCTCCAGCCCAGTAGGTTTGTCAGTCTAGAGGAAGCAATTTTAACTGCCATCTTAAATTAAGACTTGCAGCCCTGGGAGATGGAAGGTGAGACCTGTGGCCTCCAGATTTCCCCAGCACCTCCTCCTTCTCCCTTTTACCCCTCATCTCCTTTTCTCACCAGATATTACACCCTAAAACCACACAGACATATTCTTTCCTTGACCCCAGCAGGCCTTTAGCAAGGCAATCTTTTGTAGGCAATTATTTTTCCCCATCTATTTTTTTCTGAGACTTGATTGAAAACTCTTTTTAAAAATTCATTTTCAGTTTTGTTCTTCTTGGTTCTTCTGTGAGAAGGACAGGTTCCCCAATTATCCTTCGCTGGACCAGCCTATGGCTGCCACAATCCTTTAGAACACCCCGGGTCTGTGTCTCTCCTCTTCTCACTGAGCCCTGTGGTGCTGTACTGCGTCTGAGACCTCCCATGGAACACTGTCCATGCTTTGGTTTGACTTCTCTGTCAATAACCTTGCTAAGCTGGATCTGGGATTTGTCAGCAGAAGGATGTTTTCCTCGTACACATCTTAATACACTGTTTGGACCATTTGTGATTCATCTCTGCCTGACATTTTACGCACTTTGAGAAACCCACGTGGCCCTGAGTGGAATTAGATAGCCCTTTAATGGTGGTATGGGCAGCAATGCAATGGGGTCAGGGTGAAAAATGTCAAAAGTCAATTTAAACTATTAAAACGGTTGCTTTGAACCAAAGCAGGACTTGTCTATACCATAACACAAGGTTCATCCAGGTTAGGGGTGGTGAAGGACAGAGCACTGCACTCTTCCTCAGCTTATCAGCAGTGAAGATTTTATTCATTCCTCAGACAAGCCCTTGGATCCAGTCAGTACTCCCAAGAGAAGAAACTCCCCTGACTATGTCAGATTTCAGGAAAATGCAATGACAACAGCCTTACTTCCCAGATACTGATATTTCAGAGAGGAAAGTACATTTTTCAAGGCAGAAGGCAGAAGCCTGGAGTTCAGTTACATTGTCCAGGTGATTAATGTGTTATTTAGGGAGCAGACAGAAGCTAGGAGTCTGAGAGGGATCTCCTGTTCTCTATGCCTGCCTTCTAGTGCTGCAAAAAAAACCCTCCACAAACCAAAAAAAAAAAAAAGGCAAATTTAGCTTGTGTGGACACTGTGTGTTTTCTGACTACCTAAGGAGCATTTGAGGTACATCATGGGCACAACAGGAATGACCCAAACAGTGACTTGTGCCTGCTGAAGACAACTGCTTGTGTTTAACTGCTTCACAGACACAGCTTATCAGAGTAACCTGTCCAACAACAAGCAAAACAACAACGCAAACAAAAAGCCTGAAGAAATGAAAGAAAATTAGTTATGTCTGGTTTATCCTTACAGATCTGTGAGAGGCAAGATCCAAACTGGTGTGGGTTTCATACCAGAGACACTAAATCTCCTTCCCTATCCGCTTCCCTTTGTACCACAGAGGTGGTTGAAAGGGGAAGAAAATTTATCCCAAATATGAGGGCCCTTCAGTTGCAGAGACTCAACAGAGCTGCTCAGCTTTGGGGTCACAGGGGAGAGCCTTGTGTACTCCACCTGTGTGTGTCCTGAGTGGTGTGGCAGGTGCAGGAGGGAGCGTGGCATTTAACATCCACATGCAGCACCAGGAATGGGAAGACCATGTAAGGAAAAAGGAGTAATGAGCTCATTTTCCTCCTGGGTACCAGATGTAATAAATACTTTATGCACCAACTCTCAGCACTGTCAGATGTTGATTCCTAAGCAGGAGATAGAGACTTCTGAGTGTCTCTTGGGAGATTTTCCCCTGGAATTCAGTGTCCAGGTCTTGAATGTGCAGCCTTAGCATGTGTTTTACAGAATATATTTTTTATCACACGGTCTCCCCTAGTTCCTTCCACCCTTCTCTCCCCTCAGGAAATACAGCACAGTGCACACTTTTGGCACACGATGAAATGTATAAGTAAACCAACATTTTGCTGAGTCAGCCCTCTGTTGGCAAACTCCTTGTACTTTTTCACTTGAGGCCACAACTCCTCTTACAGTGACCATCTTGCCTTGGCAGGACTCACTTGCCTATTCACTCACTCCTCAGCTCTGCTGTTTGCTGCCAAAGCACACCAAGAGCTCCTCAATTGCCCTTGGTTTCTCCTTGGCAAATGAATGCTGAGTTGTGGGGACAGTCTATGCCATAGAAAAGGAAAAGGCATAAAATTACTGCTTGCTGGCATCCAAGGAAAGGGAGGAGACATATATCAGGTCCTATTCAACCATAGGAGGAACTGCAAGAGGTGTTTACAGCTCCCACCATCGGCTTCCACATGGGTTTTCAGATACTCTTACACAGTAATAGAGATAAATATCTCTTGGTCCTCATGAAGAGAGACATTTCATGGGACATAGAACATTGGAAAAGACCTCTAAGATCATCTTTTCCAATCATGTCCACTGCCATGTCCACCACTAAACCATGTCCCCAGGTGCCACATCTACACTCTTTTTGAACACTTCCAAGGATGGTGATTCCACCACTTCCCTGGGCGGCCTGGTCCAGTACCTGACCACCCTTTCAGTGAATAAATTTTTCCTAATGGCCACTCTAAACCTCCTCTGGCACAACTTGAGCCATAACTACTCACGACATCTCCCAGACTAGTGTCATTTCTCTCTTTTTGTCGAGAAACTGAATGATCTCATTCCTTTTCCTGCATTTAAAATTAGAATTGCTTTTCCCCATCCTACTTCTATATTGAATGTATGGGTTTGATCTTTTTCTCAGTGTGACATTGTTTCTAAAGTGCGAAGTGTCTGGAAATGGGAAAGAAAGAAGTCACATATGGCTGCCTCTCAGACAAGGACAACGGGCTGCCCATCACTGGAAGGGTGCTGCTATGGGCACAGCATCCCTAAATATGAGGTGTTTAAGGAGTGAGGAAATCTGGGAAACAAACTGGCAATGTCAGATATGTAGCCTCAAAGTAGTCTCACTCTTCAAGGACAGTGCTCTCAAAAAGTCATTCTGATCCCAAGCTGGACACTGGTCTGGAAAGCATCAAAAGTTTTGCGTGACATTTCAGAGCCATGTCGAAACCTTTTGTATTTTGTAAACAGGAAGTCACATAGTCTGGAGAGGATATTTTTTCCCCCCATCAATAGCTGCATGCAGCCTTTTTACATAACCCTTTTTTGCAGTATTTCAGGACTGAAAAGCTCATTTCCCTCTCATAAGCTCATAGGAGAATGCAGCTGCCACCCAGACATTCTTTAAATGGGACCACATGTAAGCCACTTAGTCTCCAAAAATGAAAGCAAAACACAGTGCTGTCATCACTGCACGGCACCGTCAATCAGAGCCATTCCTAATATGCTGCACCATGTACATCTCATACCACGTTCATTATAAGCTTAGCCTAATGCCTAATAATACAGCAGAATATTATAAATATTAGAAACTCTGGATTAGTAAGTGGGAGGGATAAGTGGAAACAAAAAAGTTCAGATCCAGTCTTTTTTCTGGCCATGAGCACTGGTGAATAGAAATCCCTCCAATGCTTAACTAAGGTGTTTTTCCCAGCTTCACCCTGACCATGTTGTGTGCAACTTCCTGATAAAGGGCATTTTTGTTCAAGTTACTCCACTGAATAATCACAATCAAATTATTTTACTTGCAAGTTCAGCAAGATGAGCTTGCCAGGACGCTCTCCTATTGTGTGGATGGGAGACACCATGGTGGGTCATGCCCAGCTGCTTTCATCTCCTTCCTTGCCCCATAGGTCCCATCATTGGATGCAGGAAAGCCAAAGTTGGATATGCTGCAAGGGCAGATGATGCCTGTCACGCCAAGGACCAAGAAAGCAGATAATGTCTACAGACAGGCCTGGGACTTTGGGCTGTTGCTGGGATTGCCAGGAAAAATTGTCAGACAAACACATCCTGTGCAATGAAATAGTTGGTTCAGGTCAAATCCTCATATCTCAAAACTGCTATAAGTTGTGAAGGCAAAGTTGTCTATATAGGAGATTGAAAAAAAATCGTGGCATCAGGATTACTCCTTTGTTCAGAGGCATGAAAGGCTGAGAAGAAATCGGATATGTCCTTCCATGGGCAGAAAGAATACAAAGCAGTAAATTGTAGCTGCATAAAGGGGCTGACAAAAGTAAAAGCTATTGATAATTGCACCCTTCCTTTACCTGCAAACCTCGTAAGACTTCTTAAAGGACAATATAAAAAGTCATTATCTTTCCATCATAGCATCACTGCTAGAATCCAGGGCTCGGAATGGAAAATACAGATCTGGGAACCACAGGTGATGGGAGGGTATTGTTCTGGGAAAGATGCAAGGCAAAGGAGGTAGAGGAGAAGAAGATGGGTCCAGTTGAATGCATGGTGCAGTGGGAAAAATGTTCAAGGAAGGAGTAAAACCATGGGGAAAAAATGGTTCAGTTAATATCATGTTAGATCTATTGGAAGTATCATTTAAAAAACACAAGGAAATTATTAAAATATATTTGGTCATCTGTGTAAAGCTCTTTAAGCATGTTAACATCATCTGTAAAAGTGCTTGAAAGAGAGGAGAGAGTTCATTAAGAATGAGGTGAGCGTAAGAGGGGCCAAAGCTCTCTGAAGGGGACTGGTGGGTGAGTTGGTTTCATCGTGGGAAGGTGTTTCCACTTCTTTCAACATGCCCTGTGTGTAAAAGTAGTTAGAGTCTTAAACAAACCAGCTGGCACAGGCTTAAAATTGTGTTGTTATTCATATGCATCCAAGTATAAAACAAGGACTGTATAAGCTGAATAAATAAACAGACTCAGTGGTCTCTGGTGAGGAGGTCTGTGTCGTTTTATTCACACTTTTTACCATATACTCTGGGGTCATTTGCCAGACTGGGAATAAATGGCATCTGGTTCTTTAACCCAGGCTTGATCTCCTGTCTCTTATAAAGATGTTTCTTTCCTGGCTTCTGGGGTGCAAAAACTAGGTGAAGTGAAAGGAAAATCTAGCCATAAAAGATCTTAAATGTATCAGAAACTTTTGGGCCTGATTCTGACTGTGTTTACTGCCTTTTTCTGCCACCATAACAGGGCAGAGAATACAACACCCTTGGTTTCATTTAAATTCAGCAAGAAAGTACTGAGATATTTGTTATAAATTTGCTAAATCTCACTAGAACTAATTCAACTAAATTAGCTGCTTTCAAACATTCAATACATCTATGCTCAAACGCCAAGCCCACTTCCAGTGGGAGGTTGTTTCAGTGATTTTAGCGAAGGAAAAATGCCATTTGCAGGCAGAAAAAACCCACACATTTCAAGTCAATTTGTTCAATGGTAATGCAGAATTAACATCAATTCACCCCAATTTGACTTTGCTCAAGCTGCTCTGTGTCAATGATGATGAGAAAGGCAAGTTGGCCCTAATGAGCTGCCTTCGTGGAGACTGTTGGACTCCATTCTTTCAACAAACCCATTTTATTATTTTGTGATGGTGTTTGAAATGAAAAACAATTCAGGTCTTGCTGCAGCTGTGCAGACCACCCCCCCACACCTCCTCCAGTGGAAGACCAGAATTAGGAAAATGAATGGGTTTTGCTCATTAAACCAAATGATACAAATATCTACCTATTTTGAAAATAAACTAAGAGGACTGTACACTGATATCCTAGGACATCAGGGAGCAGCAAACTGGTTTGGATCGAGACTGAGATGTGGGTGCCTGAAGACCACAGTCAGGCTTTGACTTCCATCCCTTGTTGTCACACATGCACTTGCTGCCACTTGAAGCCAGTGAGATTCCTCAAAATACGGAATTGGGAGAAGTAAAGGGGAAATTGGTGAATTCTACTCTACTAGCGCTGCGTGGCTGTGGTAGATACGCAGCAGTGCCTGGGCAGGAGGAGAAATTGTGGGCACACCAATCACCCACATCAAAGCAGAGGTGGCAAAGTTTGAGCTCAGGCTGGTTTTCCATAGAGTGCAGCAGGCGCATCACTGGAAAATGCAGCATGCTTCTGGTTCCATGAAAAAATCTTTCCTGTGTTATTAATTTTGGAAACTCCTTATTATATTCTCATTAAATGATACCTCCCTTGAAATGCTCTATATGCATTTATCATGCTGAGGGCTATGCATGGCATGTGCAGCAGCTCTTCGTCGTATTTCAGGTGCAAATATTTTGGCCTCCTACAGCTTTTGGCAGGGAAAGAAGAAGAGCAAAGCCAGAGACAGAGCAGTTTTAACTCTCTCATGTGTTGAAGGTCAGGTGGAGGTGTGTATTTGTGGTCCAATCCTGCTGTTACTGAAACAAATGGTAGATTTGCCAGTGATGTCTGTGGGAGCAGGCTCAGGCTCATGCTGTGATTTCAGTGTGGAATTACATCAGTCCCTAACTGCATTTATTAGGGAGTGGTTAGCAGGAAAGCTAACCTGTAGCTAATCTGTACCCAGTGGTACAGATTATTTGGTGGTGGAGTAGTGTGAGTTTGTGACTTCTGTTCTTGGACTGCTCTCATCTCATGTTCCATCCTGGCCTCCCAAAAATGCTTTTCTCCTGTGTAAGAAGACAGCACGCAAACACATTCCTCACGAATGCATCGTGGTTGGTTTGACACGGCAGCATGACTGGGGATTTTTCAAGGATGGTGACAGGGGAAAAAAATGACTTGTGCACTCCACAGATGTATCTTTGAAGACAGAACGTGGGTCATGTCTCGGAATTTAGGGACTGTCATATGGGAACAGTTTACTGGGCTTTTAGAGTTTCTTCATTACAGGGTTTCATAGCAAGATAGATCCTCACCTGCCACCTTTCACTTGTACCTAATTGCACAGTAATATACCAGAGAGAGGGGTTTTTTTCTCTTGATCATGGCTCTTTGCCTTGCATTTTTCTTCCACCTGATATAATTGCATGTATAATCTTTATTCTTATGCATGCTTCCACCTGTAGATTAGTTTCACATCACCCTAAAAGCATCTCACCTTGATGAATCCCAAAACACAGCTTCACTCTTAGCACAGGCATTTACTTTGGCTGTCTGCTCTGCCCAGGCAGGGCTGAGGCAGCTGAGGACCCAGCACTCGAGTGCCTTGTCAGGGATATCCCTCCCACATACATGTTTCCAGGACCCAGAATTTCCTTTCTTTTAGATGTGATGATGCACAGCAGCATTTATGGTGTCTAAGGCATAGAGACCTTCCAGAAGAACTCCCAGGACAGAAGGCTGTGATAGAAGTAGGTTTCACTGAGCAGCACATCAATCAGCTGCTGAGATGAATGTCCTTTCAGATATGTGCTTGGAATTACTTGATTCAATTAAGAATTTTTGGTGTTGTTTCCTGGAAGCAAACATGGCTTGTAGCTCTGGGATATACTACTATTGCACAAAAGGAGAAAAAAAAAATCACAAGGCTGGTTTTTGGGTGGTAAAGACTGAACCTTTTAAAGTGGATCACTGTTATTGTGGGGTGGTGGGAAACATGAGACTTATCCCAGTACAGCTTGGAGTTCACTCTGATTTGCAAACCAGGCAAACCTAAGTTATGGCTGTACATCAAAACCATGGTAAGTACTTGCTGGGCTTTGGCTAGTTCTCATACATAGCCAGGAAAGCAGAAGATCTGCTGGGATCTGTCTGGTTTGGGTTAATAATACACACAACAGATGTTGATACGTGTGTGTGCCCCAACTCAGTGCTGTGGACACAGAGGACCCAGCTCTGCAAAGCTGAGCTGCAACCCTCAAGCTCCAGTGGCAGACTAAATCTTTTGTTCTGGAAAAGTTTCTTCCAAAAGTAATATTGTGTAATATTTACTCCTCTGTGCATCTACTCCCACAGCGCAGCAGTGATTCACAAGTTTAGTATTATATTTTTTACTTTTTTTTCCTTACCATTTTCTCTTACCAGATGCTGCTTTAGTGTTGCTTCTGTCTGGTGGATGTGTCACAAGGTTAAAATGCCCATTGCCTGCTGGCACTTCACAAAAACCCTTTCACAGACAGATCTAATTTTATTTTAAAAGCAGGCTCAGAAATGTTTCTCCTTGCTGTGAGGTTCTTCTTGACTTTAGTGCCCTCACGGTTACAAAAGAGCTAAAGGAAATTTATTCAGAGCCCCAAAGGTTTGGCAGCGGGGAGAAGGTGTTTGATCAGGGTTTGGAAATTGTCAGGGGTTTGGGTGTTTTTTGTTGTGTTAGCTAAGGACTATTGTCTTTCTGAGTACACGTGGGACTCTTTTGTCCCAATGGTGGGAAGTCCTTCTTCATCCTGATACTCATTGAAGGAGAAAGCAACAGCCTTAAGTGCTCAGGGTGAGCCCTGGCTTGAAATAAGGTACATTTTCCTATCATCAGGACTAATCATTCAGAGAATGATCAGAAGAAGCCAAAGCCTGGAAGTGCTGGATAAGTTTTGGAAAAATCCACCCTTGTCACTGTCGACACTGAACACTCAAGGTGGTTTGGAAACACAGAAGGGGGTTGTTTGGGTTTTCTTTTTGTTGGTTTATTCATAAAATCAAAAAATAACAACAAAAAAATAAATTTCCCCTGTGCCTAGAGTAATTTCAAACAACAATGCTTAGGTGGTGACAAGGCAAGAGGTGTTTTAAACCCTTTCATGGACAAAATTAGAGCCCCAATCTGGACAAAGTGAGGGTCCATCTGAAATAAAAAGGATGTGATTTTTTGTGGAAAAGGCAAAATCTGGCATTTCTCTAGGACAGTCAGGGGGAGCAGTCAAGGGAGCCTGCTGGAGCAAAGAATGATGAGAGATTTAGAAAATTATTTCTGCAGGAAAATGACAAGAACTAAGCTCATGTCCTGAGCAGGGTGGTTGGAGGGTTAAGTAATGAAAATGTAACTCAAATATTTAGATAATAAGGAAATTAATAAACTGGCTTCATGTCCACTGAGCAAAAGACACCTAGGTTCAAAACTGTAAAAGAGACTTCACGATGTTCTGGCATGGATTTTTGGGGCAAACTGTAGATTTGCCAGTGCTGCAAAACCTCCACCTTCTGGGGATGCTTCAGAGAGGTTTTGGCACCCAGGTAACTCTTTGGCATCCACATAACCTCATGAACTCCCTTCCAGCTCCATTTTCTGTGATTTTGAAATAACAGCAAAATTACACCCTGACAACATAAGAGCTGGGATTATTTGTTTTAGGATTAACATAATTAGGCTAAGTATGAATCAGATGTTTTAGCTATTTGCAATTAAAGCACACAGGAGAGATGTGATTCTGTCTCTCTGTCAGTGAAAAATCTATGCGATCGCAGAAAGCAAGTGCTGACAGACACCTTCCTCTCACCCCAACCCAGACATGGCAGGTAGGACTACACAAAGGATTAGGCATCATGCCTTTTAATCCTGTGGGATAGTGCCAGGCTGAGTCTTGCTTGTATAACCATAGCTTTTCTGCAGTCATATATTCAGTGTCTTAATTAACATCAAGAATTGTTAACACTTGCTGGATTTACTGGGAAGATTTGAACTCCAGCTTAATTCAGTGCTGACATATCAACACACGAACTCCAAGACCAGATCTCTCCTAGAGCTGCCTATTTTAAGATCACAAGGGATTGCTCTTGGCTGCCTACATCTCCTGCAGTGCTGTGTACAGCCTATGTGCAGGAATGGAATAATGCTCTGGGACTGACACCCAACCTTGGCTGGAAATCTTCAATGAAGAGTCAACCACATCCCTTGGGACAGCCCCAGAGGATAATTACACTCACAACTTAAAACATGTCTATGGCTGGAAGTGTTTTAACTCCGTCTGCTGGATATACCTGGGTTTCTGTTTATCCGAGAGATGGCTATATCAGTGAACAGATCACAAGGAAACTGCTTACTCCCCATGGGTGCACACAGCAAACAAAAATCAAGCCAGGAAATTTCAGAGGGGCAAATCTGTCTTATAATAATCATCTAGAGATTATTCCAGCCTGTTTATTACAGACAAACCATGAAGGCTTTTTCAGTTTTCCCCATTTTCCTCCTGGTAGCAAGCTGTTTGCTCATATACCTTGACACTGGCAATGAGTTTAGCTCAGGGAAACTCCACCCTTGCTGTGCAGTGGTCCTGGCACAAGCAAGGAAATAACCTTTAGTTCAAACTGCTGTTGAAGGGCTTATTTTATTTTTGTGATGGTTTGAATGTGAACTGACAGTGCACAGCCAAATACAGGGAGAGCTGCTGGTGCTCTTCAAACATACGTTGTAGTGGCTTTGGTGAGACCTGAATGGAAAATTGGTTAAGCCCCAGAAATGTCCCTGTTGTTGTTTTGCCTCTGTTTTGAAATCAGCATCGGCCTTCACGTTTGTGGTAGTGGATAAGTGAGATCATGCAGCCATATAGACTCGGGAGAGGGGAAGACCAACACCATGTCTTGGGTGTATTTTAAAGGCAGCTTGCCCTATCCATCCCTCCAGTCAGTGTGCACACAGGTCTTGGAACAGCAGCAGATGCCACTACACTGGGCAATCAGCCTTTCTTCTCCTGAGTCTCAGCACTGAAAGTTCAGAGGGCTCAATTTATCCCTTCCCTCCCTCTTCTGGCACAGCCCTCTCTCTGGAAAAGACACCATGCTGCAGACCCACCCTGTAACAAGTGCCAAAGCAGGTTTTTGGAGAACTATATTTGAACACACGAGCCTGCAGCTCAACAACACCACTGGTTTACAGGGAAACTGTCTCAGCATAGCTCAAACTTTGATCAGCATCTGCTATAAACAGAGATTCAGAGACACAGGCATTTCTCTGACAAATACTTCATTTCTTTAAAGAAGAAGTGCCTATAGAAGGTTTGAAATCAGGCTGGATTCCAGGAGTCCCTAAAGTGGGGAAAAAAAAAAAAGAAAAAATGTTCAGGCTTGACTCCCGACATCAAACTCCTCTGAAAAACTGGGCTGGAGACAAGGACATGCAACCTCAAGGCCCAGGCTGCTGTTTGTAGACCAATTTAGCAGCATGCCTGCTCAACCCCTGGTTGCAGTGGCACCATCTGTGGTCTATTATTGAGGATTTTGTACCAGCTGGGCAGCAGGAGCTTGTCTAAAATCCACCCCAGCTGAGGAGCTGATGAACTATTTAGCTACTGCTTGTATTTGTCTTATAAAAGTAATAGTACTATGTTCTGTTGCCATTAAGGTCTGACATTAAATACATTAATTTCCTAATGGATCTAAAGCAAGAACTAGGACGGCCTTTTATTTTTAATGAACTGAAGACTGCTGTGATCTCATTCATCCACCCATGAAATCCACTGACTGACAAGGTCCCATTTCTGGGCAGCGGGGTTAAATGTGCTTCAGACAAAAGCCAGATTTTCCTTTCTTCTGCATGCCATGGACAGGATCAAAGGAGTGGGGAAATGGACATTAAAGCACTTGTAATCAGGGACACAGACTCCAACCCAGCATGGGCCAGCCCCCTCGCAGACTTATGGAAATGCCACTGCGTGTTATTGCATGGGAAGCCTGGGAGCTTTGGGGAGCAAACTCGGCAGGTAAATGAGGCTGGGGGGGGGGGGGGCAAGAGCTGCATGAACCAGGCTCAGATGTCATCACTAGGAGTTTTTCCATGTAGGAGTGAGTATCTCTTGCACCTTTAGGGCTTCCTGCCAATTTAAGGCTTTCTTAAGGAGCTTGTAATATCACCGGGACTCACCAGATGGTGCTAGAATGGATAACCCCGGAACAGGATGGACAGAGGGATGGGCAAGCAGGTCTTGGGGAGAAAAGCAAAGCAAGAATACCAATGTGATTACATTTCTCTTTAAAAACAGTGGTAGTGTACCAGAAAAGCTTTTCTCATTAATCACATTTCCCTGCAACTGGAACAACACCGTAGCAGCAGTGGCGCAGCTGGAAATCCACATAACGTGTGATAGAGACCTGGATGAGTGGCAAGGCCACCACAGGATCTGGTTTGGAGATGAGGATGAAGGTCACCTTCAGAGAAGCTGGGGAGTCATCTCCCCTCTTGCCTTTTCCTTTGGTCTTTTGTTTTAAGATACCTTATTCAAGCAGCCCTCTCAAATGGTCTTGAAAGGAATGGGGAAGAAAGACTGTTGATGTCTCCCAAAAGACAGCAAACTGGGAATAGTTTGTTTTCCAAGCACATATGAGTTCATTTTCTTTTCAAAATTTGCATTTATTTTTAACTGGATTAACATCCAGCTAATGTGGATGTCAACCAGTTGGAATGCAATTTTGGGAATTACGGAGGAATTTAGCACTGCTGATATAAACCAAATGTGATTGAGTTGGAAAGCATATGATATTTATCTGTATGGGCTTGGTGTCATTAGTATGCTCTGTCTTTCTCTTAGGTTAACTCTTAGGTGATCCAAATGGAAAGAAATACTTCTACTATAGCTCCCATATGGCTACTACGATACAGTGTATTACTTAGCTGGGGGTTTAAAAGAAATAACAGGGAGTTTATTACCCAGATCTTCCTCCTAATAGGAAAGGCCAATGACACTATATATATAAAGCAGTTTTTGACTTGTTATGCTGGGTTTTTTTTTTTCATTTGTCAGTGTCTGAATTACAAAGGTTATTGTAGTGCATAATGATTTGTAAGCACAAACGTGCTGGCATAAGCATGCAGCTGTCCTCATCCTGCATCTATTTCAAGCGTGTTCAGTGTAGTTATTATGGCATCTGCTGAAACTTCACGTTGATAAGTCAAGAAAGGACTTAAACGTCTTTAAGTCTGTACCATGAAAGGAAAGGGTGCAAATATCTGCTTTATACCTTGCTTTCAGAGCGTTTTCCTGAGCTCAGGCCACAAAGAGGAACCATTCTCTCTTTAAACGGATGAGGTACAATGGCCTTCTCAGTGCTGAGATCCTGCCTCCAGGAAACATAGACTGGGAAGCATCAACACAGAGAGGATGAGTTGTTCTTTAATCAAAATATTGTGAAACTGTGGTTCTGCCGATGGTTTTCTGCTTGGGTTTTGTAGATATGTAGGATGATCAGGGAGCTTCAAAGAAAGATGTCAACCAAATGTTTTTCAGAATCACATGCAAGGCAGAAGGAAATGTGCTTCCTAAAGGTCCTACCGGCAGATGAATATCTTTCTGCAGTCATTAAAGTTGTGAAGTCACCCCACACCCCCTCCCTACACACACATGAAAGATGATGGGATTTGCGACCCAGCCAAAACCAGATTTGGGAATTGGACATTTCCCTTGGAAGAAACAGCACACAGATCGTGCAGTGGATATGGTGGGGGAAAGCACAGCAAGGACCTGGCCATGTTGGGCAGCTCCTCATCCTCTGCTGTTGTGGTGGTGTGTCCCAACACACTCTGGCATCTCTGTGCACCGAGACAGGGCTGTCCTGGGACACAGGTCACTGCCCATGGCTGCAGCTCCTGCTTTGCCGCCTCTTCCCATAGAACTGGTGGAAAATAGATAGAAGAGGGATTTGGTTGCAACTGTCTCCAAAGGCCTGCATTTACTGTGGAGAAGTACATTTTCCTGACCTGTCTCTCCTGCATAGAGCTCTCATTATAGCACAGAATGCCTGGTATCAGTCACATTGCAGTAGCCTTTCTTCAGGATCCTCCAGAATACCTGAGCAGAGGAGGCTCCTTGCTGATAAAGGTGCTAGCATGGTTCCTTGCTTCTCCCAGGGCACAACCTCTCCCACAGGACATGATCCTGGATCCCATTGCAGCAAAGGACAGCTGCCTACTTTACTAATCCATCATACATCTGTATCCTTCATGAGAGAAAATTCATTTGGGAACAATGAGGCTGACAGACACTTTTCACATCTCTATTCCCACAGAGTTGTGTTCACCCAACTGTATTTTCTTACCCCCAAAAATGCCTAGCAAGAGGAGAACCTCTTTCATCAGAGGACAAGAATATGAGGGATGAGTTTGACACCTCCAGCAATAAACTAAAGGGATGATAAAATAATAGTGGTGGTCTTTGGACTCGCACCTCTCACAAATAGTGTTTGTAGTATCAATGGCAGCTTGCTTTGCCTGACAAAGTAAGAGCTTTGATGAATATGGATTTGAGTATGACTCCTAGTTTCTCAAACCAGACCAAATATCAGTTCTACTTGATGTTCCTT
This sequence comes from Chiroxiphia lanceolata, assembly GCF_009829145.1. Lineage (NCBI taxonomy): Eukaryota > Metazoa > Chordata > Aves > Passeriformes > Pipridae > Chiroxiphia > Chiroxiphia lanceolata. The sequence goes on along the minus strand of NC_045645.1, from coordinate 10,021,384 downwards.
GGGAATGCAGAAGGGTGATCTGTGGACGGCGTCATTGGGAAAATTACTTAAATTCATCTTCCTCCTCCTGATAACTCCTTGCCTCCTTAAATTTGCAGGAAGCTCAAGTCATCATGGTATTTCAACATCTTTAGCGTAAAGGTTGAATTCAAGGTTACTACTATTTTATTATTTATGTCTAACAGTTTCCTTGGAATTGCAGACCCTTAGAGAGACATTGCTTCTGCAACACAGACTGTCTGAGCTGTGGTGGTGGCACTCTCCATGCATAAGATCTGACATGGACTCTTTACTCTTGTCTTGCAATTAACAGAGCCATTCTCTATGAAGTCCCATAAATGCTTAGAGGTCCTTAAAAGGTGTCTTATCACCAAGTAATTCCATAATTTTTGGAAACAGAAACTCAATGTGTTTTTTCAATAAGCACTTCTCCTTCTGACAGTGCTACATCTTTCACAAACACAGCAAGAGTAACCTCTGCACTTCGCCTGCAGCAGCGAAGTACGAAATTTTGAATTCCATGGGTCACTGTTTTTGCTGCAGCCAGATGTGGATAAAAGGCAAAGGGTGTTTTATTGTTGTTTTTTCAAGAAACAGAGAAAGGTTTGTACTAAGGTACACCCTCTGTCCTAAAAACAAGTGGCTAACATGTGGCTTGAATATCACCAATTGCCATTTCAAAAGATGAAACTTTAAAAAAAAAATATTTTGAATTTAAATATTCTGTCTGCAGCTAATAAAGTACATTGTGACTTTAAATTGGATTTGGGAACACATAAAGGAGAGCTACAACCTTGATGCGGGGCTGTGCATTAGCAATGTAGTTGTTGGTATCACAGGTACCAATGAGTTGTGATGAATGTAAAAGGGAAATACTCAATGGCTGAGAAAAGCAGGGTAGTGAGACCTTTCTTTTGTTCTGAACAGAATGGGTTATCCATTGGAAATAAATTAACAGATATATTCAATCCCTGTGTACAATGATGGATGAGCCTAAGAAAGCCTTCATTATGGGTATGCATTTTATGCAAACTCTTCTGGCCGACTAAGGCGTGTTAAAAAACTGCTTAGCTTAATTCCTCTGAAGTCCCAGTGTGCCACTGATGATTTAAACCCTCTGTTTCCTGCTTGGGGAACTGAATATTCAGTAACCAGGAACTAATATCCCACTTCTGGAATTTTATGAAGAAAGTTATCTTCGTGGTAAACTTTGGTGGACCTCAGTACTTGGAAACACTTCCAGAGAATAGCTGAAGCTATGAAACCCATAAACAACAAATTCAGAAGTTCACTGTTTATTTGTGAGGGACAACAGTAAGTGTGTTTCATTTTTATTACTTAATCCAGCCCTCCCTGGATGATATTTGGGTTCCCAGCCACTGTCTCTGCAGCCCAGCAGTGTGACATGATTTTTGCTTCCAGCAGTTTCCTCACTGTCTCCTCAAGAGCTCTGTTACAAAACCAAAGATAAAAATGGTGATCACAACGAAACACAAACCAGAAATATTTGATCATCTTCTAGCTTTGGCTGCTGCTGCTTTTAGCCTGGTGCTTGACACCACACTTGCCAGAGGCACTAGTAGCCAGGTTGTGAGAACCCTGAGATTTTACTGCTCCACTACACTTAAAGGATGATGATCTCTAAATGTTAACAGCTGTGAGTCAGATTTTTTGCTGTGGCAAGGGAAAATTCAGTAGAAAGTTTGAGGGGTTTTTTTTGTCTTGCTGTTGCTGCCCAAGTTCCCCTTGTCAATAAGATCAGACAGCTGGAGCACTTCTTCTATTGAGACAGGCTGAGAGAACTGGGGTTGTTCAGCTTGGAGAAGAGAAGGTTTCAGGTAGATGTTACCACAGACTTTCAGTGCTTAAAGGGGGCTTACAAGAAAGGTGGGGACAAATTTTTTAGCAGGGCCTGTTGTGACAAGACAAGGAGTGATTGTTTCAAACTAAAAGTGGGTCAATTCGGACTGGATATAAGGAAGAAAGCTTTTACAATGAGGGTGGCAAAGCACTGGCATAGGTTGGCCAGGGAGATGGTGGCTGCCTTACCCCTGGAAACTTTCAAGGCCAGTGTGGACGTGGATCTGAACAACCTTATCTAGCTAAAGATGTTCCTGCTAATTCAAGGGGGTTTGGACTAGATGATCTGTAAAGATCCTTCACAACCCAAACTGTTCTGTGATTCTCTGATTCTATGTCTCGGAAAAGGGAGAGAAAAATATTTAACTGCCCATTTGTACCTGTTGAGAGCATCCATCTCTTCTCCCAGTTATGCGACTTCTTTGCTTGTACCTTTACAAGACTTTCCACCTCTGTGTATTGCACACAGCTAGGCTGACTCCCTGATTTAGCAGGAAATATCTGGCATCACCTTGGATGAAAATTATAGAATCATAGAATGGTTTGGATTGGAAGGGACCTTAAAAATCACCTAGTTCAAACCCTGCCACCACAGACAGGGGCACCTTCAACTAGACAAGGTTGCTCAGGGCCCCATCCAACCCGGTTTGATGGGCCAGCCAAAATAGCTGATGAAGGATCAGATGAGCATAAAAGCAGAGTAGGGCCTAGTGTGGGCTACTGCAGATGGGAGCACAGGATAGGGGAGAAATAAAATTATTTGGAGAGGAGCCATGCGGGAAGGATACCTTCCCCTTTCAATGGCAGCAGGAGACAGGACCTCCACAGCCACCCAGCTACCTGTGGGGACACAGCTGGACTAGTCAATGTCTCTGCTAGCCACGTGAAAGAGGCAGGTAAGGCAGTGCCATCTTTCCCCTCCCTCCTCCTGAATCGTGGGTTCAGAATCGCCCTTTCACTCTTACCACCTTGTGTGCTGCACAGACCACAAAGGATCACAGAAACTCAGTCTCACCCCCAGTAGTACAATGATCTCAATAATTGAAGCACTTGGAAGAGCAGATATTTTCATCCTTTTCTAATTTGCAGTTGAGACATAGGGCAATTTTTTTTCCTCAAACTTTGGAGTTACTTCAACACTGTAAGCCATGGAACAACTGCTCATGTTCTTGCTCCAGCATTTGAAGTCTTCCTGTGAAATAGCTGGCCTCTGATGTGCAAGATACCTGCTTCCCACTATTTGCCTTCCAACAGCAAGAAGAAGACTTACAGCCATGAACTATCCCTTAATTTAACACATCAAAACCGAGCAAAAATAAACAAAACAGAGTGAAGAACACATGTAGATCATGAACTCACATTTTGCACCTTGCACTTTTGCCCAGAGCACATGTTTTTGCAGCTTATCTCCCTAGGTATCTGTGATGGTGCCTTCTCGTGTGTTTGTTTTCTTTGTGTGGGGATACTTGGCAAGAAACTGCCTCTCTTGGAGAAAAAGCAGTTTTTGCTTCTCTCTGGCTATGGACCAAACAAAGACCATAACTGGACACTTAACCACAAGCTTGCTGCAAAACCTGTTCTGACAACTGAAGTGTCTTACACTGATTCCAGTGGGTCTTGAGGAAGGTTATGTTCTGATTACTTTGTCCTTTTGAGCTATGTTACGCTTCATCTAAATCAGTTTGCTGTCTTTCCGTAATTTTAGAAATCCCTTCTACAGCCCCAAAATGCAATGTAATGTCACAGAAGCAACATAGCTTGAGTCTTGCCTCTTAGTCTGAAATGGGGAGAAGATCGTCCATGGGTGCAGCCTTTGACAGTTGGACTTTATCCCACAGTGTGACAGGCAGTGATCTTCATCCCTTACTGCTAATTGACTGTAAACAGCTAATAGGATGCTTCTAACCAAAAATTATCTATTAATTCTTATTTTTATTTCCATGGAGTGCTTTTTTTCTCTGCTGCTCTTAGGTTAAAGGCTTCTGAGGTGTCTCATTCATGGGCACTTTACAAGGTATGGTAATATCAATGCATCCTTCTTGGAAAAAAGATTATGTTACTTGCAAAGACAAAGCTCAGATATGCTTTAGACCACAGACTCCCACTGTGGACTCCAAGTCCTGCTGCATGCAGTGACTGCCTGATTTTTAATTTGGAAAACAGACTTAGTGAAGCTCAGCTTCAAGTTAACTTAAAGAGCTTATAACATCTCCTGAAAGCACTTTTAACTAGTTTCTAAATTTATACTTATCTTTGAACTGGAATAAGTGCCATTTTAAAAAGATGGTAAGGAAACATTCCCAATTTCTGCTCACCAACAAATAGATACAGTCCTTCCCATCGATGCTAGGTTTGTGTTAGAGCTGGCAGATATCAGAGTGGCCACATCCTTTACCAAGCACTAGAATTTGAGTCTTCAACTGGTCTTGCAGGGCCCCGAAACCTACTCAGAGACTGATTCATTGTCAGCAGAGATCTGCCTACATGGATTTGTGGATACAAAACCACACATGTACAGCCAAGACGAAGGTGTTACAGCCAGTACATTCCCACTGCTGATATTGAGTGAAAACACAGTCTTTTCTGTGTTACTTGTGATGAATACAGAATGAAAGGGTCAAATCCAAAAGCTAATGGCTGGTCAGAGATTCAGCTGGGCGAGGGTTAAGATCAAGTCTTGTGGAGTCAGGAAAGAGAAAGGCCCCAAGTGTCCTCAAAATTTCCATATGACATTTAGGTATCAATAACGGCATTGTTTGGGAGCAAGAGCTCATTTTCTAAGAAAGGCAGCTTGCTCCTTGTGGACCATGCTCCCTGTAGCTGAGGATGCCAGGCTGCTCCCTGGCAAGGATCTTGTTAGTCCATTTAAAAAATGCCCAAGTCAAACGAGGTATAAATCAACATTGTTCCACTCACATTAAGACACACCAATTTAATCCCGCCGAGGACACTGACCTGAAAATGTTTAACGAAGTCAACATTTACAGGGAAAACTTTTCTTATGCTGAATTTCCAAAGGCTTCTGGTGTTTTTGTAGTTTATTTTTCATCTAAAAATCCATTTGCCGTATTTTTTTTTAAGGATTATCTCTTAATCTTACCCTGTTACAAAATGTATTTATAATCCTCATGGCAGTTACTTAGCAAGTCTTAAACCTGTCATTAAAATACCTCCTCTTGCTGCTACAATCAGCAGTCTTAATCCACTGCAAGTCTCTTTTTTTCATTTTTTTCTTTTCTCACTTTGTTCCCAAATGGCTTAAACCAAGGTATGACAGGTAGCAAACAATCCCCCCTCTAATTACTTGGAAGAAACAAATAAAGGGAAGGAATATGTGTGTGTGGCAAATTCCTGAGAGTTTGGAAACTAGAGGCCGTAGGAATGTGCCCTGGGAAATTTTAAACCCACTCCAAAGCTGTGGGTTTGAACAGTGGTGGATTTACTCCCTGGAAGGCATTGATGGGGAAAGGTACTGCCAAAAGAGGGGGTGGCTGTGAGCAGCTCCAGACGTGCAGCCCCGGTGCTGAGGTGAGGATGAGGAAGTGAGGTCCTGCATGGGAGGATACTCATCATCCAGATCCAGCAAAGTATATGTTGAGCTTTACCTGGAAGTGCTCAGCAAGCTACAGGCGTGGCAGTGCCTAAATCCCACTCATCACCGAATTCCCTGGAAAAGCCCAGGCTTGGGAGCTACGGGTATGGTTGGACATCGGCGAGTAGGAGGGCAAGCAGTGGGAAGCAGAAGGACCACATTGTTGGAGAAGTGGGTGTGAGTATCAGGGGAAAAAAAAAAAAAAAGGCTGGAAGCAGGATGTCTGATTCATGGGAAAAAAAGATCCTGAATTAGAGAAAAGCAGAGAAAACACTGCAGCTCTGCAGTACATACTACTGGAAGGAATAAGGTGTTACTCCATCAGTACTGTAGCAGGATGTGGCACTAAGCACAGGTTAAGTGCATCAGACAGCTCCCACCTTCTTGAAGCTCAGGGTTTGTTTCGTATCCAACCCTATCCCAAACGTGCGTCTCTGGAGGGGTGGTATCCATAACCACTCCCAGCATGTGCTCTCTGTGCAGGTTTTTAGGGGGGAAAAAGGGCTCACTTTCCCTGTCCCCAGAGACGCCACGCTGCCCTGGGAGCTCCCGGGCAAACACAGCGCTGGTTTGAAACGAGATATCGCCTGCACAAAACTCTTCAGAAGATAATTAGGCTGAACTGGGGTTTTTTCAAAGGCATTAAGTCCGTGAACTTTTCAATCTAAAACAATGCCACAATGACCACGTTGGGAATAAGGCATTATGGCCCTTCTTGGAGACCATGTGTTGAAGTTGTCTTATTAGTAGGGAGACATTAATGCAATAAAGGAAAGCATTGTGGCCTGGAACAGCTGGGCTTTTCTAACCGCTTGCCTAAATGTGGATGATTAATGACCAAAATGCATCCTTGCTGAATGGCATTGAGAGGCTGGAGGTATTTCATGGCATTTTCCTTTTCCCATTTTTGTGAGAGATTCATTGCAAACAAAGCTCCATTGATGTAGGTCCATTACAGATATGCAAAGTGAATGCCGAATTATTGCCTATCTGATGGGTGACAAGAATGTTACTTTGTTGCTACATGTTTTATGCTGCAGGATCTGAAGATGCTCAAAAAGCCGCTCGGTGCTTTTGGAGGCTGGAGCTACTCAAATATTTTAACGAGATTTGTTGTCACTGTTGTTGGAAAACGCTGCTACATCCAAACCAAAATGTCTTGCAGTGAAATAGTTCCATTAATAACATTTCCATGGGAAAGTTTTTAGAGTTTCTGGGGTCAATTTATTAGCAGAGAAGAATCTAAATGAGAACCCTGATCTTCTTAATCTGAAACCAGATGTTTCAATGGCAGCAACAAGAACAACAACAATACAAAAAAAACATTTCAGAGATGCATTTGAAAAGTTTGGTTCTAGTTCCACACCAGAATGAAAACATATTTCTGGACCTCAAAACCCTTCGTGAAGGTGCACTGCTGATCTCTGGCTGCCTCAACCAGAAGCTTCATGGCCCATAAGAGAAGGGGCTGGCACATAAGTCTTTTATTAGTCCATGCCATGGCCACCCACCCCACACTTGGACTTGGGTGGGGATATCACCCATCTGCTGCTGCTGTCTCTGCTACTCCCCATTTGCCCAGAAGCCTCTGGCAGTGCAGAACAACTGCCTGAGATCGTGCCTTGCTTTTCTTCACCTGCTGAAATGTGCAACATGGTTCACAAAATAAAAAGCAGGGCTTGTTTGGACCTAGAAACAGCCATCTGAGGGAGATGCAACATTGTGGTTCCATGGGATACGAAATACCATTGTCAAATAAAACCACAGAGTAGGTTTATAATATAGTTATCAGGAGCGCATGTGAAAGACAAAGGCTGGAAAAGTCTGCAAGAAATGTCCTAATTTCCCAGTAGCCCCCCTCAGTATTATTATCCAACACCATCCCACGGCTGCCAGCGTGCAGATTTGTGTCTCATCCATCATTGCCACACCAGCAATGAGTTGGGGACTCATGGCTGGTAGAAGATATCCGGACAGGGTGGGTGGATGCATCCAGGTGGGACGGGGCCCCAAGTTCCTTTAGGGTGGGACTGTCAGTTTTTAGTTTCTTGCTGACACTGTGTGCACGATTGCAGGTTGGTGGGAAAGAAAGAGCAATATTTTGGCACCATTTCTACTAGTTGACCCTTCTCTCCCCACAAGCAACATGTGTGCATGACAATTTCCTTCAACTACTGGTGCAGCAAGGAAAGGTGTATCTTGGATTTATCCAAGGCACTTAAAGGCAAGGTTTTTTTCTCCTCAGTCATCATGTTGGCTTTTATCATTCAACAGGCCATGGAATTGTTTTCCCTAACATCCCCCTAAGAAGGATGTATTTTTCAAAATACTGCCATTCCCTTCTCTTAAACAGGTTTTGATGTGGCTACTTCAAATCAAAACCATGAGCTTTCCTCTCCTCACACCCACCGACTTAAAACCTGCCCTCAATGCCAGTGGTTCAGAACTATCCAAATAAAGCAGTTGCTTTAAGGAGTGTTTGCTTTTCCTCTTAGGCTCCTTCTCCCCGACGCTATATTGTTTGTGGAAAAAGAGTTCTCTGGGTGGGTCATTTAGCTGCCGTGGTTAAGAAGCTGTATTTGAAGTCTGGTTCAGTGTAGAAGAAAAATATGTCAAAACAGCCTTGAAAGTACAGTTCCCTCCCCCCCCCCGCCATGTCAAGATGTTACCTTTTTCCCTTCATGTAAAAGCTCTTTCCCATGAAAAACAGCTTCATAAGGACATTTGCTGGGTGGCTCCAAAATGCAGCAAACATTACACTCTTTTCATACCAGGAAAACAAATTACTTCTTGAATAAAGCTGTGCCTATACAGCTCTGCATTTTAACTTTGTTTGAACACTTGCTCCCAAATATCTTTATATCAGAGAAACATGCTTAATTATTCCTGAGTAATTTTGCCTGCTGGACTGCAGTTCCTCAAGTAAATGCTATGTGGGATTTTCTTGATGATGATGGTTTTTTTCATTTGAAATCATGCCAAGGAACAGGTTTCCCTCTTCCATCTTCCCCCTCTACCTTTTGACTTTAAAGCAGATTCTTGGTGTTCCTTAAATAAACACTCCTCCAAGATACTTTTTCACCGAGTGGCATGTGCGTCCTGAGCCAAAAAATGGCATTAATGCATTTTTCTTCTGCGGCTTTGGAATGACGCGCATCTAATGTGAATGTGTGTTGCCTCGGAGAACGCTCTGTTTTCTATTCTCGTGTTTGATTCTCTGCAGCTGGGAAGCCACGTTTCACAGGTGGTTGGGAAGCTTATTAGATTATTCATAACTGGTTTTATTTCTTTTTTTTCCTCCTTTTCTTTTTTTTCTTTAAGCAATTAAAAACATGTGTTAAAGGAGCCTGTGATGATTAGAAGCACTGCTGACATCTATTTCCCAGTTACCTTTTGCTGTTTTCACTCAGTAGCTGGTACCTGTAGACACCGCTTGGAGACCCCATGAGCCAAAGGAGCAAGAAGTTAGTGTTATTCCTCTTATAAATAGCTTATATAAAATAAAAAATATTTTCTAAAGGTTTATCAGGGTTTCCTGTGTGAGAAAATTCTGTTGTTTTCCTGGGAATGAGCAGCAATCACAGTAATAATGATGACAATGATGATAAATGTTTTCAGGCACTTTTTCAGCTGATGATCCCAGAGCAGCAACAAACTCTGGGCAAGCAGCAGTTCATCTGAATATGAATTCTTGATCCATGGCAGTCTCAAAAGAGGCACATACACTAGGAAGGGGAAGAGTACTGAGAGAGTCACTGAGGGGGAGAATTGAGTCAGCAGAAGAGGCTCGCTCCAGGCCCCACTAACATCAATCCCTGCGTGAAATTCAGTCTGGACTACCAGGCTTTGCAAGCCTCCACTGGGATGGTCCAGACCATGTGTGAACCAGATACCAGCTCAGCTTCTCTTCCAGAGGAGGACTTTGGTAACTCTCATGTGGCCTGTTTGGCTCTGGGCTCCCAGAGGAGCCCAGACTGACTTTTCAGAGGTGTTGAGCTTTGACTGGCTCGGATTCAGGCTGCACTTCACTCCTTGTGAATAGTCAGACCCCAAAACACCGAGTTGATTTTCAGAGAGGGACTTCAACCAAAGGAAATTAATTCAGTATTGTACATTGTACACAGGTTTTTTAAAGGGCATTTGTTTAAAAAAATTTCAATTCATATTTGGTTGAGACTGCTGGATTCTTAAAGGATTCATGCATGCAATGGAAAGAGAAATGCTGAAAAGGTCAGGGATAAATATCAGAAGTAGCAGTGTTGACAGGAGGCACCCACAGCAAGAAGGTCTGGTGATGTACTACTTTGCTGATCACGACTGAAGTCTTCAGAACTCTTCACTTCAGGAGCAAATTCATAAACCCTTACACGAAGGCTGCCCAGTCTACCCAGTCCAGCCCTACAGAAAAGGCAGAGAAGCATTTCAAATGGAGACCACAGAATCATGGAATCATACAATGGTTTGGATTTAAAGGAACCTTAAAAGATCATCCAATTGCAATCCCCCTTCCATGGGCAGAGGCACCTTCCACTAGACCAGGTTGCTCAGAGAACTATCTGGGCTGGCCTTAAACAGTTCCAGGGATGGGGTATCCTGCTTGGGGAGATGGGATAGGCGCCTAGCACCCATGTGGGCTGCAGTGATGGGACCTCTGCCTTTGTCAGGCAGAGAAACATCTTCTCACATGCCTAACTCAGTGGGCCCATGCTGAGCTATTCCCCAGCTATCCAGAGCATTGCCCATTCCTGGAGTGGTTCACACCAACACCTCAGGTAGAAAATCTTTGTCTTCCTCTTCCTCACAGTGTTTAAGTGACAACTACATCTCCCCCTTGGCTCTCACAGTGCAGCCGCCTGTTTCCACAATCAGCCAGTAACTCCCTCCTCTTCTCCAACTCTTCTGCTGCTAAATAATTCAAATTATGAAAAGTTTCCTTTTAAAATGCTTCTGGCTTATTAGTACCCTTCATGCATCACAATTTTCTGTTTTGTCTCCTTCTCTGCCTTTGAGTCATTTTTTTTTGCACAGGAAACAAGAACAGGATGGCAAAGTTTGCATGAAATATCTATTCTTGCCAGACTGCTGACTCAGGCTATGCTCACAAACAGTCCAAACACTGCAAAATATATAAACCCACCACTCCTCCAGCTGTGTGTTTTCCCACTCCAACCATCTGCCATCACTTGTTTGCACAATCAGCTTCTTTGGAAATCACCCACCTTGAGGACCTGCTTTTTGAAAATATCAGTGGGAAAAAAACCTTAAAAACAGTTTGGGTAGCAGTGGGTGTCTGAGGCTGAGCACACATTTTCACCCAACCTCACCCTAGCTAAGTTGAAGTTGTGGGATGTGCTACCTGCATGGAAAATGTCCCTGAGAGCAGCCTGTTGTCATGTCCAGTGGGCAGATACGCACTGGTGGAAGTTGCCATGAGCTGTGCTCCTTGATGACCTTTCCTTCACAGGCGGAAATGAACTTCTTCTCTTCATCCTGACATCTGCCAGCAATCTGAGGCTGCTGTGTACTGCACAGCTTGGTTTCCTAACGTTTTGGTGAGGAAAGATCACATGGGATGAGCATAATGATATTTTCCAGTTAACCCACGGGTCTCACCTCTGGTTCTAATCACCTCATGGAAACCATCAGACACCTCTATGGTGTCTGATCAGAGGAGAAGCCAGAGCCACTCAGCTATCTTTTTTTTTTTCCCCAAGGATTCTTCAAGCTTTTCTAAATTCCTGCTTTTAAGGAGAGGGTTTAGTGGGAAGGCTTCATTAAGTAGTCATGGAAACACTGAAGGAAAAGAAGCAACTGAACAGCTAACTTATGGAAGTGGAAGTCAAACCTGGCCTCCCTCAAGGGAATCTGGAGTCATTCTGGAATTTTATTGTACAAATACCAGTCTTCTTACCCCAGAAGTCACCCACTTTCCTGTCCAGAGGTCTGTTTCTACTATTTCAGGCACTATTCAGCTTTTTGACTTACAAGTTTTGTTTTCTGATACATTTCCTACAGGCTGAGCAGAGGTGCACTGTTGCTTACAGGTCTATCTCTGATGCCCTGTGTAGCCTGTGGAGGTCACTAGCAGTGTCACTCCTAAGAACATGCTTTGCCAGCTTAATCAAGGCCAGATTCCCTGGGAGGACTGTGATCCAGGAGACAATGCTTCCAGTCGCATCCATTTGGCGAATGCTGCCTGATGCTACACAGCCCCCATCTCTGCCCCGGCTGGGCCTATCCCCAGTAATGATATTCCTCCAATTAACCTCAATGAGATCAGACCTTGTTCAGCTCAGAGTGATTCTGAAAATCCCATTTGTCTCATCTTCTTGGTCCATGGGTTCCCCCAGGATGATATCACTTCCTTTGCCTGCACCAGAGGTGGAAATGCCTTGCTGCTTGCTTGTGTTCCTGTAGGATTTGTTGTCATCATCATCAGGAGGCACAAATAAATAACAGTGTATGGCACCACCTGAACTTTATTGGAGCTAAGATCGTGGGTTTAATTGGCTAAAGTGTAAGGAGAGATACACTGGGGTTTTGGGGATGACTGAATTCCTCGGTGGAGCGAGAAAACCGCCTCCTGCCAACAGCTGTGCCAGGGCTTATCGCCTTTCCTTTACTTCTGGTTTATTAATGTTAGTTCCTGTTTGATATTAATGTTAGATCCTGGTTGATGAGCTGAGCTGCGAGCGGTGCCTGTGCTTCCCTGCTCAGATTGCTTTCACAAATGGTGTGACCTCTTCTTTCTCTGCAAATATCGTTTTATACCAGGATGTTTTCCAGTCTGCCCAGCTTCACCAAAGCGATTTTTTCTGGAGGAAGAAGTCAGTCCAAGGTTTTGATGCAGCCTAAATGGGTAAGTTGGAGCCACAGGTTGCTGTCAGACAGACTACACACTTCTCTTATGTTTCACTCCTAGATCACTCTTTTTCTGCAACTTAAGCTCTTTATTTTTCTTGCAGAGGACCTACAGTCACTGGTTCTACCTGTGCACGTCCCAGTTCACTCCCAGGGCTCAGCAAAGCCTCCCTCACTTCAGAGCTGGGAAAAGATGCTACTGTTCTATTAAACCTAAAAAGAACAGTTTGTGGTAGAAAATCCAGGAAAAAATCTTTCTCTTCCCCCCCCTCCATCATCCACCCCGTGGGCGCTGCTGCTCACCCATGTTTTCCCAAGCGCTTTCTCTACCTTATTTTCATGGAGTCAAGGAAGCAACTGGCTCTTTGGGATTTACATGCCTTTGAGGTGAAGGCAGAGCAGATTTGAGAGATGACTCTTCTCTGCTGCCTGCTTTGTGGCTGGCCCTACAAACCATGGGAGAGGCATTTTGCAGCTCAAACTTTGCAGCTTGTTCACACTGCTGGCTGAGCTGACACCTTTCCTTTGAAATGGAGAACATGACAAGCATTTTTTTGCCCAATGTCTTGGGTCTTAATCCAATTTTTGCAGGGAATTAAAGAATTTTGTGGACAGGTGTTTTATTTCTCCCCTGACCCACTTTGCTGCTGTGCTTGGATAAATAATTTCTGCAGGGTAGGATGTGCAGCCAAAGCAAGTAGCTTTATGTCTTTTCTCAGTAAAACAGTCATAAAAATTATCAGTTTCAGATTCACCTTGAGACAAAATTAAAACTATGTTCAAACACAAAGGAAAAATATCTCAAACAAAAACTGCATCAAGAGCCTGACTCCAAACTGGTTGGTTCCTTTCCGAGTTACTTGTGCTCATGTAGTAAAGTTGTGATTTCAGTGGAACTATCAAGGCAAAGCTGGTGTTAAACCTGGAAGTGGTTTGCAACTAAACTTTGCCTTGTGGCCTCATCGGCCTTGTATGATCGATTCATCCCACATTGTCCTTGTAGAGCTGATTGAAAAATGGAGCAACAGAAGACTGTTGTTTTGATATCATATCACATTATTTCTGAGGGAGTCCTACAAGGGGAGAAAAGGGACATTATTCCTTGCTAATCCGCGCTGCTTGCAGGGCGCAGGCTGGAATATCTCAGGATTTGTTTTTGAAGTCCCTGCAGTCAGCGTGGCTCTTGCACAGGCACAGACACATCAGTCAGCTCCTGATACCTCAAGATTTCCCTTTTTGTATTTAAATGCAAGAATGAAAAACACAGCCAAGTACCTCCCTAGGAGACCTTGGTGGCTTTTGGCCCCCCATAAGGAGGAGTGATGGGATTCCTCTTTGGATACATAGTATCTCCTCCTGTGGCCGAACAACAACGAGTGTGTTCCCACCCAAAGGCTTTGCAATAATTAACAAGACCTGGCCATATCTGAGCAGGCATGAAGTATGGAGACACACAGTATGTTTCTCCTTTTTCCAGCCCTCTGTCTTTTTTTCCATTTGTTCCTTAGATGATGCCATTACAAGGAAAGATTTGGATTTTCCCTGTTAACATTAGAACTGGTCACCAGATACCCTAATCCCTCAGGGCTGTTACCTGGTCACGTCTGCACACACTGCCAGGACTCCAAAGATGCCCATCTGCAGATCTTAAGAAGCCTAAAGTTATGTCTTTCTTTGCTGACTTTAGATAATCACATAAAGCGTTGTCCATGCCCCAAGGACAGATAATAAAATAAACAGAGAAATTTAGATAAACTGGAGGCAAAACATAACCTATTTGGTTAATGTAAGTAAAGGAGACATTATTCACTTGTCATTAAATTTGAGTTGAGTCACTGTGTTGTCCCACCTTCCCCACCACTGAGAACCATTACAGGTTTTTTTTAGTGCCTTAAACCAATCTGGTAAGGTAATTTCATTTCTTCTCAGCAACACTTGTGATTAAAAAAAACTCTCTTCCATTGTGGAAAAGACTGTTAAACATGTACTCATCTTCCCCAGTAAAAGCCTTTCTGGGGATGCAGGGGAAAGGAACGTTTTCCAGTACTCACAAAGCTAGAATTTCACATAAAATTTTAATTCATCAGATATTTTTAATCCTGGAAACCTCATCTGGGTACTATGGTGTTTGTATCTCATGTATCACACACACACAAAATGCTGCTCAGAGTACACACACACATCACTTGCCGGGGATTATTTTGCACTTAGTGATGTGTTGCATGCATATATTGGTATATTAGTAGGATTATATGTAGAATTAATAGGATGAATATTAAAATCCTGCCATGAGCAGAGTGCATTGCATGGTGGATCAGCACACTCTGCTGTTGTCTAAGCATCCCTGCTCTGTCCCTCTGCCTGGGATTGCTACATCAAGCACTGCACTCAGGTACTGGTGTCCCAGTCCACCCCATAAAGCACCAGTTCTGGACTGAGTGGCTGCAGTGAGGTATCATATGCTTCCTTTGGGTTTTACATCCTCTCTCTTGAGCCCAGCCTATTTTTGGCTCCTTGAGGACTGGGGTTTTGTGGTTCCCTGTGTGAAAATGATGCATGGCAAGCTCAGCCCAGGCAGGTGAAGAGCTCGGTGGCCTCGAACTCAAGGCCAGCTCTTCTCCTTCCCATGACTGCATGCTCACCGCTCCATCAGCACAGATTTATTTCCATGCTCGATTTGTAGGAATAAAAGAGCCAGATAAGAAATATGTTTTTAATAGTACTGTCACCAATGAATGACGAGGATCTCAATATGAACCATTAAGTAAAAGCAGGGGTGGAATGAGCATCATTTGTCTGTTGCCAGCTTCTCTCAACTGGCTTTCATTTAGAGGAGAAAAAATCCCTGATCATTTCTATTCAGGTAATAGTGAAATATATTTGTTGTCAGCAACAGGTCAAAATGCAGAGATATGTTATTCGCAGCAAGCTGACTTCACATTTTCTAACCTAAATGCTGGATTGCTTCCCTCAATTATTCACATATGTTTTCTGGTTTAATAATAACCCACATGCTGTCCCCTAAAGAAAACTACAGACTTCATGATGTTCAGGTAGAATACATAGGTCTGCTCAGCCATTTCTCGTTCCAGAAGCTGAACCAGCCAGTCTCAGAGATGAAATTAAAAGAGGTGTCAGTATGAAGTGCATCTTGTTAAAATAGAAAAATATGCAATTTACCCACCAAAGAGATTGCAAGTGGGAAAAGTTTTAATGATACAGTGACTTAAATAAGAAGCAAAGCGAGCCTGGTGGTCACACCGTAATCACTAACCTACGTGTTCCTGCAGCACAAAAACACTCGATCATTCAGCGTGTTTGGAGGTGGCTGCCACTGTGCTCCAGCAGAACATGCTGCATTCCATGATGGAATAGCATATATGTAATGTTACATGATAAATGGCCACACTTGCTGCTTAGCAAGTGCTTGGTAGCTTTGATGTATGGTTGTCTGGTGTGTGGCACGTGACGGAGAACTGCTGGGGACGAGGGTGTGCTCTGGTCTGAACAAACACAGCATCTCTGTTACGAGTGCTGGAGCTGCATGGCAGATGTCTGTCTTTCCTTCTTGCTCTCTTCCTTTCTTCCATCCTCTCTGCTTCAGGCTTTCTGCAAAGTAAATGACTTTTCTGCCCACACAGATTTGGACACTTTTGTATCAGCTCAGTTGATGCGTTTTCTTACCCCTGGAATCCTGTGGTGGTGCAAAGTTTGGTTCACCTTTGAAACAGTAAAGGCAGAATTAAAATAACAAGTGTGAGCTGGCCTTGTGCGATGCCTCCTTGTACACTGCTTTGGATTTACCATGTAAACAACGATCAGAGCCATGGCCAGGTTTTACAGCTGCTATTTATGTCCCTCCATAGGAATGCTGTGGATGGAATCCATATAGGAGAAAAAGTGACAGTGGGCATGGTTGGAGATGATAAGAAGTAATTTGTGCAGTCAGGGATGTGCCAGGCAAGAAATGAGAGGTGGGAATAGTCAGTCAGAAAGTCCCATTCCTGAAATCTCCTGCTCATGTCATCATTCATAAAAACATAGAAACACAGAATGATTTGGGTTGGAAAAGACCTTGAAGCTCATCCAATCCCAAACCCCCTGCCATAAGCAGGGACACCTTCCACTAGATCTGGCTGCTTAAAGATCCATCCAACCTGACCTTGATCACTTCCAGGGATGGGGCATCCACAGCTTCTCTGGACAACCTGTGCCAGTGCCTCACCACTCTCACAGGGAAGAATTTCTTCCTAATATCCATCCTAAACCTACTCTCTTCCAGTTTAAAGCCATTCCCCCTTGTCCTATCACTACATTCAAGTCTCATTTTCAGTTCTGTGGCAGCAGGGAGGTGCCAGTTCAGGAAACATCACCAGGGTGGGTGATGCTATGCTCATCACTGTTACAAATCCCCTTGTCAGGTGTTGTATCCAGAGAACTGGGCTGCTCACCAGTGGGGGTTTCAGTTTCCAACAGAAAAAACAAACGTTTTGAGAACACAGATGGTGTTGACGAAACCAAACCCCATGTTCTCCCTGAAAAAAAGTTTAGTGGGAGATTTTTAACCAGCACTTTCAACCGAGAGAGCTTAGCAATCCCCCAAAGATGAAAGACCAAGGAGTTTCAGATTCCCCTCTTCCCATGCATCACCTCTGGGTGATGTCTCAGCAGTCAGGCATTAAACAGTGTCCTGCGACTCACGAGC
Source organism: Chiroxiphia lanceolata (assembly GCF_009829145.1). Taxonomy (NCBI): domain Eukaryota; kingdom Metazoa; phylum Chordata; class Aves; order Passeriformes; family Pipridae; genus Chiroxiphia; species Chiroxiphia lanceolata. The sequence continues at coordinate 10,004,366 of NC_045645.1, read as the reverse complement.
CCCCGCGTTCCTGAAGAGATCACTTTCAAGTGTAATGCAGTAAAACCTCATATGATTTCCATATGTCCTGCTGCCTGAATATTTTGCAACTGATTCACGATGAAAAAAACTTATAAACACATTACCTTGGCAGGAACAATTCTTGAAGTAACAGGAGATGTGATAGCAGAGACTTTGAAAGGAGGTCGTTATTATCCAGTAGCATTTTTCTCCATATGTCTATGAAATTTATGTCAATGAGTCACATCCTTTCAAAACAAAGAATGAAAAGTGCCCTGTAGGACAGGTGAGCTCCTCCCCAAGCCTCTCCATGACTATTTAGCTCCAGAGCTGCTTGCAGCACTGCCAGCAAGGTTATTAGCTGAACAAGCCACAGATCCAGATGCCTTGGCTGGGAAAGAAAATGATCCAAGCTTTGACATATGGGTTTTGCTACAGCTGTAGCCGCAAGTGCTGACTCCTTTGCTGGAGGACACAGAGGGGCCAGATGGAAAGAAAAGCAACACCGCCACTGCTGCCCACAAAACCGGACAGTTCAAGACAGCTGGTGATGGAACAGCACACAAGCTTCTGACAGCACGTAACTGGCCATGTGAGCATGGCTCTGGGGTGACACAGCTCCCGTGAGCTCCAAGTGTTGTGCGAAGGATGCAAAAGCCTCAAGGTCTGCCAGTCTGGGCCTCCCCAGCATTCCCTACATGCCTGGGACATCTCAATCCTCTATGCTGATTTTGATGCTTGTGATTATTTTTTTTCTAAAATAATGACCTGTTTTTTTGGTGTCAGTTCTGATACTCCTTAAAGGGACCTGCTTTCTGGAGAAGGTTGAGCACATGCATCTCTGCAACCCTCTGCCTGAAGCCTTGTACCCACTGTCAACAGCATCATGGACTGTAACTGAGGCTATATTTCTGGAGCTATTCCTAGACTGGTCTGTAGCAGAATAACATGTTGTGTGCATCTGCCACACTTCAGAGATGAGGGAGAATCTGTGTAGCACAGAGGACAACCTGGAACAGAAGCATTAGGCTCAGCATCTCTGCCCTGTTCACAAAGGCTCTGGCTCCTCTTGCTACAGTACAGAGTTGAAACCCCAGTGACATCCTCAGCTGTAAACAAAACTGATGGCTTATGGCCTCATCTCAAATGTAGCACAGATTTCTGCTGTGTGACTTGGTTCTGGTTGGGCCTGTCTGCCTATTAATGCTTTACAGGTTTGTTTAACCCCTTCCAACCTCCTTCTCCACTTTATTTCTGTAAAAAGCAGCAAATGTTCCTCTCTGCACCTGACTTCAAATATAAGAGGTGCTCAACCTCTCCAAAGCAAGATATTTAAAATGCTATTTCTGCAGTGCCCAAACTGCAGACCTCTAAACAGGGATCCTAGTGTTAGGAATAGTTGCAAAGATGATCAACGACTGATTGACAGAGTTAGCCGGGAAACCCCATACTCCCATCCTAGTAGGGTGGCATCTGAGTGATCCAGATACTGATGTAGATGAAGGACTTCAAAATCCAAAGCAGAAAGAGAACAACAGACCCTTGACCGTAGTCACTGATCCAGAGCATTTCTCCTGGGACACCAACGGACAGAGCTCTCATAGGTGGACATCTCATGACCTGCCTTGAGTGCAGGTGAGATTTAGTATTGCCCTGAGACAGGTCACAGGAGCTCATCTGTCCCCTGCAGGTCTCTTGGATTCCAATATAGAAATTTTGGTTTAAGTAAGTTAATGAATCCATTATAAGATCCCTCCTTTATATCTCTCCTTCCTGTTAGGTACATCCCTGCCTTTAACCGGGAATTGGAAGGTTAACTAATGCTAGTGGGGGAATAATGTCACATTAACTGCTGAAAGCCCCTGGGAGAAGCTGGTTAGATGACCTGTTTTTAGTGCAAAGGCTGGTTCAGCTCTTTGTGAATTTGTAGTAAATCAGCACTTCATAATAAGAACAAATGTTTCATTCTCACTTAAAAATTACTGGGGTCCGAGGCTTGTAATGTGTAGTTTTCATGCAGGGGTTACATGACAGGAATTTAAATCTGTTCCATTTTCATCTGTAATTTAAAACGTGTCGTTTTGATCGATGAATTAGTAAAGGAACCCAGGATAATTTTGAAACTACCAGCTTAGTAAAGTTGCCTGACCTTGCAAATAACCTTTCCAGTTTAGAAGACTTTAATAGCTTAACTATTAGCTAATCTCCTGGGAAACGTTTTCCCTGGGCAAAACTAGTATGGAAATATAACACCAGTAATAAGGTTTACATCTTTCTTCTATCTTGATCATTTTAATTAATTGCCACACAGTAAAAACATGAGACTGGGAGGCAGGGGATAAAAATCCTTGCAAGGGAAGGGCAGGAGTTAACTGTAGGCTGTTTCTAGCCTTTACCTGCCTTTTTTGCATAGATTCATTAGGTGCTGAAATATATTAGCAATTGTTAAGGCATAACTGCTGCTTGATTGCTTGACACTTTGGGCTGAAAGCTGTGAAATAGATCACTTTGTAATGGAAAAAAGCTGCTCCTGCTTATAATGAATAAACATAAAAACCTAGAATGGTTTGCAGGGCACCTCAGCAAGCCCCTGAAAGCTTTTGTGTTGCCGTTGCGATGTAGTTAACTCTTGTGTTTTGTGTGTTATTTCTTTCTGAGGAAGGGCAGTCGTTTTTCTAAGGGCAACCAAGGACTGCAAATATGGGATTTGTTACAGGAAAAAACAAAGAGTTGTGTATAAGTGAAGAGGATAGGATGGAAATCCATGGCCCAGGTGAAATGTGGACTAACATCTAGTATAAAACAGGTATTGGGTTCCCTAAGTATCCTGCTTAGTTTATTTTCCTGAAGTTTCTATTGCCGTTTTATCTAATGGCCTCTAACATAAGCACTGTGACGATTTATAAAAGGTTCTCCCTATAGCTTTACCTGGGTGATAAAGGGGTTCTCATTTTACTTTACATACATTTTGCACTGTGGTTTTCCATGCTGCCTTGGAGGGGCAAGTGGGGGAGGGGATGGAAATCTGCATTCTAGGCTAGCAATAAGTGACCTTTTCATTGCTCTAGATCAGCAGCCCAGCTCCAGGTACAGCTGACAGCAGTCCTCCTCCCAGGAGGGGCAGGGGCATCACTGTGCCCAGCACTCAGAGCGTGTCTGCTGTGTTTCAGGTGCTGCTGTACCCATCGTGTTTTACCTATTAAACTCCATTAACTATTACCATTCCAGTAATAAAAAACCAGAGGCAAGCAACGGAAATTCATGGCCTTTCAAACTATAAATATCAATGTTTCCATTTTAAAAAAAGCCTTTTTTTTAATGTGTTGGTGAAGAGCTTAGTGAGAGCTACACAAGTTCGCAAGCATTTTGCATCTCTAACTGGGTCAAAGATCATCACCATGCATGTGAAAGCACAGTTTAGGTAGCAATAACGTGGGTCCTGCATGAAGACATGGAGTGTTTTGGTGCAAGAGAACTGAACCACAGGGGCTTCCCTCAGGGTTAACTTTGACTGCTGAGGTTTATTTTGCAGGCCTGAGCTACGTTAGTGAAGGTAAGTTCCAATCTCAGTGTGGTGACACCGCCAGCATCTGCTCTGGCACCACCATTCCAGGCTATTGATCTCCAAATCTCTCTTTCCCCCCACTGAGACTCTGCAGACACCCACGGGATGTGATGGACTGAGTGCAGGGTCCTGCTCTGCGGGCTCTGTTTTCAGTGAAAATGAGATTCGTCCTTGCTCAGTGGCGAGTGTTGCAAGGTGACCTTTGAACCAGCACTTAAGCCCCTGGAGCACAGAAATTAGACTTCAGTCTGGAAGGACCTCTGCTCCAACAGATGACCTGTTATTTTATCTTGAGCAGTGGCAGCAGCCGCACTGGGGCATTGGCACATGGCTTTTAGAGCTAATCACTCATGCTCTTTGAGGAGAGCAGGAATTTTGTTCCCTCCCCCTCCAGCAACCTGGGACTTTATTGAGTGTCTGGATCATTTCAGGCTGATCCTTCCTTAACGTTTTCAATTTATTTCCCCCAGGTTCAAATTTCTGGACCTCTCTAATATGCATGATGGAGGCTCTTCACTTGAGCCCATTGAACCCAACCCCTTCCGTGCTGCAGGTCCCTGTTATCCCTCTCCATCATCTGTTTCATCCTTCTGGAATCTCCCCACTGAATCCTACATCTCTCACACCAAAATCCTGTCTTTTTGCCTGTTTCACTACCATTATTCATCCCTGATGATGCACAGGTGGCAATCCAAGAAAGAAGTGAGAAGCAGCAGGAGCTTCTCTGTTTACTTTCTCTCCTATTGAGTCTATAGGGAAAGCCTGAGGATACAAATAAATTAGAAAAGGGAAACTCCATTTTTTCATGCCCTGAGGCTCCTAAATATTTGTTGTTTATTCAGTCCAGTTCTGTTTTACTGAACAAGGGCTCCCTGCAGGGACTGGAGGGCAGGGCAGCAGTACACAAGCCTGTGTCACGAGAAAATGACAAAGGTCAGAGCTAACTGAGAGACTGAGATTCAAACCAAGAACCCTTGTGATTAAATTGTGGGAAGTGCCCCCCAAACTCACATAAGAGCAGTGATGAACAGGGCAAGCCCCATGGCTGCTCCAGCCTCCCTCCCCTCCCATTAGGACTACATCACCTGTAGGGTCTCTGCTGGTTGCCATCTCCATCCGTCAGGAGGTCTAGGCTGAAGGGGTCAGACTCGACACTGGTTCCTCCAAGCAGGTGTTGATGGCAGGCTCATTCCAGCCCTTGTGATGCTGCAAATGAAGGACAGAGCTCACAGAATCCCAGTGATCAGTTGTGACCTTGTGAGAAGAGAACCAGGTGCTAGTGTGGCCTCCTGGTCTTGCTGGCTGGGATATGGGATGTGGTTACTGCTCAAGATACATCCAGAGATGCTCAGCATCACAGAAAACAGAAGAAATGAACCTGCTGTGTCTGTCCAGAGAGTTTCACAGTGGTGTATCTCTAGCATGGGGGCTGTCACCTCCTTCTCTAACAGACCACCTTCAGGGTGATCCTGCGCCTCTGGTGTCAATGGGTGGACCATTCACATTCCAAGGCATGTGCACAGTCTAAACACTGGATGCACACACAGCCTTCTTGGAGGTCCGTGAGCTAACGGGACTGTACCTGTCCTCATAGCAAACTGCCCTGCAGTCCACAGAAAAGTCATCTCACAAGAATGCTCGACTGTAAAACTCCTGTCTGGTTTGGGACATTGCAACTGCAGAAGAGAATTCATGGCCTCTTGCAGAGGACTGAACTCAAAGTAAATAATATTATTTCAGAAAACAAAATTCATTTTGCAGCCTGAGACCAACTGCAACAGGATACAAAGCAGGGGGAAAAAAAAGTAAAAATGCCTTGCCCTCGGGGCTATTTATTAGTTATACACCACTGTGCCTAGATAAACTCCTTGAAAGAGTAGGACAAAAATAATTCTGCAATGTGGAAACAAACTACCTATTTAAAGTGATTTTATGCCTGAATGGCCTCATTATAAAAACAGCCTGCGCGCAATAACTTTTTACCTTTTTCTACATTATCCAATGAACTGCTTTTTGTCACTCTCACCAGTTTCAGCACTTTCATGCAACCACCTTGGTGGAAAGCCTCCGTGGTTTCCTTAGAAACGTCTTCCTTCCTGGATGTTGACCCATGGTGGTTGAGGCAGCTAAAACCCTGGAGAGGTCCTGTTCAAACAGGAAAGAGCAGACAGTTTAATGGCCAGCTTTGCAGCTCTGCTCCTCCACAGTTTACAGGACTTGGGAGCTGTAAAAGAAAAATATCATAATGAAGGTTTCTTTACTTTATGGTCAACTGTGTTGGTGTTTTAGACAAAAGCTAAGTCTGCAGCTCACAGGCTATTGTTGGGCAGCAGTGGAGTGATGATGGTTCACTTGCAAAGTGCTGGTGCTTGGGAGATGGCTCCTTGTGCAAATACACTTAATCCTTTGGAAAAAATACATGCTGTGTGCTTCTAGGTGCATTCATAAGTCAGTGGCACAAGGGAGGCTGTCTGAGAAGTTGTAAATAATGTCACCTTTCAAGTGTTTTGCAACACTTACACGTGAATGCTCTGCAATGTCTGAGCAGGAACAAGAGCCCAGATTCCAGTAGTCCATGAGAGAGCTGGGAAAACCACTTGTCAGGCTGTGATGTTATTAAATGAGGCTTATCTCCAGCTCTGCTCGTGACCAAACACTTATTCCCAGGGACAGGTATCCACTGCATGTGTTGATCACTGCCATTGGCATTACTGGAGGTGTTGCTGGCAAAGTTGGAGGAGACTTCAGGGTGATCCTTACGTGAAGGGGCTTGTGGCACCTTTCTACCATGCACCTCCCACAGAATCATCCCCATCATCCAGAGCAAGCCCATGCAGGTCATGCCACTGTTTCAGATTTGCTGTTCCTTCCATTATTATTCACTTTCAAGGGAACTTGTGAAGATTTTCAACTATGCTGAAAGCTACATACATTTTTTTTAGTATTTGTTTGTTAGTTTGTTTGTTTCACTTTGCTTTGCTTTGTTTTTTTAGACAGTGCTGATTCTACAAGAAAGCTGGAGAGGAACTCTTTGCAAGGACATACAGTGGTAGGACAAGAGGAAAGGACTTTAAATGGGCAGAGGGCAGGTTTAGATTAGGTATTAGGAAGAAATTCTTTACTCTGGGGGTGGTAAGGCACTGGCACAAGTTTTTCAGAGAAGTTGTGGATGCGCCATCCCTGGAAGTGTTCAAGGCCAGCTTGGACAGGGTTTGAAGCAATCTGATCTAGTGGAAGGGGTCTGGAATTAGATGGATTTTAAGGTCCCTTCCAACCCAACCATTACATCATTCTATGACGGCATCTTCCAAATGCTGCCTGTTCTCCAGGTTTTGTTGCCTTTACATAAAGAATGAAATAACCAACAACAGCTGGATTATCAACTCTAAGCTGTGTAACACTCCAGTGTGCGCCCTCCAATCTGCTATTGCTATATATAGAAGCCTTGGGAAATCCATGGCATGAAGAAGAGCAAAATATCTCCAGGCCATTTACAGCCTGGTCCTAGCTGCCCTGGAGCCCTGTGGTGAGCATGGCACGCATCCTGTCCCCATCCAAAGGAGCACTGTCTGTTAACTCCAGTGCAGTGCTGTGCTAATGCTGGTGTACCAGGTCTGAGGACAGCCAGATTGGAGAGGCCTGGGACCATGCAGAGCTACCCCAAGGCAGATGGCAGTAGGTGCTCCCTCTGTGCACACTCTTGGGTGCATGTTCATGTACAGAAAGTCTGTGTTATTATATCTCTACTCTGTTTAGCTTAGCTGCTAAATCTAAAGGGAATTCTTGGTTGCAAGGGCTGAGCATATCAACAGAGAGACAAAACCTGGAGAATTGTAATTAACAACAACAAAAATAAATTACGCAAGAGCGTTTCTCTTAAAGGTTTTAATAGCAAACATTATAGAGAGCAGGTTTTTCAAGCCAAACAGGAAGAAAAACAAATAAACAACTGCAGCCAGCAAATTCACAGGCTTTTAGAAGTCAGGTTATCAACCAGGGACCCACAGACAGGAACTGATGAAGCAGAAATCTCCAGGGAAACAGATGAGATTTTCAAAGAATACAAACACATAAAACCCTGAGATGTACATAAATTTATAAATAAGCTCAGGGAAATGCTGGACACTCAATTCCCAGGCTGAGGGTTATAAGCCGGAAGAAGAGTCTGAAGATTTGGTCCCCACAACTAAAATCTGGAAACATTTGAAGGGGTAATTTGGAGAAGTCAGATGATATAGGGAGAGTTACTGCTGCTGGTGTGAGTGTGACATCAGAGAAGGAGGGCAAAGAAAAGCTGAAGGAAAGCTAGAAATGTGAAGACAAGTGCTAGGCAGCTCAATCCTCTCCAAAGGACAGTGACACGTATGGAAAAGCATTCCACAGGACTACATGCAATTTTGAAGGCAGAAACACTACCATTAAGTCAGATCAGAACCTGTAAGAGTCCTGAGGGATCTCAAGCTCTGTTTCTCAACCCCTGTCTGGGCTTAGCTGTTCTTATTCCAAACATCTCTCACCCCCCAGACAGTTTATATTTTCATTGACACACTAATGGATAGGGTTAATACCTACAGGCAAGAGTTAAATGGCCTCTTGGTGTTGTGTAAATTAGCAAGTGGACAGTTGCCCCAGAGAGAAATGGCAAACAAATATTTATTAGTTGTTTCAAAGAACCGTAGCCATAAAACTTTGTCATTAGTGTTTGTGTTTTCACTGAAACCAATGTTAAAGGTGATGGCTTTAGTCCTAACTGGGGTAACCTCTGTAACTCTGTGATTTACTGCCTTCAGGTAACAGAAAAAAGCAACCTAGAGTGTGTTTTAATGTACATTGCTCTGGAAGTATGATAGGAAGATGCCAAGAATGAATTTGAATACCATTTTACCTTATCAATGTATATAAACACTTGATGGGGCAGCCGAAAGTAAACTGAGCCAGACTCTCCTCAGTGGCACACAGTGACAAGGCAAGAGGCAAAGAACACAACTTGAAATACAGAAAATTCCATTTTAATGTAAAAAAAAGCTTTTTATAAAGTGGAGGGTGGTTGAACACTGGACTAGGTTTCCCAGAGAGGTTGTGGGGTGTCTCTCCTCTATTTTCCAAACTGCCTAAGAGACTATTTAAACTCAAAAAAATATATTTAGACACACACTTACATAGCAGGATATTCAGAAATATTGAGGGGACCTAAGAAATATTTAGATTCAGTAGAAACCACATGTAAAGTAAGGCTCTGTCTAACAGGAGTGAGGTTGTCAAAATCAAAGGATACATATAAATCCTTGTAGTCTTGTATAGGTATCTTAACATATATATGTGGAGATATAGATATATAACAGAGATCTATGTCCTAAATTACAGTGACTTCTAGTAAGGCTCATGCTGAACAATGAGGAGTTTGGTGTTGAAGTCAATTCAATGTTAATTTTTTTTTTCCTTGCATTTTTAATATGTCACAAAAATGTGCTGGCGTTTGGTCACGGTTAATTTGTAGAAAAAACCTCAGTTTCTAAACCTGCATATAGATTGCTAGGTGGGAGCTTGGACAGAAAGGCACCAGGTGCTTATGAAGGATAAGGAAAGGATGAAGGCACCTTTCCTGGGTGTGTGCCATAGCTGGAAGGTCTGAGTTTACCTCGGTGCATTGTCAATAAGGGCTTGAATTGATGAATGGCCTGAGTGCATGCAATGGGGGTTAGAATATGCAAAAATTTGAGCTTTACAACAGTTCTGCAAAAGTTATGGTAAGGCCCTGAAATCCATTAGTGTCCAATGTGTGCCATTTTCTTATTACCCCTCAGAGACCACAGTAATTGCTCCTGATCTGAGGGCTGTGTTTTAGTATAGATTTATAGAAGACCATGGCACGTACACTTCAGTCCAGCCTTTGAAATAACTTGTGTTTCAGTGACCCCAGCATCCCAAGTCAGCTTGGTTAAGGAAATATGCACTGAGAGGTCATAAAAGAGGCCAGGCCCTCTATAACTCTATGGAGACTCCTCAGTGCCTGTGAAAAGTCATCCTTCAGGCTCTGGTTTCCTACCCTTTCTCTCTTACCTCCATGGATAGTACAGTCACCTTGCAAAGTGGGCACCACTCTTTAAAATAGATGGTCTCCAAATGTTTGGTTCAAGGATTAAAACAAAACTCAGGGAGACTATTCTGATGATCACACAAAGGAAAGTTCAATGATGATGATTACTCTCTGCAAGAATTTCCTAGATCTACAGAGAAGCTGTTTTTTAGATTTCTGTGGGGAAAAGATGTAGCAACCAGTGTATTTACAGCAGGGAAAACACATTCTTTTGACTATGCACAAATGAATAGTGGCTAAAGTATTTCACTGCTTTTTCATGCTAATTCACCTTTCAGGGGATTCTATGACAAAAATGCCATCCCCAGAGGAAGACTTCATTTTTCTGGGAAGACAGGAATTAGCACAAATTAAAATTCTATTTGCATAATTCACTTGGAATTCTAGTTGAAAGGCTTTTGCAATCTTACTTACATCATTTGTTGCCCATTTATTGCTTAATGTTACTGAATCAAGTTAAAAAGGAAAAGCTCCTCTATGACTTTCTTATGAGACACCTAAGCCTGGGTAGCTGTTCCTGGGAATTTTGGAGCGTGTGTCATCAGGCAGCTGGTCTCAGCCTCCTGGGGCCATGTATTCACTGTTCCTCCTTAGGACACATGAGTATTAACTTGAAGAAGCCTTCTATGTCCCACCAAAACCCAAATCACCCAGGTGCCTTGAAGGAAGATTTTATAAAATGAGAAGCAAATGAAGGGGAGGAAGAAAAATAACTCCAGGATGAATTCAGATGAGCTGTTATTAATTATGAAAATTCCTTTATTAACCCTTCCAGCTTTGCTGCTGCTGGGACAGGGAGGGGAAAGTTGTAAAGATCATGGAAGGTGTTCCTGTCTATGGCAGGGGGATTGAAACAACGTGATTTTTAAGATCCCTTCCAACTCAAACCATTCTATGATTCTGTGATTCTATAACTGAAATACATTAAAGGGGTGAACCCCATAGTTTGTGCTAAAAGCCATGACACATCAGATGTGTCCCAGGGAGTCCCTGTGGACTCCCTGCACATTTATGCTGCTTTTCTATAAAACAAGCGTCACCCACAGAGTGACTCTGCTTTCCAGGAGTGCCAAGTCCAGAGCTGAGTGATTTGGTCTGAAAGTCAGATCAGTTTTATGTGGTCTCTAATCCCCCCAGATTACTTTCTTTCATGAAGACTACTGCTTCATTGGTGCAGAAGGTGAATTTTATAGGAGCACCAAGATCCGTTCTCATATGTTATCTTTGCCTAGAGAATCAGACTTTTGACATAAACCTGGAAGGTAGTTCAAAGCCTTGCTGCATAAACACACATCCATTTTTTCTACTTTAGGAATAGGTAATGTAAGAGTTGAAAGGTTAAGGTTATGGCAGTTCATGTTTATTTCACCAAGAGCCAAGAGATGGGAAACATCTGGCACTTACACACCATGCAAGTCTTAAAAACAAAGAGACCTAGACTTTAGTCCGGCTGAGCAAGCACTGGGATAAAAGTTAATGACAGGCTGCTTATTTAAAGGTATCATAATACAGAACTGCCATGTAGGGAACCAGGGAGAATTTGGGAGGGGGAAAATAGGGGAAAATTTAGCTTTGTATTTCCAAGTTAAGGGTCAAAGCCCGACTTCAGTTACACTCCAGTGTCAACCCTGACCTGCAGGCCTTATACAGCTTGTAGGACCCTCCAGATTTCACTCTTTCCTGGATTCTAACACGACCAACTATCCAAAGCAGCACTCAGAAGTGCTGTTGATGTGTTTCATGTGTGACAATGTAGAAGTCCTCAGGACCAATCATTTTCATGAAAGCGAGGGGAAAGCCTGAGCACAAAGGGACTTGCAGTGATGTGTGATGTTGTGTTAGTGTGAAAGGCTCATGAGCGTTTCTTGGGAGTGATGGAGGTGCTCCAGCACAGTGCTGCAGCTTCCCTGGAGCAGATCTTACACCTGCTTTGCATCTTCTTGCAAAGGTTTGTCCTGAAAAAGATGTTTTGTAGAGAGGGGCTCCATCCTTTTGAAAAATCCCGGCTGAACATGTTCATTTATTGTGGCAGCTCCTCTTCAAAACACATCACCTCTGATCTCCCATCTTCATTATTCAGTCCCCAGAATAAATCGGTCACTTCAGCAGGATCCATTTTGCAAGCAGAGATTTACCCAGAAAATGAAGAGTTAAGACTCTTTTGCCCCTTTCCCCACTGCCCGCTGATATCGTATGGACCATGTTCCCACATCAGCTCAGTCAATGCAGTCACCCCCTGCCCCTCCACCTCCTGACTTTGTCTAATGTCCTGTCCCAATCCTAGCTGTTATATGACAGCTTTATCTCCCACCACAAAAAATAAAAATAACGTAAAAGGAAGAAATAGTATTATTGGTTCAAGATGTACCATTTCTCAGCCAAGAACACACATGGTACAGCCATGCTGTGTTGTCTGTAGTCGCCTACCTGCTGCTTTGATGACCATGGAGCTAAGGAGAGCTCCACTTTTTGCTTTTGACAAGGTAAGTTTCCAATCTCAACACCTCAGCCACACCAAGAATTAATATTTTACGTATCTCCAGAGTCACAAGGAAATGTGACCTCCTCCTTCTAAGATCTTAAAGCTAACTATTGAAAACAACACTCTACATTGCAGCAAAAATGCATGAGAGTCCTCTTAACTTCTTGGTTTTTCAAGAGAAAAGACCTGTCACAGGCATACATATCATAAAAACCTCTTGCTCCCATAAGATGTGATAAGGAAACAATAGTTATTGCCCTAAAAGAGATTTCCAAGGGTAGCTACGTGACAGGAGCTCAAGTGCTAATTCTTGTTAAGGCTGTGGTTTGCACCCAGCTGTAAGATATGTGGTATCACACCACCAGTGCCATGTGCCAGATAAGCAACATGCTGCTAGAGCATAAGCAAACTCCAATCAATGGCTCACATTTGTCAAAACAACAACAACAACAACAGAACCCCTTTATAACAGCAGGCTTTTTAGTGTATCAGTATTTTTTAACTTCATGTTGGACCAGCTATCTCCTGCTTTTCCACAGCAGGAGTGCAGCTAGCACAGAAGTATAAAGCTGGTATAAATTCCATATCATGTCCCTTGGCTAATTTGACAAAACACAATCATGTGTCCATGCCTGATCTACATTAGATTTATAGTCCTGGGTGAGCTGGTAGTGCACAGATCTGGTATTAATAATCCTGGAACCACAGCCTAAATCTATTAGCTGGAAGCAGTTATATGATTCTTAATCCTATTTTGTGTCAAAGCAGATGACTGCAACCAAGATGAAGCAGAAATTACATGCTTTTGCCTGGCTAAACTTGCCCTGAGCTGAGCTTTTAGAGAGTTCAAGCCACTCCAGGTACTAATCTTAAAACTGATGCTTTGGGGGTACTTATGGGAGTTGTACCTGGAAATCCAAGAGCCCAAAAGATGAAGCTTTTTCCTGTAAGAAATAGACTCCTTTTACTTGAAAGATGCTTACAACCCATGTAAGAAACGTCATCTGTGTTTAAGAACCCACTATTGGAGCAGGATGAAAGCTTATATGTTTAACATAATTTGCCAGTATGGTAAAGATTTGGAACAGTATTCCTTGAAAACTTAATGAGACTCATACTCCAAGAGTCAACCATAAAAACACAGCTCCCTTCCTTAGAATGATTTGCCCATTCTAAATATCTGAAAATCATAATCATGCTGTTTCCTCAGCAATTAAATACTTTTATATACTGCATTTCTTTAATAATAGTAAACCTTTTTTTATTATTTAAAAAAGCCGTCCCCTGACAAGCGCATTATTAAATTACAGTTTATAGCCCTTGCAGTGGGGTAAATTATAGTTGTTTTATTAAACTATTTTAAAGACTGGAGTTTTACCGACATCTTGCTCCAATAGTTGGCCAAGCCCGTGAATGCTGCAAAAGTGCAAGTTGCATCTCACAGAGTCCTTCCGCACACCAGGAGGGAATTTATGTTTGATTGTCCAAATAATGGGATACCACAGAAAGCAAGTTCCATCTGACTCCAAGCCTCTGGTGTTTACCACGTGTTATCTATGTTGGGGGTGTTGCATTTTCTCTCTCACAGCCATTGAGAGGCAGTTAGACCCAAGAAGGAGCAGGCTGTAGCCTGTTATTGTTCTGTTTATTCTTATTGCATTAGTTTGTTTGCTTCTTCGCAGATGATCCTGTTTCTCCACAGCTGCTGGCCCACCAGGACCTCCTCAACTTGAAGAGCTACACATGCTTAACCAACTAAAAATCATAAATAAAGGATTGGTAACATACAGGCTGCATAAATATGCAATGAAAATGCAAACTCATGCCACTAGTCCAGTCACACCAAAGGGCACATATGCCTCCAGGACCCACTTCTCCTCTGGGTTGCCCTCCCTGGAATTACACTGATGCCACACTGACATCAAGAAAAGGAAAAATCATATCCCAGATATTAAATGGAACACTTGAGCCTTGTTTGGAGTCAATAGGACATTTTTTCTCACTTCCACAGGCTTGTGTCTGTAACTGATAACTGTGTCACAGTGGTTTCTGATGTTAAATGGCAGTGTGAGAACACACCTGCACACGTGTGCGGTTGCAGAACCAAAGCTCCGACGGCCTCGCCAGGGGCCAATCCTGATCCTGTCCCTTGTCTTCTGCTCCAAGCAATTTCTGCACACGGCATTTGGCACTGAAACAGGAAATTAAGGGCTGTAGGAAAGCAACCTTTGGCCTTTAATTCACTTTTTAATAAAATCATTAAAAGAAACCTACTCCCTACCAGACATTATGGGAAATTGCTTTAATGATACTTTTGAGCAAAACACACTCTCTCAGCTGCGTGCATGGCTTGCTGGATAGCTTCAGCTCACTTATTTGTGTGTTTGCAGTATGAAAATTTTTTCAACTACAAAGCCAGGCTAGAAAATGTTATATGAACCAGGCCATGATAACACCTTAGAGGCCAGGCTCTTATCTTAAACATAAACAACAGTTATAAAGTTTTGCTAGAAAACATCAACACCTCTTAGCCAAAGACGAGAATCAACAAAAGGACAAAGAAAGCAGAGGGTTTTTGTGTCCTCCCAGTTTCTACTGGAAACAGAATGAGTGCCATTAACACTTGAGCACGCATAAATCTATTTAAGAAATTTTATTAATTGAACTGAGTCTATGGATAGGTAGTGATTGCTGAGAACACCTTAAAAATTACAGGAGAGATCTGTGCTAAACCAGATTGTTTAGTTACAGCAGCGAATTTTTAGGAAACTGAATAATTTCTATCTAGTGCAAAATTTGACCTCACACACTTTGATTCTTTCTACCCTTCCCATTGTATAAAAAAATGTTAATCAACAAACCTGGTAGTCAGTTTTCTACAATCAATAAATTCTACGTCCAAGCCACAGTAGCTTTTATGTCTGTACGTTGTAAAAGTAAATTTACATCATATGTCAAACATTACACATGAAGAGAAAAACAAGGCTGATTTCTAGTCCTAAAAGATATATGTGTATCCATAAAATCAGCAAGCTGTGTCCTGAATACAGCTGGATGATCATACTCTGACCAAATGGCTTTTTGTCTCAGACTGGAGATCTGTCAGGCTCAACTGTTTTCCAGAACTGCATCTGTTTCAGGGAGCTTTGGGGAAATGCAGGACAAGCCCCTGCTTTACTACCAGTCCCATGTGAATCTGAATTTTCCTGCTGCCTGGGCTGTAGAGCAGCTAAGGTGCTATGCCATCTTCCCAGAGGCTCTGGGATGGCAAGAATCAAACCCAAGTTGGAGCCGTGCTGCACATCCTTCCACAGCAGAGGGCTGGGCAATCTGGTAGAGTTTTGTCACCAGAAGGAAATAACAAAGGGGGAAAGACCCAACTGTGCTTCTTAATCACAGGGTGACTTGATCGCACCACCTTTTCTTGAGAAAAGCAGATCCGATCCTGGCAAGAGGGACTGAGCAGACATGAGGGAGGAGGGAAGCCTTTGAAAGAGGCATGGATTAGAGCCTGTTGGGGATCTGGTGAGCATTGCTGGGCATCTTCCAAGCAAGACAAATCCCAGTCAGAAGAAATGAAGGAAAAGGACAACTAGAAACACCAGGGAATATGTAACCTGCTTAGAAAATGAAACTCAAAACCTGTGGTACTTCTAGCCTGCTAAACGACATCTAAGATGCACACAATGCCTATATAAAAATAGATTGGATAGGAGCAGCGGAAAGGAAAAAACACTGCTTTAATTTAAAGACCAAATGTGACACAAGAGGGATGGAATAAAATCTCTGCCCATAATTGCATAAACATACAAGGAGTTCCACTGACTAGAGGAAGGAACAATCAGCTGGTTTTAAGGGTCATAGTTTTACCCCAATGTGCTGGAGGTAGAAAAATCTTCTTGCAATGACCATAATAATTTTTATCTTTTTTTTTCCCCCCAAAATGAAGATATACTGCTACTCATCTTCCTGACTCCGGTAGCACTCACCTTGGTGACTGAGGAACACAGCAGAAAGGGAAAATGTAGAACCAGAAGAGAGCACTTGTTCATGGGTTCTTTGTTAGTGGGAACATCCTCTGTGGAAAAAGCACTGCTGCTGGAGAACACACAATGAGAGTATTTCCAGAACATTTTCCACTGTTTTCGAATGACATGACATTACTTTATTTGGGTGGGCTCCTTTCTTTGGCTAGTTGTGTCCCTGTTTTTGGCTGGAAATCTCTATGGATGAGTAGGAAAGGAATGCTACCTACTCCCACAAGTAAAGAGGCATTTTGAGCTGCAGTTTTTAACAAAGTATACCTTTCTCATGGAAGGAATTTATTAGAAAATCCCTAATGAAAATTAATATGTCTCTGAAATGAGCTCTTTATCTAATACCTCACCAACTTTCTGGGAAGTGATTGGGTGGAGGCAATTGAATTTCAGGGTGGATCTGGTTAATATAAACCGCCACCTGGTGAATGCTAAAGACTATTTTTGTCTTCACTAGGCGTGGTCTGGTTTACACTTAAGAGAAGAACAGATCCTCAGATGTTCTTGTACAATTAGAGGTTACAACACAAATGTGAAATGAAATAAATCACTGTGTGACTTTCTTCCAGCCACACTGCACAGAGATTATTTTAACACAACGGTTCCTTCTGGAGTCCCCAGGCCAGAGCAAGTTGAAATTAGACATTCACAGTTCCTGCTAATCCAACTACTTTTTCATCCAACACATTGTAAGAAACCAGCCTGTTAAACCTTTTGGTAATGACACTACTTCCTTATAGGGATGGTGAGGGATACTAAGGGAAATACATGAAATGTCCAAACCTGGTAGCGATGAGTTCACAGCAGTGTCCAGAGTAGACTGGGGATGCCAGGCTGCAGCAGCTCCTTTCAGACACCTTGCGGCATCATGGACTTATTGACACTGAAAGACTCCCACTGGCTTTTATCAGCTTTGGCTCACATCCTTGGCATCTGGTTCATGCCTCTTTATTTATAATGTCATGCATATCAGGAGCAGCCTCCCAGGGAAAACAGGCCAACTCATCTTCTTGCTCAAAGAAGCCATTTAGCTGTGATCGTAATCTGTGATTTCATTGCTAGCCCCTATTTGCCTTTGCAGTTAGACTCTCCAAGGATAGAATTTTATTTCTTTGGCACAGCTTAAGCATTGTGCTGTGCAAATCTCTCTGTCTATTTATCTCATGCGTACCTATATAATAAGCAGGGATGTGATGAATAATAAGTACATAGGTGCTACGGGTCTCCTTTGTATTTCTTTGGCACTATTAATAGCTTTTAAAAGTGGGAATAGCTCTCATTTGTGCCAGCTCTAAGCTGTCTTGATACAGTCCAAGCATTGTAATGGAGTTTTATTATAAACAGAACATTTCTGAATAATTAATCATTCCGATATAAGACACACATAACAATTCCAAATAACCTCTGCATGTGTTCTTAGTTGAAAGGGGCAAATGAAAGATGGGGGAAAAACAGAGTCAAAATAAGGAGAGAAGATATAGAATCCAGCCAGGAAAGCATGGACAAGGGTTTTTTTCCCCCCTCCTTACTCATACAATTTGGAACATATTTTCCTTATAAAGTAAATGGGTAGGATATCCAAGTGTATCTCTGACAGTACCTCAGTTGCATGTGCAAGAGTGGGGTGTATGGTTGGGGTGCTGGACAACATCATCTGCTCTAAACTACTGAGCAAGGTCCCAAAAATGTAAGTGCCAAGCTCTTGGCACTGCAGCAGTAGATGTGGGACCTGTCAGGCTGCCCAGAGCCATCTGTGTGTGTAAGATGGTGCAGCCAGTGACTTGTTTCTCTTTTAAGAAACCCAAACAATCATAAACACACACATTTTAGTTTTAGCAGCTGCAGCAGAATTCACCAGGATAGGGTGGTCAAGGAACTCGTGTGAAGCAGGAAGTTTGGTGGCTGCTCTTTATTTCAATGGATGTTTCTCTGCACTCCATTATTTTTTTCAGTAGCACAATGAATCAGGGCGTGTGGCACATCCAGACAGAGGAGGCTACAGTCCATAAGGGCGCAGACTACAACATTACTCACTGTTTTCTACTCACTGACCAGCTCATGTTGCTATTCCTCAAAGTCAGTCTTTCCCTGCCTCAACCAAGTGGTTAATTATCATATGGAAAGAATATTACGGGATGGTGTCTGTACGGCAGTGAAGACATGAATTGACTCTGAGTCTTTAAACACACCAGTAACCCATATAGGGATGTGTTACTTTTGCTGGATTCATTGTACAGGAGGATCACCTTAAGAATGAGAGCTAATTTCTGCTTTTCCCAATCATCTCATCTGTTTTCGCTTGTGCCATCTGAAGTCTCTCGAATCCAGCCAATCACATAATAAGTAAATAAAGGTTGGAAGAGCTTTGTTTTGCAGCCATGTAACATGAAATTAAATGTAATATGTGAAGCTAAAAACAAACAAACAAATGAAAATTGGAGTGGTTGGAGGGAATAATGCATTTCTCCTCTGACTCATACAAAAAGGCATTGTCAGAGCACTGCCAGCTCCAGCATCTATAAAAGGGCCTCAACCTTTGAAGTCCTGCTGCTGTGTATTTCTAAAACATGGATGAGGTGGCAGGCCTTGGGCAGCATCTTCCATGCCATGAGATGTGGCTGAAGGCTTGGAGGAAATATCCCTCTCACTTTTTGCAGGTGGAGGGAAAGAACACACTTATCTTAGTACATCTGTCCATGGACACAACCACCCTCTTCTAGATGGGCCAGCCTTGCACTTGGAATCCAGACACAGGCTGGGCTCCCAAGCAGCCATTTGGTAGTGTGATCTGGATTATCCATGTTAATTTCTGCTCTTACTGAGCTGCTCAGAAACACAGAGAGTCTAACTATATCTGAATCTGTCAGAGGAACCACACGAAGATTCCAAAAAGCTGGAGTTTAGGCAGCATTTCCTTAGATGGTAGTAGCAATTGTGGTTGTTTTTTATTATAATTATTTTTTTCCTAATGGTTTGGTTTGAAAGGGACCTTAAATGTCATTTAGTTCCAACCCCTCTGCCACGGGCAGGGATGCCACCCACTAGCAAAAGTTGTTGGTTTTCTGGGATTTTTTGAAATAAAAAATTCTTTACAATGTCTTTAATGGGAGAGGTAAATTGAGTGCCTGACTTTACAGCTTTCTTTTGGGATTTGGAAGGATTTTTTTCATACTAGGGATCAGGACTTTTGCTACAAATCACTCCCAAACCCCACTGAACTCTCTGAGACAGGGATACCGTGCCTGAAACATGCTTTGTGCATCCTGAGGGCCCTTTAGACCTTAACACCTTGGTCCCTGGTGCTAAACAACAGGCAAGCAAAAACTTGTTTAGTGCCATTACAGCAGGGCAGCTTATTACCACACAGAAAATTACATGAAGCTCCAAGTGTGTGTGGCAAGGTTATAAATCAGCCCCATTTACACAAGTGGACAAGTTCAAGTTGAAGTTATCGAGTAGGACAGCTCGAGTGGCATCCTGTACGTCAGACCCAGAACTGAATGACCCCTCTTTTCCTTTTACCAAAGAGACAAATGGTGAGAACGTGTCAGACTTTATCTCTGATTCACATTTTTAGCTGGGGACATAGGAAATTTTAAACTGAAAATAATGTCTTTCTAGGGGTGTGTTACAATCTCTTCCTGACCAGGTCCTTATTTTTAAAAACAGGGCAGTAAACAGAACAACACCCATATGATGACAAGATTGAAATACACGGATGATCTCAAGCATTTTCATCAAAGAGATACCGAGTTGCTTGTCTCCAAAGGCCAATTCATGACTTTCCTTGCAGCAGGACAGCATAGCATACCTTGGCCTATGCCACTACTCTGGCTGAGATAAGCCCTTGCCAGATCTTTCATCCTTGCCCCACAGACAGAAGGTCCCTGGTGATCCTCTGTTGAAATATCAAAGCACTAATGACATCCCACACTCATTCTCCCACCGTGAGCTTCCCCAGGGCCACGATCTTGACACCTTATAGAAACCAGCATTTGCTCTTGCATCAACAGGGGTGATCTGTGACTGGGTTAGAGCAGTTCTATATGCCAGAGTGCTGTAAATGGGAGGCAGCCTGGTGAAAGAGTGGGTCATCAGTTTTTATGCTTCCCTTGGCCAAGTAAAACGCCCCCACATTAAAAAAAATAAATTAAAAAATAATGAAGACCTCCTAGTCCCTCACCACAGAGCAGTCAGATCATGTAATGTTAGAACACGTCTCAAGCAGAGATGCATTGCCCTTTCCCTGTGCATTAGATAAACAGCAGCTTTCCTTTTTTCCTTTCTTATGGAAATCATAACTGTGAAGCTGGCTGTATTTCTCAGAGGATGAGTTACTAACAGCCTTCAGAATCCTTTCCATTAGAAAGCAACCAAACAAACTTGACAGGACCGTCATGCATTCGATCACTTTTACAAAATTCTGTTTATGTTATTTTTAAAGAGGATTTAGCATTGACAAGGCTGTATCACTGTGAAATGAAGGCAACAAAAGTTCTTGTTATTCACAAGAAAGAGACAGAAGAGGTCCTTCTTGCATCCTTGAAAGCTTTCTGCTGCTCTTCTGGCTCTTGAGCCAGGAGTTCAGCCAGGTCTCACATTCAGCCATGTTAGTTCTGCAGAAATTACCCAAATGCCAAGAATATTGGCTGTTTTCTGTCCCTGGGAGAGTGACTGGGAAGGTCAATCCCATTGATTCATTCCACAAACAAAAGCTGACAGTCTTGTGGTGGTGACTTCCTTCACCTTCAACCTGAACTCAATTCAAAGTAGTGCCTGTTCTTCCTGCAGTGGCAATTTGACCAGTGGCTTTAGCGGTCCAGCCTTTACGGGGGAAACAAGATAAGCCTTACAGCCATCCAGCTTACAGCATGTATCAACAACAGACATGGGAGGATTGTATTTAGTTTCCTATCTGCAAAGGGACCCACCACAGAGGCTCATGACAACCATGCAGTACATCTCATCTCTGGATTATCCTCCACAAAGCGAGTGGGATTTTGTCCAGACAAATTCTGTAAAGTGTGGTGAGTGGTAGCAGTAGCATTTTGTAAAATGTTTCATTTCACGCAATTAACTTCTTAGTGTGTATGTGAGAGAATTCCCATTTGTCTACTATGCAGAAAAGCTAATTAATTTCCCCTGACAATATTGCATTTTAAAGCTGGAAATATCCCTTCTTTAAAGGAAAGCTTGCTGATCAGCCAGGCCCATAGTGAGGCAGTGCTTATTGTTCCTTGGTTGGAAAAGACTTTGTGCCACATGCAGATAAAACCGTGATTATTAACACTAATTCCTCCAATGAACATCTCACCAGTCCTGCAAATGTCACCCTTGTTTCAGTAAGGAAGGAAAATATGGATTCAAAATTTATTGGTCATCAGGCAGCATATTATGGCTGGAATTTTCCAATGAGCTCCATGTCTTTAGCAGTGGCCAAACATTTGAAAGGAGCTCTTCATAGTCCAAAATAAATGTCTACATTTTCAGAAGACAGGCAGAGATTAGACACTGTCTGGGAAAAGATTCCATTTTTTATCACTTACAAGTTTTATTTTTGCACATGAATTTTGTCCTCAGGTCTGGCTGAGATGGAAGAGGCAGATGTGTCTCAGAAGGGTCAGCCAAGCATGGGCACTGCTATTGCAGCTGGATACACTGCTTCAGTGGCACTGGAAATTCTTGCCCCTGGAAGCAACTTGGGAATGGTCTGGCCGTATCCTCCACGTCTAGGCCAGTCCAAGAGTGATGGAGAATCACTATAACCTAAAATCAGGAAGACTCATCAGCTTTGCCCTCTGGAGGATAAAGTAAAGCCTTGCAAATGCTCACCCCCCTGAAAACTCACACACAGATTGTATCATATTGCCTACTGCAATGCAAGAGAAATGAGAAATCAAAGACACTGGAGACTTTTATTGTTCTTTTTAAGTTCTCTCCCAGCAAATACGGTGCCCATATTTTACAAGGCTACAACACAATAATCTACCACCACCACTTTAACGATCAAGCAGTTGCAGAGTTGATCTATAAACTGATGTTGCCATTTAATGTGGTTTCCAGTGAACTGTAAAATTTATAGCTGTAACTAACACTCCCTCTGCCCCTCTCTCTTTTATGTTCACCTCAAAAAACAAGCTGCTCCACAGCTCCAAAAGGCAACACACAGAAAATCAATGTGTAACCTGAAGTGAGCTAATTAGGATCATATTCACATGCCATGGATCTGTGGTCTTCTGGTCAATTAAGCGAAGATTAATGTCTGACACTGGATGGATGAATACCACCAAAAGGCAGGCGCAGAAACATTCAGATACATTGCTCGTACACAACTTGAATAGTGGCAAAGCTGCAGTGCAGAGCAGAGACTCTGTGTGAGCTTTCTTCCGTGGTTTTCCCACTCTCCCCCCCTGAAAACTTCCCAGCTTCACCACTGTTGTCATCTCAGCGTGGTGCCACTGGCACCTCTTCTTTGGCAGCTACCTAGCATGGCTTTCCCTCCCCTCAGCCATGGTGATAAGAGTGGGTGTAAGGTGAACTCTACCTCTGTTCAGCTTGCCTGGCTCTTCTCCCACCCCTTTTGAAGTGACTGATGTGATTTAAATGGGCTTCATGTCAAGTCCACCACATGGGGAGATCTTTGTCCCAAACGAACGTAATGTTGGAAAATCTTCTTGGGCGCACACAAGCGCATGGACAGATTTAAGCTCAGTGTTGTGAGCGCTTGGAATAAAAACCGAGGGCCTGATCCCAAAGCCCATTAGCCTTTGGAAAGGCTCCCTATGATGTCAGTGGATTTTGGAATAGGCTTTTGATGCTTTTTGGTAAGGGCTGATGGAAAAAAATCTCCAAGTTTAATTGGGGTGGGAGGGGGAATTGGTTAGGAAAATGTTTTTAGATGAACATCGCCATTGCAGGGGACGCATGTGCTTGCTTGAGCTCTATTGATAATTTCTGTAGAAAACTTCCATACTTACTGATGTTGTCTCTTTGTTTAGAGGGTGTAATTTCTTTTTAGTGGGAGGGTGGATTAACTTTCTGACCTCATGTAAGATCACATTTAATATTTTAATCTTCTCAATTACTTCCTAATGGGAAGGAGGATCTATTTCAATACTTTTATCTGGATATTGAATCAAAACTTTGGCTTTCACTCCCTTGCACCTGCCTCTCTGTCACAAACATGGCTGTCTGCAAGTGCTGGGGTTACTGATGATGCCATGATGTATTGAGCAACAGATGCACACTGCCTCCATGGCAGGTTTCTCAGAAGGATGGGAGAGCAATCCAAAGGAACACAAAGTCACCCCTCGGTCATTTTGAGAGCTCCTGGAGGTGTGGCGTGTGTATGTTGGCTGATGAGACAAATCAGACTCCTCAATATCATGATTGCAGTCAATCAAACTTTGCTTTAAATTGGCCTTGTCTGGAGCCAGAGCATGAGTGGCAATTTGGGGTGAGGACACATTATGATGGCTTGGGAGAATTGTCATGTTAAGCTCATGTCAGTGCTGCAATGTTTTTATTTAAGAGCAGAGCAAAACAAAAGCAGAGGGCTAGATTCTCTTGTTATTTTTGCTAGTAAAACCAGACATAAGTCAGTGTGTAATAAACCTGCTGCTGGAGAACCACAGTGCTGTGCCATGGTGAGCCCCATAAAAATTCGTGGAGGTGGGAATGGAAGAGAGCTCCTGTCTTAGGGAAAAAGAAATTAGGAACCCTAATAGTAGGGGAAAAAACAATGAATAACAAGCAAGGATCCAAGTCCCTGGTTAGGGATGTTCAGAGGTATTAGATTAATATTTTTTCCTCTTAACTCAGTGCGTAACTCACTTTCTACATTTGGCAGCAGGACTGCCCACTGGAAGTCTCCCTGCTCAGCATGGTGCAATTATATCAAGATATTAATAGAATCATAGGATGTCCTGAGTTGGAAGGGACCCACAAGGATCATCAAGTTAAAGAATCATCAACATATTGTTGTGCAAGTGTGCAGAGACAACAACTTTTTTTTTCCTGATATGTATGAAAGTGGAAACACTGAGCAACTTACAAGAATCTTAGCAGAGCTGTAAGATATTGATGGAGCACCACTCCAGTGTGTAACCAAAGAGCCCCTAAAGCAGAAATGACAAAAGAGAGACTACAAACAGAAATGTGCATTATCTCTGTGAATCTGCTCTGCACACTTTGCAGCAGGGAGAGCTCAACTCCAGTTTTACAAAACAGCCTGGCAGCTGTGCTATTTATATGTTCACCACCAAGCTTTCATTAACTTTAACACGTGTTAATGGACACCTTGTATTATTTTGGGAGGCTAAACGTGAGATTTATTTAATTTCCTTAAATATCAAATATGGGTCAAGTAAAATAAACCATGGATTGTATTTTTTTTTTTTAAAGGAAAAAAAAGTGTCAGTTTAACAGAATTCAGACAGAGCACTGTCTGATCATATTTACAGCATTTACAGGTTTGGAAATCTCCAAAGAAACCTGAGGAAACCTAAAGCTTGCCTGAGTACATTGAGTGAAATTCTTCTTGGTAATGAATAAATACTCCACAGGTCTTTACACGAACACCCTTTTAACTACATGTAAATATTCCACAATCTTTCAGAAAATCTCCAATTTAAAGGTGATGCTTAAAACAGGCTCTTTTTTTTTTTAATAGTAATTTTTTAAATGCCATTTGCAGATCCTATAATTTCTCTCAGATTTCTTCCCTTTGCTAAAAACACCAGTGTTTCCAAACAGTCATACAAAGACTTTTGAAACAGAGTCCTTGTGTTGTTTAAAAGAAGTTCTCAAATATGAACTACACGCACCTAAATCAAATTGCAGCTATAAGAAAACTTATTTCTCACCTCATCTTGTTCCTTAGGACTTAATGGAAAACTGGCATAACGCGTGGCAACAGAAAAAAAGTACCTGCCACAAAAAATAAATCTGTCATACTTAGGAAAATCCATTCATCAAAGGAGGGAAAAATACAATGAAATAATGAGAAGTTTATGGAATAAATCTGTAACTGATTTGGCTATAATATTTAATCTCCTTCTGCTACCTTGTAGTGTGAGATTGTGTTCACCCTTCAGAGCTTGAACATGACAATGGGTTTTTAGTGGCAAATTTATAACTTAATCGGGATATTGCTGGTATGGTAGCACAAAGCCAGGGTTTTTTGAGTGTTTCTGATTCTGGCCAGAGGGACAGATGCTCGGGAAGGTAAATCAGACACAGTTTGACTGGTAACAGATGACTTTGTAGAAGCATGGTTGATTTACACCATTGAGGAGCCTGGCTTTAATCTGTACTGGAAAGGGCACCTTCAAAGCAAAAGCTGTCCCTGTACACACTGGTTCCAGTCAAAAACAACCGTCTTCTGTCCTGAGAGGCAGGATCTGGGATCACAGGTTTGCAGTGAACAAGAAAAAGGAGAAATGTCCTTTAACACAATAAACTCCTTTCCCTCGCACACCATGACAGGGATGCTGAGCTTGCTGACACCCCAGGCTTCAAAGGAAGGCAAGGGGTGGCTATAAAGGAGCCATTGCAAAAAGGTAATGGGCACAAAACAGTGCCCTCCTCCAGCCCAGCAGCCAGCTGAACCAAACAGCTTCTGCTGGAGCCCAGAAACTGGGAAACTGGAGAGCTCATGAGAAGGCTGCAGCACCCGTCCAGAGATTTGACTTCCTTGAGTGACAGCTTGATGAACTCAGGCATGGGGAGTTGGCCCTTTGAAGAAGTAATTGTGCTGCTAGTCAAGAAAAAATAGCTCTGGATTGTGCTGTGGATGTTTACACAATGCCAAAGAGACGAGCAGGGGCTCCTTGGGATGGGTGCCACAACAGGGAAGACGTGTTTCAAAGAGTTATTTATTTGCCGGAGATCCTGAGAGGATGTTTGTTGGATCATGTAGAAGAGTGGAAGCTCCTGAAATCCAGGATGCCGTAAGTTCAAGTAGGAGCAGGCAGCAGATTTATCTCTTAGGGCTACTGGGAGCTTGTCAAGTGCCATAATTACCATTTGTTCTCCCCCCATCCGTGACTCCTAAGTGCCAGCATCCTTTGTGACAACCTTGATGGCTACTATTTATGTTATATAAACAACATATTGTTGACACAATCATCCTTCCCCACTTTTTAATTCACCGCTTTCTCAAAGAGTTTTGCAAAAGCAAAGGGAACAGGAAGCTTGCTCAGTGCTGAGCAAGCTAAGGGGTTTGTCTCCAATCTCCTCCTCGAAGAGGAAGAGTGAGAGTCTCTGCATGCCACTGTGCTGCTTGAGTACCTTGGGAAGCTGTTATGGCCTGGCCTCATCCCTTAGGATGCTGATGGCTCCCAGTGCTCCTCAGGACATCATTCAGCACAAAAACAGTAAAAAAGTGCATATGTGACAATTTTCATAACAAAGTATCCACCTTCTGCCTTCCCGTGCTTCGTGCTTTGTCTGGAATGGATACTTTCCCTGTGCCAGCCCCTCGCCTGAAACTTGCACCTCCATCCCTCTTGTTTTGTCTACTCTTTGATAATCGCCTGCATTAGTACACTGCATTGTTTTAATTCCAGCCACCAGCCAGATAAGGCTATCAGCATATCACAGCTCTTGCTCAGGGTAATCTTCGGGGGCTCTTGTGAAAGGAATGCTCTGCCACAGCAGGGGGGCAGCGCTGGGTGTACCAAAGGGATGCTCATCAGCCACGACCTTGCTGTACATCTGGAAGCAAATAGCTATTTTCCTATTTTACACCATCTATCTGCTTATTTTTGAGAATAAAACTGACTTTTAGTACAGACCTAAACATGAGACTGGACTGTGACTTAATCAGCACTGGCTACTGTAATCTAAATTGCACTGTAATGTATATTATGTTGTCTTTCATCCAACTTGTAGGCAAATATTTGTATATATAGATAAGCTGACATTTTGCTTAGTACATGCACTCTAATTTCCAGTAAAACCTCTAATAAAGAATTACAAAGTGAATTTACTGCTTTGCTTCAAAGCGAGGACATGGTGCCACTTTGAAGGGGTATTTGAAGTGTTAAATCCATTTCTATGACGCTTTAATACCTTTTCTGTACATTGCTTTTTTTTTAGTTATTTTAATATTATTGTGCCACTCTATTAAGAGGCCATAAAATATTTTAAAGAGCAATAAAAGTAAACACAAATGCTAAAAAAGCCCATTCTTCTCTCTCCAGCCCACTGAGAGAGGAAGAGACAGAGGATTTAGGCATAACAAAATTCATGGCAGCTGTGTAAATAAAATAAAAGAGCACACTGTTTTTCTGTTGATTATTATTCTTAACATCTTGCTATCAAGCAGGAGCCCAAGGCAAGCTATGGGAAAGAAGCAGAAACACTGAAGGAGAGCATGCAATGGTGGGCAGGCTCTGCATCCTTCCTGAAAATGGGAATCGAAATATAAGAACAACAAAGGAAGCTTTCCAAGGCAAAGAGTCTTCGTCCAGCAGACTTCACCTGCTGCAGGCATGAACCAGCTGAAGGGTGTTATTACAACCAGTGTTAATAAGGATGTGCTCCTTGCCAAGACAGAGTAGGCTTTGGTAGAACTGACCTCCCTGGGATAACCTCCCTCCTCCTGCCTGGTTTTCGTTTGCTTTCTGCAAACCACCGAGTTTAGCTCTGTGCTGGGTACCTGCTCATGGTTCACTGAAGTTTTAGAAAACAGGGTTTAAGTAAGATGTAACTCGATGAGCTACATGGTTCTTCTGAGCCCACCCATGAATTTCACTTGGTGTGAGAAGAGGAAAGTCTAGTCTAGCTACAAAACTGAAGCCGAAGTGGGGATTAAAATGTTCAGAGAGAGTCTTTCAAAAATCTGAACAGTGACTGTTGATGCTACTAAATATAGAGAGACAAAAACCTCTGCCAAAAAAGGGGTTTATCTGAGGGAAATTGGATTCTCAATGTCAATGGTCTCTGCAGAAATTTACAACAGTTCTCATAAAAGAAAATAACAGATTTTGAGCCAACATATCTCCTTCCTGTAAAATACTCCTGACAAAAGTGGTTCTTTTGTTCCTCAGCCTGGACCAGTGCTGGGAGCCCAGCACCTTCCCACGCTGCAGCTGATTGCAAGCAGTGGCAGCTCTCACCAGCTCCCTCGGTCACAGAATCACAGAACCACAGCATCACAGAATCACAGAGTCACGGAATCATTTAGGTTGGAAAAGACCTCCAAGACCATCGAGTCCAATCTTTGACTGATCTCAGCCTTGTCAACCACACCATAGCAATGAGTGCTCCATCCAATCATTTCTTGGATGGGGACTCCACCACCTCACTGGGCAGCCCATTCCAATGCCTCACCACCAGTTCAGTGAAGAAATTCTTCCTGTTGTCCAATCTGAGCATCTCCTGGTGCAGCTTGAGGCCATTTCCTCTCTTCCTGTCTCTAGTTGCCTGGGAGAAGAGACTGATCCCTACCCGGCTCCAACCTCCTTTCAGGTAGATGTAGAGAGTGATAAGGTCTCCCCTGAGCCTCCTTTTCTCTGGGTTAAACAACCCCACAGGCACCAAGGAGCTGACAGAGCCATGGTCAGATCTCAGCCCTCTTGCCTTTTTAAAAAATAATACAGTAGCCTGGGTTATTCTATTTATAGCATCTTAAAATCTAAATTTGCAGCTAGTTCTATAGGTACAATCTCAGGCCCTGGTTTACTGCTTGGGATGAGCAAAAAACCCCATAATACAGCTTCTGTTTATCATTCAGCAATAATTATACAATAAAACCTCCCAACCTGCCATGTCTCTTGGAGTTTTTGGAGATGTCAGGCATGCCATGGAGAGGCTGCTTATTTTGCAAGATGCTGCTACAAACCTTCCTTGCCTTAAAGACTGTTTCACCAATGAGCTCTTACAGATGCAGTGCTTCACAGGTGACAGGTGCTGGGCTGATGGTAGGAGTGAAAAGAAATTTGCTTTCAAAAGGCAAGGTGTGAAAGGAGGGTAAATAAATTTGAGAGAACTGAGGTTAGGGAAAGCTTAGTGGGAACAGAATGTGACTAATGATCAAGTTGGTATAACATGTAACGAGTATCATGGACGGTCCTTCAAGAGCCAGAGGCCTTTTGATTTATCTCAGAAAGGTTTCATAGGTAGGGGAAGGTAGTAGGATCCTGCCCTCACCAAGCACTACAAGCCCTGATCAAGCTGGGGACATCTGAACTGCCTGCAGGGTCTCTGCCACCCCATTGCACCCCATCCTGTCCCACATCAGGCAGGACACCCTGCTCTCCTAACTCTGAGGAGTCTGCTGCAGTCTGTAATCCCAGCACACACACACAGACCCATGTATTACATGAGCAAAGGGCTTCACAATGTTTTTCTGGAAGTGACTTCATTTGGTCTGAGACCTTAATGCAGGATTTGGTTGTATTTATTTATTTTTCCCTGTGTTTTCACATCCTAGACAACACTCATGCAGCTGTGAAGGGCTGATGACTCCCTTTGCTGAGCAGGCTTTCTCCTGAGAGCCTTCCTTCAATGGTCTCCATTATAACGATCTGGATTTTGCATTTCCGCCGTCACACTGACGAATGGAGTCCCAGGTCCTGGAGTGACTACAGTGAGTGTGCGGCAGGAATCACAGCCAAATTCACCAGCACAGCTCACTAGCCACTGATTTATTTCCCTCTGTGACCTCCGCATGGCTGCGGTCCAGGCGTGAGCCCACGTACTGCCGGAATCCTGCACATCGTTTCGGGGTCTTTACTCATCATTTACTAGACGGTGCTCTCCGAGTTGTCAGTACGATTTCCAGGAGTGAGAGGCTTTCGTTGTGCTCAGTGGGGATTTGGCCACGGCTTTCCGGAAGGACGGGAATACTGAAAATACTAACGTCCTCCAAGTTACTCACTTCGGTGTGCCTGTAAGGTCTGTGTATGGAAAATTATTTGTCATTTCCTTGCAGACGCTATTTTCAAAGGAGAGATATATCATCCTGGCAACAGCGCCGCACCATGATTTAGTAGTTTATTTATCTCTCAGCCCAGCTCTGCTGCTTAAGTACATGAATCTAGCCCTGTCCCTTTCTCCCCTCCTTTTTTGTTAAGAAACCCACAGTTCTGGTCTAATAAGGCTTGTTCATAGAATGAGACCTGCTGATGTGAATGAACTCTGGCTACCAAGAGAAATGAGGATTTGCAGTGCTCAGAGCTTCATCCAGCGGGATGCAGTCGTTTGAAAACCTAGAGTGACTCCGACAGATAAAGAGATTTAGAGATGGAAATTCATCATAACATTTCACTACCGAGACACATAGTTGTTGGGGTGTAGAGGTGTTGGAGGAGAGCATTCTGGGAGAAGCTTTCTGGGGAAAAGAACCCATGTAAATGGCTCTCTTCACTCCTGTTAGCAGAGTAAGTGGAGGAAAGGGATATGAATAGGGTTTCCTTTTGAACCACCAATTTTCGCCATTCCTTCTACCTCCAGGCAGCCTTGGGTACCATTCATATCTATATTATAGTAGCTCTCAGGCACACAAGAACTCAGCTAAGAAGAGGAGGTTGCAAACCAACCCTGGACCTTACCACTCATCCCAGTGACAGGCATTCCTTGACACTCCTTATCCCCAGCCAGCCCAGAGGTTTCAACCTCTAAAAATAAGAGCACAAGCACACTTAAATTTATATATAGTTTTAGGATGTTCTGAAGAGTAAGAGCTTTCTCTCATTTTGCTCTCATTTTATAAGAGGCGTAACACTTTATTTTCTGTGTTTTATAAGCATTGAAGTTACAAGGGGCCTGACCTTGTGAAGGCTTGAGGGCACTTGGCTTTAGTGGAGTTTGGCCCCAACATGTATATTTAGCCCCAGGTTTACTTTGAATAGAAGCTGAAGTACCTGTAAGTTCTGGCTGTAGAAAAACATGGATGCAGTCAGACCTCTTAAAGGAGAAGTCAAATTACATCTTTGGAATGGGAACCAGACATTCTAGAGCTGAGACAGAAATTCATCAGAAATAAAGACAGATGACCATGAAGTCCAGGACTGTGAATGGAAGAAGTTAAATAAACTCCCGAAGCCCTGACAGGCCAGCAACCTCCTCCACCAAAACATTAAAGATGTCTCTTCACAAAATAAAAAAAAATGTGCATTTGAGGGCTTGAGAGAGGTCTGCCTTCAGGAATCCCTTTGTCTATTTGCCCAAAAGTCTCAGTATCAGTTACAGCCTGTGAAACACTCAAAGCTTTCTGGGGTCTCTTGGCCAGCAGATTCCCTCTCTCTGCTTCCAAGGATTATTTTTTCCCCATTAGAATACAAATTTTGGACAATTTCCCTCTCATCATGCACAAGTGTAACAGATGATCTCTCACTGAATAATTTTAGAAATGCATTTATGGAGTCTGTTGTCTGGGATATAGAAGCTCCGTCTTTCCTACACTATATATTATCAAATATTATTAACAGGGTCCAAAGCATGGAAGACTGACTTTGCAACTAAGAAAAACCTTCCACCAGTCTATCCAGACACTGCTAAGCATCTGCACTGTACTCATAATCTGCTTTGTATCTCTCTCAAATGCCTCTTGAATGTGAAGGACAGAATTCTACTATAAACAGCAGCTGAAGGAGCAGCCACCACAGCCCAGGTGACAACAGCTTACACCTCTTGGCAACACAGATCCCATGTCTGCTTGGGATCCACTAGTACCATACACTGTCGTGATGCTGCCTGCTGGCCTGGTGACATCTTTGGAAAAGGGTTGGTTCCCTGCAAAATGACTGTGGTGGAAGAAAAGAGCCCTGGCTACACGCACTCTCCCTCCTGGTCTCTGTGTGCTCAGATTGGTTGTGTCCTGGGTCCTTGCTGGGACCTGACCTCAGAGTGGTCTATCTTCCCCATCTCCTTCAGAAAGCAGAGGCCCATGGGTCATTTCATGAGCTCCCTTGGCATAGATGAGTCAGACATGGGCTAGGGACCTCAGCATGCTGAATCATTGCTGTCGTCTGTGTGTCCTCGGTTGTGTTGGATTCAGATAAGGGAAAGTCATTATAAGAATTTATTTACAAAGAAAACAAAAAGAAATCACAAACCCAATGCTGCACAATGGGTAGCATGGAAAATACACTGCCCTGAGCCAACTGAATATTTGAACTGATGTTTAGTGTTCTCTTTGTGCTTAGAATTGTGCATGTTCAGGCGTCTGGCCCTGGACACTGAACATCTTATGCAATTCAGCCCCCAGCACTGCATAGGACATTCTTTTTGGTTTACAAGGAATCTTTATTGAAGCAGTACACGATGATAAGCATTAATAGAAAGGACATTCTTCACCCATAACTTTAAAGAGAAGTCATTAACTCCATTTGCAGAAATGTGTGCTATGTGAATTCCTGGAAGGGTGGGGCAGGAGGGAGAAAGGACTGTGAGATGAAAACCTGGGGGAACGGTGTCCAAAATAAAACGTAAGCTGTATATTGCGCTGTGCAAATTTAGAGAAACAATGTGTTTCGATGAAAGGAAGCACTGATCAGCCACTATTAGCAGCGTGTCCAACTGGATCACTCTGTCCTCAGCTAATGTCCCATGTACTGATCCCCACAGATCCTGCTGGCATGGTCAAGCTGTTCTCTTCCCCACTTCTTGTCCTCTGTTGTATCTCAGCTCTGTGCTCCTGGGTATCAAACCTGTCTGTCATGCTGCTGCCCTCTCCTGTTGGATGGGTTGAGGTTGACCATAACCATCCTTCAGTGGGCAGAGAGCGCATGGAGACCAAGCACTGGAAATGCTGGCAAACATGCCAAGGTGGGAATGGGAATATTTGCTGCTCTTACAAGAAAAACCCCTTCTGCAGGTTGTACTAAGAGTGTTGGTCCTGAGGCTATGGAGATAAGGAAGAGTGCTCCAAGACTTCTTGCCCTCACCCTATAACAGCAAGTCCATGGGCCGCTGAGACCAGCACCAAGAGCCGGAAGGGAAGGGAAGAGTTAGAGATGTGAGGAATCAGAGACGCAATTAACCATAACCTCAGATAAGAGTACAATATTCCATCTGTCTTTGTTTTAATGGCATTGATCTAAACCAGAGACACAATGATTTCCAGTGCAAAAGTTTACGGGTATAATCTGTATTTGCTGGTGGAAATGGCTCTTTGTACTTGAGAGTGGGAGCACACCATGTTGGTGCAGTTTATCTTCTGGTGAGTTAAAGACTTCAAGGGGATTGCTTTAACGAGGGGTTAGTAAACTTCACAGTTGTCTGCAATATTTTATTGGAGGTTGGGGAGACTGCTCAAACATCTGCTCGGAAGAATAAACAAACAGCTTTGCCACGTCAGTTATAGCTGAGCCACGAATCTTGTGAAGGAGGTGATCGATGGACTTCAATTACTGTTTGAAAGAGCAGGCAAGGCAACTAAGAGGATGAGAA
Source organism: Chiroxiphia lanceolata (assembly GCF_009829145.1). Taxonomy (NCBI): domain Eukaryota; kingdom Metazoa; phylum Chordata; class Aves; order Passeriformes; family Pipridae; genus Chiroxiphia; species Chiroxiphia lanceolata. Next base: position 9,970,785 of record NC_045645.1, on the reverse strand, counting down.
GAGTGCAGAACCTCCTCAAATCCCGGCCCTTTCCACTGCATTCATACTTTAATATTGCATCCCAGAGGGGAGATGAGGTCGGTGGTGGTTGTTTTTCAGAATAAACATTCTGGATCAGGAGCAGTCATTAATACAGTAGAGATCTGGAAAAATATACCTCTGTAAACAACAACGTTTTATAGCTGTGAAAGGAACTGTGTGTACCAAGAATCCTTTGCCTGTATTTGAGTGTATCCTGCTCATAGAAACAAATCAGCAGGGAATTTTCTCACTTGGAGGAAAATATGCAGTAGAGTTCATTTGTACAATTCATTTCATATAATCCATATTTCCCTGGAATGAAGAGACAGAATATAGGCTGTGGTAGAAAATTAAATGCAAGAGGAATCAAAGGAGGAGTCAGTGAGATTTCTTATGTGGATAACTTAATGGAATATATTAAAAAAATTTAACTTTGCTATCAATCAGAAAAGAGAAAGTTTAAAACATAGATCCTGCTTGTCACAAATTTCCAATGTAATGTTATTGTAACAACATGGCACAAATACATCTATATATATACATATAGATATATATAGATATCTATATGTCTACAGAAATACAGACATTAAATATTGAAAAAATGTGTGTCACACAAAAGAAGCACTGAAATACACTGGGTGCAAAGGTGCTGGCGATATTATCTCTTACCCGAGTGCCGGCCCTGGAAACATAAGCTCCATAGAGGTTTGAGGTCTACAGAAGAAGCCCATATGAGTAACCTGATAGCACAGTATGGGCAAGAATGATTTTCACTGTACAAAGGGCAATTTCATGGTCATCTCCCTTAGAGAACTGGTGGGAGTTGGAAGCTGGGCTGCTATTTGTTGCTATTTTGAAAACCTCTCCTGTAATATTTAGACAGAATGATGACAGGGTTTAAAGAAACCACCCGAAAACAGGCAAAGCTGGAACCTGTTTAACCTAATGCTGTCCAAGGATAGGGATGTCTGTCGTTCGAGTATGAAAAAATTATTAAGAATTTACATGTGGGCCAGCATTCCTTTAATTAAATTGACCTTACCTGTGGTCAGGGCTGCAGGGGAGTACCCTCACTGGTGAACACACACCTTGCTCTGTGTTTCAGGATACTTCAGAAGCCATTGATATAGTGACTGGGTATATATACAGCTGTGCCATCCATATAGAGAACACGGCAACCAACCAACTTACCCTGAACTTCAGAAGCTTAGCATCCTTCTTGTGTTAAAGAACAAATGGTGTTACCATAAAAAAATCTGTGTTTCTCCTTGCAAGGGTGAGTCTTCACGCTGCCCTAGCAGAAGCCAGACATGCAAAGTCCTTTTTTAATTGTAGGTATTATCTCTTTCAATAGATTTCATAACATGAAGTAATCTTATTATGGTAGGTAGGTTGTTTTTGCAGAGAAAACAGGGATTTTTCTTGTAAAATACTGTTTCTTTTGGAGAAAGACTGCTTTTCTTCCTAAGGAAAAAACAAGACCCATGATGTGGCCACAAGTCCTCCAAGAATTTGGGGCTGATTCATTCTTCTGGTTGCCTTTAGGGCCAAGGGCCTCTTATCTCCTGCAGTTCCCCATTGCACATGGACATCACTTCCCTGTCCCTTCTAGAGGGCTTTCTCCAGTGCTCAAATACAGGAAGGTCTTTGGACTCCGTCCCAGGAGAGGAGAAGGAGGAGGTGGCAATCATCCATGCTGGGTGAATGTCAACCCCAGGGGTTTAGGTGACTATCTCAAATATTTCTGAAAATTTAACAATTGGTTTAATAACAGGAAGTCAGGAGCTGGCAAATTACCGTTCTTATAATCAGAGAAGGAGTTATGTTTTGGCAGTGATAGCCAATTTCCACATCTCATTAAAGCAATGAAGCATATTCATTTATTTTTAAGACTGTTTCTCTTTTAAAGGATACTGGAGTAGATGAGACATTTTATGAGACATTAATCTGTTTTGTCTGAGCAGTTTGTATTGATGGAGGAAGCAGATTTTTTCAAAGTGGCTGGATAAACACAGTATCAGTCCTGTATCCCTCTGATACCAGCATCTTACTGGAAAAGACGTGAAACACGTCACTTCCATGATGTGTCTCCGGGCTCAGCTGTGAGTCAACACAGGAACTGTCCTGGGAGCATTTTCACATCTTTGCACTGTTTTTTTCCCAGGAGAGACTCAACATTTTGATGTGGGTGGGACTGAAAGGTCACCAAGAGCATAAAGATGGGCTTATGTTATCAGGTCCCAGGCAGGTACCTGACCACTGCACAGTGCGATGGGTGGTTGGACCTGGCCCAGTCACCAGCCCATACCCATTGCACAAGAGTGATGTTTTGTGACCAATACCAGAAATAATAATGTCAGTCATAGAATCACAGAATCCTAGAGTGGCTTGGCTTGGAAGGGACCTTAAAGATCATCTTATTCCAACCACTGACATGGGCAGAGACACCTTCAGCTAGACCAGGTTGCTCAGAGCTCCATCCAACCTGGCCTTGAACACTTCCAGGAATGGAGCAGCCACAGCTTCTCTGGGCAACCTGTGCCAGGGTCTCACCAACAGTTCAATCCTTTCCTGCATCTAGAGCAGGTAATTCAGGGCTACAGAGTTCTTTCTCCTTTCCTTATTGGAAAAGTCTCTGCTCCTGAAGGCAAAAGAACTGGTCCTGTAGAAAGAAAATGTATAATAAAGCAGATTTATTGAGGTCACCGTGATTTTCCCAACAGCAACTCTCCGCAGTTCTTCTTCTCACCTGGTGCAACCCTTCCAAGCAGGGGACTGAGAGATGTGGTGGGCAGCAAAAGCTCTGCACAGCTCACAGGGTGTTTTGCAAAGCCAGCTCAAAGGTCTGTACAGAGACACAACAGTGATAAAACAGAAGAAAGGGTGACGGAAAGGCTGTGTTACCAAAGGTATGGATCATAAATGATCCCACAACAACATTTATACGCACTTTCTGGAACACAGTCTTTGAAGGGACAAGGCTGTATTTTGACTGAATTTTGACTGCAGGCTTCTGTGGTGTGTTTCTCTGGTACAGCCCCAGAACCAATGGTTTGGCCAGAAGCCTCTTACTGCAAAACAGCAGGATCCAAAAAAAAAAAAAAATGGTGCAATGTTCGTCTGAATAGGGGCTTTATCCATTGAGTTATGTTTAAAGATAAGTAAAAACCAAGCATGTGTCTTCATCACTTCTATAATATGATCTGAAACAATTTAGGAGAAAATCTTGAAAAATCATGCTTCTCCAGTTTCGTATATGAGCTAAAAAGCCTAGCACAGAAGGGAGCCTGGTCTCTGCGGTCCAGCACCTTTTGCTAAATGATAGATTGACTGTCTGTACAATGCCGTAAAATATCCTGTTTACTTTATCTTGGGTGGAGCAATAAAGGAAGGAAAATCACAATAGCTCTCCTCCCTTTATCAAAATAGTCTGTGCCTATCTAAGAATCAAGGATAAATTAATAATAGGGATCCTTTGGGATTTAGGCTGCTGCTAGAAGCCAATGTGTGACACGACAAATATGCTTGTTTGAATATCATCCAAGCATTTAACACCCTCCAATCTGGAAAACATGCCTGTGCAGCATTGCTCCAATCAGTTCCTGTGTAGCTTCATCAAATATGCAAACACAGCCTCTTCTTCCTCTCATACTTATTTTTTATAGCCCTCACATCCCCCAGTGCTCTCCTCCCATAGAAGATCCATCACCTTCCAGCCTCCCAGAGACCCCATTTCACACAGGATTTATTCAGGGTTATTTGACCCTAATTCACTATGAAGTTGTAACTTGTATTTGGTCAAAGCTTAGACTTGATGATCTTGGAGGTCTTTTCCAACCTTAATGATTCTGTGATTCTATGAACTCGCCCATTGCCTGCTCCAGGATCCCAGGCAAAGGAGTGGAGGTGACTGGGCCCTGCATTTAGACAGCGACAGGCACACATGGGTGTCAGTGTTCCAAGGGGAACAGCATCCCAAGAAGGAGAGAGGGAAAAAAAATTGAGCATATTTTCTCATGATTTATGCGGCTGATATGAAGTATTTGTTATACATTTCCTTTGGGATGTATTTTGGTTCAAAACCTGTGATACCAGTTGATAATGAATTACACATTTATTTTGAAACAGTGCAGACCAGCATTAATTGGAAGCACGTTCTGTTTGATGAAGCAGGTACAAGAACTCTGAAATATTCACTGTCATTTAACAGGCTTCTGCAATGATATTAATCAAGGCACTTTTTCTAAGCTATGAAAAGTCAATGCAGCAGTGATCAGGTATGATACAGGGTACAGCAACAGTCAACCAGGACCAGCCAAGGAGATTTTTTTATTCCAGGACTGTTATGTTTTCATTAAAGAAAAAGAAAAAAGAGAAGTTTTCAACTAGGCCTAGTAAGTTCTGCACTGCCAAATAAAAACTTTTAGTGACTTCAGGAAATGTCAGGGTTTTTTCCCCCACAGAAAGCAGGTCTTTTTTTGGAAAAAAAAAAAGGAAAATGGGGAAAAAAAGGGTGATTTAAGTTATAAACCTGGCTAGAAATTTGTGACTAGTTTTTATACATGTTCTTTCTGCACTCTCTGGCATCTCTGATATTGCATCTACAGAAATTAACTCATGCTGAGGCCCAATGACAACCGTGTGAGAAGGAAGGGGAGAACTGTATCCCTTTCAGAGATGCAGAAGTGGGGAAGCAATGAGGTTCCGGCAGCTGCTGTTACAAAGCCAGAGCAGCTGAAAGTCTGACAACACTGTGGTTCATCATCATCATTTGCATTACATTATCCTGCACGATCACACAAGCAAGGCTGAGATGGTGGAGCACAAAGACATGTGAGGAGATTATTCTGTCTTTTGGGACAGGATTTAATATTATCTATAGCAGGTCTGTGGTGACAGTCATTATGCAGAAAAATAATTAACATTCATGACCAGGAAAGTGACACACAAGGACAATCCTTGAGAGGGCACAATAAGTGTAGAAGACCGTGACAGCACTGTGCTAAAAGGATACTCAGCCCTTGAAATTCTAAGCCCCACGAGTCTAGATATTTTTAGAGAGCAGAGGGATCTGCCTTTTATCACTCTGCTATTTATATAGATAAATGGATAGAAAATATATACATGAGTGTGGAGGATGTAGGAAGCTTTTCCATGGTGTAAATGGGCTCAGACAACTAGTCGGTAATCATTACTGCAGGCAGCAACAGCTGCACTGAAAATCAGGTTGCTGATGAAGGTGAGGAAATGACCAGAATAAGACTTTTGGTGGCAGATCTTACAGTCACATCCCTGATGCTCCAAGCTCTTTGTGTGCATTGAAGTTACCCATCCATGCCACAGAAATGTGGTTTTTGTGGTGGAATTCAATGTGGGGAATCATCTGCTAATTTCAAAGCTACAGCTGGGTTTTTCCTATTGCCACATTTTGCCAAATACTTGCAGAAAAAAAGTAAAAGAGTGTTCTCAAACAGATTTATCTTAATTTTTTAGGTGTTAGACACTGTTTCCTACTTCTTATTCCAGCCATGGGCTGATTTTGTGTACCTAGCAATTGTAACTTTGCTATCTAATAAGTTGCTGCTGAGTGTTCACAATGGGCTGGAAACATTTCAGTCACGCGCTTGCAGGAGAAGAGTTCAGCAAAGTTTCACTCAGGTACTCCAGCATGAAACTCTCCTACCTGGCTAAATTACAAAAAGGGCCTTTCCCCTCTACTGTGAGGAGATTTAATAAATCAGTGAAACCTTTAACCACACAGGTTGAAGGAAGGAGCCAACACAGAGGGACTCAAGGGAGAGCCAGGACGGAATACACCAGCACAAACACACATGCAGAGATACCAAGTAAACAGGGAAAAAAAATTGCAGAGGCATAATTAGATCCTGGTGGATCTATGACAAGGATCCACTGACTGTAAAAAAAACAGGGTTCTTGGTACTGCTGGCCTGGCCCAATGCCTTGGAGAAACACAGAGTGATCTCCAGCGAGGGAAATTTCCACGAAACAGCGTTGTGAGGACATCCTGCACTGGCTCCATCACATTTTTTCCCAAGAAAAGCAGCCAACAGCCCAAACCAAACCCCAAATAATGTAGACCTCAGAAACATAAATAAAAACAAGCAGGAGAAAGAAGCCTTCGGAAATTTGGGAAGGCAGGGAAAGGAGCAGCCCAGAGGAAGGCACCACAGGACTTGAAGAAATCCAGTCTGCTATTTGTTCATGGCACCAGAGTAAATGCAATGAAACCATTCCTAGGAGCAAGATATTTGGCTGGCACAACAATGTTCCTGTTTGCCAAAATGGAAGGTTTCATGTGCACTTCATCACCAGACAGTAGTAACTTTCCATTTGAGAGCAAATGAGGAGATTTACCATGATGGTCTAAGTCCTTCCTGAAGAAACAAGGGATTGTGCATTCCCAATCTCTTGGGCGATGGATACAAGTCAATGGCTTAGAATTTCTATTTCCAGACACTATGAAAAGACACTCCAAGCAAAGGGACCTCTCAACGTGACACAAGTGGCAGCAAATGTACAACTGTACGTGCAGCTGACATCAGAAAAAAAACAATTTCCAAGAAAAACAGCACAGGCTCAAGTACTGCGCCTTTAAATAATAAGTTCTTCTCTTCCAGATGATTTTAATAAGCCCAGGCACATGTGTTGTAACCCCTTGATGCAGTACAATATGAATAACCAAATAAAAGATCTCTCCAGATTTTAAGATTTACTGTTTGCAATGGGAAAAGGCCAACCAGATGACATCATTATACTTCAAATATGAAATACTGCCAAGTTTGGTAATACTAAACTAGAGAAATTGATCCTCTATGTTTTTGCAGAAAAATGATTTTTGGATTTGGGGGTGATTTTTTCTCTTGTTATTTATGTAACTATAACATTCATGTTGAGCAAAACTGAATTTTACTTAAAACTAAAGCCAGAGTACCTTATCTTACAGGTTATTTGTGTTCAGCCATCTGCTTAGCTGGAAATAATTGAGTTTGACAATTTATGGGTTAAAGAGTCAATGGATTGTGTTGGATAAATCACAAAGAGCTAAATTCTAGCCCAGGCAAAACCGTACTTGGCTTGGGTGGGAGTCTGCCTGATGAGGATGTCAGGATCTTGGTCCCTGTCTGGAAGATGCTGCTTTGTTTGCCTCTAAGGAACTAAAATCCATACGTGTGTAGCAATAACACCCTTTTCATCTAAGACATCTGGATTTCTGGAAGTATAAAGCCATGATAATACTGGTTTACATTTACATGCCATCTTTCTTCAGGAACTCTACATCTTCTTATGCCTTGTGGCTATTTCGAACACCCCCTTAAATGAGGTCCACTGAATACTCTTCAGCCCGCTGCAGATCGAGTCCCTGAGAGGTTAAGCCACTTGCCCAAGACTGCAAAGTGATTCACAGGCAGAGCTGAAACCAAAAACCACAAAGCTCTTTTCCCACACCCCTGCACACCACTTCTTTTAGTCTGTTTGTTGATGATGTGAATAATAACAGTTCCAAAGTTTTGTACAGCAGACAACTCCAGTGATTTTTTTTTTTTTAATCAAATGCTTACTCAAAATCTTTTCTGCTACAGAAAAGAATTCTGAAATTTCATGTTACAGCAACGCTTGCAGACAAATGCATACCCTTAAGGCCAGGAAAATATTCTATTTTTACAACACACATAAGTATATTTATTAAAATAGCCATGTATACAAGGAATTATGTTGGATCTATTTGCTTCAGAGAGGAGGCTCAAGTGGAACTCACGTGGTTCACCCATCACAACAAAACAGGTCGTACTTAAAGCTCGGTGCTGTGACAGCTTCAATGCATTGCATGCCATGTGTGACACTTAAATACCAATCCTTCATCCTTGCTGCAGATTCATGAGCTGCTCCACCCTGCAGCTGACACCAGAAGGTGAGGCACACCAGGTCCTTCTCATCCTGGAAGCCTGCAGATCACAAGCAGTGCTGCAAGGTTGGTTTTCCTTGTTGACATCCATTGCCAATGGGTAAATGTCCTTGTGGAGGAAAATGGTTACCTCAACAATGAGGAAGTGTTGGTCTGAGGTGACCTCCTTTGGCTGGATCGTGAACTCCATCCTGTCATGGAGGTGATGATAAGTGTCTGGTGGACGTGGCACTGGGAAGAGTACCTGGAGCATGCCCACAGCTTGGCAGCAGCATCGATAAGCAGTGGACGAGGCCAGAATAAGCACAGGAACTGAGAAACTCCAAAGGGAAGTTTCTGGGGCCAAGAGCTGGTTGGGAACGGCGTTTGGCTCTCTGAGCTAGAGGAGCCTTTCCGGTTCTTTGATTCCTGGTGTGCTGGGGGAAGTGGGACTTCATAGCTTCACAGGGAAGAAACATCCCACATCACCACCAGCTCTGATTCCAGCCAGGCATTCCTTTTCCCACCCGTCAAACAGGGAAAGAAAAGAGTGGGGAGGGGAAAAAAAACAGTACTAAGCCCTGAATTTTGGAGAGTTGCTTCAGCCAAAAAAAAAGGTTGAAAGCCTCTCTGGTTACAGAGAAAACCACTGTTGGAACTGTGGATAAGTTCAAACTCGGGAAGGTATTTTGTAAGGCCAGTTGTGAGGGGGCTTAGGGTGGGGCAGTTCACACACCTCATCAGGGTGGGCAGGATTTGGGCCAGTTTTAGTCACACCAGCTGGCATGGAGACATTCAGAAAACCTGTGTGTGGTGCTACATCACTCTCTAAGATCCTCTCAATCTTAGAAGCTGTTTTGCCTGAAGCTCATACTCAGGAAATTTTGGGTGGCCCAACGAGCCTTCTATTGTCAAAACCGTTCTTGGAGAGCAAAGTTCAGGGACGATCAGCTCTTGGGTATGGAAAAAAGGTACAAATATTTCCTGCTTTTTTTTAAATGGATTTTTTCCTGCCCAGATACATGGACGTGCTCCACTGATCTCATAGCAGATGGAGATCTGGAGTTGGGGACACACAAAATCCCTGCTCCTGCACTCTTTGTGCACTCCTAGGTTTTCTGCTAGTCAAATTGTTGGTAGATATGGGATTTTGGGAAGCTAACCAACTGCCACATGCTTTAACCAGAGAGTGTGAATGCAATTAGGTACTTTACAGCACACAGAATCTACGCCGGGCTTGGCAGAAATGTCCCCATGAGTCAAAAGAGGGAGGAAACATATAAAATCCTGAATTCATCCAAATGAACTGGAACGCAACACCAGAAAGCAGAAACTAAAGAATTAATACACAACATTTAGTAAAAGGTCTGTACATTAAGAGACATCAGGGACACGTTCTCCCCCCCAGCTTTTTTTTTGACTGGATGTGTGGAGGAATGAGGCCAGGTTTGCTGACATGGCACACCACACTGGGAAAGGCCATCAGAGGTGAGAAGGACCAACACCTTCCCAATGAGGGGAAGATGAAGGAGCTGCAGCAAAGCTCTCAGAGGAAAGCATTGTTCCCATCCAACAGCTGGTCCATCATTCATCATTCTTCTACCTGGGCGTGGCTCATATATATCCCAGGGCACTCCATGAAAACCATGATGTTGCCTTCACGTGCTGCCCAAACCAAAACACAGCAGGGAAAATGAAGGAAGGAAAGGCAGAACAACCCAGCATCCCAAGTCAAAGTTCTCATGTACCTAAATTCTGTCTGTGCCACTAAGGGAGGGTAAATCTTAGGATAAATGAGTCAGGGACCACCGTGGGAGAGTGTTTACAACCAGGAGGATGCTCCCATTTACCACTACATTTTTGTTTATAATAACTTTTGGATTAATTTTATTTGCAAATAATCATGGCTGGTTGCCAAACTTCAAACTTCAGTTGGGTGGTGCTCTGCATTTCAGCAAAAGCCTTGTATTTAGTGGTGTCCAACTAAAACATGTAATGTGGTCAGAAATGTGTTTTCCCTGTTTTAAGAGGAGCAGCAGAAGGAAACTTGGAGGAGCTTCTGTTCCCTTTTTTCCCCTCTCTATTGGATGACTTGAAAAATGAAAGAGTATCTGTTTCTGTGTGAATGTATCCCTTTGGACTATCTTTGAAACACAATATTTAGAGCTGTGCAAAGAATGGACTGGTTTGTTTTTTTTTTATTTGTCTGCCAAACCAGACAAATCAAGAAAGAAAGTTCATTTCAGATGGACTAATCTGTTTTGTATGACAGCAAATGAATGATTCTGTTTCATTTTCACATTTGGATTAGCCTTTAGAAAAGAGTTGTGGTTGTTCAGAGGAAAAGATTTCCAAAGAGAACAGGGAAAAAATCTGTTTAAATAAAGCAAATGAAATATATGAAAGTTGATCCAGTTTCTCCCTGGTTTGCAGGTGAGACTATCTGAAAGTTACCTGACTAATTTATCATCTCAAAAGAATATTTTAGCAAATTTGCTTTTCAGACAAAATTCTGGTGAATTTCTAACAATGAGGAGATGGATGTGGTATTGTTTTCCAGATAAATGTAACATTTTAGAATTAATAAAATAACACAAAACAATCTCTTAGAGTTTCTTTAACTAAAGATGTCAAAATATTGAAACCACACATTCAGGGCTGGGTAGTGAACCTCCAGTAAAATCTCACCAGCTTGAAACAAAAACATGGCCTGAGTGCAAAACCTTTCTGCAATTCAATTTCCTTTTTGGGGCACACACAGATCAGTTACAGATGCAGCAACATCTCATCTTTCAGGTGTGGAGCTGTGACTGACTGCAATGGATATTCATAGCCCACCTTGACTGCAAAGAAGTTCAACACTTGAGGCTCAGTGTGATCATCTGCCTCTTTTGTTGTTATTCCTGCTTGTTGTCCAAGCAGTGCACTTTGGAAAAATAAGTGAAAACTGATAAAGATCCTCCTAGCATTCTTGAAATCAAATAATGATGTGCACTGAACTGCTACCATCTTGCCAAAGAAGGATTTCTTGAAGGTCCCTGACACAAGCCATGTCCCAAATGCCTCTTAATTTTCCCTCAAGACATCACAGCCCAGAGTGGACTATTCTGTGTCCTTCCCACTGAGATATTCAGGAGAAAGAATGAGTTCTCTTGACATTTCTAAGGGGCTAGAATAGGATTTGGGGAAGCGAGGCAGGTTTTTGATGAAACCCGGCCATTGCAACTCAAATCACCAGGGGACTGCCTTTGAGGAGTGAAAATACCAGAAACTTTTCTCCAAATTGTCTCCATTCCAGCATCCAAACCCCTGTCAAAGTATCAATGTTCTGGAACATCATTCGCTGTGTGAGGTTAGAGTTAAATCTTTCCAACACGTTTTTCCTGTCGGCAGTTGCACACAGCCAGAAATGAATATCTGGAGAGCACATATGAAGAAGCTAACCACAATTGGTGTTAATTTGGAAGTGTTAGATTTTAGGGTCCATGAGATTAAACTCCCCTAAATGGACCTCAGCTGAGGCACCAAGTCAATACAGCACTTTGTGTGAGGTGTGTGAACTTCAGGAATTTGAACTAGGAATCATGAAGACACTAACTCACCAAAAAACACATAAATGGCTAAAATAATAAAAAAACCTTCTTCTTTTTCCATATTATTTCAATGAGTATTTTAATGGATTTTTGGATCAAATTCAACTAGAGCTTGGAAATGTTTTTGGATGTTTTACTGTCTTAACCATATGTCAGTACTTCAGTCCTTCTCTGTTAGATTTAGGTTGTCCACAAACCAGTAAAAAGTCTAATCAAGTATGTAAGGAAAGAGACAAACCCAGAAGCATGTGACCAATGTGGTCCCTTTTTAGCTCCTTTTTTTATTTTAACTTCCTGCTGTGCTAATACAATTATTATTCATGGACACAGAATCTTTATTTTAGAGAAATCTTGGAATGGATTGAAAACACAGTCCTCATCTTCTGCCTGAGAAAACATTTATGCTTATTTTATGGTTCAGTAGTTGTTCAAATGCCCATGCAATGTATCCAAGGGAGGATGGTGTGTGGGAAGAGCAAGCCCAGCTGCTCAAGGAAAGTCTCTCTGAGAGCAAGCTTGGCACTTCTGCCAGTAACATTTTTTGGGGTTCAGCGGAGCACCTGACAAACAGCACCCATGCAAGTTGGCTGGACCCTCCAGCAGCAGTGGCTGCAGCAGAGGCTCCTGAGTGACCCTGGTGGTGCAAGGTGCTCCAGGCACCCCCATCTGAGCACCCGTGGCACACACAGGTGGCTGGTACAACCCTACTTTGGCCATGGGCTGTGCAAATTGTTATGGAGAGGACAGGGTGGGTGGCATAAATGCACAGCCCTCACCTTCCCCAGAGTGACTTTCCGGTTTGGAAAAGAAGAAGTTCCCCTTGATTTTTTTGTGTCTTCCTGGAGTATCCTGGCACAGCTTTCCTTTGCTTTAACTCTCCTTTTGGATTTACAATAAATTAGTATTTCTACTACTATTATTAAAATGACGTTTGAGCAGCCCAGGGAGGCTATTTAAGCGGAGCTGGCAACATCCTGAGTCTCACACAACCTTTTACCCTCACATCTGTGTGTTTTCATCAGCCAAATTAAGAGTGAGTGGAAATACTCACACAATTACAAGCTTTTATGTATGAAATGACCAGTTGAATACCCATGTTAGTGAGTCCTGTGCCAATTAGCTGAGGCATAGCAGAGTGGTTCCAGCTCATCCACACCGCACACAGCACTTTATCGTCTCAGTCTCTCCCTCTAATAAGGGGTTGTGATTTGGTCTCGTAGTTTGGTCTCAATTCGTAAACAGAACATGTTGCCACGTGAAAATCTGATTGTAATGTTCCCACATGGTTTTGGGGGCACAGTATTTCATTCCTAAGCAAGGGGATGAGGAGAAGTTTTTCTGGCAGGTCATGAACATCTTCTAAACACCTTTGTGAGTACAGTAGAGTGACAACCTAGTGGTCCCAGCAGCACCATGCTGGGAAGGACTTGAGCCCATCTGCCTTGGGATCAATGGCAAAGAATCACCAGGACAGTCAACTGCATCTAAGTTTTAACTAAAGCACATCCAGACTGCTTTGCTATTCCTCACAGAGCAGTTGGTATCTGCTTTGCAAAGGATCCCACCCAGCACAACTGCCATTCGCTCTCTCTCAGAAATGTTGCAATAAAAAAAATAATAAATCCCTCACTAAAAAAAGAAATTGATGGATCTTCTGGATCTCCATAAGATCTCTGTCCCCTAATGGCCCCCTCATTGCTACTGTTCATTTAACACTTTCTTGTGCACTTGGTGGCACATGGCTGTTAAGCACCTTAACTTGTCATTGCCTGTCCTCAGACACATTGTCTCTAAGGATGACACCATCAGGAAGCTCACACTTGGCTGCTGGAAGAGCTGGAAAGGGTTCAGCTGCTTCCTGCGCAGTGACCACTACATCAGCAGAAAGTGTGCTTTAAGACATGTTCCAGAGCAACTGCTTTGCTCTGGGAGACAACAGAACATCTTCCAGCCTGCAAAGCTCAATGCAATCCATCTGCTCCCTTTGACATCACTTTGCTGCTTTTTGTAAGACACATTCCCAAACATATCTGTACTTGCCAAATATGCCATGACTCATGGTCTTCCCAGGTACAGCAAAGTTGTGAATTCCCCTCAGACATTACAGTGGTTCTCATGTTTTGATGGTCTCCTGCTTCAGTAGCCTTAGAAGGATTTGACAAATGTAGTTACTGATGTGACGAGCAAAACAGATGTTTTGCTTTGTTGTGGGTTTTTTCCCCAGCAAACAATGATGTTATTTCTACTGAATAACCCAGTGAGAAAGCAAAATCCTTGCAAATCTTAGAGCACTGACCTGCAGCCTTAGCAGTGTGTGGCTTTCCCTTTAACCCACTAGTAGCCAGAAAAATAAATATGTAAAGGAAACACAGGTAAAGCTGGCTGATGTGATGAATAAGCCAGATTTTTGTCAATGGATTCACTTCCCTGCTTTTTAACTACAGGAAGACATAATGGAGAGATTGGTGGTGTCCCTCATGAATCAATGGAGAGGAACATGACTATTTAAGGTGTGATGGCTACTGTCAGGCGAGTGGTTGAGGTCCTTTAAGTTCCTGTTTCTCTTTACTCACTCTAAGCATTACCAGCTCGGATTTTGACATCAATATATGCCGGATCAGGTGAAACACATTGTTTCAGGTCAAGGGGAAGGCTGTGTGCTGGGGAAAGCTTTCTGCCTCATCAGTCCAAATTGTGTTGAAAAAAACTTGTGTTACCTTTTCTAAACCACAGAAAATGATACAAGGATGGAGTGGCATGTCTTCATGATGACTGAGGTGATATCATAAAATATGGCAAAAAGAACAAAGTCTGAGATTTAGTAGGAATAAAATATAATGAACAATAAGTCCTGCTTTTCTTTGTGTGCAGCTATAACTTGTGTGTGTGATTACACAGGTGACAGAAGATGTATTGGGCTCTGACTGCTAAACTGATGTAATGCACGGATAAGTAACAACACTGTTTAAATTTATGACACCAGAGTAGGATGAAGCCTCTCAGATGTTTCAGATGTAATTTTATCGGCTGTAAGTAAGTTTCTTTGTTCTACTCCTGCAGTTCTTCAATACCTGTCACTCCAAATGGGTATAAACCAAGGAAATTTAAGGTGGAATCATGGCTTTCTGATTGAGTTGTAAAGTTCTATCAATTAATTCTTGGAGGCCCAGCCAGTGATGATTTCTTGACTCTTAACACCCTTATTTCAGCATACGACAAAGCTAAAATTGCATTTCCTACTAGAACAGTTGCTGAAGGTGACACATGGACATCAGGTGATGATGAGAGGAGGAGAAGCGACTTTTCTGTTTCAGGAATGTGAAGGAATACCACAGTCTAGTAGCTGAGATGTGACCCCTCCAATAAAATACCAAAGTTCTGTTTGCGCTGTTGGTTTTCCTCTGCTAACAGAGGGCGAAAGACTCCTTCTTTGTAATTTGTCTCATGTTTCTCTTTTATCCAAGGAATGGATATGAAAATATAAGGCTTGCCACCAAGAATGGATGTACATTCAGGCTCTTTCAAATAATCAGTCATCTCAGGTTTCTAAAAGAATACAGATAGTTGAGCTTTGCTGTTTGAAAAGGGCCACATTTTCAAACAAAATTGCTTCAAATCCTCTCTTAACCAGCTGCTTATTTCCATGCTTAAAAACTCAGACAAGTTTTCTCAGATAAGCCAAGCAACTGAGATATATTCCCAGGCAGGAAAGATGTTGTTATTGAATTATACCTTGCCAAACAGTGTCCAGTCTTGCAGTCTCTGGGCTAAACGAACAAGGATTTCCATGGAAAATGACCTAGGTTGCTTCTCTCCCTGAGCTTACTGTAGAGCTGTCCATTGGAAGACATACTGCTGGGAAAATACTACAAAAAAGTTTCCCAGGAATACTCATTTTAATGCCTTATTGAATGCACTGTAACTGGTCTAATATTCTTTTTAAGTTTCTCTTTCCAGTAATGAACACATTTACTGACAAGAACAATTACAGAAGCAACAAATTAATGGAAAGATATTTTATAACACAAGTATTTATATTGGAAACCTGGCACTAAGTGGCGTGTTCCTTTGATCATGGAATGAAGGCATATTATGCTCTCCTGTAAATCTAATGGCTAATAAAAACAAAACAAAACAAAAAAGTGGTATTTGAATATTGATAAGAAAAATTAACAGATGAACAATTATATTTTTCTTTGATTATTCCAGATAAGGAAAAAAAAAGGGTAAAATACAATAGATGAATGATTTGATTGGTGCTATTTGTATCTGATGAAGAGACTTTGTGGGGCAGGATCGATGTGTGTTGTGCCTACCTGTAATACCACCACAACAAACAACACAGGCAACAGTGTGTAGTTATGGGGAATACAAAGGGATGGGAGCTTTAAGCCCAGGTGAACCTAGTTATTCAACATCAGACACAACTCAGCTTCTGCTGTTTAAGAAGTCCTGTGTTAGTCAGTGTGCCTCCATGGATTCAGATGGAAATAGGGCTGTTTATGGTAAATATGACTAATCATGTGAATAGGAAAAAAAAGATCCCACTAAACTAACAAAATAAGGGAGCAGTGCAATCCAATTACCATCATCAGCATAAAGAATAAAAACTAAGACTTAACACCTTAGAAACACTCCTAAGGGCAATCCAGACAATTTTGTTAAATGGGCGCAGTGATGACTTCTCAAAAAAACCCAAACCCAAAACAAACCCCAAACTCTATAATTAAATTTGAACAGGGCTAAAGTATTTTAAAATCTACCCCATCTATGCAGTGTAATTAAAAATCTGGCAAAACCACCACTTAAACCAGTATGATTGTTGTATCAGTAATTACTGAACTCAACCAGTTAACTCCCACTACTGCAACAGTAAAAAGAGAGGTGCCTACTTGCATTGATAAAAAACATCTCAGTTGAAGGTTTTCTCACTTTAGTTTTCTTTTGCAGGGCCAGTCAAATCTCTACATTAAACCAAAGAGAGGAAATGGGGAAGAGAAAACAAAAAAAAAGACCAATACTTTCTGCTGTTAACAATGCTATGGCAACTCAGCTGGGCAGATGGAAATTATCCATAGGAGAAATTGTTTGATCATCAATAACAAGGCAAGAAATCGTCAATAAGCAACAGGGAAATGAGTGTTCCTGACTTTATTTTCAGATACCATTGAACTCCTCTGTGGGCAGCACATCAGGCTTCTCAGCAACAGAAATGGTCCAGATCTAAGTTACGAATACAACCTAACACACAGCACAGGTCTTGACTGTAGTGAAGAGCTGGTAATGAAGTGCAGTGGTTGAGAGGGAGGATAAGGAACTATTCACTAGAGCAGTTTAAGCTTTCCTCCTTTTCCTGTTTGAAAACTGCTTCTCCTCAGACACAACATAAGTGAAGAGAGGTTAAGTCTACTAATTTCCAAGGGCATGTGTCCAGAGATTCCAAAGAACATGTAACACTACCTTACGAGTTCCACTTCATACTCACAGTTAACAATTTTTTATGAAACATGTTGAGACTTTTCAAGTGCTTCATTTTTTTGCTAATAGAAAATAATCTTTCAGTTTAGTAGACTGGCTTTTCAAACATTTAGGCCTGATCTGAAAACTTGCCAGTATTTTCCCTCTTAGCAGATAAGTAGATACTTTGCTGTTTATCTTCCATACCTTTCCCCTGACCTGGTGGCATACGAAGCAGTGTGCAGAAAAATGTGAAGCTAGAGGGAAATTAAGGACTACTTTTGTGTCAAACCAAAAGTATTATATGCCCACCTTTTATTTTCTGAGATTGGTAAGTGAAGGTGCAATTGCTTTTCTGCTATTGTCTGTCCAGAATCTCCCCCTCTGCATTCCCAGGCAACACAAATCTCACAAAACCAGTTTTCCAGTCATTTTTTGTGATGTAAAGCTGGGACTGCCAGGTAATTCCTAGGGACTGTACACAAAGCCTTTAACCTTTTTACCTCCACCAGATGCTTTTAAATTGCTTTAGAGTGATCTTAAAATATCTTCTGTAGCACATATAAGAGGAAAAGGGCGCAATCCTGAAGAAGAATTCATGCATGATCCCTCTGTTTTCTCCAAAGGGAATTGATGCAGAAAGCTGAAGCATCATTTACGCACTACTTAATTTCCTCAGATTTCCCAAAGATCACCTGGCACTTGAGCCATCGGACTTTTATGTGCCCTTTTTTACTTCTCCTTCACCAAAGTATATATTTCTCTGGAGCTTGAGATATTGCGGCAGTGGGATCTTCAGCAGTGGAGTCAGTTTCCCACGAAGAACCCAACAACTGTCAGGTTGATGTGGATGGCTACATTTCTTTTCAATATTTGGATAAACTCTCATTCAACTTACTTTTTTAGCTTTTTTTACAATGTAGTTATTTGGAAAACAGAACAATGTGTGTTACCAGTAACATCTGAAAATAGAGATTGAGCAATAAGAGCATTATAGGACTTGATTTCAAAAGAATGCATGCAGTAATTATTCCAGGCTACACTAAATTACAAAAATTGAGAAAAGCTGTGACCTAGATATTTCTTCTCTTGAAATATTTTTCATTTCAAGCATCTACTTCTTTTTCTTTTTTTTTTCCTCAGCATCCATTTTGTAATGAAAGAAGTATTGTTTTGTTGGTAAGGTTTTTATCTTTGCAAGCCCATTATGCTGTATTAACAGGTTGCAGGGAATAGTTAAACACAACAGAGACATATGTAGTCCCAGCAGAGCAGAGAAACAGATTTTGAAACAAAGATACCCTGCAAACCATTGGAAGTTATACAAAACAGACAGGAGAGCTATTTAAGTGAGGAAATCTGATATGGATCCAGAGCTGGAATTGAAAGGCTGAAAAGCTCAAAGAGCAAAATTTGAGTATGAAATGTTATCTGTGCAGTAGGGGATTAACTATGAGCTGAATTATATTAAAGCACACTCTATGTTAAGAAGTTCTGATACACATTCATTTTTTTATAGCAAAAAAAGTCACTCCTCATAGATTCAGTACTCAAAAAGCAGTATCATACACAACAAGTAAAAGAATAGCTCCATATACTGAGAATCAAATAGATTTTTGGGTGCAATTGAGTGCTTTAGAAAGGAAGAAAACAGACAAAATTTAATATCCTTTCAAAATAGTGTGTAAAACGGAATGAAAAATACCAAACACAAGGATATTGTAACTGGAATAATTACTCTGGATTGGTATTGGCTGGAAAAATTATGTGGTGAGTCATATTTTATTTTTTTAATCTGTTCCTACATAGTATTTAGCAACATAGGCCTCAGTTCATCCGTGGATTAATCATTACAGGATTAATGACTGCTGACCTAAAAATTTCAATAGATTGAAATGTTACTCATGTCTACAATAAAGTCGAATACTCACTGTCTGTACACAGTTTTCTTTGCCTGAGCTGCTTAATCAGAAATCATTAATAGTTCTCTTCTAAATTCTCCTGCATCCTGTTAAAAAGGTTTTGCAAATCTTTAATTGCACCATCACAGTTCAAAAGAATTTTCCCTGGGATTTTATTGCCTCTTTGAAGTATTAAGTGGTCGAAACACTACCGTCTGCATCACACCTTACAAGATCAAGGTCCGGTAGAAATATTGCCGTGTATTTGAGATGAAGACAATCAGATGGGGACTCTGAGAGAGGCTTCAAGTGATGCAAGCAGGATTCTTTTCCCACAGCTAGATGTGCTCTTGGCTGCTCCCTCTGTGACTCAGGGCAGCCCATGCTACCAGACCTTCACACCATGGGCACAGTGATGTACAGAGCTTCTTCACCTGCCTCTGCAGACAATAGGAGCTATTGCCTAAGGATTTAATCCCTAAACTGAATGCACTGATTTCCTTACAGCCCATCCCAGCCTAAGGAAGTCCTTATCTGTGACATCAAGAGAAATTGATTACAAAAAGCAGATTACTGCAAGAAACATTTGTGGTTTACACAGAAACCCAGTCATTGAAAACGCTTGTCTTTCTTAAAAACCGTGGGTGAGAGGAGAAAGATGCCAAAGAACCAATAATATTCCAATATTCCATTGTCCTTGTGCCACCAGGTTTACCCCAAAGGTGGGAAGACATGTGCAAGATGATGAGCTACACGTGGTTGTGACCTGCCTGTGGCAAGTGGGGGCCTACTGTGATTTGCACTGGGAGGAAAAAAATGTCATCCTATAGAGTCAATTTCTTGAGATCAGAAGATCCAAGCCCTGTGCCCACAGCTCCCCCAGAGCTCGGCAGCTGTAGGTAGGAAATATTTTCCTACATCCTGAATAATGGTTTTACCCACTCAAAATAGATTTTCAGTATAAATATGTCCTACATGAACTGAAAGCACTTAGGTTTGAAAGAGCCATTCATGTCTATTAAGTCAGACAAATGATTGAAATTTAACATTAAAAGTGCAACTCCACACCTTGTACCATTTATCGACAGGAAATTAGGAACAATTAGATCTCTGTAAAACAAGGCAAAACCATGATTGCTGAAGGTCAGGCTTCAGGAAAACCCTGCAGAAAGCTCAACAGCAGAAATTTTTTACAGGTATGTTCCTTTACACTTACACTGTACATATGGTTTTGGCGACAATCTGGTAAAATGGACAAAACCAGATTCCCCACCAGATGTAATAAATTCAACCCTTTTTCTCCCTCCCACTCCTGTTATAAACAAGCAGAAATGTTGCACAGAACAGACACTCTTCTGGTTTTTTATGGGTGTTACTGTGCTCTGGAATGGAAAGGGGACTGGCAAAGATTGCTTGCAAGTACCGAAATGAAAGGGAGAGAATTAATTTTCTGCAACTCGCTCTGTGTATTTCTGGAGTTTTAATACTTTCACATTCTGAAAGTTCACAATGAAACACCTTGTGTAAATATTGCAAGCTCCTACCTGGAATTCTTGCAATGAGCTGTCAGCAGATAAACTTTCGCCTGCTATTTTCCATAAATGGATAACCTTGAGAACACACACACACACACACACACACACACACAAAGAGTCAGATCTCATTACTTCTTTTCTTTAAAATGGACTGTATTGCTGATTCCTAATAACTATGTGTATGCTAGGTTAAAAATAAAGAACTACTTTCCAAAATGTTCTTTCTAACTCAGACCAATTTGGAATGAAGCTTCATTGGGGTTCTGAGAGTTTAAAGTTTTTAGACGCATAAGCATACATAAAGTATGTTAGATAGATAATAGATAGATAGATAGATAGATAGATGGATAGATAGATAGACAGATGGATAGATAGATAGATGGACAAATTTTTTTCTTCAAACTTCCAGTTTTGGCCAGCACTAGAGCCAAACATGCCAGAACACAGAGAAGAGGACTATTCTCCTGATACTCCCAGCTGTGGCCAGAAGAAATTGTGCCTGAAATTGCATGAGAAAATTTCAAGACAAATGAGCTTTGGCTGTTTAAGCTGTGAATGTTTGGATGCTTGTTTAAAGTGAAGTGACCCCAAACTGCAAAGCACTGGATGTTCAGTCGTGACTGATTTCTAATAGTCACTCTGAGACAAGGTGAAAGAGCCAAGAATGGGCTATGGGCTTCCTTGCTTGCACAGAGCCTTTAAGGGATTAAGGAGGAAAGGAAAAGTCTCTAGGGTTTTTGGGCCATGTTGGCTGGGGAAATTGTTTTACCTTGGTGTTATGCAGGAGTTTTAATGTTTGAACAATACCTTATGCCCAAAGGCAGAGTGATGGCAGCCGTGGTGTCATTGCAGGCAAGCCAACAGGCCATTGCCACAATCTGGCTCTGCTTCTGTTCTATGCACAGAGAAGGGGATATTTGTGGAGGAGGTGGAAAAGGCATCCCTCTATCTCCTACAGGATAGAAAGGATAATCCCACTTCCTCTCCTCTTCCACCTCTTTGTCCCTAAGACACTTTCTCCACTACATGTTGGCCACTTCCATGAATCCTTGAGCAAGGTTGAAGTGGTAGAGACAAAGATTGTGTGATTCCCTTAGAAAAATTTATTTTTGGGTTTGGGAACAATGAAAGGTATAAGGAGAACAAGGAGAACTTGTGTTCTGGGAAGTCAGGGAGCCCTTTTTGTTGCTGGTCCCTCAGAAGAGTGCAGCTGAGATGAGTATATGCTTTTACAAGCAATTATTTTAAAATGTGCCCAAAGGACGCAATAGTCAGGCTTTATTGGATATGTAATACACACTGTGACAGTATATGGTGCTATTGCAGGCCAAAATTACAATTCTGGGACCTTGTAGCCTGCAGCTGCTCAGTAAAACAAAGGAAATCCCACGGAAAGAAAAAAGGGAGGGGGCTTAATATGCTTTTAAGCCAAATCCAAAACATAGATTAAATGACTTCCCTCATTTCGGGGGTTTTCTGTGCCTTTAGGGACAACTGGAGGAAATAAAGAGCATCTTCCCTAGAGCTTTCCTTAGTGAGGAGAGGGGGCCACAGACACCACAGGCACACCTCAGGTTTGGATATCTCATTCTCAGGAGGGGCGCTGGCAGCAGAGGGGCCAGAGCTGATGGTGGCTCTTGCACTGGTAATGTCAGGACTGTGATGTCCCTGTGAGTTCCTCAGAGCAGCTCTCCAGAAGCATCCATGCCATGGTTCAGTCACACGTGTTCATTAACATGTCACTGGCCAAGGGGCCAGAGGAGAAGCATTAAATACCTATCTACCTGGAAAAAAAGGAGATCATCTTTTGAGAGAAGCTTGCAGCTAGTCTTGAAGTAGAGGAGCAGGACAGCGCTTTGGGAACAGAGACAGCAGAGGACACAGACTGTGGGAGATCTGTCCCACCACAGGAACCACACATCAAATTTTCTCTTTCATGGTGCTTATTATGCCACTGGCCCTAACCTGATTAGTGAGTGACATATTGTTCTGCACTCTAAATCACTTCCCATGAATAACTTCTTTTGTTAGTTTGTTTCTTATTTTGGTTTGGGGAAGCTTTGTCACTGTATTCTAGAAATCAGGCTAAAAGTTTGCCTTTGAGAACAGAGTGTGTGCAGATATTGGCAGAACAACCTCGAGACAAATTAGAATCTGATCAAGCACTCTTGCAACCAGAACAATCAATACAATGAGTAGAAAATGTGATACAGACAGGGCATGCAGGATATAAGAAGAGCAGTGAAGCATAGAAAGGGGGTGGTTAAGCATTTTTGAATGCTCTGGGCAGGAGCAGCAGATTCTTTGTGATTTACATGATAAGCCATGTTACTAGAGCCTTAAGAAACCATACCACAGCTTTAATGGCAAAAGTAACTGTGGCACAGATCAGATGGAGCTTGTGCTTTATTTCATCATTGCAGTTCTGCTGGCAGTGCATTTCCAGATGGTAAGTGTTGCTCAGCTGCTGGGCTTCAGCTATTCCTTACCTTGAGACCCTTCTTGAAAATGCAAATAAATGTGTAGAAGTTTCTGAGCCATTTTCTCTGCAGCAGCAGCAGCCTGCAGCCCTCAGCTGCACTGCCCACACCAGCCCCGCATCATACGCTCGAGAGTATTCATAGAACAGAAGGTGATGGCACTTGTCTATGAATTGCTGCTGCAGTGCATGGATCTACTACTATGTTTACAGGAGGAAACAGGCATGGAAAAAGGGATCTGGGGACCAAGTGAGTTAGTCTATCCCTGGGACAATTGTTCAGACCAGGCAGCATCCCAGAGGCTCCAGGGAGGACACGTTAGGGTACGACACACTAGGGCTTCACCCAGAGGTGGGAGATGGGCTCTGTAACCTGCAGTCCAGAAAAATGTCTAAGGACTAAGGGAAATGAAAGCTTTTCAGACCTGTTAACTCAGATTCTGGATGCAGAGTGAGGAAGTCTGAAGTAAATATATTAAGTCAAAAACTCCATTAACTCAATCTGAATAAAAACATCACCATTAGCCACTATCCAAGTTTAACACAAACCACCTTAGGCTCCCTGGTTCTAGCAATTTTATCAACACTTGATCTCCTTTGACATCAGAGTTGGCTTCTGTCTCCAGATCATTTTGTCTAGACTCAGTGTTTACATTAGACTTACCCAGATTGGCACCCTTTGCTTGACAACTTTTTTTTGTGTGTGTGTGTGTGTGTGTGTGTGCTTATAGCAGCTTTGTTTACGCAGTTTACCACTGAGCTTGTGACCAAAAATAAACATGGAATTAAATGTGAGCAATGCTCAGTGGGACACTAAATGCATTTTATACAGTTTGCCTATGAAGCAAAGGATATGAACTGATATTTAAGCATCTACAAGGCCCGTAATCAATCCCAGATCATCAGACAAGAGCGATTGTTCGGGTGAGCTAAATTTCTGCTACTTTTCACCATTGGAACAATTACTGAAACCTCAGTCATGTTCAATATGTAAAGTGGTAGCAAAACACAACCTCAAAAAATTTTCAACACAGATTTTTCTGTGTATAAATACATCAGCCCAAGGCCAGAAAGAGTCAGTGAAGAGCTGCAGAGTCCAGTGGACTTTGGATAAGAGCTGTAATGATGTTGGTAAAAGAGGCATTTCACAGTTCATGATGGCTGGAGGTAGTTACTCCAGCTAGGAACCAGCAGCTGATTTTTAGCTTCTTAAAATACTCAGGAAAAGGCTTTCTTTTAATGAGAGGATGAACAGTCATGAATCTGAAAGCCAGAAAACACTGTTATAACTACCCAGCTGCCCTCCTGCAAGAACCCTGACTGTGATATTTCCAAAGGTAATACAGATGTGCATGGCTGAGTCACAGTGTCCTCTAGACCAACATCTGTCCTTGATTCAAAGTACCTAAAGATTCAGCTAGACTTCCTCCTCCATCATTGTCCTTTGTTTGTCCTTGGCAAGAAGAACAAAAGATTAACCATAATTATAAACCCATATTTGATCAATGTGACTATCCAGGTCCTGAAAAGAGTAAACAAGGTGAACATTTGGGGTATGAGCAAAACTTAGCCGGGGAGCAAAGGAGTTCATGGGAAACAGCAATGTTTGCTTTCATTCAAAACCTCCCAAAACTTTGCAATTTTTTCTGGGTTGTTAGTATTAATCACTCTAATTAAGTTAACTATCAAGATATTGTGTAGTCCTGGGTTCTTCTTGCTTCTAAGTGTCCCTTTCTGCTCATGTTTCCATCACACACAAACAGCCACTGCTTGGCTGTTGATTTATTGGAAATGAGATGGCACAAGAGTACTGTTCAAAAAGTCTAGAAGTTTGTCCAGTCAGAAGGAAGCAGCCCAGAGAACAGAGTCCTTAGTTACAGAATATGTCTATCTACTTAGTAAAGCTGTTGCTTTTACTGGGGCTGAGCTTTCTGAAATAGCACCAAATGCTTGAAAAAGGTAGGGTTTGCAGCAGATCCGTTGTTTGGAAGGACTTCTGGGCCTCTCTGTAGAGAGTTTATTGATTTTCTCAGACTCATTTGTCCTTCTGTCCATCAGATGTATGTGACTGCCCTGGCTGATGGCAGATCTCCAGCAAGACAGCTTGAACAACACACATGAGTTACGTGTGTGTTCATGGCTACAGAAAAAGCAGCTCCTGAGCCAATCTAACGAGTACAAGAGACAGCTGAGCTGATACCAAGTCATGTGTGGATGTCAATTTCCAGCCAATAGTGAAGTGTCAGGACACAATTGTTTGGCAAGTCCTTTGCCCTTTATGTGTCCAAACAGTGTGTCAATGCCTTTGTGCAGTGAAGGGCTCTGGATCTTACAGGAAGCAATCCTGTTCACTCCAAAAAAAGCTGCCAAACCTTCAGAAATTAGAAGTGAATCCCAGGTCATTTCTATTGCAAAATCTTAGCGATAACCCTTGATCACTGAAATCTTCTCTTTCACGTGTAATCACATCTTATGAGCTGTGGTGTGATGTTCCACTTATGGATATGGAGTAAGAAGCGATGACTCACACCTTTTCCTAGTTTTACAGACAGCCCTTCCTATGTAACACTATAATAGATATCTGATTATGATGATAAGAAGTTTGTGTATGTTTTAGCTCCTTGTGTAATTTCCAGCCTGTATTCTGGAAATAAAACAACCAGAAAATCCCAGCTTGTTCAGTTGGCCTTAAAATTAAGCACACTGTGGTCATCAGTGGAAAAAGTATAGGACAAGTTTATTAGAAGCATGAACTTACAAACTTATAAAGGAAATTTAATGTAAAAATTTAATGTGCAGACTCTGAAGAAAACCTTGCTGGTGTCAAGATATGCAGAATAACTGAATAAGTTTTCTCAGATCCTCACACAGTCTTACCTCTAATTAGAGCTGCCTGAGGCAGAATCTGTCAGTGCAGAGATGGAAATCTCAGACTAGGGACAGGCTACTGACCCTCACACTGCTTGGGAGCTCATGAACTGCTTTTCCATGCCACTAGGGCATTTAATTCACAGGCGTTAATTAAGATCCAAAATAAGGCTAGAAAACAGAATTCTGCAGAGTCAGATTGGAGGCAGGTAGAGCTGATGAGTGACTTTGTAATGGAAACCTGATAACTGCTGTGCAGAGAAAGCCTCTTCTATTCAGTTGACCACTGATTTTGTGAAATAAAGGGGCTTAGGAGAAGAGAGGAAGCATGGATTTAAACTGAAAGAGAATAGATTTAGATAAGATATCAGGAAGAAATTCTTTACTGTGGTAGTGGTGAGGCAGTGGCACAGGCTGACCTAAGAAGCTGTGGGTGTCCCATCCCTGGAAGTTTTCAAGGCCAGGCTGAATGGGGCTTTGAGATGCCTGGTCTAGTGGAAGGTGTCCCTGCCCATGGCAGGGGGTTGGATGATATTTAAGGCTCCTTCCAACCCAAACTCTTCTATGGTTCTATCATTCAATGGTAGATTAAGCATTATGATTCTAGGAATAGTAATTCCCATGTTATCTATTTTAGGCTAGCTGGGCTTTCCAGGAAGCCCTGACAGAGTTTTCTAGCCGTGATGAGCAGTCACCTTGTCTGCACAGCAAAGCGTGGAGTCATTCTTGTCCCACCTTACTGCCGCCACATGCTTTTCCAGGAACCTCCCCAGGAGAGTTTTCAGGCAGATAAGCATTAGTTTTTCTTGAATAAGAGCCATAGCGTTTGTACAATAACAGTCACCACCACGATCTCCTGTGCCAATGAAGTCCACAAGCTAACTATTGGATGCCTAAGGAGCTATTTCCTGCTATTCTTTCACTTTCCACCAGCTGTTGTTGTTATTATTTCGCTCATTATTAGTTCAAGTATGATGCAGCATCAAGCAGTTGTTGTTCTTATTAAGGAAAAAATAATTGGTTGTCTGGTCTCCGCTTGGATGAAATTTCTCTCTGGAGAGTTTTCAGCATCAGTCCATCTCCGGCAACAAAAGCTGTGATTTTAGCATCCTCCAAAACACTACATTACAGTAAAAGTGGAAATGGGTGGTGAAGCAAAATTCACAATATTTCCCACACGGAGTTCTTCGTATGGATAGTCAGCAGGATGGTTACTTCTGTGTACAAAAAATGCTAGTAAAATAAACACACCCTCCAAACTTCCTGGGCTCTAAATCATCCTGCTAAATTTGATTATCACTTAAGTGATTTAGAAAGCAAGATGTTCTCTGTGTTATAAGAGTTTATTCACAACGTCAGCTAAAAGTGATAGACACTGCAGTAATTCAAACCAGAGGATGGGGGGAAAAGGAGTTATGAAAACTTGGCTTAGGCTGGAGACCAGAGAAGAAATTGAAGGAAGAGCAGCATTTTTGAGGGAAAGGCGAATCGAAGGAATGAAGTTTTGAAATTCCTGTCTTTCCTGCCTCCCCAGTAAGCAGGAGAATCTAACATTTGCTGGCTTCATGGGGAACAAAGCAGAGCTTGAAATTTTAAGCTTCACTGCTCCCACTGGCTGTGGTTACCTGGCTGCTTAGCCCGAGCCCCAGCACTTGTGTACACACAAAGCAATCTGTGGCTTGCTCCAAACTTGAGTCTGGTGAAAGAAAGGCTCTCCAGAGCACTGGACCATGCTGGCACTCAACATTGGACCCCCTGGATTGGACCCCCCTTCTGACGAAGGACCAAGGCTTGAGTGCTGAGCAGAGGAGGGTCTCCTTGCTACACATTGCTGGTAGAAAAAGCTGGTGGTTCATGCTGGTTCTCACAGGCTGTGAGTTAAACCACCTGTGAATCTGTGCAGCACTGCCCCTTCTGCTGACCTTTCTCCCTTATGCAATCTCTCATCCAAAATATGCACATCCTGCGCCTGCTGCACAGGGCTAAATTGTGAATGGGAATGAATTTTCGAAGTAGGTGCTGACATCTCAGCTGATGAGATGACACAGCCTGTGAGCAACCATCACAACAAAGATGTGGCAGGAAAAGATGCTATCCCTGCTCCATGGGATCTGCTGAGCCAAACAGCTCTGCACCAAATCCCACATGAGACTTCCAGAAAGCCTTGAATAATTAAAAGCATGAAGTTAACTGTATGTCAAATATTTCATGGTGTATATCCAAACTGTGAGTATCTGTTAGAATTTTACTTGGAAAAGAAAAACAATAGAGGAAGATTTATTTTGCATTAATGCTCTAACATATTTCCTTACCTATCTCCCTGTCCAAGAACTTTTTCAGTTCAGTATCCCAGTCTGGGCTCATCACCATCCCAGTCATATCCCATTTGCCTCTCCTTAGCTTCCAATAAATTTTGAAACAAATCAGCGAAAGTAGGGGAGGCTCTCAGCATTTTATATAGCTGGAATAGAAGTGGGAACAGTGTCATCTGAGTGATTTTCTTTCATCCTGGTAAAAAATAAGAGAATGGGAGCAGACTTAGAGACATTCCTGCCAAGCAGGAGGCAGAGGAACATTTGTGTAAGCTTGTGCATCACTGAGCCTGTGCCTTGTGCCCTAAGATCATCAATAGCAGCTCCAACAGCTCCAACACGAGAGTAAAAACAAGAAAGTCAAGTCACAGCAAAGAAAAAGTAAAAAAAAAGTCTGCTGGACATTAGCTAATAAACTTGACAGAGAAGAGTCCAGAATTTCAAGCGTAATCCCAGGAAGGGTGTGAACTGGGGAGGGGTTACGTGGGAGTCTTAAACCTTCAAGAAGGGAGATTCACACTCATCCAGAACAAGACATGTGGGTCCACTGTGTCCAGCCTCAGAGATTTCAGGACCTATGTTGTAGAGTCTCTGGGAATTTGTATCTTGGTCAAGTAAAAGATTCATGGTTTTGGAGCATTTCTTTGAAATTTTCTATCTGGGACAAGAAAATGGGCAACCTGATTAATCTACTGTCAGAAAAGTCTTCATTAAGATGCTCTGAAATAATCTGGCAGTGAACATGGATCGGTACACAGCTACCAAACCAGGACATGCCCAGGTGGGCATGGTGTCGCAGAGGTTACTTGCCTACCCTGGCATCAGCCCAGCCCTGACATCACATTTCAACTGCTCTCCAATATGTGAACCACAGACAGCAAAGGCTGGCACTGGCAAACACAGATTCATGTCTTTTATTGTAAAGGCCTGACTCCTTTTCCTGAAGTTTTTAAGTGTGGCCCTTTAAGCATAATTGAATGAGACAGTAGCAAAAATCAAGTGGTTTCTGCTATAGAAAGAGACGTGATTGTTAACCACAAAACACAGGCCACTTTTCTTTCTTCTTTTTCTTTTTTCTTAGTGTCAACTTCACAGTTTTTCTTCCTTTGAAATAATTTGATGTTACCAGAGCCTAAGAACCCATAATGTCCTCATCAGCATGTTGGGGCACCCCTTTCTCAGGGACTGGAGCCATCAAGCAGCCCCTGGGATAGCTCTTGCATCCTGACAGTTCGACAGCCACCACAGCACCACCAAACAAGGAGGAACCTTGCTTTTACCTCACCAAACACCTAATTTACATTTCCACTTCCTATAAGGTCTTTCAACCTGCCACACCATGCTGTCCAGAGGCTGCAGCAGAATTTCCCTGGACTATAACATTCCTCGAAGGCTTATAGAGATGCCAATGAGCCTAGTTGGCTCCATCCACAACTGCAAGTCTGTGGGGGGCTAAATTTCTCTGCAGATAAACCTTTCTGCCACCTACATGTGGGCTGAGATTTGAAGTGCATGTTGTCCATAGTTACCTACTTAATGCAATTTTGTGTTTATAAGGATGAGGTGGACTGTAATGACTGTCTTTTGCCATCTCCTGCCTAACCCAAACATGAGCCTTGTCCTATTGTCACCTCCTGCACAACCCAGGATGGTCCTTGTCCTGAATGAGTTTCTTTATCTCATCCCTGTGGTGTCTCTGAGTCATGCTGAGCACCTAGAAAAAACAACCCAACTTTGGCTTCTAGTGATAGAGAATCCTACATGTCCCATCCATAAATTAAGTCTTCATAAGATCTCTTATAGCTGACTACTTCCACCATGAAAATTTTTAACTGTGTCTCTAGTCCACATTTGTCTGGATGGTGCTTACAAAATCATATCTCCTTTTGATACACAAAGGACATCCCATTCCCAAACCAATTTTCTCCAAATTTCAAGTTGATTGGTCAAATTCTGTTTTAAAATAAGATTTAAAAATATTGAGTAGTCTATAATGACACAGATGGAAAAAACCACATTTCCATACTACTGCTTTGTTCTCAGTAATGTCCATTCCAAAGTCAGATACTGATGCTGGAGCAGCGTAAGAGTTGTATGAGCATGTGAGCCAGCATTCATCCACACTTCTGATTCAAAGAGTCACCATTTCCTGAACTCTGAAAGCATCATAAAACAAAACATTCCTTGGAGGTTCTCTAACACAAGCAACACTTTCCCAAAGTCAGTGGGAGCCTTTCCACCTCCATTTTAGTGGGCATTTTGTCAAGTTCCGACTTCTTTTGTGAGTGAAGATCCAAATCCTACAAGAATTTGAACTTTACTGCCTATGCCAGAGGAGAGCAGCCAACCACCCCCCCCTCCCTCCCAGATAAATGTATGGAAAAGAAACAGTAAAACAAGGTTTCTCCAAACAGCATTTACTGATAATAACACGGATTTGTGATTGCTGTCATTTTTTAATGTATTTCCAAGACAAAACAAATGGAAATATATGATTTATCCACGTTTCTGCCAAAAAGGCAGTTCCCAGAGTATATATTTAATGACAGCATCCTTAAGGAAGACAATTTTTCCCATCCTTTCTAAGTTCCCTGTACACTGCACAAAGAACATCAACAGGAAGAAATCCCACACAGAAAGGGAGGCTGTATGGACACGTCTTATGGAAGTGAAACAACTCTTTGGAGCTGAGCTGGTTTGAAAGGGCTCTGGTGACCAGCTGCTGGAGATTGCCCAAATCCAAGGTCTCACTGAGGCTCATCAAAAGAAGCTGTTCTCTCATTTGGCTGACAGTAGAGTGTCAAATATCTGTCCCAGAGGAATTTCTCGTATCTGCTGAGATCACAGGCTTTTTAGTGGTTTTTTGTGTTTGGTGGTTTGTTTTTTTTTTTTGGAGGGGGTGTTTGGAGGTTGTGGGTTTTTTCCTCAGGTTGGAAATGTAGAGTTTTATTTCTTTGGAAGGAGAACTTGCAGAAGGGCAAGTTATCTGGGCCCTTGGCCATCAGGCAAAGCCAAGCTCAAGCTGCCTACGTAGCACTCGGTGGAAAATGGCAGCGATTCCTGGTCAATGGGAGATTAAAAGGTGATTTAGTGAAGAAAGGACCACCCCTGATGCAGAATTTCCAGCTAAACTAGAGGAGAAATGTCAGCTATAAACAATGTAATATATGTAAACTGCACTTATATTTAAAACCCAGCTCGAAAAAAATACTAGTGGAAGAAAAAATACCAACAAATCAAAAGTGGCAGAGGATAAAAGGTGGATTTTGGAGAGGTCTGAACAAAGAATGCAGGCTCCTATGGAAGGCCAGACAGAGCATAGCCATACATGAGCTCACACAACATCCTCACAACAAGGGAGGATTTAAAGAGCCAAATAAGTCCATGAAATTCACACAGGGCCTTCAGGAGTGGAAGAAACATTACACTTGAAGAGACACATTCCCCAATCAAGACACAAAAGCCATTAAAATTATCAGACAAGTTGATTTAGACTCTCTGACAGGATTTCTGCAGAGCAGCAGGAGATACGGTGTGGAAGCCTCTGATAAATCACAAGCTACTGCTGTGCTGCTGATGCAACAAAACAAGATCCATCAGGGACCAGTCAGCATCTGTCCAGAACAGAATTGTGCTGAGATATGATGCTGTGACACCGACTGTCTGATTGAGACTTGGCCTTGGTAATGACCTCTGCTTGGTGTTGGAGAGAGGGAAGCTACCGGGCATTGTGCTCTTGATGGAGATTTCCTGGTGGGAAATTGGAGAAATCACTCTACTATCTTGGTGGAGCACGGTTATTTCTGGATGGGCTTTCCCATGAGTCGCTGTTTCTGACCTGATTTGGGTTAAACACTGAAAAAGTGATTTCTAACTCAGCAAATAGCCTTAAATTGAGTGATCACAATTGACTCACTTGAAGTAAAACTATGACTTTCAGTATCAAAAAGGACGTGGAGCTGGAGGAGTCAGGGAGGCTGAAGGGTTCAGTGAATCCTATGATGAAGGAGGTTGGAATTTCTGCTAGGAAATGCAAAAAAATGCCATCCAATATATCTCCCTGCTAAAAGAGGAAGGTCTCTTCCCTGACCCACATGGATATCTTAAAGTGACAAAATAGTAGGAGTCTTGCCAAGTGTGTAAAAAGGGATGCAAAAGCAACAGAGAAGCATCTTAGAGGCTGGGGAGAGGAGAGGTAAAATGAGAACTGTCAAAATCAACCTAGCTAGACTTTTTGATGAGGAAAACAGCCTCAGATATTTTCCAGCCACAAAGATGGAGAGGGAAAAACTGCTATGGTGCAGTTAAAATGGAGCAGAAATTGGAGAACTTGTTGCTGCAACCAGCCTGTCACCTCTCCTGTAGTGCTCAGCAAAGGACTGCTGCAGAGCCTGGGGTGGCAAGGGAGAAGAGGATGTGGAAAGGATGGAGCTGAGAGAGTCACAGCCAGAGCATCACATGGGGAAGCCTAGGGGGATGGGGAAATCTCCATCCTGGATTGTGAAAAGAACTTGAGAAACTGCAAGTCAGGAGTGCGGATTTGTAACCCCTAAATGTGCAATAACTGCATTTAAGGAAAGGAGCAAGGAGAAAAGAACAGTTTCGGTACTGGCAGGTCACTGAATCTGAATTGAAAGCAAAGAAGGCTTTTGAAAGCACTTTTTCAAGAAAAATTAGACATTGTGAATCAGGCTTTGCCTCCATTCCTGTTTCTTCAAAGAAATGGGTCCCAGCTTTTTTCTGGCAGGACATGAGTCATTCTGACCTCCCTCAGTGAAAGCCAGTTGTGTCCATGTGAGAAGAAAGCCCTTGGCACACGCCTTGGATGTTGTTTTCTGGGCATCATCTGGGTAACATACTTCGAGCCTGAGCTGCCACTCATTTTTGCCAAATGACTAATAACGACTTGCAAAATTCACTACTATGTTTTTCATCACAGCTGCTCTGGGAATATGTTTCTGGTACACAAAGCACTGCTACCATCATGACAAAACCAATTATGCTAGTAAAAAAAAAACAGGCCAAGAAGATATAAGGTTATTGTTAGGCTGAGGGCAGGGGAATTATTGAGATGAGTTGTCTACAAAATAGCTTAAGAGAGTTGATTTCTTATCATGACATCATGCATTAGGCTGACTCAATTATGATGAGTGATAATCACGACAAAAACTGCTCTAGCTATGGCCTTGGGAAATGAAAATTGAGGGGAGGAATTAGCAGGGGGTTGAAAGAAAAAAAGAAAGAAAATTAAGTCATCTTCAGTACATATCAATCCAATAGAAATTGGTTTAAATTATAGTGTGTGAGTGGAGTAGCAGGAAAAGTAACTCCACAAAAGCAGGGCAAGGATAATCATATAGTGTGCACCTATATAAAGTCAGGCACCCTGGGGGAGGATTAGGGCTCAAAGAGGTCCTGGAAGTGCAAACAATCCAGAAAGGTGCATATGCCTGGTCTCCAGGCAAAGGGACATTTAGGATCAGATCTGTATATCCTCAAGTCTTATCCTCATCACACAACACTTTTCATAAATCCATCTAACATCCCTATAAAACAAAAGGATTTTTATGCTTCCCTAAGTGCTCAGAATCACATAGTTCTGGTTGTCAGAAATCTTCCTTTTTTCTCCTAAATTTTCTTATTGTAAAGCTATACCTGGACATTAGGTGACCTCTCTGCACTGTCCCTTCTTAGAATGCTGCAGAACTGTAATACCCTCACGACCTCCCTTTTGCTTGGATAACCAAGCCAGCATCTCCCAGTTCCTCCACATTTCATGGCCTTTCCTTTCCCTGGGGCTCTGTGGTCTGCTGAGCATATTCCAGGTGGGAAACCTGATCCCTGGAGGCTCCCTCTGCCCTGGAATTAGGGGGCAGCTGGGTGCTGAGAAACCACCTCTGAGAAAAGGGCTAAAAAACAAATAAAACCGTGCAAGAGCCAAGGAAAACTGGAAGTAACGAGATGATTTGTGTAAACTTTAAATTGAGCAAGTTTCATGGAGAAGGCTCAAGTTACATTTTGCGGGCAGGGAGAGACAAACTCCAGCACAACAGCAGGGGCTTCAAAGTGACACAGAGATGGTTCCTTCCTTGCTGCCTCTGTACAACCCTCCACCACATGGAAAAGTTGGGCAAACGGATCCTTTTAGGTTTGCTATGCACTAAAGTGAAGGGAAAAAAGTAAAAATATCTGAGTTTCCCCTGTCAATTCTGGGCTGTTGGAAACAGCCGAGTGTTTGTGATGGGTACACCAGTGCAGGCAGGCAAGGAGCAGCCTGCCTGCCTTGGCAAAGCCTCCCATCTGGGATCTCAGATTTTACCTGGAGATTGCATACGAAAGGAAAACACATTTCTGGGGTTTTCAGGACATTTGCTGCCCAAGCCTATGTTAGGGGCTAAGGCACAGCTCCCCTGCAGACCACCCACCAGCTCCTCACAGCCAGAGCTTGTTCTCCTGCTGGTGTCTTCGGGACACCCCAGCATGGCAGGGGACCAACAGCAACTGGAAAGCTAGACACACATAAACAGCTGTAGCTTTTGAAAACAAGAGATATAGAGTTTTGTCTGTCACTCCAAAGAGTGAGACATAACTATAAAATCAAAATGAAAAACCTGTCTCCCTCAGGAGCATGGAAAATGTGCTGAGGGCAGCAGTTATGCAATGTGGCAAGATGTTTATCAGTTCTGGTTTTTTCATTTTTTCCCCCTCAAATTGGAGCTGAGAGTTGGGAAGTGGGCTGCTGGGCATGAAATAGAAAACAGGGATGCTTCACTTCTTGGGCTGATTTTTCAGAATTGCAATGTGGGGATGATGATACTAAAAACAATTTTAAAGTATGCTCTGGTTTGCTCCTCTCTGACTACTTTCAAGGAAGAGTTAGCTGAGACAATGGAGAGGGAAAAGGGGATAGACTCTCTTCCACCCAGAAGCTCCTCGTTATCAACAGCTCCTTGACATCAACACTAACATAGTGAGGGCTCAGTTCAGGAACAGGGTGCTCAAGCATGTCTCTGCCACACTTGGCGTCCTCGGATACCTCTCCTGTCTTCACATTCAGCAGCACCTTAAAAATGCCTTTCCTAGGGCATTAAAACCAAACCCAAATGCTGATGCCTGTCCAAATCCAGAGGAGATGACAGCTGAGATGTTTGGGTGAAGTCGGGAAAAGTTCATGAGGAACGCCTGTGGGTGGTAGAGTGATGTAACCCTTTAGGTAGCTCCCCATGTTTTGAGGTCAGCCATCCATAAACTTTCCATTAAAAACCTGGCAATATACATGTGAGCATTGCAACATCCGATTTCTGAGTGCCAGAGAGGGCGTGTACCTACAGGCTGTCCCTGCACCCTGTTCCCCCGAGTGTGCAGGAGCTGCTCTGGACATCCAGAGCCAGAAGCCACTCGTTCCTGGGAGAAATGAGTCAACGCCCGGACCAGAGACACATTCCAGCATCTAGGAAAACAATTGAAACCTTGAGTGGTCTTGCAACATCCAGCCACTCAACAGAGCGAAGCAAACACTCACATGAGCCGGTTTTCAGCTCACTTAAGCCAAACTGCAGTACCCAGGAATACCCAGGACCAGAGTTTGCTCCTCCATGGTTTATGGAATACCCACACCCAGGGTAATGCGGCCCTGGGTGGACATGGGTGCCCTTTCCCAATCCCCCTGCTCAGTGTGGGCAGCGGGCTGTGTGCTGGGCATCCCTAAAATGCAGAAAGAGCCCACTGAAAGAGCCAGCTGTTGTTTGGGCAGAGAGGGGCAGTCCAATCTGCCTTGTTCAGGGATCCCAAACTGCTGCCCTGGGAGGAGGAACCACCTGCTTCTCCTACATCCCCTATATACTAAAACAATGGCAACAGAAGATTTGCATTTCTGGCACCTTAACAGTTACATTAGATTTTTTCTGCTGGATTTTTTCTTTTATCTTGCAAGCTCGAAAAAATGTTTATCGCCTAAGGAAAAGATATAAAAAATTCCAACAAAACCCAGCAGAAGTGAATATATGTTTTTTAGTGCCGAGAAGGGTAGTTTTTCAAAAAATTTAAAGCAAAACTTTTGTAGTTACCGTGGTACACTTGTATTACTGAAAGAGTGGTGAGAAACAAACATTTCAGAGGTGAAAGCAACTCAGCCCTAGCAGGTGTTTTATGATGTTAACAGAGCCAAGTGAGGAAAACATCTCTCCATTACAGATGCAATTATCTGTTTGAACTGAAAACACTGACTTTGGAGAGAAAACAGCAAAATGCTTGACTTCCAAAATATTTAACTTATTTTGAGCATTTGACCAGTAGGAGGGAGCAAAGCAGGGACAAAACCACTCGTGTAGTGCTTCCAAATGTACATATACTATTCACGCTTTTCATAGCTGAGTGGTTAACAACAAAGACAATTACATTCTTGCTACAGCTGATTAAACAGTTGATCCCACGGACCCCAGGCTTCTCAGACACGGTTGTTTGCTGTAAGCAGAACCAGCAAAACAAAAACAAGGCTAAAGCGGAGATGTTCATCTGTCACGGCCCGGGTTCAGGACAGCAACCTCAGCCAGAGTCATGCATAAATATGAAACACGTCCTGTTTATACTAAAATTAATACAATTTAGCCAGAACATTGCAGGGTTGGGAATGTGGAGGTGTGGTTAAATCTGTAACTGAGCTAGAATCTGAGTTGTCCCTCTTCTGTTATCATCAAAGAGCTGAAGTTGCCAAGTCGTATGCACAGGACTTTTGGATCCCTCTTTTGTTTATGGGTTAGTGTCCCAGTATTCAGTCCATGTTTTCTTGGCTGTACATAGAGTGTCCCACCAGCCCAGCTGGGCAACTCTAGATGATGTCTTAAGCACGCAAACAACTCTCCACTTGGAAAAGCTTTGATTCCCGTTGAGCCTGTGCATAAACACATCACCCAGGAGTCCATTCCCCACCTACAGCTGCTCCCATGAGGCATTCTGAGTTATGTGACACAGGATATCTAACTTCTAGAGAAATAACTCTCATTGAACTTAAATGATCTATCCCTTCAGCAGGCATAGACTCATTCCTTGTTACATACCACAAATTCCTCTCAGAATTATTTTACATCCAGCTTTGGTTTACCTTTTGGAAGCACTGAATGTTGTCTTTTTAATGTGCCTTTGCGAGAAACAATTGCATCTGTATTGGTAATCTTTTTTCTTAAAGATTACTAAATCTGCAGTCCTTCCCCTGGGGAATGATATGAGTTGGATAAATAAGAAAGCTGGCTTGTGACCACTTTTCTGCAAAAGAGGAAAAAAATGTGCTTTACTATGTGGCATAATAGACAGTATTTCCACACAGCAGCAACACTCTCTGTGGAAAAAAACTCCTGCAAGCCTTTCACATTTTAACTCAAGTGGAGTATTTGCTCCAAAACAAAAATGCTCAAAGTGTTCTAGAAGTGAGTCCGTATTTGATATTCAATATTCATTAATCGCTTTTGCCTCTGTATAATTTTTATTACAGCAAATCTGAGACCTGAACACAGCTGACCATTTTTGTATCACCTCAGTGGTGTATAGACTATAAAAAAACCACTTCCCATATTGATAAAGGAGGTTCACTCTTGAAAAGTTTAAAAAATAAATAAAAAAACAAAACACAGGAGAAGCAGTGAGGAAGAGCTGTGACAACCACAGAGCTGGAAACTCTGAGCATGAGATCTGAAAAAACTTTCCTTCTCAGGAAGTGTGTGAAAGATGGAGAAGACCATCACAAGCACAAGCCTGTGGCTGGTGTTCCTCCTGAGATATCTAATGTATCTCTTATTTTATGCATATATATGAGAGTAATTCTTTAACCATGTTTCTTGGTGGGTTTGGTGAGGGAACTTCAGCAGGTAGGAAGGGGTTTCTTGACCCTGTACTGTCTAAAAAGTGTGACTGTTAGAGGTAGAGTTGATCCCTCCAAGGCTTGGTCTTAACCCTGAGAGAGGAGACTGCCTGTTCTACAAGGGGCAAACAACAATATACCACAAATATAACTGAAATAAGGATGCAACACAAGCTTTTTTAGTTAATAGAAACCAACTGGAAACATTCCCATTGACTCCCAAGGGTCATGCCTCAAAACATAATGTATTAATGGAATAAACCACCCTGTTAAATCATCAGAAGTCACGGACACTCATTCCTCACCCCTAAGCCCCTGTCCTGATGATACAGCTTCTCTTTAAGGGAGGAGCAAGAGGAGTTAATCCAGGGACTAAAGTCTGGGCTGCTGAAATGCAAATTTCACACTCCCTCCAAACAAACACCTCTGAATATGGGAAAAGGGAAAATCAGAACATGGTCCCCAGGGTTAGACCAGCATGAGCCACCCTGATCCTGTCACAGTCCTACAGCAGCCAAATCCTTCTCTACCTCTCACAGAGGCATCTGGCTACATAGGTAGTAAGGAATGTGCAGGCAAGAAAAGGTTGTTACGCCTCATTAGAGGGCAAGGATGAGAGTGAAAAAAATAGAATCATAGAATCAGAGCATCATTTAGTTTGGAAAAGACCTTTGAGATCATCGAGTCCCACCATTAATCCACCACTGCCAAGTCCACCACTAAACCATGGCCCCAAGTGCCACATCTACATGTCTTTAAAATGAGCTTACTCTGGAAAGCTGGATTTTGCTGCCTGGGATACATCTCCATACACTCAGCCCAGCTCGGAGCTAGAGAGCCCTGCAGTTCTTGGAACCTTCTGCTGCAACTTTCCATCCAAAAGCTCCACGTGGACTCACTTGTAAATGGCAAGAGATTAGAGAACTTCCCGTCACCATTACTTTTTCACAAAAAGTTTGGAAAAATCTTGCTTTCCGCAGGAGAAGAAAAAAAAAAAAAGAAAAGGATCTTGAGGGAGGGGTGAAATAGAATGTTTATAGTGTGCATTACCTAAAAAAATAATTCATATGATGAATCTTTATCTTAAAAGCCCTGGACTAAAAACAAATAAATGAATCATTGAAATTATTGTGGAAACAGGCATGTTTCATGTTATTTATGTGTTTAATGTTCCTTTTAGGGTTAGGTTTTCTCCTTCTTATAAAGAAAGGTAGTTTTCTTAGGATTGCTGTGAATACCAATGTCAAATTCTATTTTAACGGTGTTCAGTGATGCATGAACATCCCAAAGGCAGAATTTTAAAAGCACTAAAACCATTTGTTAAAGAGCAACTAGACAAATTGAACAGTTTTCTTTTCCTGCAAACTTTACAAAGACAAGATAAAATATCCACATGGATGGCGTCTGAGACAATTCCCATTAAAATAAACAGGAATATTGTCACTGACTTTATCTGAACATTGGAGCAGAAACAGAAAAGTATTTTTCTATTGCCAATTGGTCTTTGTGAACAAAATTATTGATAAAATCACGAGAAACCAAAGTATTTATTAAATGGCTAGTGGTTTTCCAACCGGATGATATGGTGCATTCTGGTTACCCTCTGGAGACCTTGAAGCTGCCACTTGAGGTGGGGAATGCAACAGAGCAGCAGTGCTGGGACAGCCATAAGTGCTCCTAAGAAAAGACAGAAGATATCCTTTTTTTTTTTTTTAGGAAAGGAAGAAATGAAGAAATGAAGGGAACGCTAGTTTGAAAAGGAAAAGGAGTGTCTCAAACCCAATCACGCCTTTTGGGAATAGCAGGTTTCCTTTCACTGAGACAGTAACAGGTTACCTGGTTCAATTCTGTTCCAAAGGTATAGCCCTTTTCCATCTTCTGATGTGATATTTCTGGCCTCATCCTTGTGTATTAGTTCTCAAGGCAGGAATTTGCTTCCTTGTTACACATCTCACCACTTTTTTTATTTCTTTTTTTCCCCTGCTCTACTTGATATACCATGGTGAAATACCAGCTCTGCTTATTTTAGCTGGATTTAGACACGGATCTTTTTGTATCCATTTCTCAGGTTACAAAAAACCATGAAAAAGTTATAATGATCAATTAAAATAAAAAAAACAAAACCACCAAAACACATGCCTCCTGCCTTCTGCTCACTGTCCCTTGCATGGGGGGCTGGGGACAGCTGTTGGGTCACATTCCCACCCCAGGGAATCGCAGAATCATTAAGGTTGGAAAAAACTTCTAGGATCATCAAGTCCAATCATTACCCTTATCACTAACCATGACCCCAAGTGCCACATCTCAATGCTTTTTGAACACTGCCAGGGATGCTCATTCCACCACTTCCCTGGGCAGCTTATTCCAATGCTTGACCACCCTTTCAGACATTTCAAGGGCTGGTGTTGGGGACAAGGTGAGTGGCACAGTGAGGAGGAGGTTGTTTAAGCCAGCACTGCCCTGGGAAGCTGCTGGGAGCAGCTGCTCCCAGTCCAGCTTGTAGGAGCATTGCTTCCAGAACGAATGGAGTATGAAGCACAGATGGAGGGTTGCCTGTCTGAGAAGGACAGTCAGAGTGGGCTACAAGAGCACTATGAAGTACAACAGTACCTTTTCTTCAAATTATTTCCCGTAAATCCTCAGTTTATGGAGTGTCACTGCAAAAGCTCCCTGGGAGGAGAGAGGCTCTAGGAGATGCTTGGCCAGCATCAGTGGACTAACATCAGCTGCAGACCCAGCTCCTCCATTTTTTTTTGCATCAGTTTGGTCAATTGATTTAAATAAACCCTCTGAGTGAGCAGGTGCAGCACAATTAACATCATTAACCAGCTGTAAAGCAAATGAGCAGCTTGCTAAATTTCTCTCTTTGGATGCGTACCAGGAAGGTTACGTACACATGAATAAGTACATGCTGGGGATCTCTGGAAAACTGTGTTAGTGAACCATGATCTTTGGAGAAATGTGAATGTTCATGTGAGCCTTGGGATTTGACCATTCCTTTGTATCAAGGGTATATTTTAATATCAAATGTGGGTAATAACAACATGAGAGATCTACCAGTCTCTACCAGTGCTCTTTGTCTTTCTTAAAGCCTCAAGATGTGACCAGGAATTGCATTATTAATATTGTGAATAATAATAACAGAGAAGGGAAACACCAATAACAATGACAAGAATAACCCAAAGTATGTTAGACTTGTTAAAGGCAAGTTAAAACAATTTGGGACCTAATTTGTGGAGAATAAAATGTCAACAGCATTTACACCTGTGCCTCACCTGGCCTCAAGCTCAGCAAGGAACTCACACATAGGCCTAATTTTAAGTACACAGTTAGTGCGTGTGATTTAATGGGTGCATTTTGTGAGTTTAAAATTACCTATATTTAAGAGCATTGCTGATTCAGGAGGTATATTCAGATATGTTGTAGCTTCAGATTCTTCATAATCGCATTATCCCTCCTGCTCTCTTCAGATATTTCCATCTTTCCTCTGCGTCAGGAAAAATCTCTCTTTCACAGTTTGTTAATCAGTTTATGATAACACAATCTTTGTGGTGTTTTCCTTGGCAGCATGGACTGAAATTATTTAATGATCTGATCACTAATTGAAGATTAAGGTTTGTGTTTGTGTGTGCTTGGATCTCCCATTGAATATGAACCCAACAGAGCTGAAGACATCCATCCCTTCCTAGGATAAAGAATCAAATTACTGGGAAATAATGAAGTCCATCAGACTGGAGTTATTGTGGTACTGCTTTGTACGGATTTTACGTGGCATCTATTGTATAAACATTTTTCCAAGGAAATCAGAGAATTTTGGTCCCACTGCCCTCTCCTTATGAACAGGTGCATAAGGCTGGTGCAGAGAGCTGACAAAATAGCCCAAAGTCACTTATCACCCAAGGTTGCTCATGAGGCAGAAGGGGGTTACAGAGCAAACCAACATCAAACTGGGCTGTGGGGCTGGGTGCCTGCCTCCCAGTAAAACATGGTCCTGAAGAGAGAAATACTTACTTCCCCCTGCTGTCATGATTCACCTGTGATGGTCCTCCAAGAAAGACCTGGAGGGACCCAGCAGGATTTTCCCCCAGTCAGTCACCACAGGCTATATCTTTCCCACAGTATTATTAGAAGAATTCTTGAATTTTTAATACTTTTGTTTGTTTGTTTTGCATTTTTTAAGGCTACAGCAGGTTTTTAAAAATCCATTTAATAAAAAATAAATAAAAATCAGGGGTAAAAGTGGTTTAGAAAGTGGAGGTGATGACTTACTGATTCTTCTCCATATAGCAGGAAGACATGTGGTTCCAAAAAAAAAATCAAAATACAGATGAAAAGAAAAGCTTCAAGAAAATCATAAAAAAAAAAATTAAATAAAATAAAAGTCCCAGTCTCCCCAATTACTTAAATGAGGGAAATGAATGTCACCTGGACTGCAGCAGGTATTCAACTGTTTGGATTTTCCACAAGAGGAAAAGAAATTCACTTTTCTCTCCCTCTATGTCCCCACTTCTCATCTGTCTTCATTTGCTCACATTATTTTGTCAGACATCTGCCCAGCTCCAAGTCAAATAACCTTCCTCCTTCTGCAGGATAAAACAGATCCAAGCAGGGGAATACAGAGCGTGTATCTGAGCGCTCTTGGCACTCAGAATGTATAAAACCAAGATTAAACCTCGCTTCGTTCTAGTTCGTAGGTCACCCCTTTAAAAACCTGTTGAAATGCTTTGAATAGCTGAAATTAGCCTTGTAAATACTCCGCTGCTATGCCCAAAAAAACCCTACAGAACATAGATTTCCACTGAAATATTGAATTATTTTGTTAGTGCCTTAT
Organism: Chiroxiphia lanceolata; assembly: GCF_009829145.1. Classification (NCBI taxonomy): domain Eukaryota; kingdom Metazoa; phylum Chordata; class Aves; order Passeriformes; family Pipridae; genus Chiroxiphia; species Chiroxiphia lanceolata. Next base: position 9,928,032 of record NC_045645.1, on the reverse strand, counting down.
GCTGCTGCTGCCTTTCGAAGAGCAGGTGCCGATTAGTTAAACAAACACACAGAAAGGAAGAGTTAGTCTGGCAGAGGGGGGGGAATGGGAGCCAATATATCTTCTTGCTGAGGTCCAAAGTGTGTGCCTGTGTAGGTACAAAGAGCACATAGGAATTTGTCATCGTTTTGTGTGTTACATGGTGACAGGGATTTACCAGCTCAAGTGGAAAGCAAAAACAAAACCCCATTCAGAGGCAAAGCCTGGCTAAAAGACCAGAACAAATTCTGGCTTTCCCTCGGGAAGATTCTTGAGGATACAAGAATAAAGGAAAAAAAATAGTAATAAAATCACAGGTGTCTGGAAGGGTCAAGAGACAATGGCTGAAGATAGAAAGTCACTGTCAGGTGTGAGGGGGGTGCCAAATAACCACTTATTGATAATAATAAGCAGAAAAAATAGCTATTTTTGGGTGCGTGGGGGGGAGAATTAGTGTCTAAACTAATTTAGGATCCACTGCCTAAAGCACATAGCATGAGTTAACCAGGTGCAAAGGGCTAAGCATTTGAATTTCTTTTAAAGGAGCAAAGGAATTCACTCAGGGTTGTTTTTCAGGGTGGGGGGAGGGGAGAAAAGTGGGAAGGGAAAGGAAAGAATAAGGGGGAAAGGGGAGAAATAGGTAGTAAAAACATCGTGAGAAATATCACAGTAGCGAGGAGAGAAGGCAGCTGAAAAGTCAAGGATAACTGAAGAAGCATATGAAGCATGACCTTGAAATGAGACTGATGAAGTGAGTTTTTTGGGTTGAGTGCTGGCTGGAAAAGGGCGCTTGGACCACTGCCCAAGGAAACTGCCTCCTGCTATTTAATTTCTAATGAGTTCAGGGAACAAGGATTTTGCCCAAGCTTTGAAATAAACAGAATTGCTTAAAGAAATACTTGAGACCATCATTAATTTCTACTTCTAGTGGAAACAAGCCATGAGACCCCACATCCTGGCTAATCATTTGGGTCAAAAAGGTAACATCATGTGAATTGCAGCACTATATATTATTTTATAGGGCCAAACAATTCTCTGTGTTTGCCTGTATTGTGGGTTTTCAGAAGAGAGGGGTCATTGCTAATAAACTTTTGTGTTAATTAATACTGTAGAGATTCAGCATTTTAGTTTCTTACTTCTCCTTCCTTCCTGTGCCAGTTTTTCCATCCCTATAATTGTCCTTCCTGTTTATGCAATTCTATATGCACAGTGGCTACTAAAAGTCAGCTGTTAAAACTGTTTACTGTAAATATTTACACTGTGGCCATTAGTGAAATCTGTATCTCTGAACGGGTGATGGATGGCAGAGGGTCTAATCCCAGAGACACTCTGGAATAAACAGGGGGAACTCACGTGCAGAGGCTGGGAATGCTGCTTCCCACTGCCTTCAATGCAGAAAAGAAAGTCTTGTGCTTGGGACATTTGCTCTGAAAAATGCTAAGAAGCACAAGTTAGTTGCTGATGTCCGTGATTGATTTAGGTGCCCTTTTCTCCACGGTATCCTGGGGTTTGGGCTGCCAGTGGGCATCCAGCAGCTCCCAGATGAATGATGGGCAATCCATCACCCTCTGGAAGGGATGCCCCTATTCTGCATATTTTTTATTCTCTATGTCCTTTCAGAAGTAACTGGTGTGGCAAAGCACACATTCTCATGAAAAAGAGACACTGAACAATAACATAATGAAATCCCCTCCAAACTGAATTACTTAGGAAGAACAGAAATAACAGGTATTTTATGTTAAATATTTGCTGGAGTAACAGTTTAGGCTTTGTTCAGTGTTAATAGGAGTTTTTCCACACGATGCTGTCAGATAAAGCTTCAAAGAAGACTCACCTCAGGCAAACACACACCACTTCCATCCAAGCCTGAAATCCTAATTGCACAAAGGAGAGAATTGAGAAGGTGACATTCCCTGGAAACCTCCAAATAGACAGGTCAATATATCTTAGGGTAAAGACCTGCCTCATTCCATGGTTCTAATCAGAGTTGTGGGAAGCATTTATAAATCAGGATAGCACATAATCTCAAAGCACATGCTAAAGTCCCTTGTTTAAGCCACAGCATGTGTTTAGGTGCTGTTTTGCAGGGATGGACTATGCTGATGACCCAGCTGACGTACGTCATGGAGCATGTCCTATGGGGAAACAACTTGGCAGTTTACTCTGGATTTAAGATAGGACTTGTGCACACATGAAAAACACTCCATGACTTATGCCTGCAAGACGTGATGGTTTGGGAAATGTTTCGTGTGTTACTAAACCCATTTGAGTTTCTAAACTCTGCCTTCTTTGTTTTCATTTTAATTCCCAGACAAATAGAAAATCCACAGAGAAATGACCAGGCTAATAACACTGATGAGTTCCTATTCATCCTAAAAAACATAATTTTCCCTGACCAAGAGGCCTGAAGGCTGAGCAAAAGCAAGCCAGAGGACTGAGACAGGCTTGAGGTTCATCTGAGAGCTGAGAAGCAAGGAAATCTGGAGGAAAGGAAAAAAGATATAGAGAAAGGGAAGAAGGAGGGTGGGAGGAAAAAGGAAAAAATGGAAAAAGAGAAAAAATAAAAAAGGGGGGGAGGAAAAATGGAAAAAAGCACCTTCCTTGCATACTGTAGAGAGGAGATGAAGAGAGAGAAACATTGTGGTCCATAGAAGATGTCGCTTTAGAATCAAAATAAAAGTAATGTAAACAACACAGTCCCAAATCCTACACTGAGGAATTAGGATTATGGAAGAGTCTGAGGCAAGGAAAAGATAACATCTGTTTTAGGCAGTTATTTTGTGGGCATTTGTGGCTGTAGGAGGAGACAACCCATAGGCTGTGCCCAGAGGTGGCAGAGGGATCACTCAGCAGCACCTTGGCTGCAACACTGGGGTCCAGCTCATAAAGGTCAACAATTTCCCAATAAGAGGAACCACATTTTGGTGTCATTCAAACCCTACTGACCTATACCAGATAACAGCAATGTTCATCTTCCTCATACACACCAGCACACCTGCAACTAGAACTACAAAAACATCAGTTTTGGTGAAAATGCTCTTCTCTACCAGCTGCATATCCATAAACCTCTGTTTTTCTCCATCCATAAACTCCCATTTTTCTCCCTGCTACACAGGTGCCCCTCTGATCAAAGAGAAACCAAGTCCTTCATTCAACATTCCCTTTCATTTGGCAAAGCACCTTCCTTCCCACACCAGAATTAATCTCAGCACAGGTAGTTTTCCATTTGTAGCTCAACCTTCTTTGTGGGAAAGTTTATTTTGCTCAGCCCAATTAACCACTGCTGCAAAATGTCTCTTAACAGGAGCCAGGGTGGGATTAGTCATTCCCAGATGGGAAGGTTTGCTCCACGCAGTACCTGCCAAGCTCCACACAGCCCTTTGCTGCATTTAACAGGAGCTGGGTGGATCTGATGGTACCATCTTTGATTTCTCTCTGTAAGGTATTTTATTTCTGTTGGCACTTCCAGAGCTCAGACTTAGATGTGTTTTTATGACATGGCTTGCTGTTAATGTGAGTTTTCTGTGCTCCAACACTGCATTCTCATTTCTCCTTCCTCTGTGTTTTACTCCACTCCGATCTACTATTTTTATTTATCTTTTCCCCACCTTTTCTTTTGTGGCAAAAAGTCATCACATGGAGCAACAGTCAGAAGGATCAGAGAAGAAAACTGTCTTCTGCTTGGCAGAGACCATAAAAGTGGGCTCAAAACACCACAGGCACACGAAGTCATAGCATCTATGTCCTACCAGTTCTCTCCCAGCTGCTGGTGGAACATGTACACTACAGAGGGGGAGCTCCCTTTTCCTTCTGCCCCAAAACAACTAATTAAACTGAAAGTCATTAACTTCAACTCAGCTGACTCAAAGCTTGTGTTGGAAAGTGTTTTCAGATCTGGCAGATTAACCTGACCCCGGGTTACACCTGGTGTTCAGACATAGGTATGAAGACAAGAGGCTCACGGGGTTTCTCTGAAGCCACTCTGGTCACCACAGAACGTGGTGACCTGCAGCCTCGACCAACTCCTTCGTGCCTTAGTTCGCCTCCCCTCCCCAAACAAAAGCAGCCCTGGGTTACAATGAGTGCCATTGAAGAGATAACCACCTCCACTCCCTGTTATTGACTTTAGAGTGGCATTTCCTCTGTCAAGAATGAGCCCCACAACAAGGTATTTGTACCTGGCTGCAATACAAACTTGCTTTTTACCAGTGCCTGCTGCACATACCGCACCGAGGTGTTGGGAGGATTAATTACTTAGCACATGCAGAGAATTTTGAAGATAATATGTGCCAAGTAATTACTATGTGTTTTAGTGATTTGGGCATGCATGGACATTTTTTTCTTAATGGTTTGTTGATTTTGTTGACTGGCAGTCCGGGACAAAGCTGCATTTCTTGTGAGGTTTCTTTTTTTAATATTATTTTTAATAGGTTTTTTAATTGCAGTGTTTACTTTAGTCACCTATTAAATAGCTAATTACTTGTGACCCTGTTTAGATTTGTGTTTAGCACAGACAACAATTACATCTTTTCTCCCACAGTCACTGCATTACATGCTGTTCTCGATCTATTTTTTTACCCTGTAAACAGGACTTTCTGACTGTAATAACTTATTTTCATCCTTCTGCTCGATAAAGAGGAATAAATCTCAGTAAAGGCTCTCTGCTTTACCCACAACAAAGAGGCCATGGCCAAAAGCTGTTGTATAAACGTGATAGATTAATCCTTTGTGTCATTAAAAGGTGTAAATGGGACATCAGTGTAAATAGGAGAAACAATAGGGTAGGGAAAGAAAATGCACATAGAATTCCGTGTTCTGCTGATTATGAGAAGGTGCCAGTGAGTGCCTGGGAGGTCATTAGGCTTTCCTTTTAGGAGAACAAGCAAGTAGTTGAGCAAGGAGACCGGTGGCTCTCACTCATCAGAGCTTTATGAAAAGCACTGATGGGAACAGCAGCAGGAAAGTACAGAGGGTGCTTCATCCAGGGTAACCCAAAAAGGTCTGTGACAGCCTGCCTGGAAAAGAGGAGCCCAACCAGCCACCCATGCACCTTCCCCTTGGTTTGACATCTTCTGCAGTATTTAAACTACCATTTCCACTTCCATAAACACCCAATTAAAGAGAAAGACCTCATTAGGTAGAATTTGGCAGATTGCTTCTATTTTACTTCTTCACAGCATTAAGCTCCTCTGTAGCACACAGGTATTTGTGGAAAGGTCAAGCCTAGCTCAGAACCAACAACCAGACAGGAAGGGTCTCCTTTCTTGTATGCCCTTAACATCCTTTCACTGCTGCAGAAGGATTTCCAAGCTCAGCAGCTTAGACCAGATTACTTCTTTTGCCTATCCTTACTCTCCACCTCCAAAAGTACAACTAGTCCTGCAGGCTGGACTGCCCAAGAACAGTAAGTGAAAATTAGATCTCTTCTTGTCAACACAAACTTTGATTTACACTTATCTCCTAGTTTCTTCTCCGTATGTTTTGTTTTCCCAAAGACAGGCTGTGGAGGAAGCAGTTTAAGTTAGAGGTGAAAAGGAGGCGGTCAAGGTGAAGAGGTGAAAAGAAACTCATGTTATCTGCTAAATTATCTGCAATGATCTATACTCAAGCTGGTCACCTCAGCTCTTACTTTCAGCTGTAAAACCCAGCAAAGTCCCCACCGCGCTTTGCTCAAGGGGCTCCAGAACAGGAGAAACAAACTTAACAAAACTCTTACAACCACCTCGGCTTGATTAGAAACAATCAATAATAATAGTTCCAATGCCTTCTCCCTGCCTCCATGGTCTGGGAACTTGAGGAATAGCTCACTTGCTGCATCTATCTGAGCAGACAGGTCAAGGGAGATGCAGGGCAGCCAGAGGGCCAGCTCCCGACCTGTGTACGTGGTGCCTCTGTCCAGCTCTTCTCCCCAGCCTGTGCAGACACAGCCTCTGTCTGCCCCAGGAAATGTTTTTCCCAGCACATCTCCTTCGAGATATAATCCAAAATAGATTTAGCAGATGGAAACACTGGATTTGCCTCCCTGCAATGCCATCCAGAGGCCAGAGAGTTCCACGGGGAAATCCTGCCACAGCCACAAAGAGAGCTGATGCCTTGCAGCTATTCCACTGGGATCTGAGGGTCTCAGTCAGCCCTGCCTGTGTATTTACTTTTCACAGGTTTTACAGCAGAGGCTGTGCATTGCAACAACTCCTTTTTTTCTTTTTTTTTTTTTTTCTTTTTTTTTTTTTTCCCCAGGAATTCACAGCAGGTGCAGGATTGTGGAGGATGCTTGCTGGAAAAAGCCAGACTCCAAGGAAAAAACCCTCCACCCTTGCCTGTCTTACCATGTCCAACTGAGGTCAAGGCAAACCTGCTAATTATTGGATACACTAATTCTTTACAAGTGCAGAAGCCCCTCCAGGAATCCTGCAGTCAGGTTGAGCAGTGCCACGCATCCCAAACTTTTCAGGGCAAACAAGCTTCAGGGATATCATGTTTTTCCAGGCACAGTCTTGAAAGTAATAGGAAAACAACTGTCTCATTGTTTAGAGCATCCCTAAATATTGCCAGTAAAGATCTGGTCAACTTTCCACAGTCTGTGGCTTTTGAGACTTTTCCATGAGGGTGATTTATTTCATCAAAACAGCTCTCAGGCCACCAGCTGTTAAAGCACTTGTGGAAAGGGCCAACTGCATTCTCATTCTTCGCTGCAGGTTTCCCTTAATAGAATCAAACTGGTTAATAAGTGCTAATACCGGTAATACAGTGCTCTGTACTTTGACCTAAATTCTCCTCCGGCTCCCGAGGGGGTGGACACAGGGGGAATACTGCAGTATTTCCTCCAGTGCATAGACAGGCAGGATTAACCCACACAGACAATCCTCATCCCTGTGTTTTGGGAGCATTTTGAGGTCTAGGCTCTGTTTTTCAGATGCTGTGCAAAATCCTATCCAGTTCCTCTCATCTCAAACTGCTTGTGGTCCGTTAGTATCCGAACAGTGCTCGGCCTTGGTCCTCGTTCTCCAGAATGATCTTTCCCTGCTGTGTGCAGCCAGTTCAGAAAGTCAAAGTTGTTTTTTTGAATAAAAAGATAAGACGTGGCACAGTTTTCTAAGTTTGGTAACTACACCGCCAGTTTGAGCACACAATAAGAAGGCAAATATCACTGTGAAATTAATGAGGGGAGGGAGCCTCTTCTTTCATTTTTTTTTTTTTTTTTTTACTGGGACAATATGCAGAAAAATCAGATTGGTGTAAACACTGCAAATGTCATTTTATTTTTGGTCAGGTTAATTTGGCAGGTCAGGCTCAAGTGAAATGGTTCTTTTAGTTACCTTCATTGCTACATAATCCATGTTGCAGTTTTAGATAAGTGAACCACATGTGCTTCTCTACAGAACTGCAACAAAAGCAACTCATGCAAGCTGTGTGGAGCAGAGTACAGTGGTACAGGAAGGGAATCTAGGATGAAATGAGGCGACTTTACTCCTAGTGGTTCCAGTCCCAACAAAAGCACATGTTGTTGCCCAAGAAATCGGCTTGAAGTACTTCTCAAGTAGAAATGAATATCCTTAGGCTTCAGGGTTAACACTCCGGAGTGTTGAGCTAGAGAAAGTTTATAATCATGAGCTGGTGCGGTGGTGTTTGGCATAACCACACTTCCTCCTCCCAGCTCAGGGAGGAGGAGTCGCAGCACTCACGGCACTGACCTCCCGCACGGCTCAGCCTGCGCTCTCCGGAGGAGTTTTGGCAGTGAAGGGGAGGAAGGAAGGAATGTAGACTCCTCCAGTCACCAAGTTAATGGGTTTCAATGTGTAATTAGTGTCATTCTTGAAAACCCATGTCTTGTCACCACTCTAAATGTGTTTAGCTTCTGTTTCCTCATTATTTTGGGATCTCACTTTTCCGCTAGATTAAGGAGATACTTTTGTTTCCCCCCCCCCCCCCCCAAAAAAAACCACTCTCCCATGTGGGTACTCATAGATGATTAAGAGATGATTGGAAACCTCTTGGCCTGCTCTTTGCATGCTCAACATTTGCCTGAGGAAGGACAAATATCCACTAGACAGTTTGGAAACTTGACAAAATCTGATGTATTTAGTAGAGACTAACAAATCCCTGATTTGTATCTCATCCTGGGTACCACAATTCTTTGGGACTATTTATGCACAGTGACCATGAATTGAATTAAAGATTAATTTTCCTGTACTGGCAATAGTAATTTTGGGAGGTTTCAGGCTACCCTGGAAAGCTCAGTCACATACCCTGAGGGATATAATTTAGGAGATTGGTCTGTACATGCTCTTGTTATTATTACTGGGGAAAAACAGGTGCCTTGAGAGGTGAAGTCAACTTTGAGTTAGTTGTTGGGGAGGAACTCTCTCCTCTCTTCACTTTCTTTGCCTCTGTCTGGGAAAATCAATTTCCATTGATGCAGTGAAAAAACACGACAACTCTAACAGAAACACATGATTTTTTTTTAACACCGCTGCACTATCATTGCAGGGTACATGTCCTCTCGCAGCCAACACAGTTTCCAAAGTCCCCATGCCTGTACCCACCTTCATCCCAGCCGAATGTGCAGCAGTACGTGAGGCCTCAGGCACACCACAGCTGCCCCAGCTGGGTAAGCCAAGGAAAGGAGTTCAACTCTGCAAATACAGAGATCTAGAGTTACATGGTACATGTTTCTTATCCTATTTAATTTTGATTTGATTTTTATTTGCAAGCCAGAACAAATGCAAAGTTCTGAGGATGGAACACACTCTCTTTCCCCTGCCTTGAGACAGACAGAAAGACTTAGGAAATGCCACAGAAATAAACTCCACTAAGAAAATGCAAGAATTGAGCAGTTCAGCTTTCAAGAGTCAGATAATGGCAAACAGAAGGTTGAACTTTTCCCCTCGTGTGCATATGCATCATGATTCATTGCATACTCCTCTTATGCTATTCCTCAACTATTGCAGTATGCCATAATTTGTCTCAAGAGGCAAACAGTAGTTTGCAGAGCTGCATACTTGTCTCTGAGTGGCGGGGCAAGGCTGAGTTCACAGCACACCCCCTCCAATGTGCCCAAGGCACTGCACACAACGGCAAGCTTGCTGGCGTCAGGGAGAAGCACAAGAGCAGGGCTGCTCCCTAAAGGAAAATCCAGGAAAAACCAAGCGGCAGCTCAGGAACAGGGCAAAGGGCAGGAAATCCTGCAATGCAGTTCAGGCTGAGCTCAAGTGGGGACCATCAAAAGTCCTAGGTGAGGCAGGTCAGGGAAATCACAGAATGGGTCAGGTTGGAAGGGACCACAGTAGGTCATTTGGTCCAAACTCCCTGCTCAAGCAGGGTTGTCCTAGACTACATTGCACAGGGTCCTGTCCAGATAATACTTGAACATCTGCAGTGAGAGTGATTGCACAACCTCTCTGGGCAATCTGTTCCAGTGCATGGTCACCTGCATAGTAAAGAAGATCTTCCTCCTATTCAGGTGGAACTCCCTGTACCTCAGTTTCTGCCCTTTGCCTTTTGTCCTGTTGCTTGACACCACTGAGAAGAGCCTGGCTCTGTCCTTTTGGCACCCTCTGTTCAGATACTGATAGACATTGGCAAGATCAAGGTCTGTTAGTGCCCTCAGGGCCCCCAGCGGGTTCTGGGGTGTCCCTGAGATGTGGCTGCCCTGAAGCCATTCCCTGGGGTACAGGAAAGGCTGGCTGCATTATGCTGTTCAAGTGGCCAGTCCCATGGCTTAGCCAAAAGCTGCACCACGCACCACATTGTGCAGGATTTGCCCTCATGCAATGAGAAGTAGTGGTAGGTTTGAGTCACTTCTGGCAAGACCATATGTGGAGCTCATTGTCCCCAAAGCACAGCTCAGAAAGAGCTCTGCTGGAAAAGGAGCCTGAAGTCATGGCTTTGTGTCCATGTATCCACATCACTGCTTCTCCCCAGCTAGCTTGGACCAGTGAAGCCTGGCAGATTGGTATTGCAAATATCTCTGAAAAACATCCCTGAGCAGCCCTCTGAAAGAAGTTCAGCCACAGTGCTGATACTGCTGAAGCCAGCATAGCCCTGATGTCAGTCAAGTCCGCTGCCTGGGGGTCCTGTCTGTGTGCAGGACATGGGCTTTGCAGTGCTGCACGCTGAGTAATCAGCTATTCCCATGCAGATGAGCCCCGGGAGATGAGCAGCAATCAGCACTGGGACTCGCCGTTCTTGGAAGCGCAGCCCTCCACTTTCAGAAATATCTCACCGCAGGAGTAATGCCGCTCGAATCTTGCAAGTAATAAAAAGTAATGGGAAACAGATGCTGCTGTACCTTAGATTAGAATCTATGTTTAGATTTCCAAGATAATTTTTATCTCTGATTCTTTGGCTGATATGATAAATGGATTTTCTATGGAGTCTGAGAAGAGTGCGCCTGCTTCAAAATGCAACCTGATATAGATTTGTCTCCAGCAGGGAGACAAAGAAAAGAAACAGAACTGGCCTGAACGAGGGTCAGGATGGAGGATGTGTTACATGTATGAGGTCCAATGACCCTGGACTGGTGCTGGAGAGGGAGAAGTCAGATCTCCTCTCCCACTTTCCCTAAGCAGAGTGAGAAGGACCATTCTGCAGGGCTCCTCAGAGGGCAGGGCAGCCTTTCCTCCTTCCCTCCTCACAGCAGAGCAGCCCCCCCCCCAGCCCATGTTTCAGAAAGACCCTGGGAGAGCTGTCCCATCTACAGTACAGTGAAACCAGGGTCTTTAAATCCTAAATGGGGTGAACTCAAATATACAGTACACTGACTTAAAATCAGCTACTAATAGAGAGAACAAGGTACCACACTCCAATAACCGTACTTCCAGTGGCTCACAGTGCTAGGATGGGGTATAAACCTCCCTGCAGATCCACATCCTCCTTAGCTCACTTGAACCCTGTTTTCTGAAACCTACTTTTCTCTGTAAGAAATGTAGCATGTCCTTCAATACCCCCATCTCTGACATCCTTCAATAGTCCCTCTTCCCATCACCTCTCCTGAGACCAGGGACAGCTGGCTGCCATGCTCATCTCTCTTTCACTGTCCCACTGAAGCAATGGCCACAAACAGCCTTGTCTTGGTCTGCAGCCAACAGGACCAATGGCAAATGCATGTGGCAAAAAAAATATGGGGGAGAAAAAGAAGAAAGATTTTATTTTTTCAATTTATTTTTTTTAATTATTATTTTCTAGCCTGAAAACTCTTGGCAAAGTAAAACTCATCAGTTCCTTCTAGCATTGTAAGCGGAGATTATGTAATATTTACAGTGATATTAATGCAATCAATCAGCGTCAGCAAGTGGAGATGTGGGAGCCAGCTATACACACGAGAGAAAAGTGGGGAAAAGGAAAGCACAAAGGGGTCCCTGTGATGGCCAGGGAAGGATGCCAAATAACTTCACTGCTTTCCAAACTAATATGTTACAAAATAACACAATCAGCTTTGGCCCAGTTCATTAAAAATAATTGACTTGACTGCTCAGTGACTTCCCCACAGACTGGAGATGCCCACAAGCACCCAGGCATTCCCATAAACACCTTTCCTCCTACCATTTGAAGGGGAAGACTTTGCCCAGCCCTGCTCCAGCTCAGTCCCAAATGATGTCAAAGGAGCCCTTGTTCGATCTTTGGTTACTGGGAATGGTGAAAGAGTCATGGATCAAGACTCTGCACCAAACAGAAGGGCTTTACCACTGCTCCATCCACTTGCAACAAAATGTCAGTGGCTGAAAAGTGGCTATTCTTCCCAAGGTGTGGGCCTTGCAGCATCAGGAAAGTGACTTTGCAACCCTGAAAACCTCACAGATAGTGACTTCTGATGTTTTATTTTCTTTTTCTTTTTGCAGGTGGAAATATTAAAGTCTAGAGGGGATTGTTGCCAGAACTTGATTTCTGCATGACCATAGGAAAAATTTTTGGCAGCAGGGAAAAGATGTTGTTTTGCTGTACAAGGGTGGGAAGTGGGATCTGCTGATGATTTGAGAAAGACTTAAACCCAACCCAGCCAGCTGCCAGCCAGGCAGGCTGTGAGGGGCTCAACAGTTGGTTTACAAGGAGCTGGAAATGTGCTGAAGAGCAGCAGCTGGGACTGTGCTCTGGTCCCTGTCTACCAGGGTGGAAACACTGCAGGCGTTTCTAAACCATATCTTGGAATAAGCCTTTCCTAAATAACTGCTGCTGATGTTTGGACCCCAGCCTACAGTTTGGTAGAGGACAGTCTTAGCATTCAGATCTTGATGTGGACTGTCTCATGTTCTGGCAATGCTGGAACAAGGCGTCACTGCTGCTCTGGCTGGTGGGCTGCTCTCACTAGGAAAAATAGGCAAATCATGCTCATGAAACCATGAAACTACCTTCTAAAGAGGCTAGAATGGATGAATTAACTTGTTTTCTTAATTTTAAAATATTTATGTAACTGTTGAGATACTGGGTTGGATGGTTCTTGCATACCAGTAGAAGATCTGATCGCTGATTTCTGCTGGAGCACTGAAGAGTTTCATAGCCAAATCTGAGTAATCCAAGAAATCCAGGTCTACCCTGGAGGGGCCACTGCCTGTTGATGTGCTTGTCTGAACCAAATAATTACAGTTTACAGAATTGACCTTTGCCTGCTACCTAAGGGACAAAACCTGCATATTTTTAGAAATGTGAACATCACTTGAGAAACCGAGGAAAGATACAGTTAAGAAAAACTGAAATGACGGTAAGCGTGCAGATGCTTGAAACCCTACTGCATTTTCTTTAGAGGACTTGTTTGACCAAGAATTCAGTCTAACTTCCGTAGTAAGAAATTCCAGGTATGCTTCATTCAGAGAGAGGAAATTCTATATATTTTAAAACCCATCAAGTACAGTAAAAGAACAGGAGGGACAAGTATTTTTCCCATGTTCATGTTTGTTATGTTACCCCAAACCCAGAAGTGTGCTCAGCTCGCAGTCAAAGCAGACATACTCAAGCCAGATTTCTTTTTCTCTGTTGACCTCCTGCCAGAAAACACCACAAGGAAATTTCCACACCTTCAGAAAAGTTTGCTGACACCCACCTTGGTTGAAAGGGAAGGGACAGCTGAGTAGTAGAGCACCAGCTGCTGAGCTCCTGACCCCAGTGCAGATGGAGATAAGGGCAGAGACAATGACTCCTCAAACACTGAGTTTGAAAAGATACTGACCCAACCACGATTGAGAAATGCCTGTTCTCCGGAGGAAGATCAGCATGTGGGCAGCAGTGAATTTTCCAACAGCAGACCTCCTCATGCAGTTAGTTTGGCGGTAAGAGCCAGTTGTCTTTGAACAGGCATTCAACATGTGATCATTTTGGGCTCCTTCCCATTTAAGAGTATGACTTGGGGAAAGCTTGACATCAGATTATGCCCTGCTCAGAGAGTGCAAAACTCTGTCTCAGGCCAAGTTTTGTGCATTTCTGACTCCTGAGCTATGTTCTTTCTTATTCTCTGACCCAGAGAGACTATTTTGGGCTGAATTCCTAGTGACATGAGCAAAAATTCCTAGAATAAGACCCTTGTGCGCAGATGGAAGAGCAAACTCTTTTGACCACAATCACAAACCACTTCCATAAACTCTAACCTTTTGCTCCAGCTTTAGATTTCCTTGTAGAGTCTTGAAAGCTTTCTGGGCAAAGTTCAGTACCCTGGGGGAAAAAGGGCCCCTTTTTTATTGTTGCTGAGACCTGTTCCTTGCACCATGGAGATGCTCCCAGATGCCCTAGAAACATTTGTCACTGGGAGCAAAAGAAAATGAACATTTACCCCAGACAACTTTAATCATATAAGCAACTAAATTAGGTAGCTGATCTGCCTTCAATCTCTTTATAATCTCCGTAGAGATCTTTCTTTCTGTGAGCATCTTAGAGCTGGAATTAACTTCATGTGCAGGGAAGAGCCCTATAGAGTAACCTTTCTTTCTTCCCTTGATAGAGGAGCTGTTGAGCAGTTTAAGCCAGGCAGCAAACTTAGACACCTTAAGTAGACACCTGGAGATGTCATCACCTTCACTACCTTCTGGAGATGAATACTTATCTGGTACTCTACCCTCTGTGTCTCCATTGAGTGGGAAATGCTTCCTTTGTGCTTCAAAATCTGGACAACACCTTTCCCAACATCAAACTGACAAGGAATTGATAGTGGTAGAAGAGTGACCTGAAATGCATGTTCCAGAGGGTCAGAGAGGAGAGCAGCAGTTGCTTTCTTTGGTCTGTGGTGATATTCACAGCTTCCTCTGTATGTCACACTGAGGCAAAAATTACGCAATGCCCTGACTGTACATTTATCCACACTTCTGGTGCCTTAGCAATCTGGCTTCTCAGCTAGAGGCTGGAGCCAAAGTATATTAAGAAATGAGCCTGTGACTTGAACATATGCTATCAGCAAAGTCTCATTTTTTGTTGCCACTTACTATTTCTTAACAGAAGGAGACTGCACATAGGGCTGTCTTTAGACAGGAATGATGCAGGGCAAAGCCCTGAATTGCTCTACATCTTCAGACCACTCACTACCATTAGTCTGCAGTGCAAAGGTGTCCAATTTTAACCTTCCCAGTTAGGGCTAATGGAAGGAATCATCAACAACAGAAATACCACAACAAGGACCCAGGTTATGGGCAATCACCAACCACCATGTTTCAGGCAAATACGGAGTACAAAAAGCTAAGCTGCAGATGACCTCAAGATGAAAGACAGATTGGGGAGAGCTGTTCACCCCAGTCCAGGAGAGCTTGGCCAGAAGTCCACAGCTAATGCTGAGTCCATCCTGTTTGGTTATAAACACAGAGCAGCACTTGGCTGCTGCTCTTGTCTGTATTTCCATTTGTGCTGATAACACACATTTTTAAAGGTGATGTTAATTGCTGCACTAGATTTATTAGCGTGAATATTATCCATCCTTTCCTTTCAACCCCTCTCCCCACTTCAGCTCAATTCATCACTTTTATGAGAGGGCGAGCTGAGGACCACACCTCCTCTGCTTCCCAGGGATGGCGCTGTGGACATCAGCTTCACCATTGCCCATGGATCAAAGGATGAGTTCACAGAAAGTTGTGGGTAAATGACTGAACCGAGCACAGGGAGGCCCATTGCATTATTTTCTCCTGAAAATCCCTGAGCAACTCAAGGTGCCAGTAACATTGCATCTAGTTTGCAGTATGGTAATGAGAACAAAGAGCTTTTGGGGCGGAATCCAAACCACATCCTCCTATCAAATCCTGCCGAGCCAGGATGCTAAAATGGCTGAGCCTGCAGCATGGAGCTGTATAAAGCTGCAGGGATAACAGCCCCTGTTTGGTGCCAGGCTCCAGGCTACAGTAAGTTTTACAGGAGGAAAGTTACAGGCCTCTAACGGGATGTAAATTGTGTTTCAGAAAGTGTGGCTGGTGCCTGTGCAGATCCTGGAAATCTGCATCTTTCAGTGTAAGCATTGGTGGTGCCAAGCAATTACGATGTTTATAGAAACTGATGGCCTACATCTGTTTAGAATACTTCCAGTGTTTAGACTGACAGGATAGAAAACATTCTGCAAGGAGTAAGCAGAAATTGGATGGTTTGATATGTATTTTTTTTTACGTTAGAAGAACTCACACTAAATTGATTAACTACTCAAATTCATTAGCACTGTAAGCACTATAGGGTGAACACATGCCATAAACCTGCCTTTCTGCATGATAGAGAATTAACAAAATGTAAGAAAACTCTTCCAGAGGGTGAAGCCTGTTTGGAACTAGACTGAAACAGGAATGTAGTCTCATATCCCAGCAGCTTTACAGCCTTTCTGCTTGATCTTAAGCACGACAAAGCTTTCTCTCCATTGATAAATCAGCCAGTATGTCTTTGCCTCAACTCCCAAACTCTACAACAAAGATAACAACCATTCTTACTCCCATGTAGCTATTTACTGACAGAGCAGAAGAGAAAACTGAGGCCCCAGCCTGACTTACTTGCAAAGGATAACTAGATTAGTTGCACTAAACAGAGAAGCCTGACCATATCCCTTGGCTTTATCTCACCTGCCTGCGGTGGCTCTTAATCTCACCTCCAACACCACCTTTTATTGCTTTCACTGCTTCCAAGCTTTGACTCCTTCCAGGAGACTCTGCAGAATCAATGGTCCCTCTTCACACCAAAATCCAGCACCTTGGGATGCACCTTCTTTGATTTAGGCAGCTTTGGACATAAGCAAAACATCCAGACGGTTCAGGAGAAGCAGAAATTGCACAGATTGTGACCATGAGAGCAAGGAGAGCAGAGCTATATGGTGCTGCAGTCCCACAGCCCTCAACGACACAGGGGCTCTTCAGGGACCTCAGCGAGCCAGTGCAAACTAGAGCTGCCTCCAGAAAATCAGAGGTTACTTCAGAAATGTCCAAACCCCAGGACCCCATGGCCAAACCCTGTAGTTTTGGCAAAACGTCTTCCCTCAGCTGCAGCAGCTCTAAGCAGTACAAACAATACAGCAATACCTAAATTCTCATGCACATAACCATGGGCTCACAGCCATCCTTAGCTTCCTCTGCCTTGAACTTGGGCTGCTGTGCTGTAATGCTTTGCCACCTGACTAGTCAAAGAAGCCTTCCTTCATTAGCAGCTTGGAATCTTGCTATAAATCTCCCCGTAGGGCTCACTCTTGGGTGACAGTGTTCCAGAACAAAGAGCCCCATTCACCAGACAAGCCTTTGGAGTGTATTTTCCATTTTTTTAATGTCAGTCTTAGAGGAGGGGGTTGCAAGTTTTATGGACAAAGCACGCAGAGACCCCAGAAGGGACACCCTGTTCTGGAATTAGTTATAACCAAGCCCCCTTGGGCATGGCTGCTGCACAGCAAGTGGGAAGGTCTCTGCTCTCTCAGTTATACTGAAAACAAATGTATGGCAGAAAAGAAATCCATCTCTGGAGCTCTCCCATACTTAATTGCCAGGATTATTAGGATATCTAGCTTAGTAAAAGATTTGGCATTTCCATTCTCTTTTTCCTCCCACCCAATCCCTTGTATTTTTAAGGCTACTTATGTCACACACACACACAAAACTACAGCAGAAAAAGGCAGCCACATCAAGCACCAACATCACAAAAAAGCAGCCACCATCTCTTCCAAGCCCTCATTCCTTCTGTGCTGTAATTAGTAAGCCAATTATGTAAATTAGAATCACGTGCAGAGGGGAAGTTTTTCTCCCTGGCACTGGCTGGGAAGGGACTACATCTCCCACGAGGAAGTTCTCTGGGGCACTGGGATGGAGTTAGTACTGCAGTTTGCACTGATGCTTCGGCCTGCCTGCCTGAAGTACCCACACGGCTTGTCTTTGCTCCCACTGGAGAATATCCTGTCCCCTCGGCAATGACACAGTCCACATGGGACTCTGTGTGTTGTTCCAGCACTGCTGTCTCTCCCCCAGTCCCTGAGTGGAGCTGTGTAAAGCATGCAGACATTTTCATCACTAAACTTATGGCTGCCCTGAGGGTATGTGCATAAGATTACCCAGAGCTCTTTAAATCAGTCCCAGAACAGCCTTTTCCAGCCACTGCTAAACAAAAGCTTTTCCAGCAGAACTCCATTTTTCTTTTCTCTGTAAGAAGCCATTTTTTTCATACAAGCTCAGCAGTTACACTTGGGTACTAGCTGGTGGAAACACAAATATCTATAACCTCATAGAAATTAATGGAAAAAAGCCTACCATTAAATCCAAGGAGAGCAGAACAAAATTTTACACTTGTTTTTGAGGAGAAAGGAAAAAAAAATTAAAAAAAGGAAGGAAAAGATCTGTTGAAACCCAGCTTGAGTCCACACTGAAGCAAACCTTGATGGCTCTCCTGTCCCCTGTGGATGACATGTAAGTCCTACAGAAGTGAGCTGCCACTCCCCCACAATGTAGGAGCTGTAAGGATGCAGTCTGCTTTAGGCTAAGCCTATGACCTGCTCCTCCCATGTCCAAGGTGGCCTGGACAGCAGTATACCACTTGCAGTGCTAAGGAAACCACAGGGCAGGTGGGCATAACATCTACCAAGCAAATTCTAAAGGAGTGAAGTGGTTTTAGACTTTTATTCTACTACCAAAATAATTCAGCAACTGATGTCTCAAAGTGGGCTTTATAGGGTGAGGCTATGCTATGTTTCCATTTGGTATGACGACGACTGGGGAACACACTATTCCACACCCAGTTTGCATCCATCATCACCAGTCCAGAGGACAGCCCAGGCTCCCAGGGAATGACGACTCTTGTGCTTCTCCAAAAACAACCTCATTTGAGACCTGTTTGGTCTGTCCTTCCTCTCTGACCCTCACCCATAACTACAGCTCTCCCCCAGGGCAAGTGACTCAGAAATGCCAATACCACATCAGAAGGGGTGTCCTTGCCAGGTAAATGAGTGCCATGAAGGGACAAGTGCTTTATGGCTCTCCTCAGAGAGAGATATGTCTACATCAGCCAAAGGGGTTGTTCTTTGCACCAGGATGGACAGGTGAATTTTAGACAAAACCAACATAACAGCTTTGCTGACAACTCTCAGGTCAGCTACACAACTACTCTCAGACATCTGACATGAACTCACATACTGGAGCTTCTAAAGCTTCTCATGGTATCATCTGGGACTGACTAATGTCTAAGGCTCATGGGGTTGCCCAGAATCACTGTGCACCAGAGCCGGGCCAAGCCACCCTGTCCATTGCATGGGGACAATCCTGGGCACATCTCTGGCCAACGCTGAAGGACCTCAGTACCTTTAAAGACTAGCTCCATCTGAAGGGATACAGCATTACCATCTGTGTGAGGAGTCATGTCAGGGTCAGGGCTCTGAGATAAGTTGTCCCTACACAGCCAGTTGTTGGATCTGCTACACATTGATATTTCTATACAAATAGACTCAGAAGCTGCTCACATCAGCATTTAGCTGGAGGAAATCCCAGCAACGAGCCCACCGGGATCAGGGGAATCAAAGTGTTACTAATAAAGAGCCATTTCTCACCTCCCAGATCCACACTCCAAACAGTAGGACGCAAGAGGGAGGATTTCTCATAAACCGAATGATTCCAGCAGGAAATGGCACATTTAGCATTTCTTTCATGACTTTCTTTCCACCACATTTCCTCCATGCCCTCTCTCAAGCTCTGTCAATGGTAGCACACTGTCTCTGTGAACAGATCCCTTCATTTTTAAGAGTAGTGCTGTGCACTCCTGCCAAAGGAACCTCATTGGTCCCTCATGTGGCCACAGTCATGTCCTCTCCAATATATCCTTGCAAATCACAGTGGCACCAGATTAAGCCTTTGGCCATGTTATTTCGTGAGGTTTACTCATCACAAATGTTGACAGTAAGGATCAGCTTTAAGTAATAAACCAGAAAACCAATTCCCTTCCATATATTCCACAAAATCCTGTTGCTCCCTTCAGGAGAAAGCATGCTGCAGAGCATTATTGTACAGCACAAGAGGAAATCACTCTTTGGATTTGGAAAGTCGATATTAATGGGCTCAGACTGCAGTCGAGGGCATGTTCATTTTGCAATTGAGTTACTTTCCCTGATACACTCTTGATTCCATTTTCCTGGCAAATTGTGATGGCTAATAAATTGCAATAACTTCAAGTTTACATTATGACTTGCAGAAGATTATTTTGGGCAGTAATGACATTCCCAAAGTGGAGGGTCTCTCCAGTGAAATATCTGGCATATGGAAGCAATTCACTATTTACAGATTCAGATGAAACATACATATTACTGATGAAGAAACCATGTTTTGATAAGATAATAGGCAGACGTATATCTTAAAGGGGAGAAAATGTGAAGCTCCTAATGTCTTCTAGGAAGTCATGCTTCTCCCAGAGCTTACTGAGACCAATAGAGTGAGTCCTCCAGGTTTCACTGGGGTTGAAGATCAAGTTTTCAGCCTCCTCACAAGAGGAACATGTTCTGGGTCAGCTCACTCCATCTCAGAACACTTTATCCTAAAATAATATTCCAGCCTCCCACTTATTATATGCTGAAATCTGTTTATTTCCTCTAATATCCCACTCTCTCTCACTGTCTCCTTTTGAAACCCTCAGGGCAACTGAAGCGAGAATTTTAATTTTATTGAGCTATTTGTCAAAGGTTTTTTCCTACTTTTTTCAGATGCTGTTTACACAGAGCAGCCTTCATCCCTGATCCCTTTTGGTTTGTCTTTTACTTCTCAGGCGTTTCCTAGCTGCTGTGCTTGGGCTCCACCTTGTCATGTAAATCCAATTTAATTTGCACAGTTCTGCTTGACTGGGGCTGTTTTCTAATAAATTCAAGCTCCGTGAAAAATTCCAAACAGGTGATACACTCAGAGGCAGCAGCTCCTAACAGTTTGTGGGAAGGATCTTCAAAACATTCTCTGGGAGGAGGCAGGTGGCTTTGGGGGCCGATTGGCCTTTTACTTCAAATACTGACTTTTAATTACCAACAGCTAAACCTTGTTTTCCTGTATGATCCATTGCTGCCTGAAAATCCATTTTGTCCTGGGGTTATTGACACAGTTGGAAAACTTACTATGTTTACTCCATTTGAGAAAACAGTTTAGTTTTCATGCATTAATTTCAAACCAAGACTATGTTCATACTGCAAGCTCAAATTCTATCCTTCTTCATCCCTCTCTTTAAAAGGGAGTTGTTTTCTGAAACTTCTAGTGCAGAGATGACAACATGCAGGAAACAAGAATGAAGAATAGATTTATTTAATGGTTTTATGTTTTTAATCCTTAACAGTGGGTGAAATTTTGGAAATACTCAATAAACTAAATAGCAAAAATCCTCTTTGCAAAATGGGGGTGGTTGATCCTACAAGCCCCAGTAAAACACCCTGAGATGCCAAGCAGGATCAGAAGTGGGTCATAAGAGAAATAAGTGAGCACTGTGCCCTGCCCAGCCTAACATGGACCAGGAAATCAGAGCCTAAAAATCTCCTTCTGCTACAGGCAGGGTCTGGGATGCTTCTGAGCAGTGCCTACAAACAGAAAAGCCCCCTTTGCTTCATGGCCCACATCTCACTGTAGGCTGTTGCCTCCCTACTAACCTATTTTTGGCTGCAGGCTCAGCCCCAAGCACAGGTTAGGTGATCCACATGGCTTAGTCAGCCAAGCAACTGCTGCACTGCCTCAGCTCTGAACTGGGCTTGATCCTTTGTGAAGCACCTCCAAAAATAGCAGCATTACATACCTCAGGTACAAGAGGCCAGCCTGAGGTTTATGTGGCATTTATCTACTCTCCTGTGCAAAGAAAACTCAAAAAAATCCCAAGAAATCCGCAGAAGAAAAAGCCCCAGCTTTTGTTCCTCTTGGTCAATAAAACCAAAAATAGTCCTCTAACAGCTTTGTAAATAATCACAGGGCACCATAAGAGTGCAGGTGATTTATTGGCACTTAACATTACAGGGGTGACAGAAAGCACTGCAATAGTCAAGTACCACGGTCATGGCTATTACAAACATTTTTTTAAAAGGGGTTTATTACAGAGCTGTAAAAGTAAGCTCTAGGTTAGAAGTTGGCATGTGAGTTCTCTGCACCTTTGAAGTATTTATTGACAGTAGAAATCTTGAAAGGAAAAAAGTATCAATTTGGAAACTATGGTTTCATCAGACTTTGAATAGCAAGCGTAAAAAGGAAAGGAGATAAGAAAGGAGAGAAAAAAGAGAGGGAGCCATGCTGATAGGATGAATAATATCCACCAAATCATTTTCCAGGGAGATCTTTTGAGTTCACCTTTTTCCATCCTAAGTGACTTACAAAGCAGTGGTTTCTACCAAGTTTCTCCATCTTTCAAAATATTTGCCCAGCCATTTCCAGGCAGTTATTGGTGTGTAATTTACAGCTTTTCACAGCAGGGAATGCAACTCGCCCTGAGGTAACACATGCCATTGAGAGCTTCTGGGAGAGCTGCAGCTCTCCTGGCTCCCTGCTTTCACCAGAGGAAGAGGAATTTGTGTCCAAGCGGATCAGCCCTGCCAGGTTACACATTGGCAAGAGCAAGAGGTAAATCCCACCTGGCCTGATTCTCCAGCCAGTGCTGGAGCTTCAGAAGTCTAGTCCAGGCACAGGGGGCTGTTTTTCCATCCCTGCAAGCACTAGTCAAATGTAGGTACCTCTCAGATTTCAAATCCAGAAGAGACCACTGGGAGCTTCCTGCACAGGAAAGGCCATTCCATTTTTTAGTTAAATGTCATCACAGCACCCCTCCTGCTCACAAGCTCACCTACACAACATTTCTGTACCATGAATTAGGGACACTGGAGCATCCCTGGGAAGTCCTGTGCTGAATAGTACCTCTTAAGGTAATTAGAGGAAAGGGTTGCACATAAAACACTTGGGAATGGGTTACCATCCAGGAGGACAGCAAGGAAATATTAACTCCTCCATTGGCAGCATCCAAGTTTACACTCTGAGCATGTTGCAGCTTGGCATCCCATTTTGAAGGCTTGCACATGCCCACCCGCACTTGGTGGGTCACTGAACTTGGATCAGAGAGACAAGAAGCTGTCTTCATTCACTGTCTTGCTGCTCCAGGGCAAATCTCACAGTGAAACCTACTTGGATGGGAGAAATTATCTGGAAAATCAGCTTGGAACATCTTAAAGCAAGTGGTGAAGATGAACCACACCTCGAGCAGGCAGTGCAGGAGAGGAGACACTGATTAACATCTGCCAGCAGCCTGACCTGACTCCCTGGGAAGATGATGCTATTTTTGTCTGCCCTTTCCATAGCCACACTCACCACTGAAACCTTCCCACGTGCTGAATTATGGGCTGGATGGAAGAGTCCAGCTTGGAGCAGATGTTTATCTAATTTGCTTCCACATTTTTTTAAATGTTTCACATGTGAAAATGATAAACATGGATGTCCAAAGTCTAATTAACATCCCCACTGGTAAGCTGGATGTGTTTTATCTTTAAAACAGAGTGACACCAGCTTCCTTTGTAACACACATGAATCCCAGAGGGAGCAATCAGAAATAACGCAGTGATGCTGTTAAGAATCATTTATTATTATTACTATTATTATTAGTGTTAGCTTGGGTGAATCAACTCAGTAAGACCAACACAACTTCTGTGAATAAGTTAAAGTCTATTTTAAAGTCTTGAATAAGACTTTGATGGGACTAAGTGTAAAAACCTGCATATGGGTAAGATGCAATTCTGGAATTTTGACAAGGGCATTTGACCAACCCAAAAAAATCCATGCATCAAACTGTCATCATCCCCGAATGTGCATGCCTCAGATTTTCCAGTTCAGTAAGGTTATAGAACATTACATCTTTTTATGTATTTAAAAGTGAGAGTTAAAATATAATTATAATATTAAAACATTATAAAATAAAAAGCTTACTTTTTATAAGCTCGCCACACTGGAAAATTTGAGGCACAACAATCTTTTCTATAGCAGTCTCAATATTATGGTTCCAAGTTCCTCACACCTTGTAACATAATTAAGTGTCCTCCTGAATATTTTGTCGTGCTTTAATTTTTGCAGACTATGGCCAGGAATGGCTGGTCAGGCTCCACTCTCTCCAACCGTCCTGACACTTGGTGGTTTGGAAATAGATTGCTCCAAGAGCAAGTATGAGAAGTGAGCCCTAGGGGTAGCTTTGGCTCTGTAAACTCACTGCACACAGAGAAAGAGAGAGAGTGATCAGAAATATTTTTTTACCAGATGCAAATGTGCAAGCAGGTGCCAAAGTGTTCTAACTACATGACTTTATTTAGCCTGGTGACAAAATCACCCCTTGTGCAGGAAGATACAGAAGTTCAAAGCAATAGGTAAGGGTTTTCAGTTTAAGCAAATCCTAAATAAGTTATTTATCAGAGGGAACAGCATTAATATACATATAAAATCTTTAACAAAATGTTATCCCTGAGGTCACGTGCCTGAACTGTTTTCTTTTTCTTATGTTCTATCAGTGTTTTCAGATGTCTGTATCCTGCAGCTGTGGTTCCCATGTAAGCTTGGTCCATGCTGCCAGTCCTGTGGCAAAGGAATATCAGCACCTCATGACCACTTGTTGGAAACTGGTTATTCTTTGGCTCAAAAGCTTGTGCATCTCTGAACATCTGGGCTGAAGAGGTTTGTGAAGTAAATCAAAACAAGTTACAGGAAATTCTAGACATGGCAAAGATTCTTTGCAAGAAGTACTGTGCTGGTTTTGGCTGGGGTAGAGTTAATTTTCTTCATGGTAGCTGGTATGGGGCTGTGTTTTGGACTTGTGCTGAAAAAAGCAGATGGAATGTTCAGAGTGATAGTGTTTGCCTTCCCAAGTCACTGTTACACATGATGGAACCCTCTTTTCCTGGAGATGGCTGAACACTTTCCCGCTCATGGGAATTAATTCCTTGGTTTGTTTTGTTTGCACACATGGCTGTGCTTTAGCTATTAAACCATCTCTATCTTAGTCCATGAGTTCTTACCATTCCAATTCTCTCCCCCATCCCACCATGGGGAGTGGGTAAAAAGCTGGGTGGGGCTTAGTTGCCATCTGGGGTTTAACCACAAGGGTCTTGCATGTCAAAATCTCTCCAATTATGAACCCAGGGCTTTACTAAAGGAACGTAGAAGATGTTTGGAATATTGATTAGAGCATTCTGCACCCTAAGGACACCCCATCCTCCCTATTTATTTGTCATTCTCTTTCTTTCTGGCTCTGTGGACCAGATTATGCAAGCAGAGTTTCCTCTCAGGACTCACGGTCTACAGTCGTGATGAAATCAAATCTTGAATTCTCAGGGTCTATGTGGGCCATGATGTGGACCTGTAAACCAAGGGATGGAGTGGAGAGAAGGACAGAAAGGTTATCCTGTCTTGCCCAAATAGGGAAGAGACTAAATGCATCTGACTGGGCAGGCAGGGAACTCAGTCCTGCTTCCCAGATAAAACAGCGTGTGCTGACTCCGTACCATTCCTCCATAGAGCCTGGTTGTCTTTGTAAGAAAATTCTGGAAGGCGGTCAAAGAAGAGCTCCAAGAGGCTCCAGTATGCCCCAGTTTCTGGATAATGAGATTGCATTGACTGTTTCCCTTTTGATCCATTCCCAACTGATCCTACTATGACAAGTTAGGATGGATAAAAATAATCTGCAGAATGTCCAGGGCTGACTCTTAGGGAGTGCCATGAAGAACGATACTCAGATTTTGGAAGACTGAGTGGAACGTTCCAATTCTTCCCAAAATATACAGTGGAAATATTTGGGCTCAGAAAGAATGACTACAGCCAGGGCAGCAAGAGAAACAGTCCTAGTGCTGGCAATGCTGGAGAGGCTGAGAGCTGACTCAGAAAGAGAATTATCTTTCATGCTGCCGATCGCAACGTCCTTGCCTGGCCTTTGGTGCTGCATTTCACTAGTGCACTGAAAGCCAAATCCTCAGCTATGGGTCAAGCCAAAGAGAATAGGCTTGAACGTGGGGCAACTGGCAGCAAAAAGATTTCTCCAGACACTGACTATGGGCCAGAGGTGAGCTGATTCCTGATTGTTATTGCAGGCTGAGAGGTGTGGTGTGCTTGGCAGCTGCTGTTTCCATTGGCTTGCATGGGCTGGATGGGGGAAAGCAGAGAGGCAAATTCATCCAGGCCACTGTCTGCAGCTGACTTCTAAACGAACCTTTCAGTGGGACAGGCTTACCTGGTCCTTTGTTCCTTTGCACAAGAGGTCACCGTATATTGATGATGTATTTTTCACAAGGATGTTACAGCACCAAAAATCACAGGAGAGAGTAGTTTCTTTTTCCTTGTTTTCTTATTCTGTTCTATCCAAACCATCATATGGAGTTCCTTGGTGTTTTGTTAAAAAACTTGGACCAAAGACAATGAACTCTTTCCTGTAGTTGACCATACACCTCTGCAGAGCCTCTGCACTTTTCATGTGTCACCATAAAACAATTAGGCACTAATAATCAAGTTATTAGCCACTAATAATCAGTTAAATTAATAGATTACAATTGGCGTCCCATCAAGGTGCCACCTGGGCATCAAGGCAAAGCACCTTCTCAGATCAACATCGACATATATAAGACCAATAGCATGAGACTACAAAAGTTATTCTTTCAATTTGTGGGAATTTAATGCAGGTGGCAGCCAGAAGACCAACTACTCTTTTCCTTTTGCCCTTTGCCATTATCTAAATATGAATTAGGAAGAGGAATTTCAGACAACTTATTCCAAAAGAGGCAATGTGTTTTGGGGCATGTCCCACCCATCTCATCAAATCAGGCAATCAGCTAAGGACCAGAGCTGATTTTATGGCCATACATCCTAATTGCCTTCCCATGGCAACCAGTCATAAAAGGAAAAACAGAATCAAACATGCATCCAGGAAACATACTCAAGTCCCACTGTGTGGGCATCACCATGGGCTTACTCCAAAGAGATGTGATGGTGATGGTATTTATGAGACTTACTTTTCCCCACCCTCAGTGTTCAATTTTACTATTTTTGATCATCAGGCAGGAAAACATAAATAAAATCTTCTTAATGTCCCGGTCATTTTTCAAGCAGGAAGTGACACAGGTTGACACCCAGCCATTAATTTGACATGGGGTAGTAAAATCATTTGATTCTGCTGGCAGAATTTTACAGGAATTAACCAGCTTGAATATTTATGGTCAACATATTGCTTTCACTGTAAAGACTAGTATAAAAAAAATGGAGCATTATCATTATTTATTGCAAAGGGAAAAGGACATTACTAATTGACTTATGGAAACAGTAATTTTGGAAACTTTTGCTTTTCTGTAAATATCCCCCCCCCAATTTTACTCTAATTTTAAAATTGTTCACAAAAGGGTGTTTTGGGAGAAGCAGATACTGTAAAGAGGCATAGAGAAATGGGTGGGTTTTAGTGGTGTGTGAACTTTGCTCCCAGAGAATGAGTACACGTGCTACAGCCAAGATGGTAATGGCCATAGGTCAAGTATCCAAGGGTTTGTTATTGTCTAGTTATCCAATGAAACATAAGAGAGTCAGGGAGATATTTGGGCTTGATGAACACCTTCAGCCAGGCCAGGGAGAAGAAAGGACTAAAGAGGCTATAGTCTGCTTGTCATAGGCCTACATTCTAATCCCATCACACTCTTAGCACAACCACCCAAGGCCAGGGAAGGGCTCTTCACAGAACACGCTGAGTTGGAAAGGAGCCACAAAGGATCATGAAGTCCCACTCTTAGCCCGGCACAGGACCATCCCCAGGAATCTCCCAATGTGCCCGAGGGCATCTTATGCACCCAGACTCTGGATTGCATCCCCCTGGTCCTGTACTGCAAAGTTTAGCCAGCACACACCCTATTACTTCCTTCTGTTAAGCAAACCCTTTACATGCATGAGGAATCTCTCCCCAAGTAAAAGTTTGCAGCCCATGCTCTCACTCGTAGGCATATTAGAAGAACAACCGTGGTTGTGTGTGTGGAGGGGAACCCCGCCAAGGAGCAGTTGTGTACATTTCTCTCTGCAGCAGGCTCCAGCCCTGGGTGGCAGTGGAGTGGGGCTGCACTGTCAATAAGGAGGTGACATTTTCCCTCCAGCTGGGGGGAAAATGGAGGGTGAGAGGAAGCACATGGAGATCCTTATCAGGCTGCAGTCAATAGCACCACATCAAGCCGTGTGCCTGACATATTAGACACCCTCCTGAGATGAGCCAGCTGACCCAAGCCGGTGTTCCCTGCACAGCCTGGCCAGCTCCCCCCATAAGGGTCACTCCATGCAGGGGCCAGGTCCTTACACCACCACCCTGCTCCTTCATGCTCAGGCACTGTCTTGCTCACTCAGCCTTGATAGTTGTATTCCCAGCACTACTTAAAATGCTGCAGAGAGGGCAGGGAGATCTTCCCAGCACCTCCAGACAGGAGTGAAACCTCGATGCTTGCACAACCAGCCTCACCAAGAGGTGACCAAAGTACTACTGATCAGCAGATGAGGGATGATACTGGAGTGCCTGGGAAAGGATGAGCTGCCAGAAGAGGACAGCAGATCCCACAGCAATCACCCTTGTTCCTTCAGCTTGGGCTCCAGGACCATGTGCACCCAGCTGTGAGCCACCTTCAGCACAAGGAGCACCACAACTGATGCATCCAAATTGATTGCTACAGCACCTGCACTAATAAGGTGAGAGCAACGTTAATTATTATGGGCATAGCTGTGCATTAACAGGCTGAGGTGACTTCTGGCTTACATCCCATCATCACAGAGCAAGGCAGAGCCAGTTCTGATCTGCAGGCAGAGCCAAAAGCCCATTGCTGTTCTAGTGCCTGTACTTCCTCTGCGACGCCTCATGGCCAAAATTCCTGCACGAATCGACCCACAGTAAGGGGGCCTCTGCACCAAGGAGATTTATATGCTCAACAGCAGGAGATTTCAGGGGAGCAGATGTAGAGAGAGAGGGTCATGCAAGGTCATGTTGGAAATATATGGCAGAAGCAAGAGCTTAGCCCTTTTGAACTAAATTCTTGCTCAATGGCAAAGCCATGAGACCATCCTTCCTCTTAAGAGTTTTTCCATGCCCTAACAAGCCTGGTGAGGAACTTAATGACATCTGTGTGTTCTTGTCTGAGCAAGGACCTCATGATTTGGCTGTATGCCATGAAAAAAAGATGTCCAAAAGTTATGAAAATAAAGGTATTTATCTTCATTGTTAGATGCAGAGACTGAGCCTTTTATTTCCCTCTCTTGGAGGATTAAGCTCACAGATTTACAAAGAACTGGTTGATTACCAAAATAAATACATCGCCATGCCAATTTATAGGACACAAATGTAGGAAACCCATCCAACCAAATCAGGCAAAGTGTAATTCATGTGAGAGCCCTCAGCATGTGCAAAGGGCACAGTGCATGTGGAACAAAGTACATAGGGAAAACATGCTAGAAACCTCTATCTGTGGGAACAATTCCCAGTGCAGTGTACAATGGAGCTATAAAATAAATGGCTTGGCTCTCCACTGGAAGCAAAGCCCAACTGTTCTCAATGAGAAGGAGGATCATGTATCTTTATAATGAGAATTCAGTCATTTTTAAATGTTGGCTTTGCTCGTATCACCACCAAATCTGTCTGCAGAGCTGACAGGCTGCAGACTTCATTTGGATTTCTAACTGTGATTATACATGGCAGTGATGGATACCACAGGGTTTTCTGGGGCTTAGGGTTTGGGGCTGGCTTTTGTTTTTCAGTTGTTTGGGGCTTGGGATTGAGTGAGGTGGTGGAGTATTTTTAGTGTCACTGTCCAATGAGGCTTAAAGAGCTCTTTACTCATTTTAGTAGTTCTGATAATGCACACAGATGAAAGCAGACCCTGAACAAGTTCTTCTTTATATTGGCAAAGCTGCCCTTCTGTGATGAAACTCAAGAGCAGTTTTTGCTTTCAGTGCACGTTGAGGTGGAGCAGAACGTATTTACTGAGCTTGAACATACCATTGCCCTCAGAGGTGTAAGCACCACCCTTTGCAGCAAAGGTGATCCTCAGAGCACTAAAACATCTGCTTGCTCAGTGAAAAAACAACCCCACAATCATGTTAACATTCATGAGCATGGCATATTCAGGAGTTAAGGGTCCTTTCCTCTCTTTTGTTTCTTACAATGCAGAATCACTTGTTATAGTCCACAAAGGAATGATGAATTTCACAGTCATATCAGCTCCTGTCACAGTTCAACCTGAATGAAGAAATCTGAAGTTGTCCATTAGAAAATGAGGCAGTCTTTATACAAGGCTTAAAGCCCCACTTGGAAGCTGTTCTTTCCCAGTCCTGCAGTCCACCTCAGACTGCAAGGCTAGAGACAAGCAGAGAACTTGTATTACAGTGGATGCAAAGCAAGAAACTATAGCAGCACAGAGCAGTGATGTCCAAGACTTTACAGGAAACAGGCACAGGGAGGGTATTTATAATTTTAAAAGTTAATTTCTCCAAATCTTTGCTCCTCCTATTAAGACTAAAAAGCAGAAGGTCATCTGGTTGCTGCTGGGGAAACCAAGTCAATGTTATGATCTCTAGGCACCACAGCCCAGTCTCCAGTGGGAAAGTCAAGTGGCATAATTTTGACTTCTATACAAGGCAGTTCTCCACATAACATGGGGGTAACATCCCTGAATTTGTGACATGAGACATTTGGAAGCAGCAACCCACCTATTAGCCTGATTTAGGGCACTGTTAGACAGATTGGAGCTTCAGCACTTGAGAAAGAGGTGGCTGACTGGACTATTGGAGCAATAGAGACAAGTTCAATGCATCCAATTCAGTGAAGTGATGACGTGCGTGGAGTTTACAGCATGTTCTTTGCAAGTGGACATGAAGCAGCTCATAAAACTGTCTCAGATCAGTTGCCAAGCTCAAATGTTCTCAGTTGAGATGATCTGATGCAGTATGGGGCTGGATCTCAGCAAAGAGGATCTCTCCCTTCTTCAGAGCATTGAGTGGTCCAAGGCACACCAGCTCTGCACAGGAGCTGGATAATACTTTGGATTCCGGCCTACTGTGGCCTTCAGAGCAGCAGCACATAGCCAGGTAGCATATCTCAGGAACATCTAGACCATCTCACAGTCCTTGAGGTGATGGGAACACACCAAGTTAGAATCATAAAGTCGTTAAGGTTAGAAAAGACCTATAAGATCGAGTCCTACCATTAACCTGGATGCTGTTTGTTCTTGGTGCAGGGGTGGAAGGCTGGTTGCAATACTTCCGAGACTCCCATCCCAGCAGTGAATATCATCCTGCCACTACACTAACAGAAAATTTAAAGGCAATAATGACAAGTCCACACTTCAAATCAAACAAAAGCACAGATTTCCCACAGTTAGCTCAGCAGCACACAGCTGTATTTCTCCCAGCACCCCAGCTAAGTGCTGCTGTGGCACAGACCAGCTGCAAGTGTTTTGTAAAGGAAAGGGCACAGCAAAGCCAAGCAGGGCTCCAGCTCTCCCTA
The DNA here is from genome assembly GCF_009829145.1 of Chiroxiphia lanceolata. NCBI lineage: Eukaryota > Metazoa > Chordata > Aves > Passeriformes > Pipridae > Chiroxiphia > Chiroxiphia lanceolata. The sequence continues at coordinate 9,897,126 of NC_045645.1, read as the reverse complement.
GCAGCATGTCAACTGCTTCAAATCAGCAGTCCTGCCCGAGCTTTAGCCATCTGTGCACAGGCCTTGAGGCCAAAATGAGAGGAGCCTTCCCAGTTGCAGCTTTTGGAGGAGGCCAAAGTCTCTGTATATTGTGAGCTGTGAAATATATGAACTCCCAGGCTTTACATGAGCCTCACTCTTCTGTGCAATATCACATGGCTTTTGGATTTGTCTGCCCTGTCCACCTCTCCCATGTGTTTCCAATAATTGCTTACATATGGAGGGGTTTCTTTTGTTTGCCCTTAGAAGGGACACACTGTTGTTCCCCGTCCTTAGATGAGGCCACAGAAGCACACATCATTTTTATTGGTGTATTTTATTGCCCCTACTTCTTTACAGCACATGCCACTGATCTCCCCAGCCTTCCCTTTCAGTCCACTGTTTAGCCCTGCCTCTGTTAGGTCTCCTCATTCCCCATCTTTTCTCAGTCAAAACAGGGGCCCCTAATTAAGAGAATGCCTTATAAATCTCTCCGCATCCAAATAAGATCCAGAGCCTGGCTGGGGAGACGGATCTGGAGACAGTGGGTAGGTCTGGCATTCCTCATGTTGCACACAGGCTTTCTTTAGCATCACTCTGCTTGGCACATGAGCTTGGGTTTCGGCACTGGCAGCCAGCGCTGAGACCCAAGCTCACGTGCCCACCATTTATAGTAAGCAAGAGGAATGGGCTGGAGACCACCCACTTGGACCCAAAACTTTGGTTATGCAGAGAAAAGACCCAAATTGGGATGCTGACCCTGTAGAAGAGGAAGACACATCATCTAAAGCTTCCTTGCAGGACCTTGGGGTTCACACTGGTAGGAGAGATGGGTAGCAATCTCTCTCCCAAAAAGCTGGAGATGTGGCCAACAGACCCTTGGGGCAGGAGGTGAGCTGCATTCAGAGGTTGTTCTTCTTCTTCTAGGGCATAGTCTACCCTCAAAACTCTCCAAACCCACCCAAAAAACCAGGATGGATGCTTCTGCTATGAAGTTCTGCCTGGATATAGCCTTGTACCCAGTTTCACACTGACTGGTGCAAGGCAGCTCCCAGCTCAGCACACTCATCCCATACATAGCTGATCACCCAAGCCCCCATGGAAACCAAGTTTGCCTTGGTTTGGGGCTCCTGGGTTGCTCTCTGCTCTTTCCATTGCTGCTGTGTATGCATAGGGAGCACAGGTCTTAACACAAGCAGGATCACTCTGTGGTGCCAACACCCTGTGACTTGCACATTGATTGGCCCAAATAATGTGTCTAAAGCAGAATGTGCCAGTATAACCCTGAAAACTCACAGTAACACCAAGCATCTTGCTGAAAACCTGCTTCTCATGGAAGAGTGATGTTGGAGGCCTATAATTCAAAAGACACAAAGGATAATAGTGGCCTGAGACAGAGAAACCTCACCTCACTGTATCACCACGCTGCTTTTGTCCGCAGCCTTGACTTTTGATCAATACTATGCCTGCCCAGGGACTCAAGCTCAGCCTGTAGTGGTGTCTCTGCATTACACTCGCACACAATAATTTCCTCCTTGTACACATTGCTGGAAACAGAGCTGGTGCCAGAATTCTCCGATACCAAATCCCTCCTTGGGCTGGTGCCCAGTACTCTGAAAAGGCCGGCAACATCTGGAAGCAGTGACACTGCACATCTGCAAGACCCTCAGAGTTACAGGATGGAGGGAGAACTACCTACAGGATTAGTTATGTTGATAATTAAATCTCAAATAGGAGGGCACTAGATGTACTCACCTTCCCTAACACCATAATACTTGAACTATTGCATGACCCGCACAGGATGCTGCAGCCGCTGTAAACAACCCTTGGGGTAGAAGTGGATGGAAATTTTACTTGCACTTGTAACAGAATTGCAGCTGGGGAGGCTGAACAGGTAGGATAAATCTAAAAAAAACCATCTCTAATTATCAAGGTCATGATTTTGAGTCTCTTATTCACATGGAGTAGTAACAAAGCAGATTATTTGCACTGATTATCAGCATGACCCAGGGGACTAGATCCAGGCTTTAACCCCAACCAGGACCTCTGGGACCAAACGAGGGTCATACATAGCTTTTTCAGGCTTCCCACAAACTTAGGAAACTCATTTTCTTCCTCAGACTTCACAAGACATGGCTTTCTACTGTACCCAGCAAGATAGCCTCATGCTTCTAATATACTGTTTTTCTGGATGCCTGGAATGGAGGAGCACAGAAGAATACCTTATGGTTTTATTGGAAACATTCCCTATTTAGACCTCTGGCATAATTTATACCACAAGATGCAAGATACCTTTCCTTCAAACCACATGACTCTATATCTTTAATGCACTTCTTTTTTTCTTTAAGTTATTTAAGTTTTTACTACTAATGAAGTCCTGACTTCCTGGCAGCAGGGTCAGATTTACCACAACGAAAGAGAAGGCAAGGGGGACTGTGAGCTCCCTCTGCAATTCCCCCAGCACTGCATCAGCATCACCCAGCCCATGCCATGGCAGAGGAGCTTTGCTCCACACCACAACCCACGCTCTGGCCTGGCCAGATTTTTGCAAACATGCACACATTTCACATCATTAGAAACCCTAGTGAAACCAGTGGGGCTGATCAGGCTCCTAATGCTCTGTTTGCTGCATTAAAGTGTCTGGGATTGGTGACAGGAGTTTTATCAAGTCAACCAAAAGTCAGAGAGTCCAGGAGAATTTAGAAAAGGATTACTTCAACTGCTGTATTTGTATACTACCACTTCCTATTTGACTCAAGATCTGTGAAATTTCAAAGAGGCATTACTTAACTTATCTATGTTCTTCTATTATTTTTACTTTATTTTAATGCAAAATCCACCCCTTGATAGCCAAGATCAGGGACCCTGAGCACCCCAGATACCCTGAGAGCTTGGGGAAATGTTTCCCCATGGAGATTCTGAACAGAAAAGTCATCTAGACCAACAAACCACTGCTGACACAGGCTATAAATTAGCAGGAGCCACCTGTGCACACTGCAAGAGCCATGCTCTGTACACAACACAAGACAGACAAAAATTTGCACAAAGAACGTTTAGAACCGTGATAAAACTCGAGGTAATGAGCCTTCCTGATGCTTATCTCTGATCTGAGAACTAGGCTCATTCCAGTTGTTTCCTAAGTCATCACAGATAAATACTGCTTTGCATTCTCAATGACCCCAATCCAAAGCTTTTCCAAAATCAGAAGCTCTCAGGGCAGCTTCAGTAGCATGTTTTGGAGAGGGTGGGGCAGATTTTTTGCTGTTTTTGCTAGTGAATAAACCCATTATGTGGACACCCAGCATTGAAATGATGAGAGATCTGGGTTCAAAACAAGGTTTTTGTTTCACTGTAAATCCTATTTATGGCTTAGGGTGCAGCTGATACGCCGTTAGCTTTTATTTCATTGATAATTCTGTGATTGTAGTTGAAACCTTGCAACTTAATGAGCTGATGTTATTACTCATACTGTGTGGCCATCTGGAACCAGTTTGGTCAGACAGCCCAAAGCACCACCAGCCACCTGTAATGCATTAAGCCTCAGCACAGTACCAGCTCCATGGATTGGAAAAGCCAGGCCTGCATAAATACTAACCTGTGAGAATGTAATTGGAGAAGTGATATTTAAGAACTTATAGTTTGCCAGAAACGCTCATTCTCAGGGGAATGTATGCAGAGGCTTAAAGTTTAAAGCCTAGAGGTTTTTAGTTTCAACATTGTGAATCAAGAAAATCATTGCATATGGATGTTGTTGGACTGTCCAAGCTGCCAGGTCTGTCCAAACAGACCAAGCTATGCCAGGGCTTTTCAAAACCAAGGTTCCCTCCTCACACCTGAGCCTCACACTGCACATGTTGCTTATTACTGAGGTACCATCTCCAGACATCGCTCCAAAGGGACTGAAGAAATAAGGACTAAATGCTCCACAATGCTTTACAGTCACAGAGAATGTGCTGCTGCCACAATCAGCAAAAAAAATAATAATCACTACAGAGCTCTCGTGTGGATAGCAGATAACACCCAATAATTTGGAAAAGCACAAACCAGCATCTAAATATCCCAGCAAAATATTCTACTGAATACTGTGACCAGACACGAGCTGCCTCCGGGTCAAAAGAGAAGCGGAGCAGCTACCTTACCTGGAATTCCCTGCTGTGTCCCAGGCAGGCCCATCCGTGGTGGCCTTCTCCCAGGAGAGCACATGAGCTGGAGTTGCTGGTGGCTCTGGCACTGATGCACCAAAAAGGTGTCTGTGTTGGCAGAGACATAAATTAGTGTGGCTAATTAGAACGGTAATTAACATGGCTCCTCTCTGCTCATTGCTGATTTGCACCAGCTGGGGATATGAATCACTACTCAGATTTCAGAGATTTGGGTAAAATACAATTCACGTAAAATGTATTTTTTTTCTTTTGATATTTCCAAATCTTTTTGGCATTTCAATGGTAAAATATATATTGGGAATTGTTTTCCACACTTTTCTGACGTGAACACTGATGGCTGCAACTCAGACAGGCTGTGACATCGACTAAGAGCAGTTTTCCTGGCTGTTTTCCAGTGGCTCAAGGACAATGGTTTCTCCTGATGGGACTTGATGGAGTTGGGCTTCATGATCTTTATGGGTCCCATCCAATTTGAGATATTCTATGATTCTAAAGCCCCTAGTTCAGTTAAAGACACACGAAGCTCTGATGCTTCAAAGTAGGAATATAAATCCAAAGAAATGGAGATGGCTCAGCTCCTGGAAGGGTTTCCATTTCTTTTCTTCCCCTCTTTGTCCTGCACAGGGGAACTTTGCAGAGCAAATAAACAGGAGGTCCAGTAAATATAGGCCTGTATGAAGACATGACTGGATACACAAGCATTTTGTCTTAGAAGAGACCCTTAAATGTTTTATAAGTTCCATGTAAACATATAAATATGGCATTTGTGTGAAAATCACATTTTATTCAGCATTATGTGCATTTTACACACACAGGATACTGCACAAGGGCTCAGCGTGGCCATCATATCCATATGTCTTGCCTGGGTTAAATTGTGTTTTTTTTATTTATTTATTTTAGTGCATTTTGGTGACAGAAATTTATCTGTTTTAGATGAAGGCTGCAAGTACCTTTTTTCTTCCCCCCCCAGTGTAATCCTCAAGTGCTTTGAAATTCACAAAGAGTCATAAAAAAAAAAAATGGACCAAGGAGAATTTTTTCGGATCTGGTTTTGATATAAGTGGTGCAATGCAATATTAAAAAGCACATATAGAAAGCCCACGATAACAGCGAAAATGTGAGGAGGTTTCATTTTAAACCCCAAAGTGTGGTGGATATATTAAGTAAGAGTTGGGGAGGGTCATGCATTCCTCACACATAGATGCTTTCCAATCCCATCTGCATCTGGAAAACACCCCAATCTTTTCCTGCCCCATCCCCATGGCCAGGTAGGAGCCGCAGCGGAAGTGTCACATCCCATTTCCATGTCCTTGAAGAAGAGGGCCATGTTGACTAAGGCCCCTGAGACCCACCACAGAACATGGGAAACAAAAACAAGTCCTGAAAGAAGGGCTGAATTTCCATGTGGATGTGCAGAAGATGGATTCAGCAACTCTTTTCATTTATTTTCTTTGTTCCCTGTCAGAATAGATTATGATGCAAATCTTTCTGACTCGCAGACAGTCTTTTTTCTTGTGGGACAGTAGATACTTATTTCTTCATGATCCTTCAGCCTCCTTTTTTTTCCAAATTTCAGCGGATTTTTCAGTATTTTGTGGTGGGGTTTTGAGTAATTCCATGCATAGAGCTGTCCAAGGAATTTTTCTTCGCAATAGTTCTTCGTGGGTTGACTTCCTGCAAACATACTTGAGTGAGAGCTCCATCAAAAATTCTAGTGTCTCTTAAGCTGGGTGAAGATTAAGATGGGAGGATAAAAACCCACAAAAATTTTGAAGCTTTCACGAAAACATTTAGAAAAATTACTGAAAATTCACCATATTTTCTGGGAAATTATTATTGAAGAAAAACCAATCAAAAAACAAAACAGCAATGTTCTACCTTTTCCCTGAAATGTATTTGTGGCTTGGACTGTGATAGAAATCTCTTTTGCCAAAATTTTGTTCGTCTGAGCATCCATAACTCCATTTATATGGAGGCAACAGGAAGATATCCCATACAATCTAACCTAGTGGAAGGTGTTGCCCATGGTGAGGGAGTTGGAACTAGGTGATCTTTAAGGTCCCTTTCAACCCAAACCAATCTATAATTCTGTGATGATCCCTTACAAATGCTGCTTGCTGTTGAAAACCTTGGGCTTCTACCCTACCTCTGAACCTCCAACTAAGTCCTACTTCTTCCCTACTTTTTATTTCAGGTCGCCTTATCCAAGGTGTGCATCCCACACATCCTATATATTCTCTGACCATGTCAGCATCTTCCTAACCCCCTCCATTGCTATTCCAACCATATTTCTTTGATATATAAGATCTCTGAGGCTGGGATGGAAAGAAATTTTCAAAATTTCTTTCACACTTAATCAGCCTCAGGAAAAAAAATAAAAAGAGAAAAAGAAAACAAAAATAAAGCACGATTCTTGGGAAGCTCAGTTTGGAAAACATCAGTCACAACACCCTGAAATCCTCCCTCTCACTGATAACTGTGACAGTGAACAGTGCCACCAGCTCACAGCTGGTGACAGCCCCTGTTCCGTGTGCGTCCCCACAGTGACATCAGGGACAGAGCTTATTTCAGTTCTCTCCAAACAGATATTTGGCTTCCTTTAGGACAGGGATGCCCAAGCACAACCTGCAGCAGATGTGTTCCCATTGGACCCAGGAGCTGCCCTTAGACTGGGATTCAAATGAAGACAATCTTTGCTTTGCCATGGTATCTCATCTAAACTACTTGGATTTGCTCTAGGAATAACAAAAATGTCTTGCCTCTGCATTTTTATTCATTCACAGCTCAGATTTCCCAGAGCTCAGAAGTGTGGGCATGCAGGCGCTGCTCACAGTCAGCTCAGCATTTGGCTGTCAGGATAAAATTCAACCTACACTCAATGCCTACGAGGAAAGAAAAATAAGGAAACCCATCTAGATTAACTGCCTCACCCCACGTCCCACAAGTTTTCATTCACAGCTTTCACTGCCAGCATTGCACCATTACAAACTGAATGGTTCAAAGCTTTGTTTCTCCAGAGGCTTTTTCTTTCATATAAAATACAGGTTACTACAATGCATCCCTGTGGCACCGTGCCAGCCACCATCAGCCATCTGCACACACCACAGAAAGAAACTCACTTGTGCTTATCCAAAAAAAAAGGGGGAAAAGTTCATTCATGGACTGCACAGTGTTAAGTGGAGGTACAAGGGTTGTCTCTGTCCTCCTCAGGGTCACCTCCAAACCTCAACAGCATCTGGGCCATCTGACTTATCTCAAATCTGTCCTACGTGCTTCTGTGGTTTTTTCCAGCTCTCCCTAAAGCAAAACATCCCCCACTACGCAACCCCAAATTTCTAGGCTCATGTCTCTGCAGAGAAACCAAAGCTGCCTCAGCTTTTCCCAGTAGCTGCCTTCTCCTGTTACAAGACTTGCACCTTGCTTTCATTCGCAGGGGCTTGGAACTAAATGATCCCTTCCCACCTAAACCATTCTAGGATTCTATTATTTAGACCCTAAATCACTCTATGTGCACCTCCCCACATGAATTTGCCTGTGCAGCCCAGCACCAGGGAGAAACTGGGGAGCAGGGCAGGGATTTCCAGCCTCCTTCAGTTATCACAATAAACCACTTGATTACTGATATAAAGCAAGGTAAAATTACACCCTGTAAGAAAAAGCAATCACAGTGTTGCAGACCCACAACCATTCCTGCTCAGGGCTTACTGCTGCTACACACATCTTCCAGCAACCTCCACTCCCACTTGAACAAAACAGCACAACATCAGGAAAAAAATAGCATTCCACATACACAAACACATGTTTCTCTGTAAATATTTAGAGAACATGTGAATCCTCAAGAGGACAGGGCAAAGCAGCAAGAGCGTCAGCAATCATTCTCATTGCTTTCCAAACCCCAAAAACTAACAGTCATAGTCTTTCTCCATCTCTCTCTTGTAAGGAGGGTTTGTTCTTGCCCCGTGCATCCCATCACCGTGGCTTGGGGTTGCTTGACACCGTGTGTGACACATTGAGCTCTGCTTGACACTTTATAGGACTTTTAAACAGCAGGTGTGCAAGATGCAACCTCGGGTCAGTCAGTGGGGATGAGAGGCTCCATCCAGTCAAAGGAAACAAAACAAAACAAAACCACTCCTTTTCATGGCTTGCAGCTGGTCATGAAAGGGCCGGAGTGCTGGAGCCCTCCCTAACCTCAGGGCTGCCAGGGTCTTCTGCGGGCGGCGGATGGGAGGGGAGCGGGTGTCTGGCTCTGCCCGCCTCTGTCTCCATGGAAGTGCTTATCAAGTGGAAGGAAGTTATAATAAAATTTACTGCAGTTCCACAAAGTACCACTGTTTGTGTGTTATTAATCATTTACACGGGTCCCCGTCGGAGGAAATGGCAACCCCGACAGTGATTTATACGCTATTTAGATAACCTGAGGAGAGCACACTGCGAGCTCCGTGCCCAGGCTGTTGTCTGCCGAGGGGTGTCCCCTCCTCCAAACATCCAGGGGTCCCCTTGGACCCTGCCTTTTGCCTTCAAAGCCACCGCATGCCTTATCAGGGCCACCGCCAAAGCAGCACTTTCCAAAGGCATCCAAAGGCAGCAGCTTTTCCCATCACTGAGATCAAACAGTCCCTCCTGCTTGCAAACAAAAACCTGGCTGGAAAACAAAGTGGCTGTCCCCTGCCTTGAGTCCTGAGGGACATCAAGTGCAGGCGGATGGTGATGCTGCTGTTCCCACATGGTGCTGAGCAGTGCCCAGCACTGGTCCCATCCTCAGGCTACCCCAGCATGTGACAATCCCATCGGGATGTTCATTTTGAAATGATAGAATGGCTAATGAAGGGATGTCAGAAAAAGAGCGACATTTGCGTAATTTACGTTTTGGAAAAATCTTTTTTATTTTAAACTGTGGCTGGGGTGAGCCTGGGGTGCAATATGTTTGGGTAGCAGAAGATGTTGGGGTTGCAAGCAATTCAAGGGAGGATGGTGCTGAAGGGACCCTGCCCTGTTTGCTGGCACCGAGACCCAGGCTGACCGTGTCACCCTCTTCTCTTCCCAATCATTCCTCCGGCAAAGCTTTTCCCTGTCACTATACTTAGCCCTTCATTTGGGATGCTCTGGCTGCTGCTCCATGCTGCTGTAGAATGAGATTTTGCTCTGTGGTCTATTCTTGAATGTACAAGAAAGGACTCACAGACCCAACTCTGCCCACTCTGGGCTGCAGGCTGGATGTGGCTCATGCTTTCTCCAAAAGGCTGCACAATTTTTGTTTGGTTTTTTTTTCCTTTTTTCCCCCCTTGTCTTTTCCCTTTTTCACCTTCAAACTAGCAGAAAGGCCCAATTTCACTCATGCAAATTGAACCAAAACTCTGCCCAGAAAAACTCTCAAATCTCTCTTTCCATCCTGAATTATTCCCCCCGTGATGCGGAAGTTTACATATCCTTGAAAAATCCATGTGCCTGTTTCTGAGAGAGCCTAAAGAAAGCGTTTCAGGGGATAGGGCAGCAGCACAGCTTGTCTCAGTTTCGGTAACAGGGTTGTTTTTCTTGCCCCTAATCTCTTCTGTGTATCTCATTTCCTCTCTGTTTCATAAATGAACAAATTTACTGTAGTCATTAGAGTTTTACTTCAAAATTAAAGGCAGTCTAATACAAACCCGTGCACATATTAACTTTGACTTTGCTTTTGTTAAGTCAGATGTTTCTTAATCAAAACCATATTTTTTGCAAAGTCTGGTAATTTTAGGCACCTTAGGAAAAAAAAGAAAAAGACAAAAAAGGACTTAACTTTCCATTAAATATCAACCTCTCTTCATTGTAAACAACTCAGCTCTAGATCAATGGTGTAACATTTGCTTTCCCAAATGCAAGAGTTTGTTTCTATCTTTTTGTAAACAGAGGTAATGTCTTTGTGGCCTTTCCATTTCAGTTGACGTTGAGAAATGGGGTATAAAGATGCAGCCCAGACTGCTCTGGCTACAAAGCTGGCTCTTTTGGAGAAGTTCAGAGTCCCATGCTAAGAGTGTCTCTGATGTTCAAGTAAAGGTCCATGGATTAGAGTGCTTGAAATCCAGAAACTTCTTCAGAAGTTCATTTGGAACACCAGAGCTGATATTTTGGCTTCTGCATCATTCCAGCTGGGGATGCAGGAAAGCTGCCATGTGCTGTAGGCTTCAGCCAACCCCCAGGCAAGCTCAGGACTCAGGACCATGCATTCAGTAGGGCAGATGCCCTTGCTTCTCCCTGGATGATATAAAGCATAATTTCCAAGAAGCAGCAGAGGCTGGAGGTAAGTATTGCAGAGCAAAGGCTGCCCTGGCTTGCGAGTGTGCAAGAGAAGGGACAGCTCACTGTGAGCAATGTAGGTCTCCCTGCCTTCCCACGTTCCACATTTCAGTCCCATGGGCATGGCTTGGGTACCATGGGGGACTTTAAACAACATCAGATGCCTGCATTCAGCTGAAACAATCCCTTATTTTCCCTGGATTTGCAGTTTACAACAGCCTTCCCATTTACGAGGTTCTGTTGAAAACTTCAGTTGCTTCTGCACCTTTTGGAGCCTCGATGGCTTTCCAAAACAGGACCCTATGCAGAGGCAAGGGCAGATCCCCTCAGACACTATGGCTGGACTTGTCTTTCAGCTTGGCAACACATCAGAAAGCCTTTCCCCAAAGTGGTGGCCTCTGTAGCATCAGTGATATTTCGCTCTCCTCCTCTGGAAGCACCAAGGTTCCCCAAACAGGACAGTTACCCCTCATGTTTGTTATCAGATCTGAACACACACATTTATTTTTAGGTGTAAGTGCTGTGTTTGCAGTGCTGTGTTTGCAGTGCTGTGTTTGCTGGAGCTTCTTTTGCCCTCATCAGGTCACAGGAAAGGGAAGACAAACACTGTAAGGTGAAACATGTCCTCACATGGGTCAGGTCTGGGAGCAATAGGGCCAACATGGAAATACAGGAAGATGCCAGTGCTAAGTGAAAGGTTCTCTTCCCATTTCCCCTCAAAATCTATTGCTAAAGCTTTCAACTGCACACATTCGTGATTCTCAAATTTAGGGTTTGCACCAGAGGCTGTTGATGGCAACCCCACTTTTCCCATTTTTCCCCCAGTATCCCATGCTGGAGCTCTGAGCTGCTGCCTGACACAGGTACTAAAACTGCCAGAGAGAGGATTTAACAGCCTAGGAGACCTTATCCAGCCATGGCATCCCTGTCTCTGCTTCAACCATAGGCTCCCACACTGGCCACAGGGCTAAAAATAAATTAGCGTTGTTTAAATCAGAAAGCAAAATATGCTTGTTCTCTCTCATCCTTCAGGTTTGAGTAGTTGCAGTGAAAATAACAGATTTGTTTTGTTGTTTTCCTCAGCTTATTTTAATCTTCATGTGGATAAGTTATGGAATTGTGGTAGCAGATTTATTGACTCAAAGTATTCACTCAGAAGCTGCAGACTACTGAAACCCACAATTTTAGTCATGAAGCAATCCCTTTCTGAACAGAAGTCCCAGTTTCATGTTCGTAAATAACAACAGTAGAGAAAGAAGAAAGGTCTAAATAAGATGGAGAGAGGGTTCAATAACAACCACAGCTCGCTTTTCAAAATAGCCTTGTAAAAATGCCGTTTGTACCACAGGTCTCAGCTGGACAATATGAAGAATGTCAGGAATCCAATTTCTAGAGTCCAGTCTTTGGTGAAAAGGCAGTTTTTAAGACATACTTGATGATATGATCCAGAAAACAGTTATATAAATCACAGCTGACTCAGCCCAGAAAACAGCTACTTTTGAGCTCCACAACCATGGCAAGGGATGTGCACTTATCTGTTACTTTGGGTCTGTGTATCTTGCAGGACAGTTTATTCCAATTCCCAAGTGCTTTATGAGTATCTTAACTCTTCCAACCAACAGGCTGGAGGAAGGTGTTTGAGCACTTATGTCCATTGGTTCATTTGGCTGACGCACCAGAAATGAGAGAAAAAAATAACATTTTTGTGGTACTAACTCTAACTTATTTACACCAATGTGAAAAATGTTTACTTCTGCTCCCTGAGAGTGTGGCCAGCACAAATGACCCACTCGTGGTGATGTAGGACGCCAGCGGCAGTATGAGTGATTTGTGACTTGCCAGTATCCTCAGCAGCAGTTTGATCCTGTTCTGAATCAGCATTTCTAAAAAGCTTTATAAACTTGAAAGCCATTTCTGAAGGTGGGGAAAGAGGAAGGTTTGCCCCCCAATCTGCACTCTCCTAAGAAAATTAGCAGCTCTCATCTGCTAAGCTGATATGACCCAGTAATGATTTCTCCCCCAGCTTTCCTTCTTACTTTTATCTCCCCACTTCATTTTCCTCCTAAGAACACAAAATAGTTGCTTTTCCTAACTGACTCATGACCACAGTCCCATGGGGAGGCAGCGAGCACAGTCCCACATTCACCAGCATTGCTGACAACCAGCAGAAGACAGAAACTGCAGGAATTCAGCCCCATTTCCCCGACGGTGCTTCCTAGTTGTCAGCACCAAGAGGCAGAGATGTAAAGGCATCTACTGCTCACGTGAACCACCTTGGTCCTGGGTTTAGCTGTGTCTCTAGACTCCCCATGCCAGCAAGGTGTGAAAAGAGACATCCAAAGTGAATCCAAGACCTGCTAGATATGAGCCTCTACTCATTATGTGCCTGCAGTGCAGAGCAGAGATGTGACGAAAGAGCTCCCTGAGAATGGATGGGCTAATTAACATACTATCTGTCTCTGGGAAGCTGAGTGGAAGGAGCTGGCTTAAAGCATGGAGGCTTGATGGGCAGGCAGGGAGTCTTTCAGCTTCTTTGACATGCCGCAGTAGCAGTTTTTTGGTGAAAAATTATGACAGCTTTGGAAGCTGAGGGATCAGACCAGGGAAAGAAAAGAGAAAACATAAAGTAAATTGGGACGGTGTCTGCACTGACATGCCAGCACAAGGGAAGGTGGCCCTTGGAGCCCCATCTCCGTCCTGGAGGAGAGGATGTGCTGGCCATGAAGCAGCAGGTTGCACAGGCTGGGTTACTGGTCTTCCTGTTTTCCTCAAACAGAGAAGATGAAATGACACCAATACAGACAACAACTGAATGAGGCTGGATGTTGGGAGACATCCCCCTCATAGGTGGTCTGTGCAGGAGCAGCATCACACCACAGGTCTGTCATCCTCCCCTCTCCGGAGCCTGTCTCACGCCACCTGTAGCCCTGTAAAACAGAGCAGGGAGCAGAGGCAGCTGATGCCAGGGACAGACTCCCATTCTCAGTGGATCAGGGCTTCACAGGAAAAAAACAGCATGATCTCTAGACACATCTTATGTCCACTGTTGCTCCGTCATTAGCTCTGCATGAACACTCTCCCTGTCCACCTTGGTAGTACCCAAGTGCATCCTCCCTCTCCCAGGCCCCAGCTGCAGGACATCGGGATGTTTCCACCAGCATTGCCCCATATCTTCAGTCATATCCAGTGTCAGTGGCTGAATTGCCCCTATTAGAGTGTTGCCCTAAGTGATTAGCCAGGCAAACACCACCCTACAGAGGAGCAGCTGGATGGGTGACTTGAAAGCAGTTCTGCTCATGACATGCCTGGACTTTGCCTGGTGAGATCGAAGGGTGAAACTGAAAACATCATTCACAAGAGAGCACATTTTTGCATTTCAAAGAAAAAACAATTTTACTTGCTAATAAATGATTTGTTTATTTACCCTTTCCTCCTAGAGGATGGTTTCATGGCTGCAAGTCCAGATAACTTATGCTTCTATTTAACCCACATGTGACTTCAAGATCATTCATTCAGGGAAGTGTAGCATTTCTTGCCATGGTATGGAACAAAAATAGGCTGGACTCTTGACAGATGGGAGGTTTGCATCTCCCCACACTGGAGACAACCAAGTGGCAGTCTGGCTGGTGGCCATGTGGAGTGGGGAGGTCAGGGGCCATCCATCAGGTTGGGTCCTTTCTGGGTGAACAGAGCCGAGTTAATAAGTAGTTAAGTCGCCTGCTCCATCCCTGGAATTGGAAAAGCCATTGGGAGTGGTGCTTTCAGTACAGCACAAGCTGTCAGCCAGTTTGTTTTGTTTGCTAATGTAGCCCAACAAGCCGCTGGTGGGTAAATGTAGTCGGTTTGAGAACACACAGTTCCTGGATAGGTTTTGAGATATGCCCAGTAGTGAACCCATTTCCCTGGACTGCGATGAGGGTTGGGGTTTTGGTTTGTTTGCTTCCCCTTTGCTTTGTTTTTAATGCAGAGCAGACTTCATTTATTGTAACAGGAAAACCGAGGGCTCTATTAAAGTCATTATTATGCAGTTGCCAAGTATTCAGGATGCTAGAGTTAGGATTTTTTTCAACAAGAAAAATTCACCTGTGCCCCTTCGCAGGTAAACCTGTTAAACATTTTTCAAAGGTCAGTTTTCCTTCCCACCCCCTTTGTGTCAGAAATATGTGCCTCATATGTTGGAAATTTTGATGCAAAAACAGTAATATCTCAGCAATTCAGAACTAAAACATTCATACTCAGCTTCTCCATGGAAAACAAAATTTCCCAGTGGGACATTTCAGTTTCTCCAGGTGCTCCACCCATCACCCAAAGAGAAGGCTCCAGTGCTACAGATGCCACCTGATTAATCCTCCTTGCACCCTCGGTGTGCAGAGGGGATTAACCTCAATTTACAGATCAGGAAAATGAGAGAGGAGGCAGATGAGTGACAGCTGTAATGAACACATTGCTTCACTCAGCCAAGGATAAGAACTCGTGAACCCCCAGTTTGCAATTCCCTAATTAGTAAATGACAGAGCTCCTCCAATGGACCAGAAATGAGTATTTTGTAATAAAGCAAAATGTTTTTCTTCAGATGTTTGGGTTCCTGCAAAATATCTTGCTACTGAAGCTGATTACAAGCCCTGCTTCTGCCACTGTCACCTCTCCTGGTTTTGTTAATGAGAAATTCATCTTCAGGGAGGAAATATCTGCTGTCACACCACGTCATAGGAGGAAGCATTACAGAAATGTAGCTATTCAGCAATCTTTAGGGGATCTGGCTGTGCCAGGGGCTGTTCTTCACAGGCTGATTACGGCTCCCATGCTGGTTTATTTGCTAAGTGTTTAGGTCTTGGTGCCAATGGAAACGCAGTTTCGTCAACAGTTTTTTCTGGCAGGAGAGTATAAATTTGATTAAAAATTAATTCAAATCACCTCAGTAACATTCAAGAGGTTTGTATAACTCTGACAAGTGCAAACTAACGCTTCTCTGGAGATGGGATAGTTTTTTGCATACATTGCATTCAAAGGTATGGGCAGCAAACTTAGCCAGGAGAAATCCTAGTGACTCCAAGGCATTGTCCATGACAGTTGATTTCACTATTGCATCTCTGCTAATAATTTAGAAGAAGAGATCACAGTGCCATGAATAAGCCTCTGTATTTATGACCATAATCTACCTACTCACACCCATTGACTATTTCCTATTTATGCACTTTTAAATATCCAACTTTCATAGGTATTTTGGGTTTAACAAACTGGTTGACACATTTTCCAAAAGAAAGTAATTTGGTTGTTGTTCTGCTGTTTTGGGTTTTTGGTGTTTTGTTTTTTTTTTTTCCCACGGGGAATGGAACAATAGTCTGTAAAAATCTATAAACTTTGTAAATTTTATATCAAAAAGAAATCCCCTCCACAAAAAGCATTCTGATTTTCCTGCAATAGAAGGGTTTACATTACACTATCTTTCTCTTTCTATCTTTCTCTTTCATTTGCAATACAATGATGTAATTTTAGAGATGGAAAAAACACTTCTATTAGTGAAAAAATCGGTCTATTTTTGGGTTTGAGATTTTCTTCCACTTTGGAAGAATGTTTTCTTTCCTGTAATTTCAGAATGTGTTTTCTCTAATTTCAGATTTTTTCCATAAATAAAAATTCTGATTCCTGTCCTGCTCTATTGCATCCTTTATTCGGGATCCTCCCAGGAATGGCATGCCTCAAGGATTAAAGAGATGTAATGTTTGGAGAGAGATAAAGATTAAGTTCATTCAGTTCCTAGACCTCATGCGGGCTCCGGGCTCCGAGCACAAGACTGAATTTCACTTTGTATGAGCTATCACAACTGAAACTGCTCTTCAGTGGAAACCACTCTGCAACCATCCATTTGCAGTTGTAAAAGTCAATATATTTAAGCCTGCGGTGCATAACAATGACCCCTATGGATCCTCCAACGTTTTTCTTGGATCTCTATAAGCCTGTTTTTAATATATTACTCATCTAAATTGTTCCTGGGACTTGATTATTTGCTGGAGTTAAATATCCAATCTTTAAAGATTTTTAAACATGTGCATGCTGAATTCCCCACTGCAATAAGCTTCATTTAGCTCAACTAAAACTGCCGTGCCATAAAAAAACGCTTTAAAAAATCCCAAACTAACTGCTCTCCTGGTTGGTGGAAGCTCCCCAGGCAGGATTCCTTAGTGATGATAATCTCTGGTTTTGGCTGGCTCTGTTTGGTCCCTGGAAGAATAAAAATTCAGTTTTCACTGAGCTGCATATTGAGGTGCAAAGAGAGGGCACAACCATCCCCTCTCCCCTGCAGCGTCCTTCCCCATAGTACATGGATACTGGATGTTCCCCAAGGAAAAAAATGTGGCAAGCCAAGCGATCTACAAAACAATATTGATTTATGCTCTGTCTCTGAAAAGCGGATGAAATCACCCTGGTTTGCATGCGCCAGGGCTCGCTGCATTCCTCCCAGTCACCCCGGCCCTGGAGAGCCCTCCTCGCTATTCAAAGGCAAATCACTGCACACCCAGCTCAGCGCAGGGTCCCTCCCTTTGTCGCCACCAACTTCTGGGGCAAAGCCTGTCGAGTTCTAAAGCCCATCAAAGGCTGCTCAGCCTTTGCCTGGTTTGCTTCCCAAGCCCCAGCTCCTTTTCACCGTGCTGATGTAAATTAGGGGCCAGTCTATTGAAGGAGATGAAGTTGTTGCAGAAAAGAACTGGGCCAAAAAAATAATCCAAAATCCACTGTGCAGAGTTCAGCAGGCGACTGTTCTTTCTCTGTTTCTTCCGCAAAGGAGGAGAACTGGGTCATCATGAAAATGACTGTACAAAGCCCGGCATTTTCCCCCTCCTCTCCCATATGGAAGGGCAATTGGGCAATCATGTGAACAACTGCACAAAGTTCAGCAAAATGTCTGTGTGTGGGGGGGTGTTCGCCCCTCCTCCTCCTCCTTCTTCTCCTCCTCTGAATAGTCTTCCCTTTTGCTTTAGAGCAATGAATACTAACAAGGTGATTCCAGTGTGTTTTCAGAGAATATTCAGAGCAAGTGCCAAACATCTATTTCCAAAACTGAAAGTTTTGCAAATTGTTCGTCTTTGTGACTCTGAAATCTGGGGGAAAACACCCTAATTTATGTATCATTGATTGATTTTTATGGCTATTCAGAATGTCTTTATCTCAGCCGTACAGTCAGATTTCTGTGGTTTTGGCCACAGAGCCTTGCTACAGTTTCAACAGCTTAATATCCAGAATTAATAAATCTGATATGTACATGCTTTCACAACCCCCTTGTCTTATTCCCCCGGGGGAAAATATCATCTGCCCTATTGTTGACTGCTTGGATTTACCCCCGCAATATCTCTCCCATCAACATGTGATTAATCACTCTAATCCAGCAGGCACCTCTCAGGAACTCAAGACCTTTTACAAGCCTTAATTAAGCCTTGCAACATCCCCGTAAAATAGGTTGAAGCCGGGGTTAAATGATTTGCCTGAGGTGACAGAGTAAATCAGAAGCAGGGGAAGAAATGAGAAGCTGCTGCTTCTGAAACGTGTGCATGGCTCCCAGAATCGATGCAAGACACCAAAATCTTTATATTTCTTTTTGGAGATAAGATGCTACAGCCACAAAAGCCATGACAGTCATGCTGTGAGGCTTCCCTAGCCCTCACCCACTGCAGGAATCTGCCTCAATCCCTTCAGCCTGGGCATCACCTGCAAGCCCAACCTCTCTGCTCGCCCATGGTCCGGGTTGCAGTTCCCCAGATTGTACAGGCTTTAACTACTGTAAACTGGCAGCTGAACCCTGCCCCAGAGCTGTCTTTCATGAGCCACCTCTCCCCATTTGACACCCAAATTGAAGTCAGACCCTTGTCACTTGGCACATCATCAATCCTAGAGAGGAATCAGAGCCAGGTGTGACGATGCTGAGGTCCAGGCTTCTCTCCCACCTCCTCTGTAAGAGGAGGGGAAAATCACATCAAGGGTGATGTGATCCAGTGACACCCTCTGGGCTGCAAAAATAGCAAAGGAGGGGAAAAAATGCATAACCTATTTTACATGGCCTGGGAGCTCCTGTCGCCTTGCCAGGGGTCTTTTTGTAGGATCACCTGTATTCTAGACTCAGAATTAGAGTCTCATGCAGGTGGTGGTGAGGGCTGTCCACATGCTCTTTTCCTCCTCTCCACCGAGTTATGAAACACAATGTGGATTTCTGAGGTTGATTTTCTTTTTCTTTCTTCCTAAGAAAAAACTTTGCTTTTTTTTTTCCTAATTTGCCCCAGATTTTCATGGCAGAGTCCAACATTAAACAAAAAAAGCAGCAACCCAAAATCAGTGTTCTCTCAGCTGGTTTAGTGGTTTCTTCAATGACCCAGCAGCAAAAGCGGATTGGCAGGGGTAGGGACATCTCCGTGTTACACCCACCAAAGTGGGCTCTGTTGGGAAGAGTAAATACCCACAGCTCCAGAAAAACATTTCTTTTCCTGGGGAAACAGATTTCCCTTATCCTTCTCTCTGCTGCTCATGTGTCTCCTTCAATGCCCTACTAAAGGTCATCCAAGGAGACATCATTCCTAGAAAGTTCTTCCACCTCCAGGGCTTTACATCTCCCCTCATACACTTTACCCAGCTTGTCATAATATGGAATAAATAAAACAACGAATTTATGAGGAAATGATGGTCTGAGGCCCTTGTGCACATGTTGCCACTCAAGGGGTGGCTGTGCTGGATGGCAACTTACCCAGGGGCAGTGGGAAGGAGCAAGAGGATCCACCCCATAAGGTATTACTGAAAGCTTTAATGAGAATAAGCAAAACTAGCAAATCCCCACTTCTGATGGCATCTGTCTTAGCTGTTTTCTTAGGGGCCAGCTGAGATCTTTGACATATATTTTGGCTGAGGGGCAACCAGGAACATCTTGCCGAAGAGATTAATAGTTCATACAGAAAATATTTACCCACTACTGTGACCCCCTGAGCACAAAGCACTTTTCCAGCCTGGTGGACTGATCCAGGATGTGTCCCTGGAGACAGGGCAGTGTGCCAGTGGATGGGGAGAGATGGCGGCCCCACATGGCATCCCTGGGGATGCTCTCACATGCCTGTCCATGTGGGCTACTCCCAGGAACAGCTTGTCTCCAGGTTTGCTCTGCTTACACTCTTCATTCTCTGCTTACAGAATGAACATCTGGGCGAGTGGCATAACCGCAGAGCTCAGGCATCTTTGCTTCGAGAGGTCCCCTGGGAGCTGCATCAAAAATCCTCCTCTTCCTTCTCAACTGCTGCTCCACAGTTGTATCAGCTACCCCGTCACACACATGCTGTGCACAATCAGCACACAAATTCCAGGGACTCATCCCTGTCCGATGCTCTCAGTCTGGAAGTAGTTAATACACAAGGTGCCAGGAAATGGTGCTAAAAATATGCTGCATGGTTGCTCCGAAGAACATGCCATGCCTTCCACACAGCCTTTTCAGTGGGATTCTTCAAGTCAGCCTTACAGAACATGGTATTTTTTTCCTACACCTATTTCAACATCCCAAACAGAGCCACGGGCAACGGGTGGGTTCTTCTCTATCTTCTAGCAAGGCCAGTGTTCCCAGCTCCCTCACTCCTTCTGGCAGGTTTTGCAACATTTAGCTATTTTGAAACGCCAAGATAAATTTCCAGAGCCCCGTTTACAGCAAAGGGCTTGAAAGCACAGATACTAAACCCCAGAAGGCAAATAGACACAACTCTTAATTGCAATGTTATTCTAATTCCAACTATTTTAATTAAGCACTTGGGTTGTCAATAGGATTGTGGGTTTTTTCCTGCCTTTTAGAAACACTTCCAGAAATACGAATAGTCTTAACATCTGCACACGAAAATCGGAAATAATAAGTGTGCAAAAAATGCTAATTAAAATGGAACCAAATTGCCAAAAGCTCAGCATTCTCTGTACCACAATTCCCTGTCTGGCTTGGCTGTTCCGAAGTAGCCTCTTCATGCTTCAGCAGGAGCTGGGCAGGCAGCGTCCTAGGGCTGAGACTTCGGGAACAGAGACTATTCCTGTTTCAAACACTCAAAGATGCAGGTCAAAAAGTTCCTCCTGCATGGATCTGATCGCTGGGGTACAGCCACAGGCTGTAAGGACCCTCGTACTGCCCATTTTCCTAAGCCAACCTTGGAAATGTTGCTGTTATCAACTGACTTAAAATAGCACTTGTTGCACAGAAAGCAGCCAGGAAACAGTTAATCCCAATTAGTTCAAACCAGCAGATATCATTCTTTATATTTTGGCAGTTCTCGTTTTGAAGGAAAAAATATGTTTGTGCTCTTGGAGTCGGTCTGAACAATAAAATTGGATGCCAATTTTCTGGTCTAAATTAGGTGAAAGACCAGACTTTTTATCATATGTGTGTGTCTGTGTGTGCTGTTGGGTTACATGTTTATTTTACTCCTTATGTATTTACCACCGAAATCACAGGCTGTCCAGCCTAAGCCTGGCAGAGGAACACGACAGCCCGGCTCATTCACTAAGGTTGGAAATTAAACCTGGCACCAGGAAAACACGAGACACTATCAATTGCAAAAGGAGATATTGCCAAAAGATAAACATAATAAAGTCAGTCATTGTCAGCATATCAAATGAAAGCCTTTCCAGGGCACATGAATAAGGGGTTTAAACTTTTGCACTGGTTGAAGTGTTTTCATGTCCGATTTCACTGGGAGCTGAAAAACATCCAAACCCTGGGCTTCAAAGAGGCTAAAATCAAAAGGATTAATGAGTGGTAAAATGCCATGGGAAATGAGGCTGGCACATCTTCCATGGGACATTGTGCATTGTGAGCCCACAGCCAAGGTGCAGGCAGCATTGCCCTCCAAAGGGGAGGGAAAGGAAAATATGAGTAAACTAAGCATATTTTCAGCTCCATTCCACATGCTGTTCCCATCTGCTGGTATCAACTGTAGGAGCCTGACCAGGGGAGAACAATTTTACCACCCCTCTACTTGGGGGGCAGGTCTCAGGCCCCATGGACACAGGATGGCAGACAATGTGCCTTGTGAGAGGGGCACAACCCAACCTGTGTGATTCATGGAAAGGCTCCAATACTTTTCACACAAGTGAGCTTTCCATAATCTTGTTTTCATCATTCACTCTCTTCAGATGTCACTAATTTTCAGGACAGGCGAGAGGATGCCAGACTCGCAGTCAGCACAGACGCCGGCACGCAACGGAGAAACTGTTCCTGCAGCAGAGCAGAAGACACAGCACAACCCAGCCAAAACACGCTGACTTATCAGCCAAATCAGCCAGTGGCAGCTCTGCTCACAGCACAATGCTCCCCATCCAAAACTCCTCCAAGCCCTCTCCCCTGGCCATTCATGGAGTTGTGCAGCTCTGAGGAGAGGTTGCTGGCAGCTGTCTTCTGCTCACTTAACTAGGAGAGTACCTTGGACATTAAATCTCTGGCACGTCCTTTACCTCCGATTGAAAGTGTTTTCAAAACACTAGAGGGAGACAGGATTCAAATCAGGTTTGCAAATAGAAATCTGTATTTATCCACGAAGGAAACCACCCAGAAATGCTCACAGAGCACAGTGCACCTAGGAGAACGTAAGTGCCACTTCTGAGCACAGCCAGGTGCAGAGCAGACCCTTTGCAAGAGGGGATTCAATAGTATTTTGGGTATTTCACTCAAGAAATGCACATAAAACAGATAAAAATTGAGCACAGGCTTAAATTTAAGCACATACTTAAGAGCTTGCTGGCACAAGGGCTCAACCAAGGATTAAGAGCCACGCACCACATTACTTTTAATTGAGCTACTGTCTTCCCATATGGTTTTCCTTGGGGAGACCAGTGGCTGGCTTATGAGTTCAAGTAACAACATTGGTTAAAAGAGTATTCGAACAATTGTGGTTGGCAGTTTTCTGAATAATATGAATGTTATAGAGTGTTGGAAAATGTCGTATCATCAATTTTCTGGTTTCCTGCACTCATTGCTTTTGATCTCCACTAAAAGATTTATTGAATGGCTTTCATTTTTACATTAACCTAGTCCAAATTGCACTGATTGAGAGCTGGGATTTTTCTATTTTATTTTATTTTTTTAACATACAAAGCTTTTTAAAGCTGAGGTTTTCCATTCCTTCCAGCTTTTATTGTTTGAAGCAAAGGACTGTTTTGGCAGGTTTATGAGATGGCGTCTGTTTTGCTGACAGACGTGCCTGATAGATTGCTTGTTCATGTTTTATTTTTGGAGTCATTGCCATGTTATCTGTGTTTGAAAAACAATTCACTTTGATTAAAATTTAAATCAAATATATGGAAATATCAACCTTTCCACCAGAACTTACATCTCTCCTGTTGAGCCTCTTGTCCTCATTGTGAGTGAAGTGGAATGCAGAAGGAAGTGATTCCTTCTCCTCCAGCAATGTCCATGTTCAGTCATTATTGCTCACAATGCCTTGAAAGGTGAATAAAGACACTTCTTGTGCTGCCTGGCTAATTTAGACAGGCCATTGGTGAGCGTGAAATTAAAGTATTCCTTAAAAAATAAAATTGTAGCAGCCAGGACATTTGACTTGGATGATTTCCTGTGGTAGTGAATTTGAGAGTGACCACAGCATGCACAATTAATGATGGATTGAATGTACTGGACATGAAGCATTATAAGGATTATTACCCTTCATTTGTATTTAATCATTCATAGCTTTTAAGTTCTGCCTTGAGATCATGTTCCAAGAATTTTTGTTTAATAAGATTATTTTCACTAATCTGTACCACACCATAAGTTTGGGGTGATTTAGAGAAATAAAATTGAGAACTTTTAGTGCCAACACCTCTATGCAAGAGAGCTTACAAGGCAGTGAATCAGCGAGTCATATGGTATCCTATTTGGAAGAGACCCACAAAGATCATCGAGTCCAGCTCCTGGCCTTGCACAGGACAACCCCAAGAATCACACCATGTGCCTGAGAGCATTGTACAGTGCTCTTCCTTCAGGTTTAAAAGATACCTTTTGCCATCCTGGGGAGTCTTACAAGCCCATTTTATTCTCTGTTAAAATAAGAGAAAAATCGATCTTTCATTGAAGTTCTGTAAAACAGAGATGCCTCCTGCAACACATCAAGACCTTCAGTGGCAGTTGTGGCAGGGGGGGGGGAAGAGAAAAAAAGAAAAGAAAAAAAAGTTTTCCTCCATTGCTTTTTGCTTTTAGACAGCCCAGACCTGTTAATTCAGTGAGCCAAGTTCACCCCCTCGAAGTCCAACTGTGACAGTACTGATGAGCTTGGCCTTGCTGATGCTTCTTGAAATAGCCTCCAGCCCCAAAAATAGCCCTGCACACACACCAGCACCATTTCCTTAGTGGGAACTGCAGGGATGGGGCAGGCAGGGAAATCTGGGGAAGCTCGTGAGTGAACATGGGAGTTGAGGATGGTCCAACTTTCTATAAACACAGCTAAACAAGGCCCAGCATTCCTCCTCTCTGTCTCTGCATTCCTGTTGCCCCTTCTCCTATCTCAGCTGAATTGTCCTACCAGCTTCCTGAAAATACTTCCCGATTTCACACCATAAACATCCTCTGCTTTTATTTGACCGAGGCTTCCTATACTGTGAGCCCTTCCGCTCTGCGCCTCCAGAGCTGCTTCTATGCTTCCCCTATCTTTGATATCTCAACAATAAATGAAAAACAACCTTTCCTGTGCTGGGTACTGACATGCTCTCAGCATTTTTATTCCTCCCCTCCAGGTGGTGAGTGCAGGTCACTTCATGCCTGGGTTAGCCAACAGCTGCTTTGCAAGAGGTGGCAACGTTGGTGGAAAGACTTATTGCTCCCAAATTAAGGCTGGGAGGAGCATCACGCTCAGAGGGAGATCTCAAGGTGCTGGGAGTTCCTCCTGTGCTGTGAGGGTCCTTCCAGACCCGCATCAGTGGAGATGCATGAGGAGTGGGACTGACCTCTGCTAGAAGGCAGAAGGTCACAGTCACCCTGGTCTCCATGAGAAGCGTTCCATCTGAGCCACACATCACTGTCCTTGGATCACCTCCTCCTCCACTGGGGAATTCCCAGAGCTCAAGCCAAGGCCAGCTAAAGGCGAGAGATGTTTGTGTTACTTCAGCAGCCTTGGACAAGGCTTCCTAGAAGAAGAGTTTCCTGGAGAACCAGAGCTGATGGACAGAGAGATGCTTCCTCAGGAGACACGCTTCTGCCAGCCAAGTAAGATGCAACCTCTGTGTTGTCTCTTCCTCCTCTGGAGAGCTTTAGCTACTGATGGAGACCAATCATGCCCTATCATATTATTTCCCTTTTTCAACTTTTTATTTTGCCACTCAGTAATACATTAATTCCCCAGAACTCCAACCATGTGTGATGCTTTGTGGAGCCCTGAGTGAGCAAAAAAGAGAAAGGGCATGTCCTCCACTGCAGGCAGCTCATACAGCATAGAATCATGGAATCATTTAGATTGGAAAAGCCTTCTAAGATCATTGAGTCCAAATGCTAACCCAACACTACCCAATCCACCACTAAACCATGTCCCAAAATGCCACATCTACACGGCTTTTAAATTCCTCCAGGAATGGTGACTCCACGACTGCCCTGGACAGGGGTGTTTGACAACTCTTTTGGTGAAGAGATTTTTCCTAGTATCATGTTCCTTTGGTTAGATGGGGTCAGCTGTCCTGGCTGTGTCACCTCCCAGTTTCCCGTGCCACTCAGCTTCCTCACTCAGGGCCACCCAGGACCCATTTTGTTGAGCTGATGGGCACTGATTGAAGCTGGAAGAGCAGTGTTCAACCATGCTGGAAGTCAGCCTAACACCAGGGCTAAGGTGGCACATAAAGGTCTAGTGTGTGACTCAGCATTTGGATGCTTTGGTGGCCTGGTAGTAGGATCTGCAACATGAAGAAAGGGCCTGATTTTGGAAACAGCATCCCAGAGAAGGCTGATGTGCTCCAAACAATTCAGTTCTGATTTAAGCAGGGGCCATGTAACCTCAGCTTCTGCAAAAGTCTTTACGGAGGCATTTGGCGCTGCAGCAGCAGCTTCGGGAAGGTCTTCTGACACATGAGAAAGCAAAAGAATTTGCCAGGAAAACTAGGTTGAGGAGCAGCAAGGCTTATTTATGGAGAGCTGCAAATGGGCTGTCTGTATTCACCACGATTGTATCAGAGCCACCAGTGGACAAATGCCCTGCTTCTGATGTAAAAATAAGAAAGTGAGGATTAGTTTGAGAATGATTTTATTTTGTTTCAGCCACATTTTGTTAGTATCAGATGCAGCCAGGGATATACTACCTTACCTCAGAGTGGCCAAAGACAACATGCAAAGCTTTGCTAGAAAGGATGACTGTGAAAGATGAGCGGGTGATGAGGAGGATGCAGCATCCTGCATTTAACCAGCAGCAGACAGGCACAAAATCCCTGTTCCATCACCTGTCACCCACAGTCTCTCCCCTTAAGCAGATGTATTTTTGCCACCCTGTGATTCCTAAGTATCTCATGTTTAGATATCACTTGACTGCATGTAGCACTGTTTCTTTTAGCAAACTTTGGGGAGAAGCCAATAGCATCCTTTGGCTGTTTGTAATTTTTGATTTGTAATCAGGAAGGCAGCAGCTTCTCTGTTTGTTCACATAACATAACACAGGAAAATTGGCAAGGGAAGCCTGATGGCTTTAGATGCAGCACCCTTGCATTTATTACTGCAGATAAGGCACAATATCGAGAGGAGTTTAAAGCCATGAAAGCCCCAGGATGCAGAAAATAACACTGGCCATTTTAATTGTGTTTTACCCTGTTGCTTTTTCCTTAAAGGGAAAGAACAGAGAACAGTACCTTTTCTCTCTGTCCTGTTCAGGCGGGATTTAGTTCACCTTGCACCACTATGAAAAGCTGTTTGATGAACAGGAAAAGAAACAGCAAAGGGTCTGGTTTCATAATTGTAACATTTCTTCAGCATTAGAGCATGATAAAGCAAATCTAAGCTGTCCTTGTTTAATGCTTAAAAAATAACAGTTATAAAGGCATTTATCCAGGACACCTGCCTGCCCAATATCCCATCATGGAATTTCAGTGTACACTGCTTGAGGCTGCCAAGTGTGCAAAAAGCATTTCTTGGAAGAGCCATAGCTGACTGCAGATGATGACTCCTCTTTAATATACCACATTCGAAGCTGAGGAAGGCTAAGCTGAAGCAACACTGACTCCGTTCTAACCAGGGCCACAATGTTCCTCACAGCAGGAAAAATCAAGACAACACATAGCCTTTGTTTGGCTTGCCATGGTGTTGCAGTTTAACTGTCAACTATCCAGTCACTGTGAGACACAGTAAGGATTTAATAGGATTTATGTATTGTAGTAATTTGTATATTAATAATATTGTGTTGGGAATAGATTTCTGTGCCACTGTATTGCCTCAATGGTGCCCAAAGCAAGCTGAG
This sequence comes from Chiroxiphia lanceolata, assembly GCF_009829145.1. NCBI lineage: Eukaryota > Metazoa > Chordata > Aves > Passeriformes > Pipridae > Chiroxiphia > Chiroxiphia lanceolata. The sequence goes on along the minus strand of NC_045645.1, from coordinate 9,870,251 downwards.
CCAGAAAGAGAGTCCAAAACTGGACAGCGAGCTCAAGACGAATGGGAGCACTGGATAAACCTTGCTCAGTTCACATCAGTTGTGACAATTTTGTGCCTCTGTCATATGACCAGAGCTTTAAGGAGGGACTTGTAAAGGGGCAGCATGGGACTTGTGGACATTGATCAAGTTCTTGGGGTAGGCAGCTGCCGAAAGCAGCTTGGCCAGTAACCTGGAGATCCACACCCTCGCAGAGCAGAGGCTGCTCTTGGCTTCCCAGCACCACACCAGAGAAGACAACAATGTGAAACTCAGCCTCTAAAAGCCTCACAAGCAAAAACAGCTCTAAACCCTTTATTCCTCCAATAAATTTTTCCTTGTGATGAGACTCACTGGAGAGTTTAGTTATTTTTTCCAATACACAAAATGCAACCATCCAGCCCAATGCCTGTGTAAGATTTACAAGAATGAAACAAATGAAGGACAAAACTAAAGCTGAGCAGCCCCAGGAATAGGCTGCAGGAATCCTTGGGAGCAACATGCTGGTCCTCAGTGCAGGCAGCTCATCACTGTGTGAGGCACCATTGCCCTCGCATCCTCCCAGCATAACCAAGGCCACCAGGCTGAGCATACTCATCCTAAGCCAGTTTATTGGCTTCCAGTAGCTTGCTGTGGTATTAAAATAACACCCTTTTGTCATCCAGGCCCTAAACACCTCTCTGGAGCACTTGTGAAAGCCCTGAACAGCCGAGGGCTTCTTCGAGGGAAGAAGAACTCACCCTTCTCACAGGAGCTGGGCTGAGAAGGCCGATAATCATCTTGTGATCACAAATTACTTTTCATAAGGACCATTTATGAGGTAACAGTTGGCATGTGGAAAGCATTTCATTTCACCAGCAGCTTACTGAAAACGAAACATCGTGAACCCTAAAAAGAAACTGTGAATCAAAGGCTGCATTCTTCTCTCCCACAGTGACCCCTTTGTTTGGTTCTGCCCAAAAGTTTCATTACGAAAGTCTGATACAGGAGCCTTATTAAATTGTGATTAAATGACGTGTCCATGTAGAGACCTGCTCATTCTGCTGTTGATGTGGGCTAGATTTCTTAGACTTTTAAAACATACAGGCTTATGAAATAGCTGTAATATCTTTTCCCATGATTTCTGGGGAACGGAGGGTCTTTGCTCCCGCTCTAGTCATACCTGGCCTCACTCCAGAGGATAACTTTTTCATTAAAAGTGCATTAGGTGCACAGTTCACCACGCAGCCATCCTGATGAAGCATTGACCTGGCTCAGAAATCTTAACGGGCTTTGGTGAACTTTGCTGGCCTCTGTAAAAACAGAATCACCCATCACTGGATTGACTTTGAGCAGTTTTTACCATCATTTAATCCAGTTTGTTCCCACTTCTTCCACCTAACTCTTTCCATATTTCGGGTATTTAAAAAGGCAGCACAAGCTGAATCTTGGCTCAGGCCAGATAATTCCTTTAATGGAGCAGCAGAGCTGACACTGTACAATTGGGACATCTTAGAGAGGGTTAAAGAGTAGAAAGTCAAACACAATTACTCCCCACCATTTCTGACCAAGTGTGAGCTCTGACATTCTAGCAAGCTCACAGCAGTGATGCATTTTTCCCTTCAGATGACTCACTTTAAATAGTGCCTAGTGATTTATGCACAGAAAAATGCATTAATACAGAAATGCACAAATTTGTACGTTTTAAGGCCAGAGGAACCGTCACAAATGTTCACTCTGACTCTCTGGAGACTGCAGCCTCACCCAGCAACTCCTGCCTGAAATGCATGGCTTCGGTTGGAGTGAAAACATCCAAGTATCACAGTGGAATGCTTAAAATACTTTCTCCAAATATTCGTCAGAAGGGATGCTGCAAAAACTGAATCATAGAATGGTTTGGGTTGGAAGGCACCTCAAAGATCATCCAGTTCCAACCCCCCTGCCATGGACAGGAACACATTCCACTAGACCAGGCTGCTCAGAGCTCCACCCATCCTGGCCTTGAACATCCAGGGATATGGCATCCACAGCTTGTCAGCAACCTGTGCCAGTGCTTCACCACCCTCACAGTAAAGAATTTTTTCCCAACATCTAATCTGCTCTCTGTTTGACCCTTGTCCTGTCACTATATGTCCTTGTAAGAGCAACTCTGTGCTGATTCAGTCGATAGCAGATCAAACTACTCAGGAAGGTGGCAGAGGGTGGCCAGGAGCTTTGATGGCAATATGGGTTATTTCTGGGAGGTGCTGGAAACCCTCTGGCTGAGTCAGCAAGAATTCTCCATGGGACATGTATCATGAGCTGGCCCTCTCACAACCCCGGGAAGAGAGGGTTGGATCACAGAGGCACAGTCTCATTTGTCCAGCAAAGGCGATTTAAATCGTGCTTTACAAAGTACAAACGTGCGTAAATATTTGTGTAAGATAAGATCAGTGAGTGACCGAGCAATATTTCAAAGAGCTGGGCAAGGGCAAACAACAATTTATGTGTACCGCTCCAGAAAAATAGAACTATGAAATGCAGCAATGTGTTTATGTTAGGGTAACATCTGCTCTGGAGTGGGTTTCTGTCGGTGGATGTCCCACACATGGAACAGGCAGTGGAAATACGAGGGCAGGGTATGAAAAGAGATTTATCTGAAGATCGGTCCTGAATCCCCTGAGGGACTCCTAATCAAGCCATTCACCAGCCACAGGACAACAAAAGGTTTGCGGGAAAGGGTGGTGGATCTGTCAGATTGACATACACAGGCATAGGCAGCTGGTTGCTAAGTTGTATTTTATTCAGAGCAAACTCACAGTGAGCATGAGATAATGAGATAATCTGAGACAATCAATCTTTCTTTATTTGGGAGACAAAGTGTGTTATCTGAAGTAGCTGCAATGCTCTCTGACAAGGATACATTCCAGATTTTTTCCTTTAAAATTAATATTTTGTAGCCCAGGGTCACAACACTGTGGGCATCATCAAAAACCATCCTGAACTGGAGTTTCAGAGCAGTGCTATACTGCCCTGCCTCCCTCAGCAGGTGAACGTCATCGATGCTGATCTGTGAGGCTGTGACACAAAAGCAGAATATACTCACAGAGAAGACAGAAAAAAAGTCTGCATATTGTATAGGTAGGAACCAGTCTCTCAAATGGTTTAGCCCAGAGAAGGAATAGCAACTCTCAGCATTCCATAAATCCCCCCCAACATTTCCCTGCGATGATCGCACTGCCGTATCACGACTATAAAAAGCACTACACCATTTTTGAGACTTTATACACCTCAATTGCATTTTGCATCACAAACCAGATTTTCAGCATCCCTTAATCACTTTGTCTAAGACTTTATTTTATTGGAGGCAACAGAAGCTCTTCTGCCACAGCCACCTACACCTTCACACTGGCAGCAAAACCACCTGACCCTTCCCATTACCTGGTGTTCAAATCACGCACAGACAGCACAAGGTTGTAGATAATCACAGTGCAATGACTTGGGCTTTCTAATTGTAGCCATCAGATGTGAAAACACCAGGCTACATGACTTGGGCAAGGAATGGAGACTCAAGCAAGCCACCACACTCCAACCACCAAAAAACTGCCTCCCTCTCTCCAAAGCCTCACTTTTTTTTCCAGATGCTTTGCATTTCCCCCTTTCCTCTGCCCGGTGTTTTTAGCACATCAATGCTAAAAATTTCATCATGTCCTAGGATCACAGCCTGCGTTTAATTAACTATGACAGATCTATCTCATGGAAGATGTTTCTTGCCAGAAATACTATCTAATTTGTAAGCATTTTATGATTTTTTAAGAGTCATAAAATACAGTATTAGGAAACAAATGGGCAACGGAAAAGATCCCTTCTGGTAGCCAAAGTGACCACATAATTGATTTTTATGAATAGCATCTGAAGAAATGAGTCACAACCCATATGGCTGTTTTGGAATCCAGATATACATCGTGTTTTAAGCCTCTCAGAAGATTTATCCAAGTTTCTCGCATATAATCAATGGTCATTAGAAGAGGACATGAATCATTACAGTTCCTAAGATTGAGCACATGTTTGAAGGGCGAAGGTTTCACACGTTCTCTCTCTATAAATACCCATCCAAGGTTGTCCAGAGCATGAGCAACTCACACGGCAGAAAGTAAAAAGGTATCACAGAACAAACTGCAGACTCATTACAGAACCAAAGGCCTCCTCCCTCCAGTGGTGTAAATGTTATTAGCTTAGGACACAGTTCAAACTTCAGTTGAAGTCAGACGGAAAAACTTCACCTCTAAGGCAGATTGTGTATCCTCTTTCTCCATGGCTTTAACCATTTTCTCATAGCTTGGCCCCAGCCGGTGATGAGGTTGGGTTACAAATTTGCTCACTCAACTGTGATGCTATACAAACAACACCCACACAGTTCACATGTGCACACTCTTCCCATGGACATCTGGGCTGTCCAGTGGTGCAGAATCATCCCTCCCACAGGCCCACATTTGCACAATCACACACACCTCGCACTTAACACACCGGACTCATTCCTGGATGCTTCATGCAGCTCCACCATTTCATCCCACACTACCTTTTCCTGTACCAGAAGATTCACATTCATTCTGTGTTGACACAGGACTGCATCCTGCATCTTCTGAAAGATGTTGAGAGCCCTGTTTGCAATGGCTTCAGACTTATGCCTTATAATTGATTCAACAACAGTGTGAGAATTTTGTATACAATGACAGTAGATACAACAGGTCCAGAACCCTGGGCAACTCAATCTATGCAAACTTTATTGTTAAATTAAAATGCTTCACATTCCAGCCTTGGTTCTGGTCCACAATACCCTTCCTCTGCTTGTGACATGCAGCACCAGAGCACCTACATATCACACGTTGTGCCAGTTTTCAAGGACTCCCACAGAGGGAAATGCCTCTCAGTACAAAAGAGCTTTCCTGTTCCCATGGAAATCTCAGCAAAATAAATATTTTGCAAGTTCATTGCCACAGAAGAAAAAAGTATAAGCCAGGATTTACACATGATGCTTCAGACTCAGAATCTCCAGTGCATTTCTTTTCATCCGTCAGACTTCTATGCAACCACGCTTTACGCACACACACAATAGCTGCCCACAAACACCAGAGATGTTTGGCCTAGGTTGAACATTTATACCTTTGATAAACTTTTAGAATCAGAAGGGACTGTTATCATAGTCCCATCCAGCTTCCTATGAAACACAAACCAAACAGTCTCAGCTGATAATTTCAGTATCAAGTCCTGTGACTTCTACTTGAACCAGCACCAGACACATTCCCGGCGTGCTACAGCTACTATATTACATACCTTACAGTTCCTATATTCCTCCAGGTAAAGCAAAGGACAGAAGGGAGCTGCAGTCCCTCTTGTTGCCTTTTTGCCCTGATAAATGAGGAAACCAACTAAGTGCCAGCAGTATTTTTAAAAGCTGTCTGGTCTCGGAGGTAAGCAAAGCCTCCGCATTCCTTGGAAACAGACAATCGGGTGAGAGAGAATAGACCAGGATCTGTTATACAGGTTTGACTCCACACCATCAGCACACATTCAGATCCTGCTTTAAAGGGAAGTTGAAGGATTAACATTGGCTCCCAGACCAAGCCTGTTGTAACAAAACCCTTGCCTACAGTTTGACAGAGGCACTAACGGGGTCTTTCAAGATGACTGCCAAGGGAAGGCTCCAAGACAGACGAAAACTTTGAGGTTAAAATTTGAAAGGCAGACAAACTTACCCTCATATTCATGTTACAGCACATGATAAACTACTCTAGAGGGAATTCTTACCAGGATGCTAGAAGAAATTTTATGAAGAACTAGAGTCATTCATCCAAAATGAGGATGAAAGAGTAACATATTACCTAGGAGGAAACAAAGAAAGGTAATATTTTGCTCTCAATTTTATTATGTTTCTAAGGTAATTCATTCAGATAAAATTTGGAAAGACATTTGAAGATAAAAAGGCCTGTACAAAAACAGATCCAGAGGATCACAATTTCAGGAAATATTATGCCAGTTGTAGCAAAAATAGAAGTTTTCCTATTTAAGTTATTTGATATTATTATGAAAGATACCAAGACTAGCATTCTTCCACCGGGAGATTTCCCAGATTTCCCACCCACATAGAGTCTAAAAATCTTTATATAAGGAGCCATTCCCTACTTCACAGATCAAAGCAACCATCCCCATGCTGGCAGCTCAGCTAGAAATAGGGCTGGCATACAGTTTAACATCTTTAGTCTTGGCTTTAGTAGATATATGGGTCTTTCCGAGCACATGGAGGATGATTTTATTCCTTGAATATCAGGGGCATCTATCTAGTTGGTTCCCCAGGTCCCAAAGATGGTTAAATCACCTCTCTAGCACAGATTGGTGCCCTCTGCTGATGTGGGACTGGGGACTTTTGTCCCCTCCAGCATAGCAGGAATCTCCATGGTGCTGAGGAGCCATGTGGCCTCAGAACTGCTTGGAACTGCTCCTGTGCCAAGAACAACACTAAATAACCTGTTCTCAACCAAGAAGCATGAGCATTTCCAAGCTCAGCTGGGGCCTCTTCCTTTTTTTTGCCTGAGAAAAGTCAAAATGCTCTGAGATGCCTTGGAAATAGAGTACAGCAAGTGCTGCTGAAGGGGATATTTGCAAGGAGCCCTGCCATGACCTCAGCTTTTAAATCACTTCAATCAGAACGACTCAGAAGTCATGCCAATGCCAAATTATCCCCATGCAATACAAGAAAGGAAGCTAATCCCCACTCCTTGATGATAATTAGGACAATGAGAAACACCTTTCTGACATTATTTAGCTCAGAGCCAAAGCCCAAGCTTTCTCAGAAGAAAGCTTCGTCGAAGGAGCAGATGATGACAAAGTCTTGAGTGGTGCATTGCACCACACCAGTGGTGTTCAAAGAAACAAAGCACCTGGCCTTCCTGGCTCATCGCTGAGTCTGGCCACCAGCCATGGCTCACCTCCCCATGGTTTGGATATAGGCAGGAATTCCTTCTGCTTTCGAGTGGCCAGACACACTTGATTTTCTAGCTATTCCATTGAGGAAATAAACCCCAGGTGATTATGTGCTATAAGACTCTGCACAGTGACTCAGCCCTTGTGGCTTTTAGTTGAACCAACTTCACAAGAAGATTTTGGGGGGGGGCGTGGGGGGTGGATTCTTAATGAATGTGACAGTGAATAAACTTGGTAGTAAAACTCCAGGCAGATGCAGGTTTAACTCCCAGGTGACTTTCCATGCACCTACCCTCATGCTTGGGCTGAATTGGCTCTTTTTAAGTGAAAAGAAATAACATTTTCCATGTGGATAATTCAGAGAGATTGACTGGAGTTTTGTCACTGACACCCACAAAATGACAGGTGAGGGTTTCAGCCAGAGTGCTGCCAAGCAATATGGGCGAGAGGATTACACCAAAACAGAACCACCTCAGGCTCAAAACCTCACTGCTGCTGTTTCTCAAATGATTTGAGGCTGCAAATCCAGAGTTTCTTCAGCACCAATCCTTTCCAGCCATGCCCCAAAGTATGGGGCAGGGGAATGATTCATTTCCAATTGAATGGCTTGATCATGTCTGACCCATTAAACTGGTAAAGAGCAGCAGGGCCAGAAGATTTAAAAGGTCCTGGAAAGATCTGGGAATACTTTTTTATGTGCAAAAAGCCCCAAGTGTTGATGCCACACACCACAGATGCCACCCACCTCCATAGCCAGAGCAAGGGATGCATCCTTAGCCCTGCTTTCCCAGCACAAGCAGTGAACAGGATGTACTTGCAAGGAAATTTAGAAAACGGAAAACCTACCAAAAAACACACCCTCCCAGAAAAAAACAAAAACCCAAACTTAACTGAATTCTGTTTAGAATCAGTTCTCCTCTGGGAGAGATAAGAAGTGAAAGAGCAAATCGCTTGTGACAGATGGCGAGGGTGGTGGAGAATGCACTAATGGGAAGCACACACATCCCAGGAGGATGAAAGCAGTATAAAACCTTATAAAAAACTGATTGCATGTCTCACTGGGCTGCTTCACTGTGGTTGCTTTCGTAAAAGATATATATTCATTTAAAGGCGAATCTTGATTTCTGTCATGAACCCGTTGTTATACCAGTGCCTTGAATTGGTGTTAAAGATACACCAAGTCTATATACACCCATGTGTATTTTGGACCCTGATTTATACAGTCAGTGCTACAGGAAACTAAGCACTCTTTATATTTACTAAATATTGAATTCAGTGCATTAGCAGTATGAATTGCAGGGAGCTGAAAAGCAAGGTGCTGGCTGCATGCAGCATCACACTGCAGCTACATACATTATTTATGTTCAGAACTACTACACCTGGGGCTAAAGGCAGCATTTTCCTTCTTTCTTCCTCTTTCCCAGTGGTGCCTAGAATTAGGGTTATTACAGGAGTGCTGCCTTTCAGCACTGTTGGGTTACAACTCAAATTTCACCTTCAGATCCAAACTTAATGTGTTGTCATTGTGGAGATGCAGGGTTTTGATGGAAACTCCTTTCCAAGCCCTCATGTCAGTTGCTCCACCTACAGCCTCGTGACTCCCAATGCTCTAACAGATAGAGCTCATTTTTGCTTCCTTCACTTTGCATTTTCCAGTTACACATTCTGTTCAAATTAGTGTTTCTCCAAATCCTGCACAGCCCCATAGCACACTGCACAGGTCCTCCAGCTTGCTCCAAGAGGAGTCACAGAACACACAAAGCCACAATAGCCTGGTATTGTATTTCAGGTAAACACAAATAGATACTTCTCTCACATCTCAAGTTATCTAGTGCAGACTCCCACCCCAGAGTGATATATTGCTGCTGGTACAAGCAGGGTGGCAGAGGCACTCTGCATCCTTTCAGACACTACCCACTCCTTAGCACAGGGAATCCTGGAAGGCACTTTTGAGTTTCATGAGAGCACATGTAGTGTAATATGAATTTAAAATGCTCAGAGGGCTGGAGCACCTCTGTTATGGAGACAGGCTGAGAGAGGTGGGGCTGTTCAGCCTGGAGAAAAGAAGGCTCCAGGGAGCCTTAGAGCCCTTTCCAGTGCCTAAAGGGGCTCCAGGAGAGCTGGAGAGGGACTTTGGACAGGGACTTTGGACAAGGGTATGGAGTCACAAGACAAGGTGAATGTCTTCAAACTGACACAGGGCAGGGTTAGATGGGATATTAGGAAGTAATTGTCCCCTGTGAGGGTGATGAGGCCCTGGCACAGGTTGCGCAGAGAAGCTGTCGCTGTCCCATCCCTGGAAGTGTTCAAGGTCAAGTTGGATGAGGCTTTGAGCAACATGATGTGGTGGAAGGTGTCCCTGCCCATGGCAGGGAGTTGAAACAAGATGGTTTTTAAGGACCCTTCCAACCAAAACCATTCTGTGATGCTATGATTTATTGTTTGTACCTTCTAACACAAATACCCCTTGCACTTGTTTCTAGCATGTGCAGGCACCCCAGCAGGCTGTGAGATACAAAAATCTATCAAAGAACATTTCATGGAGAAAATTGCATTCCATTCCTTAGTGGTTTAAAGGACTGATTTAATTTCTGAGATGCAGCCCACTGCTTTCTTAACAGCACATGCTGGTTTTATGAGATGGTCCAGAGGAAAACACCCAGAACACTTATCAGCTGAAACCACAGGTAGCACATAGGGAAGCAGATTAAGGGAATAACATGTTTTGCACAGGCAGCCATGCCCCATGCACACATGAAAAGCCCAGGGGACAGTTAACCCTGAGTGTAGCTGCTCAGGTTTAGTACTACACACCCACAGAAAGATTTATCTCTAATTCTCGAACAGGCAGGAGTTTGGTAGGGATTCAAGAAAAACAGTAGTGGGTCCCCTTTCATTCAGCATCCTGAGCAAGTCTGGGCAGAGAGGAAATTTCAACATGAAACAGATACAGGTAGGAGCTGCTGATTTCTTGAATGAAGCTCAGACCATGGGAGGTCCACAGTAAATCATGTCTGTCACACCCTCCATGACATGTTCAAACCAGCTCAGCCAGAGCACTCAGGAACCCCGAGACAACAGAACCAAAAAGATTTTGCGTCATTAGAGTCAGGAGGTGATGGAACCACCTTTCACTCTGGGAATTGGAGTTAAGAGAACATAAACAGCTTTTAAGATGGGTCTTGACCAATTTATGAAAAAATATCCAAGATGTGGACTTCTACAGCAGCGGAGGACACTGACCTAGGACTTCTCTCAATCCAAACATCCAAACATTTGTGCTACTCACAGCAAAACATCTTGGGGTTAGATATTTGCTGGATCAGCTCCAAACTGTTGTCCGAAACAATTTTCTGTGATCCCCACTGTAATATGTTGCTCTTTTTCATTACTTCCCGGTTTTCCATCTCTGGGTGTGCTTTACCATCATGAAATCTGACTCTGCCACTTAATTAATACCGTAACAGCACACTGCAACCACTTGCCCTGTGCCGAGCACCATCCCCACGCTCTGAGGTATTTGTTGCTGTGACAAGGGAATACAAAGCTTTACATGCAAGAGATGGAAAAGGTTAAAGTCAATATTTTGGCTGGTGGAAATATTTATGGAAAGAACCCGTGAATTAGTGAGCTGTATTCATTCCACTGACGTTTCCTAACTGCGTTAACCTTTTATATTTCTTGTGGTTGGCTCCTGTTTAATATGTTCTAATTATATGAGAAGCAGGAAGCAAATGAATGGCTGAGATTAAAGTTAAACAACAGCCATAAATACTGCAGGACAGATTCTCAGCACTGAGTCTGTAGATATATGCCTCTGAGTTCAATGCTGTGCAGATGAGACACATAAGGCTATCAGACACATAAGGCTATCAGACACATAAGGCTATCAGACACATGTGCAGAGCTCATAGTTTCTTGCCCACTCATTCGAGGGTAGAACTTGTCCCTTTGATGGCACTGTGTTGATGTTTCGTTGAGCATGTAGTAAAACACATCAGCTCCTTCAAAGAGGGTTCACAAAGGACAAATAACTTCTGCAGAAGTCAACATTTCCTCCAGCCTTCCTACAATGAGAAAGGCAGGAAAGGAAAAAGAGATTCAAAGTGATGATTCAGTAATGATGGGCAGATGCCTTTAGAGGCTTTGGCCAACCTTCAGCACGGCTCAGGTACTACTGTATGCACTGTGAGCAGTAGCAGCAATTCCATCCAAAATGAGCAGCCAGTCACTCAGCAGTGATTTATGAGCACAGCAATATCTGCTACAAAACACACAAGATTGGAATAACTTTCTCCCAGCAAAACCTTACATCACAGGCGAACACAGACAGTTGCAAAACTCAGATCCACGAGTGGAAGATGTTTGCAATCTGTTCTAGCTCTGCTTGGTACACGGAAGTGCCAGATGGCTACTCTGCTGTTCACCACCTCAGAAGTGGCTGGAGGAGATTCACGTATGCAAGTTGTCCCTTTTAACAGAATACACTCAAAGCTGGTGAACAAGAGAGTACCAGCAATCTGCTGTCACTGTTACAAACTCAAGCTGGCTGGAGATGCTGACCTGTGGAGCAATTGCACCTCTGCTGGAGCATTAGATGTCACACTCAACCATCACCTTTACTTTGGAGATTAAGAACGACAACACCAGCTACACCAACACTTTCACATGGACAAGGTGCTGTCAGTCTGCAGCCCTGATCGCATCACCATCCCCATCTACATGTCAGCTTCTTTTGTCCACCATGGGATAGTATTTAAGATGCTTTCAAGGGGAGCAAGAGGTCTAATGGGATTACGTTCTCTATTTCTAATCTAGCGATCTCCTGCCTCCTCGCAGACAAAGCAGAGATCTGTGTACAGCAACAAGGAAAAAGGGCATCATCTTTTATCTGTTTGGCCTGCGTAATACATGTCCTCTCAACTCCTTACTCCCCTCTCTATCCATGGTCCGTATGACTGCTTGATACGCACAATTGTTGACTTGTATCACAGCTTCCGATATGATGCAGCATCAAAGGGATTCATGCATGTGGTTACAATTAAACCCATGCTTAAACACTTTGCTGAACCCTAGCATTCATTGAACTGCAATTGTTTCTGAGGCAGGGACTATCTTTTCCTATAAGATGCCTCACACAAAGAGTTTGACCCCAGTTGGCCTTCTCTATCCCACTAAAAAAAAATAAATAACTAGGAGTAATAATAATAAACTGTGTCACCCTGGTAAAAGTTAATTTCCTTTGTGTTTCCAGGAACAGTACACAATCTTCAAGGAGGGATGTTGTTGTCTCCTACCATCAGCAATGCCAAAAATAAACAGAAATTATATTTAAGAGTCACGTTTCAAATTTGACCACAGCAAATATTTTGCATGGGTGCGGTATAGTTTAGACTCCAATGTATTTCTTTATGGTCTATCTACTTCCTCAAAAAATATCAACCATAATCACTACACAACAGCCAAGCCTAACACAGCATAGCAATTCAATAAACATCTCTATTCCACTATTGCCTAAGGGGCAAAAGGAATCCTAGTAGGTCTGTAAAGGATTTTTTGAGAGCAAATCTCTTGGCTGATCTGTTAAAAATCCCAGTGTTTGTCTTGCACAGCATTAGCAGAATCTTTTCATAGCCCAGACAGTCTCTGCCTTATTTTCAATAACTCTGATTCCCTCTCCATGCATTTTTTTTAAGAAAGTTATTTAATATAGCAATCTTGAGTATTTTTTGTGCATCTGGGAAAGCCTCTGCCTCTTACCACAGTTCCACCTTTTGTAAAGCCAGTGACATTAGAGACTTGAAACGCTTAATGCTTTAACACACTTTGGAATAAACAGTGTTACATTAGCACAGGTGCAAATAGCTTTCTAATTATTATTAATTTAATAATACGGTGCTGCTGGCACATGCTAATTAGATCCATGTTGTTCTATACGAGGGGAACAACACAAGAAATTTCCACAGCTGTCAGCTGCTGTCTTCTCGCAATTGCTATGGAAAGCAAACAAACCATGAAGGCAATTCATAATTATTACAAACACTCCCTAACCTAAACCACATTGACATTTCTAAATCAGAGCTGCATGCTTGCTCTTGTCTGTGGTGTCAGAAAGGGATCAGAGCCAGCTGAAGGGCAATCAGCTATCAGATAATGTGAGGACCAAGCAATTAGTTCGTTTTTAACAAGTTGCTTTAACATGCAGAAAGTGCTTCCCCAACCCATCCCACCTCTCACTACATCATACTGATCTCAGCATGAGACAACATTTTGCTTTCCAGTATTTTCTGGAGTTTTCCTGCAAGGTAAATGCTATCCTGTTTGGAAAAGGCTTTGCCATTGATATCCATGGGGATTCCTTCCCCCTAGCTAGAAGAAAGGAAGGAGAGCTCCAGTTCCTCCTGCCTGCTGCTGAGTCCCTCCGGGTTTTTTCTCAGAAACTCACTCCAAGAACATGGCTTAAGCTCTTAAGTGATATTCAAAGCCCTCAGCATGAGGTTTATGGCTTTCAATGTCTGCTGAGAATATAGTTATAACTGACAAGTTCAGAGGCAGGTATTTGGATGCTCTTCCACAAATACATCCCTATAAAACAGATCTCAACTCTGACATTGACCAAGACTTAATTTAAAGTGGTTTAGTAGAAGCAGCTGACAGATCAAAAAAAAAGGTCTACATGCAGAGAAAAGCCTACAGGGCTGAATTTGCAGCTGAATGTCTCTGGCAGAACCAGAACACTCTGACTCTCCTTTGAACTGTGTATCACACACTGATTTCGACTTTTTAAATCTAAATTGCCAGTTTTACCATAGAAGAGAGGAAATCCTTGTTTGCTATTTCTTTTATATTATGGTTTCATTTAGATTTCATTACAATAATTTGGGGTTTGATTTGCAGTATTTCCTGAATGAATTCTTCATCTTCTGTGAAAACCCCTAAAGGATGGTCAGGGCTGACAAGACCAGAATGTGGGGATCAGGAGGCTCTCCTACAGGACCCACATGCCCATGCATGTTGCATCCTCGATGGATAGAAATTACTCATGCAGGGCAATGCACAGAGAGGAGGCTGCCAGGGTCAGCCCATGCCAGCCTCAAAACTGGGGTGACACCATTTGTCATCTCCATCAAAGACCGCTCCAGAGGACTCCTCAAATTCAGCAGCATTGGATGCACAGGAGCATCCAAGTAAGGCATGATGCTCATTCACACTTTCCCAACCCTCCTCGAGACAGAAAAACCAACGTGCAAAAGAAACCCAAGGTCAATTGGAACCTTTTTGGTTAAAGTGTAGTTCTGAAACCCAGGAAGTTCACTCTGACATATAATAAGATATTCATAATCTTCAAACCATCACCGAATTTGGATGAGAGCAAGGGCTTTGCAAGAGTCATAGAATCACAGAATGGTTTGGATTGAAAGGGGTATTAAAGACCATCTCATTCCAACCCCACTGCCATGGGTAGGAATACCTTCCATTAGAACAGGTTGCTCAAAACCCCATCCCAACAAGACTTTTTAGATGCAGTGAATTCAGACACTTATTTTACACTGATTTTAGTGTGGCGCCCAGAGGCTCGGTCACATAAAGGGCCTGCAGTGAAGAGCATAACAAGAGATACCTGTTTCCAAACCTGCAAACTGCTCACTATTTGAACAGGACAGATAGGATATCCACGTTGTGCAGTACAAACTCACCTGGATCAGCATCAGACAAACAGGGGACATGTCCCCATGGACACTGTTCTGTGAGAAACCTATCTGTGTCTTTTCCAAAGCTCCCTCTTTTTGCTGAGACAACACTTCCATTGTGCACCCAGAGCACTGATATGAAACCAGGCCAAATGAGAACTGGAACTAATCTGAGGGATTATGTTTTGCCACTGTAAAACATTTGGCAAAAAGGCTGCCCTCAGCCCCCAGCTCCCCCAAGCCTCATGATGCTGAGAGGCTTGGCCACGGACACCACCTTCCTGCACTCGTGTTCAAGCTGGGCCCAGACAAACCAGCAGGTGTGGGACATGCTGGAAAGCTCTCTTGCTCTATGTAGCCAACCAAGAAACAACTGCTTAGTTGGCCTCTTCCAATCACCACATAACCCTTAGATGTCCTGCACACCACTGAGCGTGCACGCTGGAAAGCAAAATAAACTGCCTCATTCAGAAACTTTCTTTTATATTGCACCGTGAAGTTTGAAACATCATGTGCAAGACCTCCCATGAGTGTGAAGTATGCTGAAAAAGACCATTTCTTCCCCACAGGCTGATTCCCACTTTGAACCAAAAAGCTCTGTAACACACTTTACCTAGGAAATCGGATACAGACACTCTTCTCACACTTTTACTAGGTCTCCACATGAGCATACAAGTTTAACTTTCTAGCCAAAGCCAGGTGGGAAAGTCCTGCTATTAAAACACTAACAGGAAGCTGTGGGGTCATTCAACATCCCTACCCTCAAATAAAAGCTCCTCTTCCACTGACATGTAGCTGAGGTCTCTTGCTTGTCTTTCCCTGCCACAAAACTGGCCTGCATGTTAATTTGAAATGGAAAATGTACCCAAATGTGACGACAGTCTATTAAAAAATATAATAACCTTAATGTAGTAAACTCTTTCTGAGCACAAGAACCACATGGTATAAACACTGCGGGCACTCATAAACCTTCAGTTGGTTTAAGCAGCTTTTCTTTCAGCCTGCTATATCCTCAGCAAAGGACTTTTTTTTAGTTCATTGTGATCACAGTGAAACATTTTTCTTTACAATTACAAAAAATAAAAATAAAAAAATTTAAAACATACCTTGATGTATATCTTAAAACATCCCTCCAAAAGCTCTCCTTACCCAAGCTGACATGACGCTTTTAGGAGCCAAAAATCTTCCTCTCCAGCCTTCGTAGGAGCCAGGGCTCATCTTCAATTATGTGCCATGTGTTGTTCTGCATCCTAGGAAACATGGTGTGGGAAACAGCTGAAGCCATCACCACTGCAGCTCCCACAAGCCTGGCAGGCAGCAGACATGTGGGCCTAGGGAAAAGAAGGTGATTTGTCTGCACGTAAGCTTTTTCTGAACCTTATGATTGGTGTAAGATATCTCAAGGCTGACTTTTCTCTACCTGCAATAGGGTGGAGTCAAAAATTTGCATCACCCAGAAATGTTGCTGAGGTTTTTAACCCTGGTCCTGGATTAAAAAGTAAGATGAAATAGGTAAAGTTCAGCTGCTGTTTATTGGACTGGAGAATTTAGATCTTTTGTTTTATCTGGGGATATTTCCAGTATAACTAAGAACATGAGCCCCTTAATTTCAATGTTTTATATCACCTGTTCTTACTGGGCCAAACAATCCTTCTTAAAACAAATCAGAAACACGGAAGGAGTAAAATGGAGAGAAATGATGCTGAGCAACATTCTCCTGTCAGGGATGGATCATTTTAGGGTAGGATAATTAATCAGCCACAGTCTAAATGGCTTCTGTCTTAAAGGACTTCCTTCTCCTCCAAACGTATTCTCAGTGGACCAGAAATGCCAGTGCAGTATTATCATTCTGTCTTTGCATTTGAAATACTAGCTACCATGTTGGTGAAACAGACCTTTATTGAACTTCAAAGGGCCATAATTATATACCCTTTCCTTCAGCTTTGATATTTTAATATTCAGCTGGTGAAATTATTATCTATTCTAGCCACAAAGCATTTATTTATTTTGCTTGCTTTATCTCTGTTATTTCTGTGGTGGTAAGAGGCTGAGGAAGAAGCCCCCCTGCTTATTGGCAGCAGCAGAAAGTGGGAATTGAATGTACCAGGACTTTTATCTCCAGCAGCTGAAGAACGAAATGTTTGAACTCCTCCTCAAACCCTAACGGGACTCAGAAACTTCTCCCGGCTGCCAGTTCCTCTCATTTATGCTTTTCAAGAGCCAGCCAAATTTCTTTATATAGGTTTCCCTGTGCCATAAGGGAGCACAGGAGTCAAGGAGACACCATTCAGCACTAACGATGGCATGAATTTTTCATCTGAAAAGGGCACTCTCTTTTTGGAAGCTGCAAAAAGAAATTGTTGCTTGTGTTTGCTCAGCTCCAGGCTCACCAAGGTGGATGAACGAGCAACAGGGGCAGAAATATTTTATGTATACCTCCAGCCCAAACAAAAATACACACAGGTAGAGTACAGCTCCCTTGCTGGCTGACAAAACAAGGTAGTGTTTCATGGCTCTGCATCCCTCACGAGAGAGCCCCTGTGAATATTTTGTGCTCTCTTCCAGGGTGTTCCAACAACAAGACTGAGCTGTAAAATTCAGAGCAAAACCTGGATTTTCCAAGCTCAACTCACAAACCTGGCCCAAACCTTCAACAAAACTAAGTGAAAAGTGCATTTACATCGCCAAGAGATTTCAAAATAGAGTAAAACCCCCAACATTTTCAGAGTATCTCTGCATCTCATTGAACCAGAGCTGTAGCGGGGAGGTGCTGGAAATCACACCGGAATGATGTTATCAAGACATTACAAAGTAATTTCTATAATAAATCCCCTCAGATGCGCCTGGATCTCTCTTCTGGCGAAAAAGGATGATGGTTGATCCTGTGCAGGCATTTCTCAAGAGTCCTCACAAGCCTTCTCCCTCTCCACTGGGTCATTTCCAAATAATCTTGAAATCAAACCTGTGTTAGATGAGCCCAACATCAGCATATGGCTTTCATCAGGTGATTTCCATGCTGTTCAGGAACGTGACTTAATTGCGCTTCACAGCAGCCCCTGATGGGCTTCAGCAGCCTTTGCTCTACCTTGCTGAGCTGGAAACTGAGGAAAAGGGTCTATGCCACCTTTCCAAACTTGCAATGAGAAACAGCAGAAGGGGCAGAATTACCATTGAGAGGTCTGAGCTCCTTGTCTCATGCTTCCTGGGACAGGCTTCCCAAAATACAGCTCCTTTAAGAAAGTATTTCCCCACAAGGGAGACAGAAAGAGCTAGCCAGTTGGAATAGGACACGAATGTCAAAACGTTCCATAAAATTGCAATCCTTCCCTTATAAAAACAAATTAAAAAATGAAATGATGGATGCTAATGATGGGCTTTCCCATCATTAAACCTGAAGAGGCTTCTGCTGCAACATATGGGGTCCAGGCCAGAAATCCATGTAATTTAGCCCTGGGAATCCAATCCTGTGATATGGGGGAGGTATTAGAGGATGGAAGACTCTTCTAGAGGTGCATGTTTCCCACACATGGTCTCACACAGGCTCTGCATGTGGCTGGGTTTGTCACCTCTGAGTACCTCCTGTGGCCATTCAACCTGTGTCAGGGCTTGCCAGGAAATACTAGTAATCGTGGACTTGTTCCCTTCCTACAGAGCTGTGCTGTTCTGCCCACCCAGGGAACCTTCCAGAAGCAAAGGCAAACAGCCAGAAGCTGCTCCCTGAGCAGCAGACAAGGCTCGTGGTGCACATCCCAGTGACTGGAGTCACCCAAGCCCCCACTGTTTCTGCTCTGTGTTATGTGAGCCCCAAACCTCAGTGCCACTCCTTCAAACACTCCAAAGTGTCTCACTTTCCATTTGCCATCATTTACCAGCATTTCCCAGCAATGCAGCCCTCGGTGAGCATATTCCTGGTCAGCTGCAGGAGCCTGCTGTCTCTCTCCAGGATTAAGTTGTTTATCTTCTTACGTGGGCCTTCGGGAAAGCTATGATCCTGTTTATGTCACAGTGTTGCCGTGTTCCAGAAACATTAATGCCTGAAAAAAATAGTGGAGCACCATCTGGAAGAATGGGGACATTTGCTGAAACAGGGAGGTGACTAAGAGCCAAAGCCCCTCTCTGTTGAGCAATGGCTTGGCTTGGTTCTCCAGCTCACAGTCAGCGGAGGGATGCTCAGCACAGGAAAGACACAACAGCCTCTTAAAACCATTGGGTAGTTATGTACTTACCAGGAATTTGGGTAGGAGGAGCAGGGGAAACCTCATTGGGCACATTCTTCTTGCAAATGAAAGAACTTGGTTTTTAGTGGTACTACAAAATCTTGGGGGTTTATTTGCAAATTTTCACACAAAAATGACTTTGTATTTGGAAATGTTAACGCCTGACTTTCAGCCCCTGAAAAGATGCAAAGGAAATGGAAATCTAAACGAGTAGCATATGCCATGCCCTTGGCTCCACCAATGAAAATATTTGGCTTCCACTTGCAGCTACCCCAATCAAAAAGAAGTTTGGGTTGCAGGAATGTAAGTCAAAGTGAATGTTAAATTTACATTAGACATTTGTTAATTAACCAGCAAATGAATCACCCCCATAGATTGGCACAGTCCACACAGTTTAAACCAAACACTGTTGTGTCAAGTTTAACTGTTGCCCTGGAAGTGACTAAGCAGAAATATTCCAAAATGGAATTATTAATAAGATTTTCTTGTATTATTAAAAACATCAAGATTAAAATACCATGGTGGATATTTACAGTCAGGGAAGTAGGAGGGAGACTCAGTAGATGTTTATTAAATCCATTTCCACACATACATCCAGCCTTAGCGTGCTCTCCATTCCTCTGCAAGCAAAAGCCCTCTTTTATCTGGAATCTATCTCTGTGGGTACCTCTTCGATTATTACACCCTGGTCAGCATGATTTGTTGGCTTAATCAATATTCAGGTTAAACACTAATTTCTTTTAGCAAGAAGGAACTCTGTCACCTTTCTTGATGTGTTGTGCAAACGCATTAAGGGACCAAAATATTTTCCTGGGATGTCAAAGGAACATTCCTGAGACTGTGCCTCAATGGGTAGTTGAGTAATGCTCAGACCTGGAAGGGTGGTAGCGTGCACAAATCTTGGCTACAGCATCTTCCTCTTCCTCCTGAAGTTGCTGACACCTTAGAAATGGCTTTGGTAGGACTAAGGAATCACTGTGGCCTCTTTTCCTGATCCCACATGGCTTCTCCACTGGGTTTTCTCCCCAATGAACAGCCAAACCACTCAAACAAAGCTATCAGAGTTCTGGCTTTACTATTGACACAGGGACCCTGGTAAACTTTCTTGTACACCAACATCTGAGACTCAAGTGCCCCAAGACCTTCAGAAAAGGATATAATTTTTTTTTCACTTCCTTTGAGCCTAGGCCAAAAGCCAAAGTCATAAATGGAAGCAGTTATTCTGGGCTCAATATTACCTTTTGTGCAATGACAAAAATAATGTGTTGTTGAACTGTTTGGCATGACTGCCTGAGCATATGACAAGAGGCTAATTACTTTTGAAGCCAAATCCACTTGAGAAAACAAGAATCCAACTTACAGGAACTCATATTTTGCCAGTTTTGCCGCTCCAAATGCATATTTTCTTCCGTTTTTTCCTCTCTCTCGTGACATCCTTTCCTTCTTTTTTTAAGTACTAATGCACAGTTTGCAGCTGAACTTGCAGACAGTCTCTACAGTCCCCCTCTCAGTCTCACTCACCCCGCATGATAACCAAGCCCGTCCTGCAGAGTTGAACTCTTTTTCCTCCATCACACAGAACATTAATTCACTCAACACATTTGTTTGCAGCTGTCTTCCATCACCAACCCCTCACCCTGCTGGCTCCTCAGAGCAGAGAGAAAACTTAATTTTCCACTAACGAAGGTATAAAGCAGGTAATCTTTTTGTCCTTTGGTCCTCAAAAGATTTTGCTTTATTTTACTGGGAAAACAAAAAAATCAATGAAATGCTTGGGCTGCTAGTTTTGGTTGTAAGGTAGGTGGTCAAATATGAGGCTCTTCAGGGAAGGAGCAGATTTCAGATTTTTAAGCAAATTTGGCCAAATCAAACAGTGTCTTCATAACATGAGTTGGTCACGTGTAGTTCTTCTAGGGTACGTACAGCTACTGATTTATCATGAATTATTATATGGCTTCTTCTACTGCTCCCCCCCGAAACCATTCCCTTGTTTGCTTACCCATATAAATGCTAAAGAAAAAAACCACAACAACAAAACAAACCCAAACAAAACTCCAACAAATGAACAACCAACCAAATATGACTCGGAGGTTTGCAAAAAGATTTGCTTTAACTGATGTCCCCAAGTCTGAGGCTGAAAACACAGCATGGGGTTTTCTGTCCTGTGAAATTTGCTTTGCACCTGATATTTGGGAGGCATTTTCCTTTTTTCTCCCTCACTCTTCAGCTCTTACTTCTAATGTCAAACACAGGCAGTAGCTTTGAAGCTTTTCCAAATGAAAACGCCAGAAGAGTCCTGGTTTTCCAGACAGCCTGCCAACTCCAGCAATCATTAATTTTATGTGCTAATTTTAAAGTTGATTGTTTTTGTGTCTTCGCCTTCAAAGGCAACTCTAGTGAAAAATCTAAAATATACTTTAAAAGCTAGAAAATAATTTTGTTAAAATGTCTTTTCCTGCAAAAAGTGCCACTATTTTTATTTTAAGGAACACAAGTTTCCTTCCTATAGCTTGCATAAATGTTGCTGAAGATTTCCATACCAAATATTTGGTTTATTCCAAAGAAGTCTTTAAAAAAATTAAAAGAGTTAAATGAATCAGACTAAAAGTGTTTTCATTCATTCCACTTATGGCACTATGGATGTTATTAGTAAAGTGTGCATGTAACATATGTGCAGAGCAATTATGTTTTTCAGTTACAAAACACTATTCATTAGATTAAATAAAATGACAGAGATTTTGGTCTGGTTCTGCCCTCAGATATTACACAGTCACTTAACTGGAGTACAATTTTGACTGTTTTCCCAGCTCATCAGCACATTAAAACCAGCTGTGGGTCTCGATAAATTGTTTCAGCAGAACCCACTGAAAATATCTGTATTTTCCTTCCTCCCAGCCCAACAAATGAAACTTTGAGGTCATTATGGTAGTTTTAATTACAATTTGGTAGCGATGTCCTTCACAGAAAATGGTAGTTCCATAAACAACATGTTTCTTCTGTCATATTAGATTTCTTTATTTCAATTGTAAAGTCACAAAACCATGTGCTTCCCATTTTAGCTCCTGGACCCCCTGCTAAATTTATACACATGAAGGAGTGGTAACACAGAGAGAGCAGCAGTCAGGAGTGTCCAGGGCCTTATTCCTGCTTGTGAAAACACGTTTACTCATTCTGCAAATGAAAAGAGGAAAGAAAAAAATTTGGGGGGGGGGGGGAAGGAAAAAAAAAGAAAACCAAAGCAGAACTCAACAAACTGGGAGCAAAAATCAGGCGGGTGTCAAGACAGAGCCCAAGAGTGATAGAGGTTTGTAAATGTATAACAACTGCATTAGCTGTGAGCCTCATACATGGCTCTAAAGTAAAACCAGCTGCCAGCGCCCGGATCCCACCGCCTCGCGGCAGAGGGTCTGGGACACGTCACAGAAAAGTTCCCCAGCGCTGCAAACAATTACCCTGGTTTCTTATTTGTTCCATTTTATCAAAGCCTCCAGGCTGGAGGAGAGAAAAGAGACAAAAAGAGAAATTTGAAGGGAAAAAGGAATAAAATAGTTAAAAAGGGTTTCACTTGGTTTTAGTTTGGTCTCACTGAGTTAAATCCAAGAAGGGGTTTCCATATCTCACACACATCTCTCTACTAGGGAAAATTTAAGTCCCTCCTCAATCTACAGTAGCATTTAGGCTATATTTTAACAGAGTCCTTAAGCAAGTACCTAATTTTAAGTACCTGATTTATTCTATTCACTGCCAGTGGGTGATGCAAAATGTAGATAAACACTGACTAGACTTTACTCAATAACTCTCAAACAATTCAGTGTCCATAACATAAAGATGTCATTGTACTAGTTTATTGTTCCTACCACATGTTTCGGCATCCTGGACACAACCAAGCAGTTTAAGTGCTGCTGGGGTAGACCTTTCCCATTAGGAGAACACTGGAAAAACATATTGACAAACAATTGTCCTCAACAAAGCCCAAGCATTCCCTTTGACAATGTGCATTGCATTTGTAAGATAAATTTTGGCTGGAGAAGGGGCATTTTGGCCAGGAATTAAGTATGTTTGTGAAAGAAAAGTTGCTCTGGAAACCCATGGAGTTGGGTTTGCACTGAGGAGTTCACACCATTGGCTTGACCTCGTAATGATTCCATATAGCTTCACACAAACTCTTTAATTAGCTCATCATGTACTGGAAACCATATAATAAGGGAGATATTTGTATCTGCCCCACCATGAAATGTCACTTGTGATAATGAATTTCATGTTTGTCTGATTAAGAGTTTATGTGACCAAATTTAAGTTTGGGAAATATCTCAAAATGTCAAATTTCTCGGAGGACAAACAAGTTTGTGAAAATCAGAGCCAGAAATGAACCAAAGTAGTGGAAATTCCAATTGAAAATGTTAGGCTAGTTCCCTGACTTTTGTTGACAGTTGGATTTTGGAAAAGAACAATTAGTGTAATAGATTCTGGGAGCTACTGAGCCAGAAACTGAGAAAAATGGAAACCAAGAGAAACAGCTGAAATATCTTCTCATTCTTATTTAGATTGTGGTTGGAGCAGCTGAATGGCTGTTTTTTCTGGTCCACTTGTGTAATATTGAAAACTGGGGAGGGAAGGAATTGTCCCAAGTCGACCTCATGGAACAAAGGGGGAAAACCGTGGGACAAAAGGAAAAGAAGGAGGGTAAAAAAAGATTTTCTTTGGAGAACTGAGAAGTGTGCAGCATATTCTGTTGAGACGAATTGATGGCTCTGCTCAACGCAAAATTAGATTATTTTCTTTACAGACTGTTTTTAGAGCGGAGGTAGGAGAGATATACTTGGTTGTATTAGGAAAATTGAAGGATATTCCAGGAAAAAAAAACACCAACGACTTTGGATTGAAAAGCGGAATTTTTCAGAGGATTTTTTAAAAAGCTGTTTCAAATAAAATGGAAAAAAGAAAGCTTTGTGATTCAAACTTGTTGAAATTTAGCCTGTTTTTTGTTGTTGTTAATTCTGTTTTCACAGGTTAAATATTAAGGCAGTTGGCATAGATTTGAAAAACAACCAAATCAACCTCTTTTGAAGGAAAAAAGGAGAAAGCACTGTATCACACTTGGGGTGGGTGGAGGAGTCTAAGCCCCAACACATCATGGCAGAGTCCCACTGCCACACTCAGCTCAGGCCTTATTTTTCCTGGAGCTGGGATCAGCCCCAAGGCACAGAAACATTCCAACTGCAAACATGGGATTTGAGGTCTGTGGAGATCCTATGCCATCAGGAGCACAATGCCACCGGCCAAAGCAGAAGAAATATCCATGGGGTGCTGCAGGTGATGAGAAATGTAGGATTTGCAGGGTGGGGATGAGACCTGAGTGAGATTAGTCATCGGATCCCTTCAAAGGTCCCGGGGAGGAAAGGCAGATATAAACCCATTCTGGCAAGTCAGGTGGTGGTGCCACAATGCCAACCAATTAATATATCCACCTCTTGAATCATGGAGATTTGTTACCTGCCAAGTTGATGGATGCCTGCACTCCTGGTTAGGGGACCCAGGCATATTTAGACTATAAAGCCATTCTAAACCATCCAGGCTCCAAGAGTATTATTTAAAAGAGTTTGGGATGAGCTATATCTTTCTAGTATTGGCTTCCTATAGGACAGGATTGTTCCATTGTGGGGACAGGTATCCAAAAGACATCATTTACTCTAAGGCATCAACAGATTGGCAGTGCTGAGCTGATGGATCTGCGTCAACAGGAGGCTTTCCAAAATGGAGATATCCTGCAAGCAATAGCATTTAGTTTTCAGTGTTTAATCTAGGCTAGTTGTAATCGACAAGTGAGCGTAGGATCCAGTTAAGGACTCACAGCCTGAGTCCTTGATGGTCTCACCTCTTGGGAGATCAGCTTAGCACTCTCCTGTACTCCCATAGCCCCATGGAAAGGCTGGAAACACAGCAAAGGGTTCACCATCCCCACAATATTTGACTTTGCAGGTCTTTTGCAATATTCTCCAAGATGATGCCCGCGTACCTCAGACCCACTCACCTGTACCTTATTATAAGACTAAGATGCCCCTATGACCTGCTTCATATACAGACCCCATGGGAGCTGGTAACTTGGTGTCAGATCAAGAGTTTAAGAGCTTAATTCAAATTAAAATGGTACCTAAATTCCCCTTAAAAACTGAATTTTCTTTAATAAGTTCAAAAAGTCCCATTGGTGCTTTATTGAACAAGCAGATGGAACTCTTTACAGCACTAATGGGGGCAGTGCTGGAAAAACCCTACAGGAGAGGGCAGAGTCCTCCCCTCTGCAGAAACCCCAGCTGACTTCAAGGGCACTAAAAATATCTTCTGTGACATGAGGAGAGGAATCCAGATATGATCGTCCCCCAATTTTTTGCTCCTGACTAAAAGGCACTACTTTATGTTTCCAAATGGTAGTTCAGCCTTTATGAGCATTAGGAGGGTCTGTAGATAACACCAGGGACCTAATAGTGGGGTCACCCCTCCCTGCAGCTGCTTCTGTCCCCTGATCTGGGCTGCCTGCTCTCTGCTCTCAGGACACCTGTAACTTCAGCCCTTGATGCTGAAGTGGGGGTTGCTTCAAAAAGGGCCTTTTCACAGTGGAGAAGTGCCAAACCAAGACCTTCACAGCACTAACAAATGGAGAATTCAGCCACTTTCTGGTTCTCACGGTGGGGTTAGACACAGCTGTGCTCAAGCCGGATCTTGGGCCAAGGGCTTTAAAGCTGTTTAGCCTTCCTGCATCTTTGCAAAGGTTGTCAAGGCGTTCTGTGAAACAGCTGAAAAGATTTATTAAATTCTGCAGAAAGCTCCAGAATTTCAAACAGGCTATTTTGTGTGTATGAAATGGTTCTGTCACTGATTTTCCCTGCACTCAATCCCAGCTGACAGCACCAAGGTCTAACATGAGGAGATGAATTTACTGGTTGCACTGAAATCATCCTTTGGGGCATCCATTGCCAGTTCAGTTGTACATCTATTCTCCCTTGACTACAGTTCTAAGACACAAACTCCAGTCAACCATCCTGATTGTCCAGGTGTCTTATGAGGTCATCCTTTAACAGTTATGACATCATCATTTGGTGAAGCCCAGAGGCAAAGTCACTCACTCAGGACTGACTTTCTTCTTTCATTTGGAAAAGGGAGAGGCACAGAGCTGAAAAATCACAGCATCTTCCAAAAACAAGCAGTGGTGGTGGAGGAGGCAGGAAAGGGGTACATTGGCTGAGGAGTAAAGGTCTGAGCATTGTTCCTCCTCCCTGTTTCAGCACCATGCTGGGAACAGCTGGTGCCATGCTTGGGAATTTACCATTGGATCAGCTTCTACTCCCTCTCCCCAGCTGTGCAGAGGTCCACATAAGACCCTTGGCTGGTGCAGAGCTACATGTGCCAAGCCAGGAAATGTCCCAAATGCTTGGCTACACACTCTCCATTCTATTTGCCTCGCCTCACCACTGCAGCATCTTTGCCCTTTGGCAGCAGAGAAACAAGTTGCGCTGAGGGACTGCAAACCACCAGCTCCCTCTGATCACATTCCCATGGACAGGAGACGCGTCTTTGCTCCAACTCTTAAAGGGCAAAAACCCAATGAGGCCAAAGACTGAAGGTGCAAACTACATACACAGAGCTCCCCCTGCTCCAGCAGGAATTGAAGGCAGATTCCTACAACTGCAAAACAAGGGAATCTAAGTTGCGTGTATAGCTTGAGAGCCGGGGCTATAAAAAAATTAAGCATTAAATATTCTTAACAAAGGCAATCTGGGCTCACTGTGTTCTGTTTTTGTTATGTTTTCCCCCTGTTTTATGCTGCTTTAACCTTCAGTTGTTGCTGTTGGAATCCTTTTTGCACTGTTCCACTTGTCATTCTTCTTATTTTTATTAGAGACACTTTGGCAGAAGACTTATCAAAATGCGCTGAGCTTGTCAACAAACGTCATTAGCAACGGGTTGAGGCAGACAGTGTAAGCAGGGAAAGGGCATGGGAAAATATGCAATATAAAATAATTTTATATGTTGAAGAAATGCAGTAGAATAATAATGGCAAAGGCCTTGCTGTAAATTATTTGTGCTGTTATAGAACTAAGTTCCCACTGTTAAGTGATTTCTAGCCAGGCTTCAAAAGGTCTGTACAAGGGACCAGATACTCTTCTGGAAGAAAATGGTATCGTTTCCTCAAAAAGAGGGTCTGGCCACTCTGTGTGCGATGTAATCAGGGTGAGACATACTACCCTCCACATTGGATGACTTTAAAATCTCAAATGACAAACTACAGACTAGATCTCTGGAAATTAAAATCAATCCCCTGGCAAAAATACTACTGTACCAGTCTACACCCAAATCATGTTTTCTTTTGGGCTAATATTACACACTGGTATATCCAAGAAGCCCACACATTCAGCTTCGTGCTGGGGTTCAATCTCAACATGCCAAGCTGTTTGTTACGGGGCTAAGAAACTGTCCCTCTCTCTATCCTCTGCTTTGAAGTTCCCTCAAAGACATTTGCTTACTTAAGCTCATGCAAGAGAAGGT
Organism: Chiroxiphia lanceolata; assembly: GCF_009829145.1. NCBI lineage: Eukaryota > Metazoa > Chordata > Aves > Passeriformes > Pipridae > Chiroxiphia > Chiroxiphia lanceolata. The sequence goes on along the minus strand of NC_045645.1, from coordinate 9,842,845 downwards.
GAAGTCTGACCCCAACATCCACAGGTGGTGTCCACTTTCATAAGGGTATGAGAAGAAAAATAAATCACTGCAAAATGAACGTAGGCAAAGCCTTACGGTGTGCTTACTGAATCAGGCGTGAGGTTACACTGCAGGTTGCACTGGGCTGTACAAGAAGGGTTGGAATTCAGTAGGCTTAGGTTAATCAAAATAAATCATAAGGTCAATGGTAAGGTGAAAGCTGAAAAACATCCCACCCACCCACTGCAGTTCATCAGCAGCAAGCAAGAAATCACACTTCTGGTATCCCAAAGGACAAGGAAGACATATGACCCTGTAAGATTTAGTCCTGATTTGTGCTGATTACAGCTCTTTGGAGATCAGCTTCTGATAAGTGAATAGGTCAGGCTGCTCCTGGCCAAGGCTAATGGTCAAGGGATGTTATTTAACCTCATATGCTTCCATGGGGCACTGGAGAGGATGGAGGGCTGCCACTGAGTGAGAGTGAGTACAGCGATAGGAACGCAGGTGAAGCTCCAAGGAGATGAAATATCAGAGGCCAACCCTGGCCAGCCACTGTACCAGGAGGAGGAGAGCACATAGTGGCTCATAACACATCATAAACACTGCTGGCTGCAGCTCACAGGGAGGGACAGGACAGGGAGATGGTACAAAGCAGGGGCAACTTGGAAGAAAAAGGTGGTTAAAATTTAAAACATTTTAATTTATCGCACCATTAATCTCTTTAATATGCTGCTAGGGGTGATGGGCTCTGGAACGCTTGCTAAACCACACACAGGAACTCCAACATCTCAGATATGAAACTGAAGACCTTGTCCTCCACGGGGCAGGGAACTACCCTTCCATTGCTGCACAGCCTTGTGCAAGGAGCTCTCCAGTACATATATGGAGCAGGGACACAAATGAGTCTGCAAACCTGACTCACAGCCTTGCTGGATGCTAATGCCATTTCATTGGGCTGAACTGAGGCTGTGTGTCTTTCATAGCCTGTTTTGCCTCAGGGAGTATTTTTATGGCTAAAATAATACTTCCATATGGGAAAACCCCACAGAAATTAATAGGAGTACAACCAGTAGAATTGGAGAGAAATGAAATAACCTATGGAAATGCTGTGTAATCTCTAAAATTTGACAGAGAATGATCCCCTCTTGCAAAGACTTTTCAAGACATTCTATAGAATTGCAGTGATGTAATTTGGTTTTAAATCCTATTCAAAAAGCTCCAAGGCCTAGGAATGGTTATTGTTTTCTTATTAAATTCTGTAAGACTTTTCCATAAGGAAAGAGCTGGTATTCTCATAATATCTCCACTATCCAATTCTGAGGGAATACAAGACCACTGGATTTAATAGTATCAGGCACATAAGTGTCTTCCAAGCCATTACATGTATCTATACACGTGAAAACACTGATTCATACAAATTAGGTGCCATTGCAATCTATAGAGTTGAACTCACTCTGATGAGACCAGCTACTGAAACAACTACGGTGACTGACATGGTTTTAAAGGTCACAGAAGGGAATGGGCTGGAAACCTCTTATGAAATGCTTTGGGCGTGGAAAAATACCAATGCATTGAGATGGAAACTGGAGGAACATGGTGGGTTTGCTCTCATTTCTTTTGAAAAGAGCAATTTTTGGTCATGCACCAGAAAGGGAGTATGTGCTTGCCCTGGTCCAGAGCATCCTGTGGCCTGGGATGGGGAGGCCAGCTGGGATGTGAAAGGCACAGACTTTAGAGCTGGGAATTGAGCCTAGAGAGCTGGCAGCCTGAATATTTCCCTCACCAGGGGACTGTAAGGTATTTGTTCTCCTCCTTTCTCTCTCCCACTCATTCATTTCAAATGAGACCTATTGGTTCACAGCGAGATCGAGAGGGAAAAACAACCCTGCAATCACAAAGTGCCGTTGTGAGATGGAAAAACTGGATTTTACCCAGCTCTGCTCAAAAAAAAATTAAGGGAAGAGGTGAGAGTGGTTACCTGAAGCCTGCCCATGGGTCAGGAGGGGGCTGTGTGCTAGTGAAACATGCCTGGGATTCCTCCACCGTGATGGCGAACCGGCCCTGGCAATTGCAGCCAGAGGGAAGTTGCTCAGTGTTGTGAAACACAGGAGGAAAAAAGTTATATTAAGGTAATAAATGAAAGCAAAAGTGCTCTCTGTCAGGGGGCTGAGAGCAGGGGAAATCTCAGTGTGCGGTAGACCAGTGCAAAATGCATCTTGGCATAATTCTCTGAATTGGAGGAAAAAGAACATAAATAGATGCAAAAAAATCTTATAGCTGGCTAGTAGAGTATGCACGTACTTGTCATTAAGGAGCTCCAACCCCTGATTTAGTGAAGTACTTCAGTGTATGTTTAATTTTCAGCATGTTAGTGATGAACTGGGTCATAGAGCACTAATGAAAATGACTGGTGTTGATCTAAAAATTATGAAAAATAAACAAGAAAGAATGATATGTATTTCTTTTTAATATTTCTTGGGAACATTATTGTTTAAAAATAAAAAGCACTTAGATATTTCTTAAACAAACTTTCAAATTTAGATTTCCTACTAAACTCAACTACTCTTCCCAAAGGAACCTAGAAAAAAATCCAGCAAATTAGAGAATTTTGGAAAATGCTTGGGTTTGCCTTTTTTTTTAGACACAGGCACATGACTGTGGATCTCCTGGCAGGGGCCAGGGTCATACCAATATAGCCCCTCTAAAGGGTAGAAAAAACCACACCTTATGTATGAAAAGACTCAACACGAACCTTTCACATCTTCCCCTGACAGGTAGTGAAATTGCCTCAATTTGGCTTTTATTACTCAGTTCAAATGACAGTCCCTGAGGTGGACCAAATTTCAAACAAGTCCTGGCTGTGTTTCAAGGGAGCACAAGCCACTTTATAGCTTCAGGTGCGAGGACTCCATGACTTTCTTTTTCATATAAGTTTGACAAAGTTAGGATGTGACAATTTTAGTCTCACTGCAGGATTCTTCTCAATCTCTGCCTGCTCCAAGGCCACCTCTCAGAGAAACTTATCCTGAGCCTTTAGGCTGCTGTGATTAACATCGTATTATTTTACTGGACATCAGGAAAGACCATGGTTTAAAAATGAAGAGTAGATCATCAAGGTGAAAGTTTTCCTTTAGTAATTGTGTTCAGATGTCTTTTCAACAAAGGCAGTACAGGGAGAGGCAGTAATTTCACTTATCAGCCTAAATCTTAATTAAAAATATATTATAAATGCTTCTTGTTTTGGAACAGAGAGGGAAAAGAAAGCCAGAAGTTGTTTTTCTTTATCTGATAGCCATCAGAAGTGAAAAATCCCAGTTTACATTCTGGATTTCATCACTTCTGTGTAAAATCAACCTGCCATCACCAAGGCTGGCAGAGAAATGCCCTGCAGAAAACAAATGTTCTTCTGGGGAGGGTTCAGCCTCTCTGCTGAGCCTCTCATGGGACAGGAGATGCTGTTATACCTAAGACAAGTTGTTCTGCAGGCACCGTGGAACCTTGAAAATCAGCCTGCTCTGTTCTTTGAGAGGATGCTAAATGATTTTTGCTCCCAAACTTGAAAGACTGGGCCATGTTCAGGGCTGAGTAGGGCTCATCAGTGGTCTACAAGTCCATCAGCCCTGAGGACACCTGGGAGTGTTGGAGCAGCCAAAAGTATTTGTCAGCCTGGGGAGTCTGGTGCAAAGTGTAAATACACTTTGGTTTCCCTCTGCCATGAATGACCTTCTGAGAGGCAGCAGCTGCCTGGGATCCGCTCCTGCTGGCAGAGGACGCCACAGGTGGCACCATCTGTGCCACCAAGTCCAACCCAAACAGCTCATTCCCAGCTGCAGGGAAGGGCCGGGAATGTGATAGTGACTCCCAGGCGGGGTGGAGGGTGGCTCACACACTGGCTCCCTTGTGGAGGAGGAACGGTCAATAATTAGCACCTGTAGGCAACTCCCAGCCCTGGCAATAAACACAAATATGTCTCCTGGCATGGCCTTCTAGGAAAATATAAGCTGAAAAAGGCCCCTGTGCCAGAGACATTCCACTGTGTGTGTCCCACTGCCGCACACCAGCTGCTCGCTGTGGGTGCATGTGCTGCAGGATCAGCAAACTGAGCCTGCTGCATCAGGAGGAAGGAGAATCTTTTCCCTTTAGCTGTTTTCACACATTTAATAGCACTTATGGACTTCAGAGGTACTGTCATCTCCAGATTTTCAATCGTGACTGAAGGAAAGATGTGACCCTAAATGGATTTACGCTATGATTTTTTGTAATGTGCGTTTAATTTGTCCAGCTGCTTCAATAAGGGGCTGACCAGAGGTCCACAAGTGTCATGCACACCTTTCCGCTTCCCTCTCACCCTTCTGCCATTCCAAAGCACTCATATTGCTGCAATGCAGATGTTATGGCATGAGGAGCAACAGATGTGCAGCAGCAAAAAAAAAGATGGTACCAGTCTGAGACATTAAAAGAAACCTCTCATAATTGGTATGGAATCTTCTCTGATGCCCAGAAACCACCACTCTGTGGGATTTAGGAAAGACCTTGACCATGAGAAACGTCATCACAATGGACAGTCCAGGAATGAAGGGCAAGTGGTTGCTTTGGTGGGAAAAACCCATCACACCCTATAGCCATAGGGACATTTAAGAGGGGGTGGCCACCACCAGGCTCCTAGAGGACACATTAGGCAAAAGGAAGAGACACCAGAGACCTTCTGCCACTGCCATTCAAAAGAATGAAGTCAGGACATGGGAAGATCCCAGTCTCCGCTCATCCCAACAAGGGGGTCTGTCAGAGGGGCTGGTGCTGCCACCAGCACAGCTGCAGGCACACCAGGCCCAAAGACAATAAACAAAAGGACTTCGCTCTCAGAGCCGGGACTGGGCACAGGGTTATGTGATTTTTGGAAGCCTTGCAGAAAGTTGTGTGTGACAGATGGAATTAAAAATCCCTTCACGTTGCACGGACACCCTGGTGCTAAGAGGCAGCTCTTGCTAAGCACTCTGCTAGGTAGCTACTTGCTGTGCAGAGAGATCTAATCAGTGCCTAACATCTCCAAAGGAAACAGCACTGAACAGTTCCATTGTTTAAACTTTTTTGCTCTGGGCTCACAAAATCCTGATGCTCACCCTCTCGAGTGTGAAAACTGAATATAAAGCAGGTCGGACTCAGCTGTGGCTTAGCAGGCAGCATGAACTGCCCATCAGTGATGGGCTTGCATATAAAACACTTGGCACAGCTTCCAGGACAAGTCAATTCCTGGAAGGAGAAGCAGCTAATAGGTATGAAACATGCTGTTCTTGTACCAATAAGCACTAAGGCCAAATGTCTGTCTGTCAGGTAAGTCATAAAGCATTGACTATTGAAAAGCCTTCTGCTTCTGAGCAGTCACACCTGAACCCTTGCTTTGCTGAAATTCATCTCCTTCATCAAAATACACTCTGGGCCTCAGCAGCTCAGATGTCCCATGGCACAGTTGCCATTGGTCACAGTTTAGCTGAAATTCCTGCTTGCCTTCCCGCTGTGCCAGTTTGGACCCCAGTTTTACCTGCAATTGGCCTGGGTAAGGGACTGACTCCTGCTATGTATTTTCCTATATAAAAAGAGCATTTGTATTATTTCAACCAGTGTGACTTTTGGTTTAGATTTGGGGGAAAAGCAAACTTTTCCTAACAGGGGCAAAGAGCATGTCACCTCCATAACATGCTATATAAACAGAATTTTCCTTCTGGCAAACAAGACCCACCTGAAATACAGAGGAGCAAGGTTGAGCAAACACACTTAAGAGGTGTGATGGAGCTACCGAAGGCTGCCCGGTAGGCAGTGCCTGCGGTCCAGTGATTCCCTCATCTGCTTTAACAACCAGAAAAGTTCATGTGGACAGGCACATGTTGGCTCAAGCTGTGACCATGCACCTGCTCTAATTTCTGGAAGTTCAGAGGATATTCCTCAGCACTGCTTCTTTGATATAATATGGGTACAGAAAGAAAGTTTTAACAGCTTAATTCTTCCCACTGTGACTTTTTTTTCTCCCACTGTCCTTATTACCCAGGATGGAGTTAGTTTGTTCTTATGTTCAACAGCCTTATCAAGCTCAGAGTTGGCAAGAAAAATATTCTGAAGAATGAATGTGTTGCAAAAGAAACTATGGAAACATCATATTGTCCTGAGTCCAGGAAAACAACAGGTGCAGTGCAGTCTTAGCATGTTGAGTTTAATTTAAACTATTTGGTATTTCGGAATCAGATAAATTTGGGTGAGTATGGAACTGGCCAGAGGATCTGAGATGGCAACTTTCCTAAATAAAGAATGGTGACCTTAATGGTTTATAAAAACCTCCAATGTACTTTTATATCTTCTCTTTTTCACTTATTGCTGTGATTAATGTTGTGCCATTGCTGTGGTCCAGATAACAACCACATCAGAAAGACATCCTTTATTCATTTACAGATAGACATGACCCATGAAGCTTCTGAGAAAACATCCCTGGGTCACAGTCAGTTTTCTCCCATACTTCCAGCATAAGCATTTTTCCCCTGCCAAGGAAGGATTGCTTTCCCAGGAAGGGGGTGACTGCCTCAGTGACTGTCATGACTCTGCAGATGTTTTATGCCATAGTCCATGGTCTATCCAGAATGATGCAAAGTCACAAAAAAGGCAACCAGCCCCACTGCTCACAGAGAACTCAATGCTAATTCATGATTCCACCTGGGCTGAAGACTTAAATTTCATTATGTGCTTTATAAACTTCAGAGTTTTAGAAATAACATATAATATTACCGGCTCAGAATGAATTTCCATCTAAAGGCAAAGTTCTGAAAGGGATATATTAAATCCAAGGAAATTCTGCTTCAAAAGCTCCACGCACTTTTGAACATAATATCCCAAAGTCATGCTCCAAAGTTAAAATTTGATAAAAACTGGAAATTACTTGGCATCTCAGCATATTTGGAGATACTGAGTAATAAAATGGATAAGACCTATGCCAAGAATAAGATGAATTTTCACCATTTGTTTAAATATTTAAACTGTACAAAATGAGAAAGGGCTGCTCAATATTTTTAAATGTGGCTGGTTGTTAGCGGTGTTAGTTTATACCTCTCTCTTTCTCCACATTTTTTCTCTCCAAGTTCAGTGTAGTTGACTGAGACCTCATCTCTTGCTAAAATCAAGGTTTAAGTGTACAGCCAGAAACATTCATGTAGAAGACAATTTTAACTGTTTTCGTGAGTCTGTCAACCATCAGAAATCTTCCCCATTATCAAGTTCAGAAGAGATTTGTTATTTTTAAACATTAGGTATTGTACTCTTCTACTGTTATCCACAGCTCAACAGGCAATTGCTTCTTTCACCAGTACAACCAAGAGAATCCTTTATTCAATTTCACTCCTCAGAATATAATTTCTCTAAAATCTGTCTTTTTTTTTCCCCTACTGTGTTAGTTTTTTCATGTCCGGTCCTCTCTAGGGTGATAAATACCCAAGACGCCAGGCACAGGTTATTGAAAACAGAACAAGTTAAATACAAGCAGGGAGAAAAATATGTTTGCTTGTGGTTGTTTTTGAGGGGGGGCCTGCAATTGGAAGAATGAACATTGGTTGACTAAAGTCCACAAAGAAAGAAACACAATGCTGATGTTTTATGAAGCCTGCAAACTGCGTTATCTGAAATAAAAAGTTCTGCCTGAAAAAAAATGGGGTTTCTTTGGAAATGCCAACTGAAAATTAGATGCTAAGAAGATGTCATTAGATGTGTCAGGCAAGGTCTTTTCCTAAGGCCCCTTCAGCTAATAAAGGCAATCATGGATTTTAATTGCCACCCTGGGGAAAGGAAAAACATATTTGGCTCATCAGCATGCAACAAGAGTAATTAGTGAGTTAGAATAGGTGTGGCAGGGGAACAAAACAGTAGGCTGACAGAAGGATTTGTACATCAGGAATATAAATAACTTGGAGGAAATCTGGAGATTTACCAATGATTTTGAAATACACTACGCAAAAATAGTTGTGTTCCTACTCTGTCAGTTAACTCAGAGGTGTACACACAGCAGGCAGACCTCTAATCCAATTTTCAGAGGCAGGTTGAAGGAAGCAACTGGATTCCCTGGTCAGAGGAGCAGCCTGGGGTGTGACCAGTCTTGGCAGAGCCCAGGCACCTCTTCCTCCTTGGATCTTGGGTGTGGTTGAGTTATTCAGATCCTTAAGAGCTCAGTTTGGTTTTATCTGTAAAGGAAGTGAGTTGTATTTAGATGTCACCTCTATAGCACCTCACTGGTTTATAAAACCCCTCTGAAGAATAGATGTGAAGAATGGTTTCTAACAGGGAGCCTAAAATCCTAGAGGACAAAAAGAAGACAGTACTCAGAGCCTTAACAAGGCTGCCAGCAGACTCACACAATGTTGCCCATCACTCAGGAGATTTCAGTCTTTGATTTTTGACATCACTATTCAAAATCAACTGATCTAATGCAGTCTCTTTCCTCTTCTGTGCTGTTTGCAGTGACATTGAAGAGCCATTGGCATAAAAATCCCCCTCCGATTTACTACAGAAATGGAGACAGATGCGTTTTATTAGGAGTTTATACCGCTCTGCAGAGATGAAAAAATATTTACAGATAGTTCAGCTGATCTTTTAAAGTGGCATGATTTGATTGCCATTGAATAATTATTACGAAAACATTTGCAAGGTTTTCGTTACCTACCTTCCCCTCTCTTTAGAAGATGTCTTTCTGGAAAAGATTTTTTACAAAAATGGGACGTAATGTAATACATGGCTATAACATAGATTGTTAATTTTTAGTGTAGCTGAATCACAGCATGCTTTGATTGAGAGGAGCCAACACAAACATGCAAAATATGTGCCTCTTTGAACAGGATACACCACATCCTGCATTTGGTAGCCAAAGGTTCCAGTTTGCATCACAAATGTAGTCCAAGATCTCTCTCTCCTTGAGGTATGTACCTCTGAAAGTGCCAAATCTGCAAGACACACTGTATTTTTTTTTTTTTTTGTAATTTCTTTCTTTAATTCTCTCCCCCTTTTTTTTATTTAAAAAAAAAAGAGAGTTTAATCATTTGCTTGTTTGGGTTTAGTAGAGACTCAGCAGGTGATTGAAAGAAAGGAGTTGTCAGGAGGGACTTTGATTAATCAGAGACTTGATCGTTTGATTAATCATCCCAGAAAGAGCTGACTGCAGCAAAAGTGCCCCAGCCAACATGTAAACACATTGAAAGAACATTTTCAAAATACGTAAAGACAAATTGCAGTTCAAAGCTACTCTTGCTGGCCTGTTGATTTGACTGCTAGAAACAAAAGCCTCTCTGCCTGGCTGATAGAAACCAGACCTTCCACGGGAGGAAACAATCGACTCCAGGTCCTTTCAAATTTTGAATAAAAAGCACTTGACATTTTCTTTTTTAATTGAATTTTTTGTCTTCTCATTCTTGTTTACAGTAATAAATTACAGTCTTTAGTCTTTTTATAAGGAAAGTTAAGTTTCCTCTCATTCTCAAGCAATTTATAACACATGTTTAAGACCTTCAGTTACACAGAACGTCCCAACAAAGCATAAATTATCTCAGTGAGGTAGCAAACAAAACATCATGCTATGCATCACCCAACCATCACCACATTTTACCTGCCACTTAATGGTACCCAGTAGGAAACCTTGAGTTGGAAAAATACTCTAAATTGCCTAGCAGTCACTTCATGTAGGGGAAAAAATTAGATTTGAGAATTCAGATGACTCCCAAGCTAGTGGAAGTCATAAAAACTCTTTCTTGTCATGGAAGCACATGGTGAGCTGGCTGCATGGTGCACATAAGCCCTTGAAAATGTTTCTTCTCAAGTTTAGGAAAGCCCAGGACCAGTCCTGTTGAGAACAGTGCTCCAGGAAAGCCAGTAAAAAGCAGAATTAGTATTTTGCAGGAAATTTGGGGAGGGCAGGAAACAATTTCCTTTCCAAAAATAAAACTTTCCTACAGATTGCGCAAAACAGAGAATATGGGGAGAAAATTGAATGTTTCCAACGTTGAAGCCAAAACCAATGGGCTTGGTCTTCAACCCAGACTACCTGAGGAAATCCCTGATTTGCCAGTGCAGTATCCTCACCCGGCTGCCTGTGGAGGGGCTCAGGCATGGAAACACAGTATCCCAGCAGCCACCAGCCCAATTCCTTCAGAATCCAATGACTGTAAATGGCTGAACCACTGCTTTGATCACAGGGCTCAGCCCAGGGTGAATCATGTCATGTTTTCCTGTCATCAGCAACATGAGAAACAATCTTAAGGAAAAAATTGGTTCAAGTCAAACCAAAATGTAGACTGCTTTGCTTTTTCCCTGCACACCTGCAACATCCCAGGCCCGTCACCAGCAGCCCAGCAACAATTCTGAGTCAACTGAAAGCATTTGGCCCAAAAAGGAACAGATTCTGATTGAATGAGGTATATTTTTCAGACCAAAAGAAAACTTAAACAGATAAGGTAGTGTTATTTAGCATCTATTTTAAAATACATGTGAATTGTGACACTAAACAGAGCAATGAAAGTTAAAATAATTCCTACACAAAGTTCTGAATAAATACTTTGACACTTCCAAAGTGTTTCATTTTCCAAAATTACGAAACATTGCATCTTGCCTTTTACATTCCTTCCTATGGCCACCGTCCATCATTTTGAGGTCCAAAACTAGATTTTGAAGTAGAGTTTGTCTTTCTCAATTTTTAATACATTTACTATTTCAGCAGCAAGGGTCACAGTTACTTGTTTTTCATTTCAGCATAGCAAGTGGGGTATGAGCTGAGAAAATTGTCTTGAAAGTGCAAGAGCACAGTGAAGAAATTTTGGTGAAAGCATTTAGAAAAATCTGTGTAAACAATTTGAAAAGAGTCTACGCTTTGATAGTCCTATTGCTTATTAATATTTGCTGAAATATAAATAGACAAAACCTCCTATTCCCAAATGCTTTGCTAACAAAAAAGGAGACACACTAAACATATTGGATGCTTTTGTAATAATTATTTTGGAATATATATTTTTGCTTTAGTTTGCTTTATTTTGCTGTATCTTATCTTCAGCATGTTTTATTTATCATTAATTAACCCATCTTTGTCAAAGACCTTGAATCTCCACCCTGAATTCTAGCAAAGCACCACGGAGAGCTAAAATTACCAGCATCTCCTCCCTAAAGCTACAGAGCCAAGAGATGAAGATCTACATTATCTCACAACCTCCTTAGTGGCAACAGGAATGCAAAGGCTATTCCTCCCCTCTTGTATATATCAATTGTAAGTCCTTTGTATTCCTTCTCATTCCCTATCCAGCCGTATTTTAATTAATGAAATCAAAAGACCATCTACTAAAATAAACCAGATTTAGCAAGGGAAGAAAGTCAAAACAAACAGGCACTGTTTACTTCCTTTGCACCGATTTGCCAAGGAATGAGCTCCACATCCAACATTATCAATTCCTGTCAGCAATATTAACCTCTCACAGCAGCGTGAAGAGTAGCATCGGGATTGAAAGGATGAGGGGGGACAGAAGTGCAGTGATTGAAGGCAATGTGATATTTCTGCACGCCTTGGTGGATGTTCTCATCCCCACAGGTAGTGTTTATGTCCTGTCGATCAGTCCTGCAGGTGGAAAAGGGACACTCACAGTCTAACATTTGGTTATGGTTCTCTGTGGAGGGGGAATGGGCCCTGCCATGTGAGCACTGTGTCCTCCAGAAAGAGTTCCTTCAAGCCACCTCTGCAGTTCCTGGCTACTAACACTGAAGGATGTGGTACCATATCATCAGAAGTTGTTTCAGCTATCATCTACTGCTGACCACCTTCTTAGTGTGAAAGAGCCTTGATTGGTGGCCATCGCAGCAAAATATGCTATCTGTTCATTTGATTGAGTTTGTAAGGAAAAGAGGCATCACACTGTCCCCAGAGTAAGTGAAAGCAGGGACAAACATCTGTTTAATCTGAGAATCACCTTCACTAGTTACAGCTTTGCTCACAAACACCTCCAGCCTTTTGGAATGTCTTATGTGAAAGATTTTGTTACTGAAGGAGCAGTTTTCCCAAACCCAAAAGATTCAGTCCAAAAGCATCATTTTCAATCACTAGATCTTTTCATTCACAGAAGAGGATTTTAAAACAAAAACAAACTAGAGTCTACATAAGCTTTGGGTTTTGGAAAATGGAAGTGTTACAAGCTTTTTCCCCACTTCTTTAATTGCTGGCTGTTCCTTTTTCATCCCTGTCCCATCTTCCTTTCACTACTGAATGCACTGACAGGCTGTTTGTCTGGTGGGATTGTCTTTTTCCTTTTCCTTTGACATCTTCACAGTATTTGTCTTTCTTCTGCAGTATTCAGGGCAGCCGTGAGAACCCCTGTAGGACCCACCTTTGGCTGTGCTACCACCCTGAGAAACAGAAGCAACTTGAAGATCTGCAATTTTTCTTCATAAAACCCTGTTTTCCTCCTTTTCAACTGGCTCCGTGACTATTATGTGCAGATTTTGCAAAGCTGCTGGATTTCAGCAGCGCCCTTTGTTATTCCCCTGCTTGCCGACAAACAAAGAGGGAACTGGATGGCTCCTACAAGCTGGAGTGAGATGTTGGCTCCCCATTCACTGCTTCAGATCTGAAGCCGCTAACAATGAACAATGGTGACACACTGGCTCCCTGTTGCTTTTGTGCTCCATGTAGCGTGTGAATGGGGCCAAGGGCATGGACATGGCTCTGGGACAGGGTATTTTGGTTTCCTGCCTTTTTTGTCCAGCTCAGAGCAGAAGCCAGAGCATCCACAGGAGTATTCCCTTGCTACACTTGGTGGCATCTGCCCCTCAGGGGCTGTTTTGTCACTGAGAATAGAAGGACAATTAAACAGAGGCCAAGGAAGCATATGTTCCATTAACTCCATTCCACATGACCAGCTCCCTTCTGCTGACAAACAGCAGCTCAGTGCCACTCCTTCGGCATCTGGGTCTCTGCACCTCATCCTCCAGGAGCCACAACTGGCCAGAGAATGATCCTGGCCTCTGGGAATGAATTTAGTGACCTCAGTGTTGCTTTTGGGAGTAAATATCCCATCAGTCAAGCCACCGGCAGCTCCTCAGCATCCAGAGGGTTAGACAGGTATTATGGTAGCAGACTTAGAGGTGACCCTGTCATTTGGGGTTAAAACCTGTTGTCTGACCTAAAGTCTGAACGTTTGCAGCCCTGTGAATAAACACAGGACTGCCCGGAGCCCAGGTTTAAATCCATGCTCATATGCAGAATAAATAAAGAATTAAATGTGGTTCATAAATAAATACAAATGTTAAGCGGCGTGGAACCAAACACAGCCCTCTCTGTGTCCTCCCTCTGGAGGGGCCTCGATGCAGGAGCCCTGTCTCAGCTCCGCGCCAGGCTGCTGCAATCAAAGCCGAAATGCTAACATGTTCTTTTATCCCCTTTTTCTCAGATCTAGTCCCTAAATTCTCACTTTACGTGGCTAACAGAGGTCAGCACAAATATCACAGATCCAGGTGTCATGAGCTTGTGCAAGTGAAGCCAACTAGGACAGTCCTCTCATTTCATTAGTCCAAGGTGTTGGTAAAATCATAACAAAAAATGCTGACTCTCTCGTCCTGATTTTTTTCCAGACTGTAAGACACACAGTGATTTCTCTGGGTTTCTTATCCCATATTCACAGAGACATCTTTTCTTCACTGTTCTTTTCTCATTTTCTTTTCCATTTTTCTTTTCACTCCCTTGAGACCCAGACAGGATGTCAGCTACAAATTTTATATATTTTTTAAATTTATATGTAATGTATATAACGTGTATATATACGTCTATAAAGATCAATATATATATATATCTTCTCTGTAATGCCTTTCAAAAAGAAGTGTCCTCCCAAAAACTAACACAAGTGAGGAACTAGACCAAATCAAACCCCTCTCTGATCTCACACCATCAAATCCAAATCTAACTCCAAAGACCTCTTAGTTCAGGCTCCTTGTTCACTGGCGATCAGCATAGCCTCAAGATGTCTTTCAACAGGGAGACGGACCAAGCCGTTCCTGGGCTATCCAGACTCTGACAGCAGTTGTCTCAGCTGAGGATTTGGCACACAGGTTCGGTAGCCACGGCCCCAGCCATCCCCTCATCGTCCTGTAGTGTGACACATCACCAATGTGGTGTAAGCAGGGGAGCGACACACTCCTGGGATTGATTCCAACCATCCAAGTGATGTGAAATATGGCTCACGGCCAAGTCTAGGCTAGAAAACTGGTACACAGAATGGTATTTCCAAATGATAAAGGGAGCTGGAGCTTAAGTTACTCTCTAGTCCCGTGAAAATGTCACCCTTACACTCTATTCATGACACAGTTGTTCCCCAAAGACAATAGAGCTGAGGGTAGCCCTCCAACAAACTCTGCAAATGCTCCATGGCCAGAAGAGCCAGTTGTGCCTTTGGAGATGTATCTGAGGGACTCTGGAGTGATGGGAAAGCCATGCTGCCTCTGCTAGTCCCGCCACACTGCTCTAGTATCCCAAAATCCTCATCACACAGGCGCCACTGGGGGCTCTCTTTAATTTGCATGAAGACATTTGTGGATTTCAGCTGAGGAATTCTGGTTTTCAACCATTTGGAGGATGATTTTTGCAGCAATTAGCCATCAGATCTGTCTCCATTCCTGTAACTGCCTATGAATTTCACAGTGAGCAACATGAAAGCCATTAGTGGTCAGAGAGTCACAGAAGATTCAGAACACATTTCCTATTAAAAGAATTATTAACTAAGATTTTTTCATGGTGACATCCAAGCTCCACTAACTGCTTCCCAAGTACTCCAGAAGGGATTATGTCTGCTTGGAGGCAGTCTAATTCCAGGGGGGCAATATTTCACAGTTAGGGGGGGCATTCTGGCTCTTCTGCCTACATCTTATGCGCAGACTTCAGCAAAACTTGATAACAATTGAATAAGATGAACTTCCTACTAATTGCAAAGCAGCACACAAGGACCACAAATGATATCAGATCCCATGTCTCTATGGGAATATGGGAGCCCTTCTGAGGGTGCCACATGGACACTGTATGATTTCTAGTGTACCAGGTTATGATGTGCACTGTGAGCAACAGATGGAGGGGACTGGAAAGGCCAAACTTCCTCACTGTAGCAGGGTCCATTTAGTGATTTCATAACTCCAGCTGGACCTCTTTTGGCAAGGGAGAGGATTTTTATGAGGGAAAATGCTATAACTCTGCAGTCACTAAAGGCCATCAGACACCATGATATCACCAGTTTGCACCAGTTTTAAAACCAGAGGTTTTAGCCATAAAACTGCCAAGCAGGAAAATCACATATGAGAGCAATGCTGAACTTTTAACAGTGAAACGTCCCTTTGAAAATCCTTCCTCTTCCTGTTCCTTCTCAACCCCAAAGCTTTGGAGAGATAGAGAAGGGGAAAATGAAGGGTGTGTGCTTCAAAGTGCTGTGATAAACATCCCAGGATTAAAACAAAGCCAAACTTTGTGTCCCGCTTCTGAGCAGAAACAGCTGTCACTCAGCAAAAGCATTTGCTTAATGATGAGGGAGCCAACCCCCCCCCCCTTCTTTAAAGAAAGGGAGTGTATCTGTTTCATAATGCTCATTTTGCCCTACCCTAAGTTAAAAATCAGGAGGAATCGGTGCAACATGCCAGGTAGGAGTCAGAGATGGAAATCTAGCAGGGTAAGTGTGAACCATGCAGCCATAAATTGCTTGCCTTAACTACTTGTGACAATTGGTAGCAGACAAAAGTTATATATCTCTGGCAAATGTTTCTGCAGTACACAGCTTTCTGTTCTGCTCCAGTTACCGTGGTCTTTCTCACCACCTTCTTGCAGAGTTTTTCCTTGTGTATCAGGGAAATGTTGGAGGCTGGGAGGAGAGGGGAGCAGTCAGAGCCAGACCAGGCCATTGAAACCCTCTGACATGGACTATAACAAACGAAGGCAAAACATAAGAAGCCTCAGGGGACTCAGAGCTCCACGAGGCAGAGATTTTGTGCATTGATACCTGCAGACAAAATCCTGATTGTAGACACCAGTTCACTGCCAGAACACTTTTCCGCTAGGAGACTTCAAATTTATGTTTCTAGTAGGGTTGAGAAGTTCACAGAAAGGTCATATTCATCTGCTTCTCTGCGATGTAATGCAATACCTCTCCCAGTGATTTTAATTAGGACCCTCACAATTAATTTGCTTCCCCATCACATTTGTATTTTTATTTCTTGTCACAAGTAGAAGAAATGCTGCTGTAGTCATTGCCTTCTCTACCAAAGGAAAAATGAAGATTCATTACTTTTGTCAACGATAAAGGTTAATTCACCCTACTCCTGCTACACCCTGGCCTTTTTTCAGGCAGATTGATGATAACTACTCATTTCAGTTGATTGCACAATGCCCAAGAATCTTTGATTTTGGAAGTTTTGCCTTGTTATCCCACTGCCTGCTATCTGAGTTCAAACCAGCAGGCTGCATGTGTGCAGAGCAAACTTTGCACATGCCAAGGTGTGGGTAGGTAAGGGACAGCAGGAGGGAGAGGAAAGAACAATTTTATAATATTTATATAATTTCTATGGTGCCACAGCTGAAAAGGACAAGCAGTGATGTTCACATTTCCTGCTGAAGAGGCTGCACAGTTAAGTTTTACTCCTGATGAGTAAAAACTGGAATATTTGCAGCTTGGAAGATAGAGTTACTGTGATTGGGAAACTGCCTTCTAATAATGAAATACGTGGAGGGAAGATATTTCTTGCCTATTTTTCTGGGTGCAGAGCAAGAACATTCAGCTTCTAAAATGCATTCAGGGTTTGTTTCTGCTTCTACACAAACACCGTCTTCTGACTTGTTCGCTTTTCTCAGTGCATGGGTCTGTACAATGCAAATGGTTGAGAATATTGCAGAATTTGTCCTTAAATTAGTTCAATAGTTTCAAAACAATTTTTTTATTCAGTTACAGACTGCTTTTGTACTATCACCCTGATGCATAAGCCATATGCCAATGGATTTCAGGGAGATTTTAGATAAACCCCATATGCAGGACAAATAGAGGGTCTTTCTGCTCTTAGTGCTTTGACTGGACAGGTCACCACTTTGGGACTCAGAGACACACCCATAAATTTGTCTGGCAGCATCCAGAGGCCTCCTGAGTTCATAGATAGGATTTAGGAACTGCCATATGGTGGTGGCCTGCCCAAGCCCTCCATGAGTTTCTAAAGAGAGAAGGAGCTTTGAATAATTTAAAATTGAGCTGACACAATGTTGTCACATTATAGTTTTTCATCACTCTGTCCTGCCCTGTAAAAGCCTTACTCAGATTTCTTTCCTTCTCCCAGATGAGTAATGTTGAGTTTTACAGAATGCTTTGGATGGGGAATAAGACATCGTCAAAATCATATGAAGCATGGTCCAAAATCTCTGAAACATGGGGGTAGAACAAATAATCCCTTCTCTTGTGTAAGCACCAGATTCATTCATCTGTTGAGGACACATAAAAGGCGTGAGCAGGCTGACTACAAGGCAGCTTTTTGGCCCTCTGCATCTACGATTGGGATATGCCCATGTGAAATCATACAGAAACTCCGGAGAGTTTTCCATGAGGTCACTTCAGAGCTGTCCTTACTGAATCAGGAGGATGTGTGAATTTTAACATTGCCAGTGTATACCTAAACTTGTTAAACACGGAACATCCTTAACCCTTTCTGATAAAGAGATTTTTCTATACTGGGCAGTGAAGCAAGGAATGGCCATGCCTGACTGCTGCTATCGCAACAAGGCCAGGTAGTTTGGCATGGAACAATCTCAGAGGGGAAGAAGGGACCACCTAAGCATATTAAGTCATAGTGAATGAGGTTTTTAACACCACATATTTCCATATTTTAGGAATCCAAGGAAGGGAAAGGGACTGAACATAAGCAAATTCCTAATCAACCTACACAGATGATAAAGAGGAATACCTGCTGTCACATTAACATTCAGAACCATAGAATCCTTTAGGTTGGAAAAGGCCTCTAAGATGATTGAGTCCAACCATAGTTTGGACTACTTCCGTACTAGGTCTAATAAGAAGTCCATAGTTAGGATTTTGGTGGTAGAGGGGACTGCAGTCACTGCCCAGCTCAACTCCTGCAGGCCAGCTGACACTAGCCTTCCCAACCTGAAACTGGAATTACTCAATCAGCAGCAGAGGCAGTGAGTGTAGACAGATGGTTGGCCTTCTGGATGAAAGCTGACTCCTGTTCCTTTAGACCAGCCCTTGCCCATTGCTCCACCTGTGTGCTCTGCTGCATGTGTCTTCCAAGTCTTTTTTCAGATTTGGCTCTTTTACTGTATCCTGCTCTAGAGGCTCTTAAAAGGTATTGGCCCCAAGAGGTATCCAGTGCCAGAAATATAACAAATTAGCAGATAAAAATCCAGGTGTCAGTGCAGAAAACAAAAGAAAGAACAAGAAAACAAAGGAGAGCATTGTGACCAAAGCCAAGCCAGCCCTACCTCAAAGCAGTGGTTGCAAAAAGAGTTCATATATGTTGATGTTGTTACTCCTACTAATAAATATCAAAAGCTAAACACAAGTACCAGCTGTTGCAGAGGTTAGTTTGCAGCATAGTCCTTCCTATACTTTCGGGATACATTCAGCCCTCCATTATCTGAGGCAACAAGGATTAAGGATTATCCAAACAAACTAAAAACATACATGATACCTACTATTTCTGGACCACCCCACTGGCATCCCACGAAGCCAATCAATCCTCTGAAACTTGCAGGTCTTGTGCTTCCAGGAAGGTTTATTAACTTTGCCGTAAGACTACAGACTGCACACACATGGAGATGCTCCGGAGTGCCCTTGGACACCGGCTACCTCTGGAAGCAGTGGATTTGCAGGTGGACAGTGCTCCTGGGCTGGTAAGTTCTATAGAAATAAGACCACTGTCTCAGTAAGACATTTTATTGTCTGTGACTAAATATATTTTCAACCATTACCTCGGTAAGAATTCTTTAGAGAGGCCTGTGTTCAGTGCCTGCCTGTCAATAAATGTATTTTGCTGCCTGGCAATAAATATCATCCCTATTGCTGTATGTGCTCAGGTTTGGCATCTCCAAATGGGGTGCCCCTAACCATTGTGCCATCTTCATTACAGAAGGTCTCACAGCTCCAGGCATGTACTGAGAACAAAGTTCATTTGAGGGGTTAGTTTGGCCTACAGCAGGAGCCTGAAGGGGTACATGACCTCTACAGAAGCAAAATGGGGTGTTCTGACACAGAGACAACAAGATGGAAAGAACATGATCACGTAAAGAAAAAAACATTGAAGATCAACATTCCCAAAGTAAAACCCCATTTGGAGGACCCAATGGGTCCACTGTCAATCAACAAAAAAGACCATTTTCTTACCCAGAGAAAACTCTGAACTTGTAACCTCCAGGCTCAGCTCATAAGCAAATGTTTGCACAGAAAGTACAATAACAATTGTTTAAAGGAAAGATGTAGCAATCTACATGAAACTTTGAGTAGCAGATAAAATTTGTTCCTAACTATTTGCGGTTCACAACACTTCAGATCCATTGTAACCACTTTATGACCATGAAAAATGTCATGTTGTCACTACACTAAGCCCTGCAGTCATTTCTAAAAGCACGATCCATCACTTGAGTTGAAGAAAAATATCTTGTAAGGTTTGGCACTACAAGATTCAGGACACATATCCTGTCTTGGAGAAAATGGTGACACACACACTCACCAGCCAGTCTACTGCAATATACCAAACAGTTTGACAAAGTATTTTAAGTCTTGTTCTTTTTCAAGTATCCGAGCCTGAAAGAGCACCCATTGAATGGTTTTTCTAAACTGTTTCCTCCCAAAGCAGTATTCAAGCAGCAACAGCAATGTGGCACTGGAACAAATTTTACCCTGATATTATTATTTACAACAGAATCACTCTGTGTGGCTGAGAGGTGACATTGGACAACAAACAGGGCATTTTGCTATGGGTAGGAAAGTGTCCAAGCAGGGTTTTACTGGTACAGCAGGAATTAACTGGTCTGCTTTAGTGCCTTCAAAAAGAAGCACACTTTGAGTACAAGGAAACCATAAAAAATTGGAAGGCAAATTAGTCTCAATCCAAATCTAAAATTTTTGGTGTTGGCCAAACTCTCTTTCTCTCAAGCTTATTAATGCTGATGGTGCACATTTCTTGTCTCAGAATGTTACAAATCATTGAGCGTGGCTTCAGTGGGAGGCAGCATTAAAATTGTGTAATATTACTGCTTTATCTTGCGTTGCCAAACTTTCCTCCTCCCTCAACCTTCATTAAAAGAGCTTCCAAAGACTTGTTTCTTTGAGTTCTCTTAATAGCTCTTCCCCACCCGTATGAAAATGCCAGGTTTGGGGAGCTGTTTTAAAGGCCTTCAGATTGGGGTGAGGTTTGAGGCTCAGCATTTGACAAAGCAAACACACCAGCATCTCAGGTATTTATTGCTTGGATGGGGAGTTCATTCCTTAGCAAACTCTCATTTGAACACATGCTGCTGAGCAGAAACTTTGAAGATACGCCTAAAAACTATAGTGATTTCTGTCCTTGAGTGACTACCAGCACCAAAGGTCATCCAGGACCTGGAAACTTTGCAAGACCTTGAATGACAGCACAAAGGGGGGAAATACTCCTCTGCTTTTAAACAGATCAAATCAAGTAGTAGTAACCTTAGTAGAAGAGCAACTAAGTGCCAGTTGTGCACAGGTCCCCTCATGGCCCAGCACTACCTGCATTCAGCATGCACTACCCAGCACACCATTTTTGGAAGAGGTGTGATTTGATTTCTGGATTTAGGTTTCAAGTCAAACCCCACTGGCACCACAGGACAGATCCCACTGTGTAGATCTGCTGTGGCCCCTGACTGGTCACATCATCTTTCCTGGAATACACCACGTTAGAGGAGGGCTCAGGCTGGTGCAAACACACTCCCATTCTGCATGGGCTCAACACAGGTCAAGCTTCTTAGGCAGCAGATGAAAAATAGTAACAAGTACTAAGATTATTCACAACTGTCTGCTCCAGTCTGCATCCTGCATTCAACTAAAGAAAGGCAAAGCTTAGCAGTGAAACAAGGACAAAACACAAGTGAACAATGTCAAAGCTCTCTTGTGAAATGCTTTTCTTTAAGTTGCATTACATGCATGATAAACTAAATCAGCTCTGAATTCCTGCTCCAACTGGATACGAGGCAGGGGAGTAATTAAAACAGCATAGAACAGTAGACCATGTCAAGAGTAATCAAAATTTACAAGCTCAATAGATAAAGATTGTTTGTTTTGTTCGTAGAAGCTAAGAGTAAAACTATCAGAGCATTAGAGGATACCAACAAAATTCGCAGCATTCTCACTTATTTTACAAAAGAGAGCAGCAGAATTATTCAGAACTACCAAATGCACAGAGCTCTGCCCGACCTTCTTGGCAGATGGCCCATTCACCATGAAAAAAGAACCACACAAAGATCTCAGTGTACAGAGCCCAGACTGCAACGGTGTGAACTGGAGAAGCACTAGGGACTGAGCTGGGGCAGGAACCCGTAAGACCTGTGGGTCCTTAGGCCATATTGCAGTAAGAAAACTGTTCAGAGGGACAAATCAGAGCCTGTGAGAATGAGGACTCTCTGTCTCCGTTTAATATATTTGTTCTAAGGCTGAGTCGTACAAACTGTCCCTCTCCTGCCTCTTTGGAGGTGCTGAAGCCAGCCCAGATAAATTAAAGCTAGCAACAGGGCAAAGGGAACATTTTCTGCCTTTATTGTTGGCTTCTATTACACAAATTAAGTCTTATGAAAGACAACATCATGCTGAGGATAGAAGATATCAAATGAAGCCAGCCCAAGAAGCAGGATTTTCCTAAAACCAGATTTTTCAGTTTTGAGGTTTAAAAGAACAAGTTTTGTTTTGTTGTTTTAATTAAAAATTCCATTTTACTAAGGATTTCTTTTCTTCTAAGGGAAAGTACAAGCACAAAATATAAACCAGAAAAAAACTTCAGGGAAGAATACAGAGCAGATCTATGGCACGTATTTTTGTTCCCTGTTTGATTCCTGGAGGAAAACCTCTTTCCTATTCCAAGGCAGGTGAAATCAAACAAGTGGGAAGGCACAAACAAGGTTAGACATGGAGTACGAATAATCATGGAAAACAGGTGATGTTCCTCTCCTGATGTCTTACGTTTGAGAAGATGCTTTTCTGGAAGTGACCCTTTTGCCACCACATAATCAGCTGTTCTCCACACCAAGTTAACCACTGAAATCTAATATCTACTACATTGAGGATATCAGCCGAGAAGATCCAAGCTCTCTTTTTAGTCCTGAACTCTATGATTCAGATCTATAAATGAAATACTCGAGAGGAATGAGAGCAGTTCTTGGAAGCGCTACCAGGGCCATGCTTTTGGCTGGCTCAATTTAACCACCGCTGTGTCTGTGTTGCAGTAGCACCTAGTGGCCAGGGCTATGAAAACGCACAGAAAAGGAAGCACTCCTGCCAAAAAAATCTAAATACTGCTAATCTTAACCAAGGAACAACAGGTGGTCATATGTGACTGCTGCAGCCAGCACAAGGTAACTCAAGTTGACTCTAAAGGCCTAATTCTCATGTGAAAGTGAGAGTAAAAATAATTTACATCCTGTGCTTGCTGGCTCAAGAGACCTCAGTATAAATGAGAATCCAGTCCTAAATCCTCAATGGGATCCAGGCTTCAAGAAGGATTTCAGCTCAAGAAGGGGTCTGGATTCTACTTCGTAGTGTGTGAACAGCTGAATGGGCAATTCCTATTATTTTAAGAAATGTCATGATGGCTTTGGTATGGTTTTGTTTTTTCCTTCAATAATTACACCCCACTTATTAGGCTGTAACCAGGGGACCTGTAAAGCCTGTTGAGCTAAGGTCAGCACAAATCGTCCCACCAGGAACACGAAGTGGAAAACTGAGAATGCCGGAGGAAGAGGTGTTGCTGAAGAGTATGAATCATGCAAGGAGAGCTCTCTCTGGGAAACAACCTGTTGTATCTTTTTTATAAAAAAAGAAAGGGGAAAAAAAGAGTGTGGTGGTTCTTTCTGACTGGCAGTACAACTGTCTAATTCAGGCGTGCAGAGTCTGAAAGCAAACTGAGGTCAAAGAGAGCAATAAGACAGGATTTTATCGGACGGCTAAATTTCCCTTTGCCTTTTCATTCCTTGGGCAGTGCTAGGGGAAATAAATGTCATGTAGAAACACATGGAAGTAGGTCCTGAAGTTCCATCTCTGATCTCCAAAGATGTCTGGCTGAACAGGACTGGATTGAAAAATCAGGAAGTTTTCCAAGACAGTGCAGAGTCCACTTGACACCATGAGCTCAGTCTACGCTTTTGGGTCAGCTCTGAGCTGGAAACCACATTTGGGTCCCACACAGCCTAATTGTCCATACTGTCACAGTTTTTCCTTCCTCTCTGGATGTTGTCCAGATCAACCAGCTGACTCTTAAATGGGGAAACCAACCATCTTGTATTCTCTGTCCTCATGGAAGAAAGGAATAGGAGCTCAGAAACAGCTCCAAGAGCAGAATAGCTGCAGCCAGGGAGGAGAAGATCACTCCATGTCCTGTAGAAATTCTCTGACACAGAAAAACAAAAAGAATTGATAATAGGGACTTGAAGAATGAAAAGTAGTCAATGTCAAGGGCAGTTCTATCTTGAGGAGAGGGGATGA
Organism: Chiroxiphia lanceolata; assembly: GCF_009829145.1. Classification (NCBI taxonomy): domain Eukaryota; kingdom Metazoa; phylum Chordata; class Aves; order Passeriformes; family Pipridae; genus Chiroxiphia; species Chiroxiphia lanceolata. The sequence goes on along the minus strand of NC_045645.1, from coordinate 9,819,110 downwards.
GCTGGGCTAAGAAGCACACAGGTAATTTCAGTTTTGGGCCCATAAGGGAGTTATGTAAAATGGACCATCACTGAGATATCTGGAAAATATACTCCAGAAATTATTACAAGAATTTATTCTCTTTTGCTCTGGTTATCTTATTCTCAAAGAAAAGGAAATGGAGAGGGAGAAAACTCCACATTTCTACTAGGAGCTCTTTTTTTAAGACTTTTTTTTTTGTTAGGAATGAAAGAAATGTTCAGAGGGAAAATGAGCTCATTTCTGTCATCTGCTGCCACCATCTGCAAATGCAGCAGCAACATCTTTGAAATAGTGAATTAAATCCACCCACTTCTCATTTCTGCCTTCCCTCACAGTGTGGTGGGTGGTATGAGCCAGTAATGGGGAAGCTGGCCTGTGAATAAGGACCCAAAAAGGGCCAGTACAGACCCAAGCTCCCCTCCCATTGCTCTCATCAGTCTGCCCCACCAAATAAATTCATTTTTCCTCTCTTTCTCCTTCAGTAGGTTGGCTAAGTTAACTCTTCCTCTGTGCAAGGATGCTGTGTTACTTTTGAAAAATGGTGCTGGAGAGAGCTTGTGTCCCAAGGACTGTGGGGAAACAGAGCACAGGAGAAGAGCAGGAGCAGATCCTATTTTTCCCTCATGATCAGTGCTTTCTGACACATGAGCAGCTCTGTTGCTGAGTGCAGAGCTTGAGAAAGAAAGCCAAGATCACGTAACACTATGAATGTCCAGCCTGGGTTGGATCCTCCAGTAAAGGTTTCAAAACAAATACTAGTAATGCAGCATATTCTTTCACATCCCACTATTTCCAGCTAGGACTGGGACCACATCTGGGACCAGATGTGCCAGTTTTCAACAAGAAAGGGTACTCATGCTATTCTTGGCACAGCTTGAAGCAGAAAGTACCACAAATCCCATTTAATATAGTGCCTAAATGCCAGAGACCTATTTGTTCACTTGGTTTTTCAAGCTCAGCTGGTTCCGATAACATCTGACCTCCAAGGCCCAGTCACAACCCTGACTCCCACCCTTCACAACTGCACCCATCGCTAACGTTTTCCTTCTGGAAATGGGTTTCTTCCTACAGTTAAAGATTGCCTTGCAAATAAAAGTTTACAAAATGAAGCAAGGCACATCACAATTTAAATTGCATTGCATTTTTAGTACTGAGATACAGATTCTTCAGGGTTTGGAGGCATGCTGGCATTCCAAATTAGCAAGATGGGCATGGGTGCTACTGACAGATGTTTAGAGAACTGTTCACATAGCTGAAGATAAGGGGCTTACTACTCAAAATATCCATGAAAACAAGAGGAGATACAAGCATATCAAAGTTGCATAGAGAATTCATCCTCCCTTGGATTCACATTATATGAGACTGATCTGCCAGAACTCCGAGCAAAGCTAATCCCTATCTCATACTGAGCTCTGGACGATTACAACATGTTACCCTGTAGTCCCATTACCCAGTTCAAATGGGATAAGGTCACTGAAAAAATGACAATTTCTATGGAAGACAGCCCTCTGACAGCAACCACTTACAGCTTGAAAAACTCCCAAGTACTAAATATCCCTTTTTTCCCTTTGTCTTCACCAGTAAATCTTCCTTCTAGACATCTGCACAAACCAGAATTGCTTGGGAAAGAAAGGGACAGCAAGCAGACGAGGAGTAATATGTTAGAGACAACACAGGGTAGGTAGAAATATTCAGATCCATGGAGATGGGTGGGTTTCACTTCAGGGTACTGAAGGAGATGGATGCTGTGATGTTAGACCACTGTTTATTATCCACAAAAGGTCACGGTGGCCAAGGGAAGCCCTTAACGACCAGGAAAAGGCTGAGCAAACACCTGCCCATCTATTGGAGAGGTGGGGAAAAGGAATTCAGGTAACTGGGTTCCATCCACTCCCAGCAGAACCATAGAACACATCTTCTGGAGTCCATTTCCATGTATAGGATGATATATAAGATAAATAAAGAATAGTCAACACAGGTGATCAATCTGATGATGAACCACCTAGGGAAGATCACACTTTACCAGTCTGATTGCCTTATGTGATGACATGACTGGCTGTAGAGACAAGGTGAGAGTACTGCTGTAACATTCTTTGCTTTTAGGAAGACTTCTGGCCCTATTTCCCACAGTAGTTTCTTCTGTAAGCTGAGGAATTATATACTGGACAAATGGATCATTTTGTGGGTTGAAAATGGGCTGGACAGCTGGACTCAGAGCGTGGCAATCAATGATTCAGCAGTTCGTTGCCAGCTGGGAAAAAAATCAGGGTACAGGAGCTGGGCTTGTACAGCCTGGTGAAGAGGAGGCAAAGGGAGAGTCTACATGTCCAACAGTCACGTACAACTACACGAAAGAAGGTTACAATGGTCATGGAGCCAAACACTTCCAGGTAAGTAGAGGAAGTTAGTAAAAGGTGCAACACAAATTGCAATATGGGAAGCTGAGCTTGAATATTACATAAACTTTTAATGTAATCAGATAATTTAGCTCTGGAAAAAGTTACCTAGAGGTGATCTTGCATCTGCTTCCATGGTGGTTTTCAAGACATCGTTCATCTGATCTAGTTTTGATGAAAGTCCTGATCCAACTGAGAGACACCCTGCAATCAATTTTTCTATAACTGTCATTCAGACAAGTACCTCCACTGAGCAGGGAACTGAATTAGGAAGCAAGAAGGCGAAAGCTTGTCAGGAAAAACCCTGACTGTAACTGCTAATCTATCACTCCATCTCCCATGCAGAAACAGGACAGGCCATGGGTACGTGCAGCACAAGTAGAGGATGAGATGGGGGAGATGATCACCTGGTTGCTTAATGACTTACTACTCCCTCCTGTGACCTCCTTGTCCCTGCAAACCTGGACTTGACAGCTTACTGGAAAGAAACTCGTGAGAGGAGCTCCACTACACTGACATGAGATAAATAATATACAAAATGGAGAACCAGGGCCAGACCAGCTTTCATAGTAAATAAAAACAGTTCTTTGTTGTCAAAAGGAGGACTGGGTCTTTGGCAGGGTCTGGTGACAAAGCAAAGCTCCATATGTGGGAAGACAGCCATAAGAGGCTAAAAGCATCTGCTCAGATGTGCCTGAGAAATAACCTACTGTTTTCATGGGCAAAGAGACCAGTGACCACTCAGGATAGAGCACCCCACTTCCCAAAGAGGTACCTTTGTTTTTTTTCTGGATGGAGGGGCCACTGAGATGCATAGCCTTGCACCCATGTGATTTCAATCCCACTTCTGGCACATGTATTTTGTCCTCTGCTGGCAGAGAAGTCACTCAGTAAGCCTGTCTCTGGTTAAGGCCTCCCTTCCCACTCCCCCACCCCCTGTTGTTACTAAGCAGGGCTTTTCTGTTTCGTCTCACTTTGCTTTTATTATGGCAAAGTCCTATAAAACTATCAAGTAGAACTGGCCGAAAAGCAGTGTTTCCAGTGCCTTGAAAATGTAAGGATTTAAATATATATATAAAATTTGGGTTTTGTCCAAATTGAACAGAAACTTTTTTCAGTTTTTTTGAAAAGAGAGCAATTTCCAGGAAGCCAGAAGCTCCCCAGACTCTGCTACAGCCTCCCAGTGAAATGCACGTCAAAGCTTGTCAGCTTCAGTGGGCAGCTGCAGAGCTCCCAGCATCCCTGGCCTTGGGGCAAATCCACCAGGTGCATCCGCTCGGGAGCCAGGGAGTTGTACACACTATGTTTCTCCTGTCCTGGAAGAGATCTGCCAGGAGTACAGGTGGGTTTCCTCAAGCTTTCTTCCCTAGGCATGGGGAAAGTCAACTGTTCTCAGTGCAGTTCCAGCCAACTAAGCCAGGCTTAAGGAATGATGTTTCATGGGAACATTTCTGACCAGCTCAATGCTCTGGGATAAGCCATTAAAGAAGAAACTTGTTGGCTGAAGGAGCATTTTCACTGAAAGGATATCTGGTCCATCTGCAACACGGCTTCCCTCACAGGAGCGTCCAGTCCTAGTGATCTTTCTCGTTTAAGCTGGCTGCCAAAAAATACTACTCTGTATGGGAATGGCAAGACTATGACCACCCCACGAGTGCTAATGGTTACTGGAATGATGTCAGAAGATGACAATTTCAAACATCTAAACTGCTGCTTTTAAAAGCAGAAGATCCTGGTACCACTTTATGACCTCGTTGGGTGTATCTTCCCTTCATGCACTCAGGCCTGGTGATGAGAACGTCCATAAATTAATAGTTTAGATTACTTTAAAACAGATTCCTCTGAATCAGCCCATATGGATGTGACGAGCTGGTGAAGCATACATCATGCTACAGCTTGGCATCATGCCTGTGTCTCTGTCCCATAAAGCGGGCAGCTTTTAGACCCATTTAATCACACTTAAACAAGCTTTTTATCTGATTTGTTCTGCGTCATAACTCTTCCTCCAAACACTATAAACCACTGTGGCAATACCACGAAGTACAGGCCAGCCACACATTTTAGAGTCATCTGCCTGGCTCTCACAGTTTGTTTAAATCAATGTTTTATGACAAATATCTGTTTTCTGCAGATTTTCTTTAAATGCAGCTCTTCTTCCACACACACTCTACAGCCCTTGAGGAGGCATTTCCATGTCCTAAGTTAATTTTCTCATGGTGAAATCATCACCCTTTTCAGTCACCACGTCCTTGTTGAAGCCTCAGGCTGCAGGTGCAATTCCAAAGCCTTCAGCTGTCTGGAAATGGTACCTACAGGAACATGTTGGGATTCCCTCTGTCCAAGAGATCCCCAAACATGGCACAAATGGCTTTGAGTCACCTGCTGCTCTGCACAGAGGTTATGGGTAAGATGTAGATGGGGTTTTTTTGTGTCTTTCTTTCCATGTTTCAGCCTCTCTGTGCAGCACAAGTGTCTCAGCTCTCACTCGAAGAGATTCCCACTATTTGTTTAGATACTGTGAGTGATACACAAAAGCCCCATGGTGATGGGTACAGAGTGGGAAAAATACTTCACACTGATAAGCAAACCAAGCAAGCAACTCCATGAGAATGTCTGCCATGGGGGCTTCAGAAAGGGACAATGACCCAGCCAGATAGGTATTTACACAGGACCTTTTACCCTTTATTTACATTAAAAAAACCCAAACAAATAAACCCAAACCAGCACTGGCAACACCTCCCTTCCATATTTGTCACACTCTGTTTCACCCTGTGACAAGTCCCAAGAGGAACCAAGGATTAACTGGATGTCCCGTCTTGCACCTGAAAGTGCTGGTTCCCTCTATTCCATAGAAGTTGCCTGTCACAGGACCTCAGGAGTTAAAATACTCCAATAGACTTTAACCTCCTGAATGAGAGGGAGAAAGACATCTGCTTTTTATTTTCACAGCCCAGCATCTCTGTGCTCCAGTTTTGAAAAATCTGCATTCCATATCAACAGAGAGAAGTCCTCATAATTTATGCAGTGATACACCAACATATTAAAAGGGTTATATTTCACTCTAATGAGAGAAATAAGATATCTTTTCATTCACACAAGGAAGGAAGAGTTGTTATAATAAATACCAAATGGGTACCTTTTAATTTCATTAAGGGCAAGGATATTATGACAGCAAAGACTTTGAGTTATAGCTACTTACTAAACAAATTTTTACCAAAACAGACGTGGACGCTGTAAGGACATCTTGGGAGCTAAATGATGCAAACTTATTCGAATAAGATTAACAGGGGGAAAGCATGTCTGAAAATTTGTTGTCTTTGCATAAGGAATCCCACCAGGGCAGATGAGAAGAGCTCATCCTGACAGACAACTGACCACTAATGACAGAGGAGCCTGTCTGGAGCATCTCTATCTCCCTGCGCCGTCAGGTAAGTGAGGTTATGCCCAGTGAGGGTACATTAACCTTGCTTGCTTGTGCTGCTTTTTCTGTAGCTGTCATCCCACACTCTCAAAGTAAAACTTTTTATTGGCAGTACAAGGACCAAAATCTCTAAGAAGAAAGGCAGAAGTGTTTTCATCTACAAACAGATATGAAATTGCAAAAGATCTGTGTAAATACAAATGGTGGAAGAGCCTACAGGTGAAGAACAGAGATCAAACAGCAGCAACAGCAACATAGGAGAGGATGTTCTGTTCTTTGGAAGATTTCCCACTGGGAGAATATAACTTTTAGACAGCAAAAATAAATTGAGATCTTCATTTCTGTTGTATTGTTAAATGGCTTCTAGCTACTAACTGGGCATTCAGAGAACCAAAAAAAAAAAGTTTGTGTTTGAGGAGAGGGAACAAATCAAAGGAAGTGGAAATCACCCCACAAGATACCCTGTTCACGCTGCAGATTCTACACAGCTATAGATAACACGCCAACCTTTCTGTGTAAAACCACATTTGTTCATATATTTGAGTATTTAAATAATTTACCTAAAGGAGACTAATTTATTGATTTCAGAATTATTTATACTGACCCACAAAAGGAAACAAGTTAAACTATGAGAAGCTAGCACATCAAAAAGAGAGATAATTTTAGAAATAGTTAGAAATACCAAAATAAGGAAATAAAAGTAAGATGAAATTCCAGTGCTACTCTGTGGCATTGTCTTAGAGATCTCTACAAAGGTCCGTTTAGCCAAAAATAACATTTGCATAGGAGGAAGTCCTTTTTATGCACTGTTAATTACTTCAACAATCTATAAAATTAATGGTTAAATGAACCATGTTTATAGAGATTATATTTCAGATATTATTTACATTTAACAGAATACCCTTTGCTAGTAACTACTAGATTTAAGAACTATTTGGAACAAAATGGGACACACCCAAGGCAATCTGCTTCAATCCCACAACTGCACCACAGACATGGATACACATCATTCATTCACTTTGGTGGTGTGGAGCTGCACTGAGGCAGAGGCCTTTCACTGCCCTATGCAGTGTTCCTAAATCCTGCATTTTGTGCTCCTGCAAAGGGAGATCACAGCAGTCAAGTTCCCTCCCTGTGGCTGGGAGACTGGAACTGCTTGGAGGATTCAGTGCCACTCACTATTCCTACTTGAACATGTGGCACACTCAAAATAAAGATCAGGGTAGGTCAGATATGCTAAAGGATGCTTCCCTGCCAAACACCAAAGCCCAAGCAAGCCACATCTCCAGCTTCACCTAAGAGATCCACCACCCTTTTCAGTTTAAGATATTGATTTTTACAGGGCAGGGGGAAGGGGGAAAGCTGGTGGTGGGAAGGGGGGTATGTGGAATTCAATCTGTCTTCTTTTTGAATAGAAATTTTCAAGCTATTAGAAACTTACTTTGCTATCTCTTCCCCCATCTGTGATACAGAAGTAAATCTTTGCCTTCCTTAAATCTCTTTCTCCCTCTTGACTTATCTCATACATTCCTTCACTTGGAAATCCAGATTCTCATCCGTTCCAGGCCTTTTTCCGTGCCAGACTCTTTGGGAAGAATTTTGTCTTAGTAAAGAGCTGAATTTTTCTCTTCTTTTCTCCTTGCTTACCTTCCCAGTTCAAATCCACTCCATTCTATTGGGTCTAATAACTACTGTCTTGTTGCCACAATCTCTGTAAGTTCCCATTTGCCTTCTGTTGCATTCAGGTTTCCACCTACCAGCTTCCCATTTCTGCCAAGTTTATTTAGACTCTTTTTATTCTTTACCCATATTATCCCCTCTTTTATTTCAAGCACGGGCAGGTGTCTTACGTGTTTTAGATAAATATCTATGCATCTGTGTGCCTGAGTTTTTATGAATATAGATGTAGATACAAGCCAAAACTTGTGTTTCCAAACAGGAGAAAAAGCATGACAATAAATTTTCCCCTTTCACATCCACTCAATACTAACTCTACCTAAAAATCAGTAATTTAGGGAATGAATGTATGAATCAACTCCAGTTTCTTCTCATATAATGGGCAAGTGGGGAAGGGAAGAAATAAAATTCCACATTTCCACATCTGGGCACAAAAAGCCATGGAGAAACATGACCAACACCCCATGCTTTGTCTGAGAACCACTGAGGGGATTGACAGCTCTTCTAACACCTTCTGTGGCCCGAGATCCCACTTGGAATGCTAGAACCTGATCCTGCAATGTCCAGATGCCTTTGGAGACCTGCTGAGTCTCCTTACCATGGACAGGATCCAGTGAGCAGGTTACCTTCTCTCCAGTGAGCTTAAAAACCCCACTCTAGAAAAGTGTCAGCTGCATCCTGGACACCAAGATTCCCTTTTGGTCAAAGATTACAAATAGCAGCAGATAAATCAGTTGCCATTCATCATTTTTAATAGCACACAAAGCTTTAAAACAACAGTCAAAGGGAAGAGTAATAAAAGACATAAGTATATATGGGAACTGGGATAGAGTACAACCTTGGGATTAGCCAAAGATACTCATTTCATCTGGCTTCTTTGCTGGAGATTTCCTAGAGGACATGCAGTGAATCCAATTGATCTGGACTTCAGTTAAGTATGTCGTACTGGGCCACATGGAAAATGGCTCTTTACAGGAAAAAATAGGAATTTGTACAAGTTATGAAAAGTACATGAAGTGTTGATTTGTATGAAAGGAAGCACATTATGTGAAAAGGAAATTCTTTTACTAAAGGGAATTACTCATGGAGATCTTCGATGCTGGGTCTTGGGAATGTTGCCGGGTATTCTCATTAATGACCATGGAACGTAATGTAAAAAAATTGCTAATGAAACTTGCTGATGACCCCAGTTTCAGAAATGCTTCAAACAAAGAGGAGAACAAGAAGTTTAACACTAACTGGATCTTGAGATAAGAAGTCACAGAAAATGCACAGAAATTTGTGGTGCAAGATGTGAGGCAACGTATCACTGCAACCTCACTGAGGTGGAAAGACCTGGGAGCGCTGGATAACACTTCCAGTAGACTGAGGGAAGTGATAACATTATTGTGCTGGAGTATTTTGTCCAGTTGTGTATAAGGAAGGTAAAGTCACAGGGCAACATATGAAAGAAAGGCCTGAGGGATTAGTAGAGAGGGAAGCATTTTCAGGAGCAGAAACCAAAAGAGGATGGTTTAAATTGCATCACAAATTAAAGGTGTTTTAAATGAAACCTTTAAATTTAGTAGGCTTAAAGTGCCGGAAAATACCGGAAAACCTTGAGGAGCCTCGTGCTCTGCCTGGGAGTAATAAAGCAAAAGCTCTAGCAGGCTATTAACCTTAAGACTCTTGTTTTGATCATCAGCCCATCAGTGAAGAACCCAAATTTTCACCCTGACACCAGCTTTCAAATGGCATTTTCATAATCATCTCAACCCAGGTATTCGCTGCACATACCCTGTCTGTCAGAAATGCTCCAGGCTTCAAAGGTGAGAGGCAGCTCTGGGATAGGGCAAGCAGCACATGGAAAGGATGGGCAGGCTGGGAAGCTGGAGGAGTTCCAGACCTGGTTTCTTAAAGGCCCTGAAAACAGTTTGTGAGAGGTCCCAACAATACACTGAGGCTGTGTGTCTGTGTGCAGGCAGGTCATGGAGCATCCAAACACCCAGGTGAACGTCAGCAAGGGAGAGTGACAGCAAACATAGGGTCCCCCCAAAAATCATGGAGTACTTTAAATCTAGCAGGATGTTAAAATCAAAAGTAAGCAGCACCATAAAAGGAAGTGGTAAAACCAAAATTGGGTGAGGTTTCTACATATAGAACAAGATCAAATCCCCATCTTTCCATGATTTGACATCTTAGAGGGAAACAGACTCTTTTTTCTGCTTAAAGTATAAACACTCCCTGCAGTGAACACAGCCTAAATATCCCAATATCCTGTTGTTATATCCAGTCCAAGAAGCGAAACCAAGGCCCCGGGTCTGTAATTGGGGCCACATGGATGTCCCTGTGCTTGCACTGGAATGTTCTGACTCCTCCAGCCCAGCCATGCAGCTCCAGGTGAGAGCGGAGCCAAGGCACCTGAGCTGCCTCACAGCCCCTTCACCGTGACCCTGGACAAGTAATGCTGAGTCTTTATCTCAGTTTCCATCCGCAAACCTGGGGTGACCATTCAGCTCCCACCTGCTTAGAAGCCCATCAGGGTAGGGAATGTATTTTCTAGATGAATGTGCAAGAGGACTTTGACTGTGGTTAATGCAACTAAGTGCTACAGTAGTTATAAATACAATAGAAAAAGACCTATATTATATAAATTAATATAATCAAGATTCAGTGGCTCTTCTCCCAAAAGGTCCCAGTACTTAAGAGTTTTCATGTTTTTGTTTTTGGAACAGACTAATCACTTTCACATCATAAACAAATAATGGTTTTAATAGATTCCATACTTTGTGGAGCTTTTACAGCTAACATGCAGCAAAGCTCTTGCTCTTCACAGGCTTGCTTTTTTTTTTCTTCCTTTTTTTTTGCCTTTTTTTTTTTTAAACAGCAAAATATATTCTGTAGTAAATTAAGTGTGATTCACGTGGCATTTTGCATGAACGCGCTGTGGATGTGGCCTATGAAACAAGCTTTGTTGGAATTCTGTAGCCCTTATGTTCCATTTTTGTGCTTATAATTCTCAATATGTTTTTGCTGCAATTTCATATAAGGAACAACAGGGGAGCCTTTCTCTGTCTAATATAACACCTATGAATTCCCATCAATTCAATAACAGATGGGAGGAGTCAGATGCTGCCCTGCCATCCACACGGGCTGTTTGCCTCCACCCTGCTCGAGGGCAGAGTAAATGAGAGCAGAAGCCAAGCCTTGTAAAGGCACGTGCAATCTTTAACAGGCAAGTTCAACTCCTGATGAACCTTCAGGACTCATAAATAAACATCTGCTTTCCCGGGTTACCCTCAATTCCATGTTGTGCTCTTACCCATTCTGGCTTCAAGCAACAGCTGAGGCAGCAATAATCCTCTGGTGGGATGAAGCTTGGAGATTCCCATGGCTGAGGCGGCATCACTACCTTGGAGCTGACTTATTACTTTTTTTTGCTGTATTTAGTATCTCTGCATCTGCTTAAAAAATGCAGTTCTCTGTAGAAAGGCTCAGCTAAGAGTGACCCAGTCCAAGTTGGGTGATCTTGCTTATCAAGCCCAGAAATTCAAGCTACAGAACCTCTGCTGGCATGAAAAAACTTTGAGTCATATATGCCTGACATAAAACATACTGGACTGAGAGGCCCAGAGAAAGGTGGTGGGGACAAGATTAATGGTTTTAACTGGGAGTGAAATCCAGTAATGAAGTAGTGACCCATGACACTTGAGAAGCAGTAAGAGTTTGTTGACTACAAGAATGATTGCTCAGAGCACCTTCTTAATGTTGTAAATGTGAAAATGATTTACAGCATGACCAACAAGGAAAAAAAAGCAAGTTAGCAGGCAGACAGGATTGACACTGGTAATTGTTCCTGACTGCATACATATGTGGAGGTAAGAAAGTAAAAATACTTTTGGTGTGTAGCATGGTAGCAATATATCAAAATTACTGACAGCAAAGGACTTGAAATCCTTGAGCTGAGGTGATTAAAAAACGTGCAAACACCATTCATAGCACTGAAACAAACAAGAAACCTGAAAGGGATGAAGGTTTCACTCCAGATTTCAGTAGGGCTGGTTTGCCTTGGGTCTGGAGCTGTGAGAGTATCAGAGCCTTGGAGACAGAGCAAAAACCAAAATGAATAATGTCCAGGATGAGCCTCAGTGCACAAGTGGCTTTGCTTCTGAAGAAGAAGTAGGAAGACTGTCAGGGGATTTTGGCAGCATCTGAAAGCATGAGTCTGTTCAGATTTAGCAACAGTGAGATTTAACAGTGGAAGTCAACAGAGAACCAGCAAAATCTTTGAGAAGAACATGACATTTGTCTTCCAGTGAACTTTGCTCACTGGCGCCTTGAGGGTAGCGAAGCCCAGACTTGCAGTGGCACCTTTTGTGGTCCTGAGAGAAAACATGAACATCAGAATATCTCAGCTTCCTCTTTGCCTGTAAAAGAGGAAGACAATTGAGCCTTCTTCCGCTTGGCCTCAGCCGCACCTGCTGGTAGTTCACTGGGGCAGGAATGGTCTTCTGCAGCATGGCCCAAGGTCTGACAGTCTCACAGAACAGGATGAAAACATCTCTTTCATCCCATTGTTTTACACTGATATCAGGGGAAAGAAATAGGATTTGTGCTGCCTAGGTGTAAAGTGCCAGGGATCTGCTCTGCGCTGATTTAAAAAGGTTCTCTTTTGTTTTTGTCAGAGAAATGGCTCTGCAGCTTCCTAGAGGGTTTGGTAAAATGGTCATGTAAACAGCTAAGGGCAGGAGAACAGTCTCTTTTCCAGCCACTTTTTGTTTCCTTCCTGAACCCCATCTTTTCTTTCCTTTTGTGAATGATCACAATTTTCTTGGTCAGAGGGAAGAGGCTTTCTGAACAGAGCAGGGCTATTCATTGCACCCTGGGGAGACACCAAGCATCCCACCCACACCCAGACCCCATCATATTTGGGTTGAAAACCAGGTACAAAGACTCCCAAACCTGGCACTGCTCAGACTTGATTTTATGCAGCCTTTAGCCAGACCAACACCAACTGATGACAAATGCACAGTGACAATAAATAAAGAGGATCTCTGATCTATCACCCTGGTTTGCATTTCTTGTGCCTTGCAGTGCCAAGACCTCTGTCTCCCTCCCCTGTCTGTTAGTCCCAGCCTTGGATTGCCACTCAACAGTCCCAGCACAAAGCTGCTCTTCTCCTCTCTCCAAAATGAAAGGCAGAGTAGGAGATGTAGAAGTGACAAAAGCACAAGTCATCATGAAGCTGAGCAGAAGAAAGAGCAGGGCCTTGTTTCAAATGTAATTATGTTCATGCTTAGCTTTTTTCGGCATTCACTCAAGGCCTCTGTTCCACCATCTCCTGTTAAAAGCTGCTTGGTTTTGTTGTGTTTTTTAATATGGTCGTAACCCCATTTTATATAGAAGGGAAAATGCTGGCTCCCTGTGGCTTTCATGGATTTTCATATTGGTGTAATTCAAACAATATGATGACTCAACTTGACGTCGTTTCCTGGCTGAAATGGGGCTCGTGGTAATCAAGAGTTTAAACTTTATTGGGACATGTGATGGAGCAGCAAATACCACAGAGAGCCCTAACGAAAGCAAACAGTGGACAGGCTGGCAGATTCAGCCCAGCAAGGACACTTGCTACCCCAGGTCACCTGCCCTCCGGTCAGGTGAGCTACCCAAAAATCTTGCATCTCCACCCCATGAGATGCAAACATTCAAAGGGCCACAAGCACATGCACAGAAACTGAAAACAAAGCAATTTCATTTTCACTGCAATGGGCAAGAAAAAAAGTAGAGGTACAAAACATCTGTGCTACTGTCCCAGTGCTCTGAAAGTTGGCTTTGTGTCACCCCAAAGCCAGTCTGAATTCTCGTCTTAATAATTCTCAGAGTCTGAGAAGAGTCAGTGTTTTGTTCCAGTGAGCACAAGAAGCATTTTCACTCTGGTTTTAATTATAACAGGAGGTGGAAACACAACCCAAACTTGAAGAATGAGGGTTGAGAAGAAAGAGGTGAATAAAAAGTGGTGTCGTGTCATTTGTGCATGTTTCCAGTTGTAAGCATCTTTACACAAAAACATGTCTTTCTGTCAGGTATTTGCACATCCCAGTACATGCACACATCTAAGAGGCAGGGCTGGTAGCACAACCTCTTATTTAGCTTGCCAAACATTTCCAATTATAAAGCCCTGTTTTCAATTGCTAATAACTTGGTTAAACTTAAACCACTTGGGCTTCAATTTTCCATGCCAAGTGTCTGCCTTGGGCTGAATTTTTTGTTATCCCTTCCTTTTTTTAACTGTCAGCCAATAAAAAGGTTCAGCTGATTCAGAGAAGATGGCTAGAGAAAATACTGGGGCTTGCAACACAAAAAAAATCGTAGCATACTTGTCTTGCAAAGTTCTAGAGTCTTCCTGCTGTAGAGAAAGGACTGGAAATCTTCAAATAGTGAAAAACCTTATCAAATCTAACAGAGCAAAACTGCTCTGAAAAGCCTTTTTATATGCAAGCAAAGCCTCTTACATCTGTGGTTCCATCTTTCCTGGACACACTTTAGCCTTTCATCCTCCTGGCCATGGCAGGACTGTTTGGACCACTCCAACACAGCCCAGCTGCGCTCAGATGAGGGGCAGAGAATCTGGTTTTCTTTCACCCCAACTCTTCTACAAGCAATCATCCTTTTCTTCCCAAAGGCAGCCATCCTCACTTTAATCTGCCACCTCTCTCTCTGTATTCCTCATGCTGTATTTTTCATTTCCAACAGGGAGTGCAAAGCAAGGTACAGTGTAAAAACATAGTCCTTCCTCATAAAACCCACGTGATAGCAAAGATGTGTCATTGCCCCTCCTCCCCGCATGCAGCAGTACCTTCAGGATCCCTGGGGTTTGCCCACTTATTAATATCCCCAACATTCACATCTGTTTCAGATTGGTTTATGTGGATGGGATTTAAAAACAAATATGTTCTCCATTAATGCTGGCCCTTGCCATGCCTACAGTTACTAACAGGCTTACGTATTTTCTGATCAGATCAGATGTTCTTTGTGGTTTGTTTGCCAGATTTTCTGTGTGGTGACTTTCTTCTGGTAAATCAGGTCTGAAAAGTAAAACATGTAGAGAGTAACATGGAGCCACCAACACCGGTGGGTTCAGAGGTAAAAAAGGCAGACATGCATCCTGAAGCTCCACTTCCCCCGGATCTACAGACTCCTGGCCCAATATACAGTTATGCCAAAGGGGAGGTTCACATTCCCCCTTGTATCTCACTCCTGTGAGATGCTGGACATGTGGCAAATGATACTTGTGTACTTCTGGGACTCAGAGAGGTCACAAAAGTCATTCATACAGGCAGATGTGGGAGGATTTCAGCTTGACAGGACTATAAACAGAGGGTGCAGAGTTCTCAGCAGTCGTGTTTCTTGAAAGGTGAACGAATCATTGAAATAATCCAGGTCTAACTCCTCTAACATCTACTTGAAAGATCTAGAAAAAATGTTATAGTTCAGAGGATCATAAAACTGGAGATGCTGTGAAAAGCACAGAAAAGGAGGAAAAGAAAACAGATAGTTTGATATGGCTTCTCAGGTGGTCCTTCCCATGCACAGGTCTGGAAATAGAGCTGGATTGGAATGTCAATGCGATGGTTGCTGGTGTCAGGTGGGGTTTGGGAGCCTCGAGTCATTATAGCTCAGGAATATTAAAGATGCAAAAGAAGGCAGATATGGGAAAATCAGGAGTCCTGTAGTGGGGCCAGAAGCTGGGAGATAGGAAGTGATTCCAGCAAGGCTGACGTGCTCTTATCAATGAAGAATAACACATCAGTGAGCCAAAAGACAGATACAGAAATACAGGTGCTATACCACTAAAATAAGGATAAAATAACAACTTTTATTCTGCTTTCTGGGGAAAATTCATCACCTTGTAATATATTAAATTACAAGTCTTCCTGTAATGATTACTTTGAGAGACACCACCACCTCCCCCAACAATCCCTTTCCCACAGACAATTCCATTTAATTGCTGAGAAGATAAATTTTCTATTAGGAACAAAAAGCCCAAAAACATGTTTTCTGAACAAAAACTCACTATATTTTGGAGGAAAAGTGGCTGCCCAAAGCCTATCATCCCAGCAAGGGACACACAGCTCCCAGTACAGTAGCAGCAGAATTCAGACCAAGGCAAAGCTATCAACTCCCACCTCATACATTCAAGAGGCCCAGAGGGGAACTCAAAGCAGGTTAAGACACTGTAATACTGTCTGAAAAAGATGTTTTCTTTTTTTTCTTCAGAGTGAAAGCTGCTCTGCCCCAGAGTCAGCCAGTCAGATTCACAAAAGACAACAGCCCCAGTGACCCTACAGAGCCTGGCCTGTGAACATGCACTTCTGTTTTGCTTTCAAGCAGCTATTGCAGTGCAGAGGAGGCAGAGGGGCAGAGTTTGCACACTGTTGGAGCTGCTCAGCTTACGGGTAACCCAAAAGAAGGAATTGGAGTAACTTGGAGGAGACCTTTGCTTTGTCTATGCTGGCAATAGCAAACAGATCCTTATTGTCCCTTCTCACCTTTTGAGTTGACCAAAAAAAGCTGAGTAATCTAGAACTCTTATAGCCATCATAGCTTGGACCCTTTCTCAGCTGACTATCTCTGCCCTGGTCTGACTACAGACAAGCACACATCCCCTGGCCAAAGTTGTGCTGAACCCCAATTTCAGAGTCCCAACCTGTGTAGCTGGAAATCTGGGAGAGCTGCTGTTCCCCTACAGGCATTTCAGCTGAAGACTTTGCACAGTGCAAGGTGGAGAGTGAAACAAGTTTCCAGAGCCAGATTATGAGCTCTGATGAGGAGCCAGCACTGAGAGCCCTGATGCTGGGCAGTGCAATGCACATGGAGGTTCCCACCAAAGCCATGTGCCTCTGCAGCTTGGTCCCAGGGGAAGCATGGCCCACAGAGTCATGACGAGCAGCCCACGGGGGTTGCTGCAGACAAAAGAATGTGCATCACCACAAGGGAGAATTTAACCCGGTTCCCTCATCCTTCAAATGCCAGGTGGGAGGTTTGACCTTGGGCAGCAGATCCAGGGACTGTCCCACAGGGCAGACCCACATGTGTATAGGCAGGCATAGATGAAGTGCTTTTGTCTGTGACCCCAAGCGAGATGGCAAGCCTCAGTCGACCGGGGTATTCCAATACCCACTTTGGGTCTGTAAGCTGTCCTCTGGGTAGGATTTCCCAGCACACAGCATCATATCTTTCACACTTTTTGAGCAGGGTTATAAATTATGGCGAGAGTCCCTGTAACTCCAGTCCGATCCCTCTGTACTCCTGGCGCCTGCTGGGTGGTTGTTGTTGTTGTTACAGCTACAGCTCCAAATGGGGAACGCGTGATGTACAGCTGGGAAGGGACTTTTCTAACTGCTCAGTGAAGCGGTCACAAATAGGAAGAAACTGCAGTTTCCTACAATATTTAGCATTATATAGGCCCTCAGCAGTGCCACACTTTACTTCTTCATTTCTAGCATCCCCCTTTGAGAGTTCTACCCCACTTCATCATCATAAACATGTCAACAATCAGTCCCTGTGGAGGGCTCTGCTGTTTGTTCTTTGGCTCACATGGAGAAAGCATGTCCCTGCTCCAGCCCCCAGCACACATTTCTCTATGCTCAAAGGGGCTGGAGTTGGAACGTGGCCATCTTGTGGCTCCCGGACCTTGATATATATATATATATATGGAAAAAAAAAAAAATAAAAAACAAGGAACATGAACTTGATAAATACGATCAGCTGCCGGGAACGTGCCTGAAGCCTCCTGCTGCTGTTGTTGACATCAGAAAGCTGCAGAGCTTGGGAGACGGGAGGAAGTTTTATTGTCTCGATCCTACCAGGAGCACGCGATGCCGTTCCAGCTGCCTGGTGCTACCCAGCATGTCCCAAGCCTATCACCGGGAAAACAGGACATCAGTTCTCATCTCCCGAACCCAGCAGCTGGGGGAGGGCTTCCCACTGCCTCTCCCAAAACCTCAGAAGAACTTTTTCATAGAAACCAGCACGACGTTTCCCCAGACTAATTTTTTATTACACCTGAAGTTTCCTGTCAGCCACCTGGCAGTTCCCTAGCCTCAGGGGCTGCTAACTGGGCCAAACTGTGTGGCCAGACAGGGAGCACCTGAGCACAGGGAGAGGTGCCACTCCAGGGTGCAGCTGTGTGTTGGTGGTTTTTCTAGAGTGGTTTCAACTGGTGAAGCAGGGCAGCCCCAGCTGAAAGTTCTTTCATATTTTAGGAAGAAAGAGGATCCAAAACATGGTCAGCTGCTCCTTTGTTCCCTCTCAGTGCTTATAGAGGAAGTTCAGGCTTCCTTAAACTTCACTAACACAGCAAGTTGGTCTATCAAAGGACCAGGAGGGAATTCCCTTAAAATTGATGGAGAAGAAAGAAAGCCCATTCTAGTTAATAGATATATTATCTGAATATTAATTCAAGTAATTGAGCTGAAAAGAGATGGAAACTCCTTGGGGAAAAGGGAATATGAAGCAGTACAGTATTTTAGCGGGGGCATGATGAATAATTTTGCAGTCACGAGTCACAAATACATGTGATGAAGATAGAAATACCTGAGAAGATCCCACACAAGTGCTTTTTCAGAGCTTTTTCACCCTTTTATTTTCTTCCAGTGTGCAATGCTCCCTCACTCTTTCAGATCCATGGCATTAGGTGTAAGACAGGACGGAATTATTTTCTTTCATATAGAGAGTTTAGACCCCCTGAAAGGGGTTGGCTGGACAGTTATGAAGATGTAAGCCCTCTGTATAGACCCAGAACAAACTTCCCCAGTGCTTTGCTAAAAAATATGGTGCAATGCTTGGCTGGATGAAGCACAGTGAAAGAGCTCAGTCTTCATGGCTCATTTAGTTGGGGACTTTTCTTCAGGGACAGCCAGCAAGAGCACTGATTTTGATCGCTTTCTTCTAATGCAGACAAAATTATTCTTGGATTTGGGCTGAGGTTGGCTTAATTTATAGGACTTTTAAGATGCTTCAAAGAAGTTACGTGGAGACGATAGTTCCCAAATCTGCACCACTCCAAGACAGCCAAATCCTTTCTCACATGAACTTATAGCATGAATGCCTTTGGAAAAGAAAACCTCTATTCAGAAATTTTTTTTTTAAATTGCTTGTCATTCAGCTATGGCTGCACGGGAATGTTTCCTGGCCTCAAGTTTCTAACCCTTTTGCAAAAAATGTTCAGATCTTTCTTCAAAGTAGAAGAATGTTTCTAAGAAAATAGTTTTTTTCTTTTTTAAAAAAAAAATAAAAACCAAAAAAAAACCCCTTACATTTTGCAGAAACCAACAGTTCCTCATGAACACTGCAGGGTTTTAATGGCCGGAGTCCTCTTGCAGCAGCGTCCAAGCAGCCCTGGTGTACGTCTGTCAGGGGCACTCAGGTGTGAAGGTGCTGAGAGATTTCTAAGTATCTGGATCAAGAAATGGAAAGAAAATGCAAAATGAAACTTTCCTGAGTAACTCAAAGGTTCCTCTTCTAAAATCACTAAAAAACCTTTAGTACAAACTCCTCCTCCCTGATTATCCCAGAGACAGATTTAAATAGCACTGTGCTTTGCAAGGGAGCTGCAAAGAACCCCAGAGCCAGTCAGCTGAGATAAAAGGTCATAGCTGAGTGTTTCTGTAAAGACAGCAGTTGCACCATGTGACAGATATTTCATAGTATCAGTACTACATCCCACAAGGTTCTTCTGTAAATGGAAGAAGAGGTGTCTTTGTGCCCCCTGTCATGGCTCTTTCTCCACATCCGTGGTACACAGGGATGCAGGATAGGCTGCTATCTTGGATGGGCAGGAAAATGAAAGGCACACACATCTTACCTTTGAGCACAGTCTCTCACTGCTATCGCCAGACTCTCTGAGTTTTAAGGAGTGAAATATGGCCCTATGCTGGTTCATATCCCAGGTGCACAAACCTACCCTTCACAACTTTATTACTTATGACCCCTCTGTGCCCCAGCAGCCACATTTGGGGAGCGTTACCAGCTCTCTGCACACTTTAATCCCTGTCTCTCAGCTCAGCACTGCCTTAACTCTCCTTGAGCGATCTCCTGTGGGACAGACTCTCGCACCTGAGCACACATTGGCACAGCACATGCATCAGGGTGCATGCAGGCACCTGCCCTTTTGGAAATGTCCCTACAGAATCCTACTGTTCTGTTCTTTTATTTCACATATATCCACTCCCTAAATTCTCTCCTAGTTCCTGAAACAGCTTTTCCTATCAGTATGCAGCTGAAAGAAAATAAACTTTCACAACCATTTTTATTACTCCGTTTAAAACCTGTTTACCACCTGTTCCATTTCCATGTTAAAATGTGACATTAATTTGGGCCCAGGCTAACCCCACCCTTGTCATCAAATCACTGCACTTAGATTAACCAAGACAGAGACTTTTTTTTGCTTCGTGTAAATCTACTTTCTTCTCGATGCTAGACATGATTCTTGGCAAAGATGCTAAAAAGAGGAGCTTGGAGGAAATGAATAATATTTTTTATTCTAAAGAAACCAGTGCCAAAAGTCAATTTAGAAAAGATAATACAGCTTCAATTGACTCATATGTTTGTCAAGATGCTGTGACTCTGCAGAGCCCCGGTGAAAGGAAGAAGCTGTGATTTTAAGCTGCATAAACTATGGATCTTTTGCATTGTTTGGACTTCTGCAATCAGATCTGCATTTCAGTTCATAAAAATAAAGCAGATACTCAACATTTTTTATATTCAGGGCAGCAAGCAGACCAGTTTTCAGAGACACCAGGCAACTGCCTCCAGTAAAGCTCAGTTAAATGCAATCACCTGCAGCCACTCTCCTCCACCTGACAAGACAACATTCCTGCAAAAGTGGTTCTCCTTCAATAGTCCTGCCATTAAACCTGAAAAACAGATCTTATGATTTTAATTCATCTGGCAGTAGCTCGCCCCGCTTTAATTGCCACACCCATGCAGATTGATAGGTCACTTTGGCCCAGACAAGAGGAACCCAAACTCCACCTCGGAGCTGTCAGCAAAAACACACTGAGCAAGTGTTCCACAGCCCTTTGACACACACACTCTGTGTTATACCTGAGTCTCCAGGCCTTCCCTGAACATGCTTGCAGCATACTAGAAGGGTTTAAGATCTCCCTGGTAAAAGCTCTATTTACTCCCTGGGAAGTCCCACACAGGGTATTATTTTAGTGGTCTGTCAACGCAAAAGCTTCAGCCTGACTGGGGTTGTGCCATCCCAGGCATATATTAATGAATCACTCCAACAGAAGCATCTTAATGCAACCATCCTTTTAAAAAATCAATCAGAATTAAATGTAAACCGCAAAACCAGTAAGTGGATGTATTGTTAAGAGGTTTTGATTAAAGCTTTTGAAATTAAAAGGATCAGACTGAGGATCACAGAAACATACCACAAAATCATCAAAAGAAGATGAGGAGCAGATTTTGTAGTCCTTGCTCTTGAGGGAGATAAATCAATTCTTTATATTTTATGTAAGGAAAGGGTTGCAAAACTTGGCCTCAGAGACACAGAAAATCTTCTTAACTGATCTTGAGTCCTTGAAGCCAGTTAGTCCTTTGGTGTCTCCCCTGTGAGGAGTGTCTAGTAGCAGGACAGCTGCCCCAAACAGATTTCTCTCCTGTCACTTGGCTGGATGTGCCAGGGTGAATTTCAGCATACCACCAGCATGGTGACAAGCAGCAGATGCTGCAGCTCATCCACCACTAACTTCTGGAAGCAGAGAAAGCGTTTTATAAAGCAATGATATCACCAAGTGAGAGAATTGCCTGTGTTGCCTGACGGGTACAACTTAAAGCTTTAATGTCATAAAACTCCTTGCATTGCATTTCTCATGGAATAACAGCAATGTGCCATATCCTGGTTTTTACAGGAAATCTTAAACATCAACATGAATTTTTGTTTCCAATCACACTAAAAACGAGTGAAGATCATTAAGCCTGTAGACACTTTAGCATGGTCAAACCCTCATCCACCCAAAATCCCTACTGAAACTTCATCCTTCTGTTTAACTACTAAGGCTTCTGCTTCTGTCCTAATTTCATTTAAAATTTACCCCTTCCTTGGATGTGCAGGTATAGAAATTGAGTGTTGGGTACAGCCTTTGGATGTGAGTCTGTATATGTACTCTCAGAGCTGAAGGCAGAGCGATATAATCGCCCTCTTGCAGTTATAAAGAGTCAGCAATTCCAGCACACCTTGTGTGGTGAATAGAACCCTAAATCCAGATGCCAGATTACAGGTAGTCTTTCAGTTCAATTACACCCAACTTCTCCTTTTTAGGCTACCCGAAAGCCACAGAAATTAATCCCTTTTGCAATATGTCTCTGCTAAACTGAAACCTTGTTAAACACAGCCTTGAAAAATTTTTCTGTTTTTACCACACATTTAAAAGTAATATTTTTATGTGATAGAACAAAACAAAACAAAACAAAAACAAAAATAGGTCCTCTGCTGAGAATTTATATGTCAAGCTTTGCGCCAGCGTGTCTTTTTATGGCCTAGTTATAAACCCCTGGAAACAGAAGGGTATATAATGAAAACATTGACAGATCCTTACCTAGAATATTGCAAATGAGCACACCATAAAAATGACTAATTACAGATATTGTAAAACTCAGCTTAGCTCTCAGGCCCAGCTGGTGGGCTGGAGGGCAGAGATGCAGACAGTGATAGCAGAGGGCTTGGCCTCTGCTCGTGTTGGATTTGCCTACATACAGACATGGAACTCCTCGTTTTGATGTAATGAAAGGTCAAATGAATGGCCATGACCACAACAGGAAACACTTTTTATAATGTTGTGATCTTAATGGCAATAAGAGTGCTTGTAGGTTACCTGACCTGCAAAAAACCCCTGCCCTTGTTCACTGCCAGCAACAAGTCTCTGCATATGTCCACTCATAGTCCCAAGAATGTTCCAGCTAAGTAGACCTTACCTGCCTACTTCAGGTGGGGCTTGAGGATGTGTTAGACCATATAGAAAACCTCCAGATTCCTGTGAGTGATTTTGTCTGGCTTGTGAGGGAGGGAGTCCCTCACAGGCTCTGAAGAACAGCAGTGAGACGAGGTGAGGAGATTGGAGCTGGAGTCTGTCCTCATGAGGGCACACGGGAATTAGGTAGTTATTGCACTGGAGCCGGCCTCACCAAAAGAAAGATCAAAAATAAATGGAGACTTCATGACATGAGTACCCATGCATCAGCAGGGGATAGTTTATTTGGTTTACACATTTGGAGAAGTGTAGTTACTGCAAACAACTTTCTGCATGATTGCAGGGATGGTACACACGCTCTCCATGTCATGCAAGGCATCTGCTATTGCCTGCTAAACTGGGAAACTGTTTAGGCCAGACTCCACCACTCTGACATGGTCCTGAGAGATGATGTTCTCTGAAAGATGCTCACTTGCAGCTGTTGAGGAAAGAACTTGAGCCTTTCCCATCCATGCTGGAAAAGCTAGTGTCAGCTGGCAAAAGTAGCAGGAAGATCACTCTGGGCTTGGAGAGGTTTCAGAGGAAGACAACCTCCAGCATTTCTGTTTCTCCCTGTCCTTCTCTGTTCTGGTGGAGAAAAAAACCCCTTCATCTCTTGAGCCTGAGTACATCACCTGTATCCTTCAGTGCCTGGTTGGGCTAAACACATTTCCCTGCGTGCTGACCCTCCAATGGTTGCAGAAACCCCATCCCCAAGGTCACAGCAGGCTGCTCTGTCTGAGGAACTGGCAGCTGTATCCATTAGGAAGCTGTAGTGGAGCCGGTGAGCTTTACAAGAGAAGGCTGAACACTTCTTAGCGGGTGCTGGAGACACCCGCTATTGTAATAAAGACCTCAGCAACAGCAAGGGGACAGACCCTGGCCATGGACAGCCCGAAGGCCTAAAGATAAAGGGTTGGATTACACAAAGCAGCCTCTCATTATCCACTCCTTGATACTGGTTGGTAACAGTGTTTTTAAGGAATCTCTTAATTACGTTTTACAGTGCATAGGTTAGGCATTTTCCAGCAAGGGCTTTATTGTAATGGGTTGCATATGTTCTCATACTGTACACCAAAATGAAACTTAGCTACAGGGCATTTCCTTCCGCTGGTCTTGCTGGGGAGCAGCTTTAACCTCTTTGCAGACACAAAGCCATATTTCACTCCTGAGAGGCCGCAGCCGTTCCCCACTCCCATCCCATCAGCTGAACCCTTAACTGTGCAGGGAACTCGCCAGTGTGCTGCAGGGGGTTAGGGGAGAGGTGAGGCAGACATGGAAGAGACCCAGGAGGGTAAAACCCAGCAGTGCCTGACTGCCAGTAAAGCCCAGGAGTCTCCCAAGGAGGAGCCCAGATCTGGCAGCCACATCACTGACCAGTGCCAGACTGCCATGGAAATCACCTGGGGACCCTACTCCAACACCAGCAGTGCTGTATGTCTGTCACATTCCAATGCATCAGAGTCAGGACTGTTGGAAAAGGAGAAAAAAAAATCAGTTTCATAGGAATGAAGAGTGGATTCATAGATAAAAAAGAAAACCCAGATTGAAATGGCCAGATACTTGGATAGGATTTGTCCACAGTCATCAGCTGTGGTAAGATGTTCTCCTGACCTTGGACTCTCAACATGGTTTACATAGAACAACCAGAGGTGCTTTTTGGCCTGTAGGGGTTTTTTTCAGCTGGAGATTGGTGTGAGATCGAAGAAATGAAAACTATATTGGGAGACAAACATTGCTAGGTTGCAGGAATAACTCATGGATTCCTCTACTCATCCCAGCAAGCTGATGCTGCAGCATGACTAGCAGAAAAAATCCCCAGCTGTGGCTTAATTGTGCAGAATTTACTCCAGATTTTGTGAGCTAGCCCAAAACTTTGAAACTTCTGACCATCTTCCAGTTTGAAAATGTTGATATTGAAAGGGGATTACAAGTGGCAGATTCAGATCAGGCAAAAGGAGACACCTATGCACACAACATACAGGGAAGAAGTGGGATTCCTTGCCATGTGATGTAATAGAAAAAATATGTTTACATGGGTTCAAAGAGCAAGTGGACAAGTTTTTGAAAGAAAAAAAAATCCTTCAAGGTGTTCTAAATACCTAAGTAACAACACTGTGATTGGTGTTCCTGAAAGTTCATGGCGTTATTTAGACACCAAAGCTGCAGAAATAGTTCCTGTGGCAGGTCCTCTGAGAAGAGGCTGACGACGAGCACAGTTAAGTGCACCTCAGCCCTGCCTGAGGAGTGTGGGTCCTGTTAGGTAGGTCCCCAAAACTTCAGCCTGCAGCAGAGGATTCTGCTGATTTATCCAGCAGCTTGAACAGTTAACACAGCGAAAATATGCGTTACCCTTAGAGCTGCTGTGGAGGGATTAAACCTCAGCCCCACAAACAGCCAGGGATGTGACAGCTCTGTGCATATCAGGAGCCTGGCTGAAATGACACCTGCGGGAGTGTTTCTGGAATTTGCAGCTGGGTTTTCCGTGGTACCCACTCCTGTTTGCACTTGGACCTTTGAAAATTTGGCTCACATTGAAGAAAGAAATTTATGTTGTATTTATTCCTTAAGCCTGAATTTGTCCTGAGGAAACAGTAGCAGAAAAAACAGATATTTATTTTTAATAGACACCAGCGTCATTACTTGGGTCTGGTGAGCTTAAAGGATTGGGAGATGAATGATATCATCAAGGAAGCAACTTCTTTCTTTACTTTTTTCATTCATCTAATAGAAGAAAATCCCTCACAAGAATAAAAGAACCATGCTACAGTGTGCAAATGCTTCTCTTTAGGACAGCAGACCTCATTTGTCTTGTCTGCTGTCCCTTCCACAAGGCACAAACTTCCCTTATTGTGCTGTCCTGGGGACAGTCTTCATCACACTCATAAAGAAATGAACCGGGTGATGGCCTGCAAACCCCCACATTCTTCTCTCCCTGAAGGACAGAGAAGCCCCTCTCAGGGAAGGAGAAGTCAGGATTTATCTACAGTGACAGCTCCCCAGCCCAGAGTGGCAGCAGGGAGCAGGGCCCCCCACCCTTGGACACCTCGGGGTCACTGCAGGCCAACCAGAGCACCTCCACTTGGCTATGACCTTGCGGCAGCCCTTGCAAATCACATCTGGAATGTGTTTCAGCTTCAAGAGCAATAAATGAAAACACTGAGCACAACAGGGTCGAAGAAATGTTGTTTGAAAGAAAAGGTAATGCTTTGACCCTTATTTGGCCCATGACATGTCTGGTTATTCCACCAAGAACTATGAAAGTGTGGCTTGGGATGGGTAAAGGATAATAAGGTATTTTGTCATCAAATAATAGAATTCATTTCAAGCTTCAGTGGCACCCAAGAATGGGAAATGTGAATTCCCCAAGCTCCAAGCCACTCTTTTTCTTTTGTCCCCAGATATACAACAAGCAAACAAGAGCTCCAGTGGATTCACACAGAAGCAATCACGATCAGAAAAGTTCGTGCCATTTTCCAAGCAGTTTGGCAAATCCAGATTTGAGAAAAATTAGAAAACCAGTAGTTTAATTTGTAAACAAATATCAACAAATGGAAATTGAACTTACAAGACAAAAATGACATAGGACCTCTCTGTCATGGTTTCTTTGCTTTTCACCACAGAAGCCATGGGAGTGATTTCAGCACCCTGCTCCCTAAAACATCTCTTTGGAGGATGTGGTAGTGTTGGCTGCAGGTACTCCCATAACTCCTCCTCTTTCACTGCCTGTAGCACCACACAGATCAAGTGTTCCTGGTCCTGTGGCCACCTCTAAGGACTACTGCCTGGGCCACAAGGAAAAGCACAGCAAGTGCTCACAGCATTCCTCTGAGAATATCCATAATCAGAAGGTATTTCCCATTTCATTTTGTGGCAAAATCCACTTTTTCCTTAGGGAAGCATTTGCTTGCAGATGAAGCGAAAGGCATCTTTCTGGATAAGCCAATGCATATTTTATTTTTCCAAACACAACTGGAGTAAAGCTATTTTCTCGAACCTGAAAAGTTCTGAGATTGTAGGTCTGGATTTGGAAGTTGGACCTTACCCAGATGATGCCACCTATATTTCCATTTCTATTTCACTGCCAGCATTGACAGACAATCTCTTCTATAAGGTCCATTAATTTACTTCTCAAATGAATAGTTTTCCCTTTAGAAAGGCAACAGCTCCAAACTGTGAGCTGCCTGGCAGCAGGGCTCATTTCAGAGCTCTCTGCCTTCTCATGCCCTGACCGGGTCCACTCTGGGGATTTCTGATGTTTCTCTTTGGACTCTTTTGGAGGCCTCACCCACCTCACATCAGTGAGCTGTGGGTAATTTGAGCCAAGGAAACTCCATCAGAATGATTTTGGAAGTTAACTCAGAATATATCACTGCTGTGGTTGCTGTCTCCCAGGAGCTGACGGAAGCAGAAGACAGGGATGGTCATAACTGGTGCTGGAGCCATCACAGTATGGAACCATCCAGCTGGAGGGGACAATTCCTGTCGCTCCTTTTCACAGGCTACAATTGCAGAAGGCTGCCAAGAAAGTGATGCCCCATCCTTTAAGTTCTTGGATCCACACACCATGGTCCCTGGGTAGCCCTGGATTTCCATGGTACCATTCCCACCATGTGGCCAGGTAAGTTCATAGCCATGTAGCTCTCCTCACTTCGTGTCTGCTGGAATTTCACCATATCCATGTCACAGTGTTGTGTCTGGTTATTATTTCACAGAAGGATTTTATATCTTGCCCTTCGAGCCTGGTTTGTTACTGCCTGTACGGATGGAAGGGAGAAGACAAATGACTTAAGAAATGGCTCGACAAATGACTTGACAAAGGCTACAGAGTGAACCCAGCACACCACAGAAACCAGCTCCCTGTTTTCATTGCAGCAGTTTCAGGCAGTATTTCGCTGGCTTTTTCTGCCTGATTTTTAAATTAAAAAAGCCCCAAGAAAAAAGCCTGACCACCCTCTTTCTGAATAACTGGCTTACAGAAAGCTGTTACTTTTTCTCTGAAAGGATTGAGAAACAGGGGCCTTCAATAGCTTCTTTGTGTAATTTTATTTTGCAGCTTCCAGCCCAAGACAGCATTTCTCGACCTGTGAGGATATGCTGCCCTCTTCCCGTCTGGGACACTGCAGCTCAGTAGTGCCATGGAGACACATCTTGGATCTGTGGGATTTACCCAGACAATCAGTAATCCTCCACTTCCACAGGTTTAGTCTCTCTTAGCATTTAGGTAATGGGTAAGGCAGAATTCATTAAAAGTGTGAGGGACTAGGATGGTGTTCAAACCGGCTCTTCCTGACCTCACATCCCCATCTGTCCTCCCTCCTGCCAAAGTCACAAAGCTGAGCCCCTCCACCACCACACACTAGCTCCTGACATCTCTCTTCACCTTCCCCATCATTCAGGAAAGAGATCTCCTTCCACACCTAAAGAATCCTGTAAAAACCAAGAAAATCTTCAAATATCCTTTACTAAAATGCCATCATCTGTGAGCCTCCACCTGGAAATTGAATGTTTTAGGGGTGCACAATACTGATGAGGGAGCAGGAGAGAACACCAGGACCCTACCTTACCCTGTTAAGAGCTGCAAACCTTTACCTCCCCTCTGAGCAAAGGGGACAGATGAGAACTTTCCACCTCTAGGTTGTGACTCAAGGTTGTCACACCTGCTGCTCTCACAGGTGCCTCTGTGACAGCAGATCCCCTCCAGCAATTCCCCTGTGACTGCTCTTATCAGCTGCTGAAGTTTAGAAGTAACTTGGAATAGAAACTTCAAGGAAAATGGGAAAAGGAGAATTGCATTTCAAAGACACTGCTTGAAAGAATCCTTTGAAGGACCCTATTCAAAGGTTCAGGACTTGATAGAACCATTTTAAAAAGACATAAATTCCTGGCTGGGTCTCACCCCAGCAGGACAGAAAAGCTGCCTTCTTTGTGGGAACACAGTCCCAGCACAACACAGGAGATGAGATCCATCTGATAACATCTTAAATTACTTTCAACCTAAAACATCCAAAGGTAATACATAAA
The DNA here is from genome assembly GCF_009829145.1 of Chiroxiphia lanceolata. Taxonomy (NCBI): domain Eukaryota; kingdom Metazoa; phylum Chordata; class Aves; order Passeriformes; family Pipridae; genus Chiroxiphia; species Chiroxiphia lanceolata. The sequence goes on along the minus strand of NC_045645.1, from coordinate 9,790,572 downwards.
GGTGAGACCTACCTCATATATTCATTAATGACTTCCTTAAAAAGACATGAGCTTGTGCCCATGAGCTTGTAGGTGGTATAAAGAGAGCTAAATGTTTGCAGTACTGGCTCTATATGAGATACCCTACTGAAAATCCACAGTCAACATTTACATCGCTTACTGCTGTAATGTTTCCATCCCAGGATTAAAACACAGCAGTCACTTCCCAGACAGAACTTCAGCTAAATTCCACGGTCATGCTGAACTGCAGCCCAAACATGGGCAAACCTTGGGCACAGCTTATCTTTGTGCTTGTCTCTGAGGGCATCCAGTCCTCCCCTCTCATACCAAATATGCACTTTCTGGCAGTAGCATTGCCTCACAAGAGTCACCAGGCCTGACAGCACCAAGATACATTTGGGTTGGCAAATTGCTATTAATGGGTCAAATCAGCTCACGAGCACAAAAAAATGCTGTCTGTCTAATTTCCTGACGCACTGTTTCCTGGTAGATTTTTTTTCTGATGTTTGGAATTTTATTTCTCTTGGAAAAAAAAATATTTTATTTCTAGATGTACTGAGGAAATAGCTGATCTTATCTCCTCTATTATAGGTGACTTTTTAAAAATAATATCTTCAATGATGCACAAACCTCCATTTACGCAAGCCTTGGTTCAGCTAAGCCCTTAGCCCCTGAATAGCATGAAGAATGTGTTTAAGGGGATTCAGCAGGATGTGTTTTTAAGGATATATTCAGCCAATTTGCTGGCATGGGGTCAGGGTTCTTACCACTACCGCCCTCAGCCCAGTCATCCTTTTTTTGCATCATGACTCCAGTTTGGCTGTATCTGAACCTGCATGGGAAGAACCTTTCACTTTCCCAAGCAACAGCCCCTCATCCTGGCTGCAACCTTTGCCTGTTCCTGCAATTCCTGTGGGCAGACACAGGAGTGCCCCAAGGATGCTGGGCAGTGACCCCAGAGGGAGGAGGTCTGTCTGCGCTGCCCAGCATGAAGAAGAGCCTGAGGTCCTTGCTCCAGCCTTGGGAGCCAAGGCAGCACAGACACACCCAGTGCCCAAATACTGGTGGAGAATTCGTGTTCAGGTGCTGGGACACGGTGGCAGTGTCAAGGAAGGGGTGCAGGCTGCCTGAGCAGGGGCCCAGTAGGAGCAGACAGTGAGTTCTTCAGCCTCTCTCCTGCAGCATCAGCATCTCACAGGGCTGCACAACTAGGGAACCAGGCAGAAAGCCAGGAAATCTTGAGTTATATTCCTGATGCTGCCATTAATTTCTTATATGGCCTTGGGCAACTTGTATCACCTGCCAGTTTGGGTTTTTCCTTAGATAAAGTAGGGAAAACAGTTAACATCATGGATTTATAGAGCTTAAAGCTCTACAAAGAAGAGTCTGGTCTGGCTTCTTTATATCAAAAAAACCTTTAATTTCAGTCAGTTGTGCCTGAATCAAGGCCAATTGCCTATATTTGACCAATATATATCTCTCCATCTCTTACAAAAGAACAACTTATCTTCATCTAAAACATCAAGAGATGGAGAAAAGCCAGCACTTCCCTTGGTATTTTCCCCCTGTGATTAATTCCCATCCCTTCTGAGCATTCAAGTTTCATTTCCCATTTGAATTTTTTAGGATTCTTCTTTCAGCCACTACTTCTAACAATGCTTTTTTCTGCTAAATGAAAGTGTTTGCGTGATTCAGTATTTCTCCCCTTGGCTTATCCACACTCGTTGGTGGGCTGAGGGCAATAATGGCAAAGATAATTAAAATCTGCCCTGTGCTTTGAAATATTAAGCCCATCTCTAAGTCCCATTATCCTGCTCAGTGTCAGAGGTACCCCTGACAAGTACTTGACTTCAGTCTTTCAGGCGGCATGCAGCTGCCAGAGAAAACCAAGAGTGGAAAAGTACTATCCCTTCAAAAAAACAGATGTTGGAGCTCCAATTTGTCTTCTGCCAGGACAAAGGAGATGCACTAAACTGATCTTTTGTAAAGGATTTTGTTTTGCTTCCAAGATTAATATCACAACAAACTGGGAGGCACCATTCCTCAGGGTGCAATGCTATATTGCAGAACTGAGCCTAAATACCCATGCTGAGCATAATTTAGTTAGTCTGCAACTATGTCTGAGAAGGGGGAGATAAACTTTTTCCATCCAGTAGCACGTTATCTAAATAACCCCTCTGTCTCAGAACACAAAGGCTGACCACTCAGCTTCAAAGCCGGGCAGTATCTTCTAGGCTTGATGCTGCCCATCGTGGAGTGCCAGTGGTGTCCTCAGAGCCCTCACTGGTGGCCTTCGTGGGACTGGTGGGTCACGCAAAAGGAAAGAAGGAATGAAGGGATAGGAAGGACAGCCTAGGACGTCCTGTGATGTGGTTGGAGGGCTCTGACTGGAAATAACCATTTTTACTTGCCAGAAAACCTCATCTCAAATCATGCAACTGGGTAAGGGACATTCAACACAGGATGTCACTAAAGTACACACAAGGTTCCAGATTAGAGGAAAAGTGATTTCTTAGCACCTTTCACACCTTTCATAAAACAGACTCTCTTTATCCACAGACCAGAACACTACAGTTTGTAAGGTGGCTTTTCCCACAGGAACATATCTGCTTGTCACCATAAATGATATTCTCCTGCAGTACTTTCTGCCCCTTACAAAAAGTGACAACCCTTTTCCCAAACACACCAGTCCCACACATGATTATTCTTCCCTTGCTGATGTGAACCACAACACGTCTTCACCAGCCACTACTGGGTTTTCAGCAAAAGTACTTAGATCCCTACTTGTACAACCCGATGGGGATGAATGGAAATGTATAATTTAAACACATTGATTCAATGCTCCATAGAACAACAAATTGCTCCTGACTTTTTTACATGGCATATCCAATTAACAGATTGAAACAAAAGGATCACCAGATTCTGGTATTCTTTCCACACTTCTTCATCCAGCTGAATAACTGCAAGTAAATTCCATACTAGTTTCACCAATGCCCAAATCTCTATGCTATGGCAAATTGTGAACAAATTCTATACATACACACACTCAAGGTGAGATCAACAAAAATGACTGGACAAACCAGAGCTTTTAGGATTACTTTTTTCTCTGCACTGTGGGAAGTCTTTTACAATGGTGGAAAGCACATGTAATGCACTACCTCAAGACAACAGCAGTTCTCGCTGGTGCATCGAAGTGCCTCTTTTCTGCTAGGACTAGTCTGCACAAGGAAGTTTTGTAAGCTTAATTATGCCAGATAGGAGTGTGAAAAAACAAATACATCATCCCTACAAGAGAGAGAGCTATGCCAACAAAAGTGCCTGATGTGGATGCAGTGCTACAAAAGGAGGGATTTACTTTTTTCTTTCTAGTATATTTAATTTTATTTGGGTAGCTCTGATAAACTACACCATCAAAAGAAACCTCTTGGCTCAAATAACTGTGTTTCCAGCGTAGGCTGCCAGTCAGTGATATCTGTGTGTCAGCACATTCCTCCTACTGGAGAGGAGAGACCTCACACTGAATTCTCTGAAAGCTTTACCTGGGATAGAGGAAAGCTACAAGAAGGATCAGGTTATTCAATAACAAAAAGGAGGCTGAGACACAGTGTGGTGAGGGGAAAGCTCTGGCTGCTCTGGGCCCATCAGGCAGGTCATTCCTGCCTAACACATTTCCTCTTGGCTGCAAAGTGAGTTTCTTGGCAGAGATGATCCCCGGCCAGACATGGGATTCTGGGATTCTGGCATGACCTGCTGACAAGCTCTTGCTTCATGTGGGGGTTTGTAGCTGGGCCTAAAGATTGGTCCTGCCAGTTGTGGGCCCAGTGGGTTGTGAGATGGGTATCCCAGGTCATACCTACACCACGCTCTGGGGATGCAATGGCAGAAAGTGTTTCTTTTAACCTGGAATCAAAACAAGGTCTCTCAGGTTTTACCTGGAGGCTGCAGACAAGGTACACTGGACATATTCAAGAAATTCACCTTTCCCTCCCACTGTTGCTGAGCCTAATATTTGCCTCATGTCAGTCTGATGTAGTCTCAGACTGGCTTCCACCTGTTGTCATCGTGGGGCTGACTGCAACACAATCAGAGGAAGAGCCAGAGCCAAAGCCAGAGTCAGAGCTAGAGCCAGAGCCAAAGCTACCTCACAGGGAAGGTTAATCTGAACAACCTCATACCAGGTACATAACACCTCTCACTGCAAATGGGTACCTATTGGGGTGAGATGTATTCCTCTCCCCTGCCCCCTTCTGCAGTCTTCTGTCTGTAACCTGTAAATAACCTCAGGTAAGATGGTCAGAGACTCTCTCCATCCTTCCTGCTCTGATCTCCTCTCCAACACACTGATGAATACAGAGTCCTCTAACACAGTTTCCAGTCTGTGGCCAGGGCCCCTTCCTTTGTATCCTCTGGAGCAGCAAGTCCCACCTTTTCCTTCTTGCCTTCTTGGCTCGTTGCCCTCACTAATCCGGAGGGAGGTTGTTTGTTGGGCTTTTCTTCCTTAATCAATCCACAGAAATGAGCTTGCATGGGGCTTTGTGTTTCTACAGAGTGAATTCCACAAGCAAGGTGTAAAAGTAATTAAGGCGCCAGGCTTCAGCGCTCCAACTCTGCCACCAGTGAGTAGTCCCCAGGCAGCCACCTGCATAATGAAAGCACAGTGAGGGGGGAATCTAAAATCCATGGCTTTTTAGAAAGCCACATCATTTCTCAGTGTAGCTCTCTGGGGGTCAACAGATAAACAGCACTGCCCCAAGGAATTTCCTTCCTCCAAAGGTGGGAACTGGTCGAGAGGAGCCAGGGCCTCCCATCCTCTGATGACATCAGCTTCCTCGGGCCTGGGGTGAGGGGACTTCAAAGGAGGAGTTAGGGGAAAAAACCCTCCTGTGAGAACCAAGAAGGTCTTATTTCTGGCCTGGAGGCCATGTGGTACAGCCTCATTGCCGGGAGTTCACCCCAGCACTCTCAGAGAGACAATAAAACAAGCGGGAAAGCATTATCCGTGGCAGAGGCAGCCACGGAACAGTGACTGCAGGGTTGTGACCAGTGAGAAGCTGCTGTCCCAGTTACCCCAGCCAAATGGCCCCACCTCTGCCAATATCTTACCTAATCCACGAATCTGCCTTGACAGAAGGCCACCAGTTTCCTGGGACTTGTGCCTCTGGGCTGAGATCACTGTGGACTTTTGCGTGCTAAAACCAAGTTAACCTTCAATGCAGACTCTGTAATGGTGCTACACCTACTTCCTTCTTCCTACAGCTTCCTCTACCGTTAAATCTTGAAGAACTGTAATATCTTTTTAGTCTCCAGCCCTATCCTAAGTTTTGCTGAAATTTAGCCAAGAACTTCCTGGGGGAAGAGGAAGGAGAAGGGACTGGCAGGCAGTGACACTGTGTTCACATAAGCTTCATTTCCTTAGGAAACTAGGCTAAAAATAATAGTCAAAAATCTTGGGCAATTGCCTTCAACTCAACATCTCTCTCTAGACAGGAAGAAAGGAAGGAATTAACAGACTGGGTTAGGTTATATTTCAAGGTTTGTCTACATGATTTGAAGCATAAAAATTAGAAATGAAATTAAGAAGATATATTAGGTCGCCTTGCCCCTCCCTGGGGGAACAAACCTACAGCTGTTTCCCTTAGCATATATTTTAGTGAAGTGTGCAGCCTGGTTTCAAATGATCCAAGTGATGGAGCTTCCATCAGTTTTCAACAGGGACCAATTCCTTTCCCTACATATCTTTCCTTTTTTTTTTTCTTAAAATAATTTTGACTTTTTTATCTATTGACCAAGTTTCATCTCATGACTCCTAGCATATCTCTTAATTGTTTTATAAACTCACTGGAGTAGAAAGGTAAATAAAAGTTCTACGCCTGCCACCTACATACTTCAAATAGCATCATAGGGTTCATTTCATGCTTTTGGCTGACTGAGACGTTCTTATTAATACAGCTTAATGGTTTTAACTGTGCTTTTTTTCTGGAAAAATAATAAAAAAAAAAAAGGCTTTGATTAATAAATTCCAGGGGTGTTTTTTTTAAGTCAGAGTTTTTCAGACTCCCCTCCCTGGCAACGTTTCAGCTTGAATTTGAAAGGCCCAACCCACTCAAAATATCCTTAAGAGGTTTATCTCACTCCTCTTGACATTTCCAGTTTAGTTTTCTGTTACATAAATAAAAATTATTGAAAGGGAAGGGTTGCTTTAATATGACATTACTCCAAGAAAATAGGTCTCCTTTCTAATGCTGTACATACAAGTCCTCAAGGGAAGAGGGTCGCAATCTGGCCAATTGTCAGTGCTTTCTGGAAACACTAGAACAACCACATTTCCCAGTTAAATTAGCTTTTTCTATCCAGCTATGTCTTTTGACCAAGTCTGAATTTTAGAGCAAAAATCCCAGCAGTGACCCAGCACAAAACTGAGGAGGTACCCAAGTATGAATTAGCACTGTCATATATGCATGACAGAGAAATATATTTCCTTTGCTACTTTGCATGAAAAAAACATCGTGAGGTGCCAACAGCTTCAGCTTCTACACCCTAAGCACAAACATACAGAGGCTTTGACCAAAACCCCCATCTTTTACACACCTATTCCACAGTCAGAAGTAGAAGACATGAAGACATGTGAGTAGGTACAGTTTTCTTGGCCAAACTGCACTTGTCCCGAGCCTCCTGTTTCACAGAGCCTAATGCCACTCACATTTTCCATAAAACCAAGAAGTAGATTCAAGGCCATATTAGGCATAGTTAGAGGATACCAAATGGAGGTTCCAAGAAGTCTGAGCCTTTTCCTGAGCATTGACAGCTATGTCTGAGTCAGCCTTGCCATTCTATGCTGAGTCACTTTATCCTGAAGCATCAGCAGCAAGCAGAGAGTGAGGAGAAGGAAGAAGCAAGGGAGCACAGCCAGGAGAGGGTATGTTACAGGAGCAGAGGGCACCAGACTGGACCTCGTCTCAGCTCTTCTGACGTTTGTTACTGGTGGGAAAAGTACTCTGAGAACGCAATTGTCATGAGGGTCAGTCAGTGAGAGGAGAGAGAAGGACTGTGGTACTCAAACACAAGCAGGATACTCAGGAAGCAACAGTGATGTCCCAAACTGGGATTGCATTTTGGAGTGGTCTCATGCCAGAATATGTGTGTGTGTGAGCATGTGCATGAGCACTGTGTGTGCATGCACACACTCCACACAGTTTTGTTTGGACTAGGCATATTTTGGCAAAGTCAACAACAACTAATTGCAAACAAGCTGCATTTATATTCAGCCCTTAAACCAGCTGCTTTCAAAGCTGCACCAGTGGGAATTAAAAGTCTCACTAGTTGTTGCTACATGACCCAGTAATTTCGGATGCTATACCTTCTATTTCATCACAGTGATTTCCCTTTTCTGGCCAAAATGAACAGTGAGGTGCTGAGAGTCTGTTCATCTACTTATTCAGGGCTCAGCACCACTTTTCAGGAGCACTATATAAATTCAGAAGTTGCCTGAAATAATAAATAACTGTGACAGGTACAGAAACAAAGCATGTAGCTCTTGAGCTAGTGTTTCCTCCTCTGGAGAGGTTTATGTTCCCTCGTGTCTGCAGAACAGAACATTCCAGCGATGTTTCAGCACTGATGGGCCCTGAAGCCTCAGCCAGGAGAAAAGTCAGCTTTCTGGCAGGAAACCCTGACTAGCTTCTGGATCCGAGTGAAGAAAAGGAGAAAAGATGAAATACTTTGTTTACAGTATCATGACATCACCATCATCACTGGAGAAAAATGCAAGTTCATCTTTCTTCCCTGGGATGGTCTGTATGACCCAAATGATTAGCCCTGCTGGATAACACAGCAGTGTCCTTCCCCTCCACAGAGAGCTCGGGGGCCACAGCACAGGCACCAGCAGACATGTTTGACCTTATGGCCACCGGCTTCAACAGGTTGCATATGCAACCCAGAAAGCTCCCAACACTGAATTCCCTTTGCAAGATGTGATGTTTTTCCTCTTGAGTCGAGCCTGAACGTGCCTGCAGAGCTGTTGACTGCTTCCTGGCAAGTTGTAGCATCACCCAGGACAGTGTATGGGCTCAGGGGGGACAGGGAAGGATTGCTGCTCCCAAAGTGTTTGCATCGTTCACTGCTTTAACCATTAGCATGTGCTGGCACTCAGAGCAGGGGAGAACATGCCCAGGTGTTTACAGAGGGTAAACCATTTCATCCAGAGGAAACAGTTGCTTCAACTGGCATCTGTCACTCAGGTACACAGAGGAGCTGTGGTTCTCTGGAAAAAACCTGCCTGCAAGGAAACTTAATATGGCTTAATTCAAACACGTCTAGAATAGCAAAGTCTTCTCCATGGATGGTTTCATATCCCTCTTCCTTTTACTTCCCTTCTAATCCTGTGCCCCCACACTCCAATTATTTGTAAGTGGTCTGCTATTTTCTATATATCTGTTTCTGTTCTTTGGTAACTGAACAGTTGTTCAAGATTTCATGGACAGGAAAAGCCAGGACACCCCAGCACATCATATTTTACCTTTTTTATTTCTTCCTGGGTTTGCTCCCATAGCCTCCTGTTAGATCAGATCCACCAAAACCAGTTTTAGGCTTCATGACAAAGAGGTTGAAAGGAAAAGGGTGGGTTTTCTACCAGAAACAGGGGCCACTGCTCTCTTCTGGGAATGAGAAGTGACTGAAAGCATGCAGAACTCCTGTGTCTGACAACCAGAAACATACTAAAAATACAGTGGCAAATGGCAACATAGTCAGCCTAGACATCCCTACAGTGAGCCTTCCTCCACCTGACTGGAACTCAGATTGAGTTGTCAGAAAGCTCCAGTAAATCTTCATGCTCACACAAGACCAGAGCCAGGGGAGTGCTTTATTGCCCTGAGAAGGAATGGAAAATCGGAGCTCCAAAATCCTTGCAAAGGGATCATCTCAGGAGGGGAAATGGTGTGGATCAACTGAAATGTTCATTCTGGTTTTAATACTACAGACAACAGCAAAGCAAGATAAAACTGTAAAAAAATCCAGATCTCATGCTTTATGTATTTGAAACCACTTGGAAATGTTTTCAGGACCGAGAGATTTAATTAATTGGCCCTTGTACATACAAATACAAACAGGTTATCTTAGATCAACATTTTCTGATTACAAAAACCCAGTCAGAAAACTCCTGGCCAGACATTTTACGTAATTACAACTCCAAGAAAATGCCAAATGAGAGCACAAAGAAAAAAATCCTGACAAAATAAAAATTAATATTTTAAAACAGTAATTCATTAAGACGATGTGGAAGCTCCTGTGGAAGTCAGGGATCAGTCATTTCAAGGCACTGGTAGGAGCCTAACAAAAATGTGTTCAGTAGGAACAATATCTAGTGCAGAGATACCATATCCTTAAGCCATGCGTGCCAGATGGACTAAAGATAATTTGATATCAGCACTGTATTTTTTCATTATTATCTGGGGAAAAAAACTCTACTCCCACCCTGCTGCTGGGAGCTTTGTCCTGGATGCGAGCAAAGTACCCAAAACTGGAAAGACTCAAAGGATCTCAGTAGGCACTGCTGCACACCCTCCCTGGACACAGCCTCATACCAGCCCCAAACAACCCAAAATAACCTGACTCTGTGCATGTAGACAGGCAGAATAATTCAGAAACACCAGCTGAAAAGGCCATTCCTTTGTGTGAATTCAAAGGAATTTGAGGGACAGTAATTCATTCAAATGTTGACTCAAAAATGACATTATGGGCCTGTCTTTCACAGTTGCTTCAAGAGTAATTTTAACCTCAACAGTTTCTTTAATTGAATCCAATTTAGATGGGTGTCCACCAACACTTCATTTTTATTTTAATTTTATGATTCAATTTAGCATTTAGCTTCATTTGCAATCTGATTTTATTATACTTGTTGCTAGTGGAAAATATTATTACCAACACTACATAAATTCAGATGCTGTCTTAAGAAACATTCTCACACGTATGAGAGGTAACATTTCATATATAATATGCCTACTTGTTGATAAGACTTGTTGCACGACTCAGTGCCACGACCTTTCCAGAGGAAGTATTGTTTCATGAATACTATGTCACAATGGCAAAGAATTGTGACCTTTCCTGCTGCTGTAACTCGTGGTATCTTTGGGATGCATCCTCAGAGAGGTAAAGATGATTCAGCCACACACTGTGCACTTGCTCCAGCACAAGCGTTGATTTGAGAATATATTCCTTCACCAAAGAACCGGTATTCACATGTCTTCAGGACTACTCTTGTATGAACAAAGAGCTCTGTTTCACAGATTTAATTTCTCTTCCCATGTATATTATAGACCCTGAAACAGCCTAGAAGTGGTTGCACTGCACTGTTTGCTAGCTAAAGGCAGTCAGAAGAGATGCAATATTTCCAGAAGACCTGAGTATTCATGCTACAGTACCATAGTATCCACCGCAGTTTCAATAGGAAGTAAACTGAAGCCAGAAAGGCTGTGATTATACCTTGAAGGACACTTTCCAGGTAGTGGAGATAATACAGGGTTGCATCAGGCACCCTGGATAGGCTGCAGGGTCTCCCACCACCAGCCATGAGCCAGAGCTGGTGTGGGTGCAGCCATTCTAGCTCCACAGCTGAATGGAGGAGGTGACTTTTTAGGAGGGCTTTTTTAGCCCTCTGATTTTAGACTCACACCCAGGATTTGGGTTTCAGGATCTGTCTGTGGAGAGCATGACTTATCAGACACATCTTCACTGTTGTAAACCAACTGCAACTACTGCGTGAGCTGCCTTACCTGATGCACAGTCTGGTTTCCCAAACCACATGAAGCTCCACATTCTTGGGATCAGACAGGCATCTACTGCAGGACTACATGGCTTCAAATCAGACTCACTGTAATAGAAAACAAGTAGGTTAGTCCAGATCCAAAGGCCTGCAAGGCAGATCATTTTTGAAATTTAGATTTAATTAATTATCCTTTTTTCCCCTGCTATAATCCAAGAGCTTTTGTAACATCTGAAACTTTTATCAGAATTGACAATGGTATAAATACCTCCCTGCCAGTTCCTAGAGTGCTAGCAAACAATCTTTCATCAAGCAAATGAACACTTACAGACAGAGCAAGATATAAACACCCATATGTAAAGCACATTCTCTGGACCGGGTCCACCACTAGAAACCCTCCTGCTCCCCTGGAACCAGCAACACAAACTCCCTTTATATGTCTTAAGTGTCCACAGTCCAAACAATAACACGTTAGCATGCTCTTGACACTGCTGTCAAAATAAACAGCTATTTATTAACATTCTACAAGGCATTATTTTTAAAAGAAATCAATCGAGCAAATATGTATCCTTCTGTTCCAGAAAACAGCATCTCCCTTTTACTTAATACAACATCTGGTCCAGATAAAAGCTGCCAAGGACTAGAGCTAAGAGTCACAGTGATTGCTGTTACTTGGTAGATGCTTGAGTATTTCTGAGAACAACATTTTTTCTCTATATCCTATCACTGCCAACTATTCCCTGGGATCCCAGGAGGACAATGCATTCCCCTTCTGCTCTTACTGGGTAAACGGAATAAAGGCTGAACATGAGGCTTGCTCTTACCCATCAAACCTGCACTAAATATAAAAAGATATTAAAAGCTGCCTCCCCCTCTCTCTTTCTGAGGTGAAAACCTCCCCATCTTCACACGAAGAGACTTTTGCTGCCTTTTGTTCGTGTTGGTAAAGCAAATTTAAAGATATCAAGGAACCTCTTGAGAAAACCAAGAGAGGAAGTGTGAATGCAAAATGAACCTACAAACAAAAAGCTATTTTTAGTGCTGGGGGGAAACTCTTAGCATTGGACAAACAATACAAGGAAGTTTCAGACACTGACTGCTAGAGAGAGCTAATATCCCCTTGTCGCTGCCCCACCTAGTCTGGATACAGAAATGCTCCTGTATTCTCAGGCTTCTCACAACCCCCAAATTATTCACCTTCCCCTTAGCATGGTGCAAAAGTTCAGGGCTTAGGCCAAGAGCCACCTGTTTGGCTCACGCACACAACCTCACCCTCCTGTTGGCACAGGTGATCCAAGGTCATGGTGTGGCCCTGATGGGACCTTGGGCTCCATGGTATTGGTGGGGATGGGTGGTGGAACTTCCATTTCCAGCATCACCAGACATGGTAGTAGAGCACAGCTGGAAGCTGAGGCCAAAGAGCAAAGCAAGTCTTGTGTACCCCAGGCACAGAATTAGAGCAGAGCAGCCGGGCAGAAGCAGAAGGAATTGCATTAATAGCTTTGGAAGAATCCAAAAAGGACCCTCCTAAACACTGAGAAAAATATATGGAAATGGAGTTCCATTGGTGCTCAACAGCTGAGGATCTGGCTGTTAATTCAGGACATAACAGTAACACTTTGGGAGCCCCCACTGACTCCTCTTTTCCTCCTAGAATTTCCGCTTTCCACTCCCCCAGGCAAAACAAATAATGCATTTGTCAATCAATTATCAATATGCAAGTTCTTTGGGGTGGAAAGCTCTTACACAAGGGTTTGTCTAGTCTATTTACTCCTTGCTCCAGCTACACTCTTGTTTATTTATTTGCAACCAGAGTGAGTACCAAATGGTCAAGAACAGCCTGTCTTCCAAGATCAGTGAAATAAGAGTACACATGAAGGATGCTGTTTCCCTTGAAATTTCTCCCAGATCTTTGTATTTCCCGCAGACCTGAACCAGTGTTCAGGGAAGAGAAGATCCTGGGACAGTAATTTGATGGAGCAGATAAGTTTCTGCTCTTGCTGCTTAATTTGCTCTGAGCTTACAAATACTTAAAGCCAGGCTTGACAGACAGAGTCAATCAGAAACTGGATGCAACATGAAACTGCACAAAAAATAGAAGCTATATAGGATTGCTCAAGTCCTTATCTGGCCCTGGTGCCTATATAGACTCATGGGAGGTCAGTCAGGGACATTTTGCAGATGTGCCTGCCAGTGGGAGAGAGAGATATTTACTGCATTGTAACAAACTGAGCCTCAGACAGGAATGTGCCCTTCCTGGGACAAAGTTCAGCTTTGTACTGGGCCACAACAGCGAAAGTGTAACCAGCAGGTTGAAGGAAATGGTTCTTCTACTATTCAGCACTGGTGAACCCAAGTCTGGATACTCCATCCAGGTTTGGGCTTCCCAGGACACAGCCCTGAGGAAGGGGATTGAGCCAATGAGGCCGTAGAACATAGCATGAGAGGAGGGAACTGGGCTTGTTCAGGCTGGGGCAAAACACTGATGTGGAATCATAGCTTCCATGCGATAATGAGTGCTAACAGAGAAAATGAAGCTTGGTCTCTCAAAGACGCACAACTAAAATACAAGTTGCAGTGCAGGAGGTTCAGATCAACTACAAGCAAAAAATGATTTTGCCCTGAGAGTGGTAAAACACTTGGCCTAGAACCCAGAAATCTTATATCTATGTAGTTTTCAACTAATCTTTATCAGTTATATAGGGAAAGACCTCTACACCCTTCAGGCACTCAACTCTCTTTGACCTGCTTAGGTGTGTCTAGTCTGCTCCACGAAGCCTACTTGTTTTTTCAAATGTCACTTACGTCACTGCATCACTTGGTCAATTTTCAAAGAAAGTCACATTTAATTTTGGATTCCAATCCTCTTCTGCTGACTTTTTCAAATTACTTTGTTCCACAGATACTTTGTCCTTGTCTTGTTAAATATCCCCTGCTTGAGAGGACAGGGTTGCTGGTTGCTGCTTCTTTCTAAATGATTTTCACATGTTTTTTAGTGATGTGGGGGGCAGTGATTGCAAAAAGCCTTCAAAGAAAAAATAGGAAGAATTTATTTCTGATCTGGCTCTTGGTTCCAGTCCTTGGTTGCTCTGTATCTGCGAAGGGTTAAGGATTAGCTGATGGAAAACATTTGAGCAGCTCTGATAACAGAGCATAGCAAATAGTGGCATCAGGCTCACAGCACTGCTGGTCACACATTGCAAATCACAGGCAGTACCAGCCTCATACCCTGCATGTTTCTGCTTCTGGGCTGTGCTGACTCCTGCAATAAGTCACCTGTCACTCCCAAGAATGCTTTGGGATAATTCTCTTCCACCCACCAGCTGACAGATCTGTAGGCATGCACCTCAGTGTTCCCTAAACCTGTGATATTGCCCAAACAGGGGAACCTGCTGTTTCAGAGCAGTCGCTCCAAAGCCCAGCACAGCCAGGAGGTTTAATGGAAACTGTGCACTGAACACTTGGCTGCAAATTTGTTCAGCTTTTTGAGAAGAGAGATGGCTTGATAGGGCAGCATGAGTGAGCTCTCTAAGTATGCTAGGAAGTGGTGCACGAGCACAAAGACGCTGCAGCCTGAAAACTAAAATACCCTGTGAAAGACGAGACACTCAAGGAATCATAAAATCAGAGAATATCCTCTATATTTTATCCTTGCTCTTCTCTGCCCAAGTCCACGGGTCTGTATTGTAGCACTGGCTTGAGACACAGCAGTGTTCCTCATGCAGCATCTAAGACTGCTACATACACAGGCATATTTGGGCAGCCAGGACCAGCCTCTCACCCCAGGGAGCCCAGATGTTGGGCACAGCTGGTACCCACATTAGGAAAGGCTCTTGAAGTTGCTGAGGAATTTGACCACTGTTGAAGTCACGAGTAGAGTGCAAAAATGCCTTCTGCTCGGTCTTATGCTTAAATTCCAAGACTGCACCTCACTCCTTTCTGTTCCAAAAAGAAATAGCAGTGCCGCAACCATAATTCAATGCAGCTGTTGTTAAACAATGCTGGGGATATGTAAAAACTCGTGTTACTGTGCACATACACTTCACCTCTGGAATTAAGCTGCCTAGTTTCCATCCACTAACATTCAAAACTAACTCTTTCCCATCTTCCTCCAAAGACAAGCACAATGGTCCAGGTACAAAGCAACCTAATAACATTGATGTCAGTGGGAAAATCCTGATCCCCACAGCACTGTGCTGATTCACAGGGATTCACTAAGCTGTGAATCACACCCAAGGGTGGACAGAGCCCCTCTAACAGTGAAGTGACACCTAATCTCCCATGACACTATTCGCTGGTTAACCCAAATGGTGCCTCCATGTCCATGCCTACAGAAAACGAAGAGGCAGCAGCTGCTGCAGCATGGAAGAGGGAATTGTTAGTGTGGATCAGGCCCACTGCCCGTTTAGCCCAATATCCTGTCTCAGATGTTGGCCAGCACGAGCTGCGTCAGAGGAAGGTGTGAGGCACCCATGTGAGGCAGATGTCATCCCTCACTGCAGCCTGCCCGCCTTAGGAAAAGATGAAAACAAATGAGTTTATAACCTTTTGTCAGCCTGTCCCAAGGATGTAACTTCACAAATATTTAGGTCAAATGGGGCACACCCTGTGCTGCACAGAAAGACAAGAGGAGAAACCCCAGCACTTCAACTCTCGAATGCCACACTCTGTGTGCTAGATAAGATAAACTAGTGACAGTTACTTGCTGTCACTGTGGCTGCTGGTCTACTGGCTCAGCCTGAGAACCAAAAGTGGCTTAGGACACAAGTGAAGTGAGTACTGCCAGCTCAGTGAGAGCCATCATTTTCCACATGACAGTCACAAAAAACTACAGTTTTTCAAAGAAAAACAAGGATGAAGGTAAGCTAAACTAGGCTTTTCTCCGCCAATTTTTTAAAACTCAATACAGTTTATACAGGGGATTCACCAAATGGAAAATCTTGCCTTGATGCATAAGAATGCACCCACTTTAGCCATTGGTTCCCAAAAGGTCATGACGATGTCCCCACAGGCATGTTGTAAATGCAAAAACCAGCTGCAGATGCATGTGGCTCCTGTCTTCTCCCAGTCTGCTCCCTGTTGGTGAGAATGGGATGTGGTGACTTCTGTCAGGTCCCCAACCAGAGCCAAAAACAACTGACAGCCACAGATTGTTTCTTACTTAAGTCATGGCAGGTTTTCTCAGGTGTCACAAAAAGTGTCACTAAGGTTCCTAATCCACCTGGGACTCCATTTCCTCTTGGTAAGGCCTGTTTGAGATGAACCTTATCTTTTCTGTCTTGGCAGTGCCTGGGATCTTCATGCTGCTTGTAGAAATGGGTCTCCATTGTCCATTCCAGTGCAATGTAATGGAGGGCAGACATCACCCGGTCCACAGAGATTTTGTCCAGGGCTGTCCTGAGGGCAGAGAATCAGTCTGGCTGCAGCTTCCCCAGTGCTGGTCCCTGCTGGTGCAAACCCCAAACCCTGCAAATCCTGATCTGAGCACTGGGCTGGGCAGAAACTTACCCTTGCTCCAAGGCTGGGTGTCCTGTTGACAAGGTGGGATAGAGGCAAAAGCAGATGAAAGTTACTGCTCTGCCCCGGCCTGGGCAAGGGGAGAGGGAAATGTACTCTGTGATTTGGCACAGAAGACTGTCCCATGTCCTTGGTATCCCCAAGGTGGCATCACTTATGGTACACGAGCAAGGCAGAGACATCACACAGCTCTGTGAAGGCGGCAAAGGCCAGCTCAGAGGGCAGCCCTGAGAGCAGGCAGCCTGGCCCACGGCTCTTTTCCTCCATCAACTGTTCATCATTTGCCTCGGCTGTGTTAATTCACAAATTTCTTTCTCCCAGCCCTGGTCCCATTGTTTCCGAGCAGGGCATTGTCATGAGGCCAGTTCTATATTTACGACAGGATGTCAGCCTACGCTTGCAGTTGCCTTCTTTGAACTGGATACTTTTACCTTCTAAGTTGGCAACGATGCAGTTCAACAAAAAAGTAGAAAAATAAACAAGTGTTTATTTAAGACATGCCTGGTTGTATCAAAACGCATAAGTGGCACTTCTTCCTATTGGCTCTTCCATGGTCCCGGCCAGGAGAGCACAGGTTTTTTCATGACATAAACAAAAGATTATTTCCTAAGAAGATTGAGAGTTTCCTTTAAAGGAAAACAAGAAAAGAAAGGAGGAAGGAATCTGCAGAATAGCCCTTAGGAAGTTACAACTCTGGAGGCCCTTTAGTCCCTCACCAGCAAAATGTATTTAAATATAGCATGGCCTGCCCAGACTGCAGCCTGAGAAATGCCATATACATGGCAAAGAAAACACCCTGCAGTCAAAGCCAGAGGGTACCAGGCTTCAGACCCATGTCCCTTATCCTTATAAGGGTCTAGAATCTGTGACCAGGCCTAAGAGCTGAATCTTTGATTTGAATTAGTTGCTTCAAAAGGTTTGATTCTGCTTTACTGTGTTTTAATTTACACATGCAGCCTAACATTTTGTTTGTGCAGCAAAGCAGTCGGAGCAAGCATTGCAAAAGCCCTTATCCACTGAAGGATGCTGCCACCCAACTTCAAGACAGACTTGAGACATGAAGCACCCACCTGCTCTGATCCTCATCCAAGGAGCACCAATATTTGTCTGTGCTCTTCAGGAACAGGACATGATCCCAGGAGATTTGCAGAGCTCCAACCTTATTCCCCATGAAATGCTTTCTCAAGACTGCTCTCAACTAGGTTCCTTATGAATAATTTCTATCTGTTGTTTCTCGAACAACCAGAGGGCTGTGATGTTATGCTTGTGTTCCTTGCTGAGATCATGAACCTTCAAGTTCAACTGCAACAGGCTAGAAAGTGCGTCAGAAACTTCTTCCCAAAATAACAATCTTTTGAGGTAAAACTAAAATGTTTCAAAACTCAAGTTCCATTCGTGCCTCATAGAGAGATGCAGTCCTGTATTACATCTCTGTTTTTGCAATGGTGAGGAGTGTGATGGCCATCCCCTGTCACCATGGTCTCTGTTCAACACTGTACTTGCTCTGAAGCTACACAGTGACTTTGTGCTCCTGGACACTCTGACCTGTCTCCCACACACTTTCCAGAGCACACCAGAGTAGTTATTAACTGCATTCAGCTGTGAGAAGTCTGAAATAGTTCAGGCTCTCTGGCAAGAGACTTCTATTGTAACAGCAGGCTTTGGCTGTGGATTTATCTGCCATGGATCCTGCTTCCCATACAGCACAGGGTAACTGCAGCAGGATGAACCCTAGAATGTAATAATATAAGCAGGAAGGGCTGTAATTTGAAGACCTTCCCACATCAAGTGAGTAAAACAATCTCCTCTTTCAGAAGGCAACATAATTCTTGCATAAGGGTCCTTTAAAATAATATACAGTGCTCCTGAATGGGAGCCATGGGGGGACCCTCTCTGATCCCCCGTTCGTTCTCAGATTTAGCTGATAGTTTCTCTCTGACTGCTCTAATTCATACAGAGGAGCTCCAAATTTTATTTTCAAATGCAGAAGAGGTCGCACATACCACTGACTGCTTCCTAAACATTTTGCAAGAATAAAGGTACTGACATAGAGCATGTGAGTTCACCCCTCTCTTCCAAAATAATCAGTGTCCTGGTACCTCAATTGCCCCTCCCCTCATGGAAGCAAGTTCTGCTCATCCTGCATTTCCCATTCAGAAGGACTACTTGGGGGACTCTCTTCAGATACCAAAGATCAATGTTGGAATAAGTTTTAGCTGTATCAGGTGAGCTTCAATAAATGACAGAGAACATTAGGACAGACATGATGATTTCCTTTCACTGTCCAGGATTCATATCTGGGATCCAAAGGTAACTCTGGAAAAGGCAGAAAGCCAGCTTGTATTATCGTTATGTCAGACTAGCTGTTATCAGGGCACGTAGGAAACACTATTCTCAGCTCTCACTGCTGTTTGCTCCCCATTTCCTTCTGTCTTCACACCTGGACATTTTTTAGAAGTCCCACGAAATCTGAGAGGTAATAAGAGACTAGAAGACCATCAAACAAACAAAAAAAGTGAATAATGAAATAATCTAGGTATAAAGACACGCCAGATAACAGCTATTATGTTTTTTGCAGATACATTCCTACGGCAATATCTAGGGGCACCTTCCACCAGAGCAGGTGGCTCCCAGCCCCCACCCAACCTGGCCTTGAACACTTACTTTTAATAGGAACTAAAGATTTGTAATTCTTGGCAGGGTGCAAGCAGCACCAACACAGTGAAACTGTGTAACAGAAGCAGAACAGAATAAAAGGACCAGCACTTCTACAGGGCTATGTTTCATTGCTGCACACCAAGTTTGGAGCAGTGGAAACAACACAAGCTGTGCAGCAAAAATCGGTCACCATGGGCGCTCCTATTCCAGCAAGTGCTTCAGAGAAATTTCTGGCTAATCAGGATCATGACATTATTGTGCCCAGCCAAGTGCAGATGTGTGCTTGCATAAACCTTTCCTTATCGTTACTAAAAGTGATGTGCAGCAGCCTGTCACTCTTCAATAAACAATTCCACATTCAAGATCTCAAGCGCTGCCACATCGTGTGCTGGTGATCTGCACTTTCCTTACAGGGTGTCAGAGAAAGATGCAATAACAAACACATGCCCACAGCCCCTTTGTACTGATGCGTTTCCAAAAAGGGGCGAATGTTGATTACTTGTACATGTTATTTTGCCTACATAGTTAAGAGTCATCCGAAGTCTAAAGAAGCCACAGTAGGAAAACCTCCTGCTGGATTCACTGTGCTTTGCGTCTGGCCATTAGGCGTCCGAGTACTTTAGCCAAATTTATGCCTTTAGCATAAGACAGCCCCTAAACTACCACCCAAGTTTAGCCTATGGTTTGGAAAAAGACAGACAGCTAGAAAATTTTCTAATTCACAAATCTTTTGATTTTGCTTTATATTTTTGTTAACAGGTTTTCTCAATTACTATAAAAAAAACACATGGACTAACTGGCACACTCCAGTTTCGCCACCATTTCGAGAAAAAAGAGAGTTGCTGGTGTGCAGGTGCATTGCCTTTGCAGTCATTTTCCCTGTCGTATTTGTTTTGGTTTTGTTCACATTTCTTCAAGCCCTGTTTTCCCCATCCCTCATGCTTGGCTGGTCAGCAGACTGACTTTTCTAGGATGCTGCACTCAGAATTTCCCATTTAGATGCAGGGAGGGGCTGGAGAAGACATCTGGTGATTTTCTTACTGGAGATGTAAACACGAAAAGGGAATTGGGAAAAGAAAAGGTAGCCTTTCTCAGGCCATATCCTGCAGCAGCCAGGGACCCACCTGGTCCTTAGGGAGCATTAGAAAAACCTCAGTGTTTTGCTAACTTACAAGCTGCCTCACATGGCTCCTGAACAGCAGGAAAGAGCCAGAACACAGTTAACTTTAGTCAACTACACCCTAAACCCTCACACCACCAAGAGTCTGCTCCAGGCATAGGCAAACCAGGCAGATGCCTGGGGCATCCATCGGCTTGAGGCAGGGAATAGAACCAGACATCCCTTCTTCCCGCTGCTAGAGCCTGAGGCAGGGGAAGCCAAAGGCACATCCACTCGCTCTTGGTGGGGTCAAAGCTCCAGCAGATGTGGGCAGAGGGAGCAGGATGAGGCCAGGAGCACATGTCCTGGAAGGAGACATGCAGAAGTGCTCCTGGTGTGCTGACCCCATCTAACTAAACCAATTTGGAAACTACTCCATCACTACCAACAAACTGTATTTCCTTGCCAGAAACAACCCAAGCAAAACAATTGCTTTTTGCCATGGAGGAACAAACTCAATTGTTACAGGACTTGGATCTCTTTCTACCCTCTCCTTGACAGACAAAGGACTTACACTGCATACATGCTCTGGAAGACTTTTGTGGATGATTTCAGATCCTGAATCTGGAGACAGTTAGAGCTCTTATTAGAACTATTTCTCTTCGCTGAAAGTTTATTCAGCTGTAACTCTGAAAGTTATGTAAGGAAACTAGATAAAATTAGAATAATGGATAAAAATAGCACTAAAAGGACTGTTCATCTTCCTCTAGCATTTTGAGACCACTTTGGGATCTTTCCTGCTTCTTCACCTTAAGCAGCCTTTGCTCCAAGCTGGTCTTTGGCTGGATGCCATGGCATTTTCACTGCCAAGGCAAAAAGTCACCCAGGATGGTAACAGCCTGATTTCACATCCATTTGTGGCAATGTCTATGGCTGTACTTCCCAGGCACCAGTCCTCACTGCTTTACTACAGAGCGTAAACCCAGGTCCTGACAGTGAGTCAGCACTGAGCTGTCAAACCAAGCTGAAATCTCCAGGAAGCAGAATGTTCTCTCTGCATACTTTCTGTACCACTTATTATGTTACATAAACTCCCAATAGGGAGAACCATTGCAAGGGTTTGGAAGGATATATTTATTACAGCAGTAATTCTAGCGTTTAAACTTTCTGACAGCTGCTGTGGACAAATATGCAATAAAAATCAAAGCCAATTCAAAGCTGATATTCAGAGGTGGGAGATTGCGTAAGCGTTTGGTTTCTGGGCCACACTGTGCTTTGTTTAGCATTCAGACAGTATAGAGGACTGCAGCATCCCTTTTTCCACATGCAAGGCAAGCCCAAGTCACTTTGGTTTCATTTTCCAAGCTTGGCTGCATACAGTTAGAGCTCTGTCTTCCGTTATTTGAGCATTTGCCTGCCATGGTCTAAAACATGACTGGCCCATGACAAGCAGCTTGCAGGAACAATCAATTTGAGCATCCCCAGCTGCTCTAGTTCACACCTTCCCTGCTGCTCCAAACATGATATCCTCTGTCAGAGACATGGACCAAGAGCTGAGGACAGTGAAACCACCAGTCACTGCCAGGGCCTGTCTGTCAGGGCCCTTGGATATCCACACAACGCTCCTATCCACGTTCAGGAGAAATAAAAGTAGCCTGTGCTGCAGAGGTCCTGAGCTCCCTTCCATTCTGTTCCAGAATTACAAAAAAATGTAGCTCGGGAGAGAATCCTGGAGGTCAGGTAATCCAGCCTTCCACAAGGGCAACCTGAAACTTTTTCAGATGAACTCATGATGACATGCTTTTCCAAACCTGAATTAGGTTACGCGAGGCCAGACCCTACAACTGTTGTATGGGTTCCTGTTGAGAAGCCACAGCCTACCTCTATAAATTGCCCCTCTGATGCCCAAAGCAGAGATGACAGCAGAACTGCCTCTGTTCAGAGCTTTTTGGGGAGGTCAGGGACATTTTTCATAAGCCATGTGCCAGCAGTGTCAAGCAGTAAAAGTGACCCCACACCTCTAGGAGCCTTATTGATTTTAGATCGCAACATTTGTTGTAGTTGTGACTGACTCAGCAAGCCTGCATGGAACCATGACTGTTTACTGTACTCAAATGATTCTGCCATCAAAAGAGCTAACAATATGGTGTGTCCTCAGCCAGCAAAGTGGTTCTCGAAGCAGTCATCTCTCCACAACTATGCCCTCTACCCTTCAAGCCAAATCTTAGCTGTTTCCTCTCTCAGAGGCACATAACATTCTAAAGAGAAGACAGGATGATCTCTGCAGCCTTTCCCAGCATCAGCTAATGCATTAATTGTTGACCCTGTAGAGAAGGCTGTGCCTACCCAGCAGGACTACAGAGCAGTCTTTTGCAGGAGGCATGTACACCTTTTTCTGTTCCCACTGCTCCAGTTCAGGCTCAAATTAAACACCTTAGGCTAAGGAACAGCTTATTTCAGGATATCTGTGGTAGATCTGTCCAATTTGAAAGATTTAGCTCTCCTTTAAAGATATTTTGAGCCTCACCCTGCTGCCCCTCCCAAGAGCACCACACCTGAGCCTGGTTTTCATGCCCATCTTAGCAGATTCTCAACAAAACAAAGCAGTGTGCACAGTGGGCAAAGATGAATTGGGGAATGAGCCACTGCCCAAATTCACCTCAACATACTCTAAAAACCAAACCTAAATTCAGAGTCTGTACTTGCTACACGACTGAATGACTCCACTGCACACAAGATCCCAAAACTAGTTATGGTTCATATAACCACTGGATGTGCATTCAGGGAAGAATTAGCCTAAGTTCCTGATTTCAGGAACTCACCCTGTTACAGGCAATTCACATTGAAATTTATGAGAGTCTTTTGAGGGTCTGTGTTGTCTGCAGGGGTAAATAAGGAGTCATAGAGAGAAGGTCTAGGTATTTTGTTAAGTAACAGGGGGTTTGTACCATAGAGCCACTGAGGTGAACGATCTGACCCATTGCTTTTATTCAAACCCTTCTTTCATTTACAGCAAACAAGTCAAGGTTATCACGCTAGTTATGCCAGTATTCAAGTTAATTAGTTCTCTGGAGATATCTGTAAAAATAATGGTTTCAGGGCCTGCCAGGACACATGCACTCCAGCTGGTCAGCTGTGGAAATGCTTTACTATCTTTGACAGAAAATGCCATTTTTATCTGTAATCTTCTGTTACAGTATGTCTCAACAACCTGTGAAGGAAGAAAGAATTTGTTCAAGATCTCTTACTGTTGTGAGCTGCCTTGCCAGTTTTCACTACTTTTCCTGAGCTGGTCGAAAGAAAAATATACACAGCAGAACAAGATCCGTCAGTAGAATGGGGAGGAAATTGCATCCTGGAGAAGAGAAGGCTTTGAGTGATGTTGTATTCAGTCTCCTGTGAATCCAGGAAATTCATGACCCTTTCCAAGCCCACACTTTACTCACCTAAGCTATCAGACCATATTATAGTTGCCATCAGTTTTGCTCACTTTTTCCCTTAATCTGGTTCTTTCCATGATGCCTGTCAGCTCTCCCTGTCATCTTTGCCTCCTCTTGGACTCTATTGTTTGAGACTTGGCCTGTTTTATCTTTACAGTGCATATTAGCAGAATCAAATAATGATACTGTAAAATCTGAAAACCCAGTAAGGCAGCAGACTTATCTCCTATGTTAGATTTCAAAATTCTCAACAATTTTAAGAACAAAGGTCCTTGCTGAAATGTTCACAATGATAGGTCTTCTGGGACCTACATTATTTCAGAAGCTTCTGGAGGAAGTGCATTCATCTGTGGTTAAGGGCAAGATAAGCACAGCAGGTGTTTTCCCTGTCTCCAGCATCCTGGATCTTCTCCAAGCAGTCAGGTAGATAATCTTAAGGGAACTCTGAACTGCCCCTAAAAGTGCAAGGTAAGATTTTAAGGAAACTGGCTAATAAAGGAATGAGGTGCAAACAGCACAGATTCACTCATGGCAAAAACTGAACAACAGTGGTTGACCACCTCTGAGTAGAACGTTACACACCCAGACACCAAAACATTGATGGTCACAGAATCACAGAAAAGTCCATGCTGGAAGAGACCTCAAAAGATCATCTGGTCCAAACCTTGGTGGGAAAGCAAGCCCAGACAAGACTATCTAGCTCCCTTTCCAGTCACATCTTGAAAGCCTCCAGTGATGAGGCCTCTAACATATCTCTGGGGAGGTTTGGTTGACGATCCCTGTGATTAATTCTTCTTACTCTAAAATATTTCTTTCTTATATCAAGATGATGGGGTCACCATGCCAACAAGAAAGGCCTTTTCCACTCCCTCATATTTATTACTGACAATCCAAACAATGTGAGGGATTTTCTCATTTTTCTGCTGCTTCTTTTTTCTTGTCCATTTCAAGGTTGTGGACCAAGATACACCCAGGTGCAGATTTTAAAAGCCATATTAAGAAGGTCATCTCTGGTCACAGGCAGCTCTAATTGCCACTTGTAGCGGGATGCAGTCTTTTCCTTAGTCACAAAACACAGCACTGGGAATATCCTGTAGGATGAAAACAATGCCTGCTACAGCATTTCTCCCCTGATTTTTGGGAAGAGGGCCAGACAAGCACCACAATTAGTCATACATTCCAAATGCAGTCCCCATTCTTAGTTTCAGCCTCTTGCCTGTCCTTATGTTAAGGATGAGGCCATGATCTCCACCTCAAGGAGGGTCTTTGCCTCAGAGTCACACACAATCAATCAGTCTGGCTCTCAGTAATGAGGAAAGATGCTTTCCTTCCTTCCACCTTCTATTTGGACCTTCGCCTTCCCAGTGGGATCATTTTACTGGGTAAAGGAAGACAGAAATAGGCAGAAAGAAACATGTCAATATGCGCATTGAAGAGGAATTAAAAACAAAACATAATGAAATACCTGAAAGCACATGGGAATTTGCTGGAAACTAGAGGAAAGAGGAAAAGAAGCAGCTATCACACCTTTTACTGCTGCACACGGAGTTAGTTTTGGAAAGTTCCTTCTCCCTGTCCTACCTCCCTCCCCCTGCACGCTCACTCCCTTGGGGAGGGGAAGGTAGCAAAGGCATCATTATAATATTAATCACCTTGAAAAGGGTAGAAACACAAGATTTTAAAATCACTGCAAGAGGCAGAAGCATCTTTAGGGGAAAGTTCAAACAGCTTCTTTTGCTTGACGACTGCTGGAAACAATATGGCAATCATTAGTTTCTCTCTCTCCAGCTCAGGATCGTCCATTTAATTCACACATGATGAACAACAGACACGCACATAGGTCCAACAGCAATATTAAGGTTGCCTCTCTTGCCAAGAATTATGCCACTAAAAAGCACATGTGTGAACCCATGCAAGTCTGGAAAGGGTTAATGGGCTGCTGGGGACTTTTGGAGAGAGGTAAAGGAGGGATGGTAGTTCAGCTGGAAAATGTGCTTCCCTCTCACTGTGTGACTGTCCACAATCATAGGAAGATGAGTTTCTGAGAGGGTGTACGACCCTCTCACCTTCAGTTTAGCCAGCTGCACTCACTATGGGTTTGACAAAAGCCTCCTGGAATGCATTTGAAAGGACAACACCAGACCTGGTGTGGAGGTGCAAGGATCCATGAGTCCTGCCTGATTTTTTGGCTAAAGCCTGAAGTCTCACAAGAATGTTCAACTTAGGCCTCATTGCCCATTTTTTAATAATTGCAGGAAAAGTGGGTAATTTTTTATCCTTTTATGGGAATATCTCTGGTGATAACCAAAACCACCTTTGTTCACCTCAGACACAGTAGATTTCCAAAATGACAGTTCCCTTCCTACAAGGACCACCAAATACTTGGGGCAGTCAGCAGGGTTTTCAAGACAACCCTGACTGCCAGAAGCCAGTTCTGCGCTCTGCATTAGCATTAAAACGAAACGTCATCCAGCCAAAGTCTTCTGTTCTCTGGCATTTGACAGATTACTACCAAAAGAGAGGCTGCTGTCTGACCTGAATTCTTTTTTACATCTTCCCAGTGCCATGTGCTTGTTCTCCTCATAAACAGTCCATGCCACTGAATTCTTGGTGTTGTGTCCACCTGGAGCAATGAGCTTTGTAGCATAAGAGTAATTTGGTTTTAGCCAGAAGCCACTGCATAGTGTAGGAGGATATTTTCCATTCTGGCATTCTCTGTTTGGTGACCTTGAGCAGGTAGTGCTATCTTTTTTTGTCTCTTTGTTAAACAGAGATACTGGCACTGACCATTCTTGTAAAGTACTTTGACGTCTACCAACAATAAAATGCCAGGTGTTGACATTATTGTGCAGTGAGCATTTACTCTCATCTGCTTTAAATCTCTGCCTCCTTCATTTTCATTGAATAACCCCTTTGTTCCTGTATTATGAAACACTGTAAGTAGACTCACAACTGCTCACAGAAGTGAAAACTGGACACAGACTGACAGAGAGCACCTCCTGCAAAGCAGGACTTCCAGGGGTGAAACCCCAGCTCCATTGACCTCAGTGGGAATGCTGCCAAGGGGGTGCCTGCTTTATTGCTGATTCACAGTAAATACCAGTAAGAAAAGCATTTCATAACATTTTCTAATCTGCTTCTTGAGGGTTTAGTCATCCCAAAAGTCACTATGAATAAAGATAACTCTTCCCTTTCAACAAATGGATCCTTTATATAAAACTCTGCCCAGTTAATGACTTCTTCACTGTATGGTGGAATTTTTGTTTTTCTGGTGAAGTTACCACCATCTGAGGCCAAACAACACACTCAAGCTCAATAACCTTTCACAAAAATGAGTGATGATGTCTGCTGCTCATTTCATGTGTTTTTTGCCCAGTACAGTCTCTGAGGAAAGGAAGAAGGTGCCAAAACTGAAATAAGAAAGATAACATTGGTAAATGTCAGAGCTCCCTGGTGAGTGCAGAGGTCTCAAAGACTTGAGAATGCTGAACAGATGACTCACTGGGAAGGGTTGCTGCACGTCCTGTTTTTGACAGATGGGACACTAACTTATTGTATCTAGGATCCTACATGTTTATGTTATTATAGGACCATCTAGAGGCTTTAATAATGAAGGAGATGAATTTTGAGGCTTTGTGGGGTAGAAGTTATCATGCAGGATGAGGGAACTGGATTTAATGTAAAACTTTGAGTCCAAATCTTTGCATGAATATTTTTGAGTTGCTTACAGTCAGTCTGGCTTACAGGTGCAGAAGGGCATCTTCCTTACTGAAAAGACAGATTCTGTCATAGTTATACACACATACATACCAGTTCTCCACTGAAATACTAAATATATGCATTGAGTTTCTTATGGAGCCTGCTACATTTCCTAATCATTTAGATTCACGCTTCACACCTGTTCTGAGCTTAACTGGATGATGTAGAGATTTTGCTGTAGTCCCATGGACAGATCCCATAGTTATTTCTTTTCAGATCAGTCCAAAAGCAATTTTTTTATTTTATTTCTGGCATTGAAAAGTATGTCGCATTGTAAAATTAAACATAATTTCCAAGTGAATAGGCAATGTATCCTCCATTTGAAATGCTGAAATC
Organism: Chiroxiphia lanceolata; assembly: GCF_009829145.1. Classification (NCBI taxonomy): domain Eukaryota; kingdom Metazoa; phylum Chordata; class Aves; order Passeriformes; family Pipridae; genus Chiroxiphia; species Chiroxiphia lanceolata. The sequence continues at coordinate 9,763,004 of NC_045645.1, read as the reverse complement.
ACAGTCCAACTTTCCCATATTTCTCTCTGTGTTTTCAGCCAAAGCCATTGGCTGAACACAAAAGTACATGAACAGCCCTAAATCCCACCCTATTTTTAATTAAGTTCACTATTAAACAAATAAATAAAGCCACACAGCTCTAATGTAATGATGCCTGTGATGACATTTTCCACATTCTGCTCCGGATCTCCACGTCATTTATCCCACCACAAGCTAATGTAACATACCCTACAGCGGGATGGAGAGTTTGGAGTCTGCTACTGTCTGCAAACTAAAACAGACCTGAAGTGAAATCCTGACCTCAAACAATAGCAGCTTTGCCACCAGCAGAAGTGGGACCAGTTTATTAGCCCAGGATTTCTAACTCGGGCATTAGAGGCTTGTGTTTTTGACAGTTTTAATCCAGAAGCCCTGAGCTCACTACCATCATCTGTGGATGTGATTACATGGGCAGACAGGATAAAGCTGGAGTACTCAGAGTATTTCAGCTCCACTTCTGCTTCCAAATGTGAAGCTGTCACTCAGCTGGTCCTGTCCAGCCAACTAATTGTTCTTTTGGGGACTAAGTCTTTTGGCAAACATGCCCTCGTGGTCTCCCATTTAACATGGTGCTGAAGGAATACAAATTTGTCGACTTCCCCCTCCCCTTCTTATCCAGTTGAAATAATAAATATTTTTTCTCATGATTTATTGGATTTCAGTTTGTTGAAAAGATCCTCCAAACAAATGAAGTTTTAATGGCAACAAACACCAGCCACAGCACATTAGAAAATATAAACAGCAGCGGAGACCATTAAACAAAAACCACTTTGGATACAGCTGACATAGTGCTCAGCAATCTTCACCTCCTGAGGCCAGGGCCCTTGAGAGAGGGTCACAGTGAGTCCCTCACCAGAAAAGAAATCTGGAAGGATCACAGATTTAAGTCCTTTGAATGCATAAGGACTGCAGGAGACACTTTGGAAGTGACCAGTCCAGACTTTGGGCTATTCAGGACCACTGGCAATACTTTGATCATAAAATCATAGAATTTCAGAATGGTTTGGGGACTTTAAAGACTGTCTAGTTACAACTCCCCCTGCCACATACAGGGAGCCTTACACTAGACCAGTTTACTCAGAACCCCAACCATCTTAGCCTTGTTGAAAAGGTTCATTCCAGAGAGGAAGAGCCAAGACAGCCCCCACACTCTCTGCTCCTTTCCCCCTGTTTTCCTCACCGCACATCTCTTTTTGCCAGCCCAGTCCAGCTCTCCAGCTCCCCACCTCTGTCCTGTGCTCTCCTCCTAACAAATGGGCTCAGAGTGGAGCTTCATCTCTGCCCAGACACCTGCACAGCACCTGTGCTGGAGCCCCCCAACACTGCCTCACACATGAGCATGTTGTCCTGAATGAACCTTGCTGCAAGAAGGGCTGATGAGCACATCTTTGCAGTCCAGGGAAAGTAATTTAGGTCGTTTTGCTCTGCTTTGGAAGATGGATGTGCCACCTGTGCACAGGTAACAGGAGTCAGCACACAGCTGGGTACCACAGAGCAAACATCACCCACTCCATGGAGCATCCAGTGTGCCCAGATCCCATGTCTCTCTCCTTCACACATCTGTCTGAGCATGGGTAGAAGCAAGTGAGTTCTGTGTGCCTGGGTTTCCTCTCAGTACACCCCTAGTTATTCCTCTGCCCTCCCATCACACCAGCCAGCACAAGTGATTGTGCAATCACTGTTAAAGCCAGTGCTGCCAAAACAAACAGATCCCTCAACTATTTCTAGTGGGATGATTTTTTCTGACTCATTTTGACAGTATCAGAGTAGAGAGTGAGTACTGATACATCTGGGTACTCAAGGCTGGGGCATGTAGAGATCAGGTGGAAAGACAAAACACTTTATTCCTTCACAGCAATCACATCCAAGTTTAAGTGGAAAGAGACTAAGAAGAGATATCCAACAGCACAACTGCCTTTTGTCAAGCCAAGTCCAGGGCTGTTTTCTGCTGCACAAATCCTAGGGTCTCATCTATTCACAACGTTTTCTTAACTCATAGATGCTACTTTAAACAGCCTGGATGAGTGCACAGCTGGGTTTGCCACCTTTTATTCAAACAAGGGAAGCATGGACCAGTAATGTGTTCCAGAGACTGGAAATCAGGATGTTTTGATTTGAGATAAAGTACAAAACATGTGTGAGTGACCAAAGACACCCTGCCTGAGCCTTTCAGGAAATAAGTGATTTAAGACTTTTTACCATAAGAGCAAGAGTTTACTGTCAATAAACCATTGTTTACTGTCTACACAAGAGCTGTGGCTACTACTTTATTCAAACATTCATATTTTGTCTACTTAATCCATTCCAAGTCACTGCAAACAATTTCCCTTTCATCAGTTGTGGATGCCTGGGAAAGAATCCTGTCTGTCTATAGGGAATCCAAACTGCACCTTGACATCCCAGCATGTCCAGGGCTCCAACCTGCACCTCCAGCCCTGCATGGGCACTGACCTGAGCAGTCACCTCTTCCCTGCTCGCTTCCTGGCTCCAAGGGCAATCAGCAGGATTCCTACAGCACTGTGCTGAGACCATGACATGAAGCCTACCTTCCAGGAGCATGGCCCCTGCCTGTACAGCTCATGCAAACTTCACATTTGAGCTCATCCCTGGAGGTCCCAAGCTAAACTCATGGAGTACCAGCATGGTTCAGATAGATGCCAAGTACCTGAAAAACACTGAGTTTCATTTAAATAAAAACAACTATAAAGCCCAAAACAATCCACAGCAAAAATCTAGTTCTACTCCAACCTCTGGGCTCACCAGAGAAAGACTGACCACACTGGGAAAAGTCATAATCCAGTTGATTGTAAACCACATTCCAAATACTCACAATCAGATTGATTTCACGATTTAGAAAATCACTAAGTCATCACTGTAAGCACCATGCTGTGTTGTGTACTGAAAGACACTATAATTAAACTGCAGCAGACCAGAATTCTTTTAGGAATAAACAATGTCAGGAGCACAAAGTGGCCAGTGTGGATTCCCAAGAGATCAGGCAACAATTGTTGCAAAGTAAAAAACATTCATTTGTTTCAATTATGAGCATGATAATTTTGTTTTTAACTGAAGATCAGGACCGGATTCAGGTTAAGGAGAAGGCAGCAAGAAAGGAGAATGAGGTAGATAAATGAAGGTAATAAAAATAATCACTTATAATAGCAAGAGAGAAAAACAGAGAAATCAAAATACGTTCACTGAGGATGATGTAGATATAACCAGAAAGAGCTCAAGGTTCTGCAGTGAACAATCCCACACTGGTAACAAGCCTAATCCAAAGCCCATTGAAATCAAGGTCTTTCCACTGACTTTGCCATTTGTAACTGCACGACAAATAAAAGTTTTCCCATTACAGACTGTCTGCTGCAAAATCTTTTCTGTTTCTCTAAACATTTTTCCACTGTTCTTAATAAAGTAATTTTCTTACATTATGTTAATATTTAAAAAAAAGAAAAGAGAAACCCTTCATAAATACACAATCAACCCTGAGGTAATTTTCCTAAAATAATTTTTTAAATAAACTGCTCTGTGCAAACTTCAGTCACTTCAAAATGTGCTTTGAAACTGAAGACTGTGGAAAAGTTAAAGAAGTGATTGCTGATAAATAGTTCCATATGATTTATTGAACATAATATTCTTCCCCCCACAACAGAATGCTTTTTCAGATCTTAGGGCATGGACTTTTTGCCTGCTAGGAGATGTGTGCTAAGGTTTAACAAGGTATTTATATGCTAAAGAGATTCCTCCAGTTCCAGAACAACCTATACCTACCCAGCATCAGTATTACCATCCTAAATGAAAATATCCTTTAGGATGAAACTGAACTAAACTGGTGGAGTTGTACAGAAGTGACTGCTAGAAAATACTTTAAGTGTTCCTCCTGGAGCGGGAAAGATGCCCTTTTTTACTTAGGTTATGGAAACACCCAAAGGTTTATCAGAATTTCAGCTAAATTGCACAGAAATTTTCCTGGAGTCTGAAGGACAATGGAAGCTGTCACTGCCTCGCAGCTGCATCAAATATATATGATATAACAGCAGATGGAGAGCTTTAGATGGTAAGATTACAGAGTACTATCTCTTGATAGCAGTACTATCTCTGAGTAGCCAGACACCACCCCCCCCCCCTTTCAGAAAAGGTCACGTAGAGCATTTCAGTATATTGCTCTGGGCCTTAGAAATATGTGATCTGGAAAGACTCAGTGTGTAAAACAAACCCAAAACCAGGCACCTTTTCAGCTTCCCTGCATGGTTGTATTGCGCCAGTTGCCTTACAAAGCACTTGGAAGACATCCCTGCGTAAGCTCTTAAACTCTGGTTTAACACGTGCATAGATACTTCACACCGGCTGTACAGGATTAGTGCTTTCTGCCAGAAATTATCCAGGTTTAAACAGACACAGGCACATCCATATACAAAATCCTCAGGTGTGACTATCCTCTTTATCCTGCCAGAGCAGCACAACTTCGTGCTTAGGAAATGCCTTCAAAACAAACAGAGTAGGAACACAAACTTTGTGCTTGGGTTATTGCAAATCATGTGAGGAACTGGAGTATAAGGACTCCAAACTGGCTTTACTTAGGACACGTGTAAACCAACAGAGGCCTGATGTCTGTTCTATGGATGGACAGCAGCTCCAGGCCAGAAGCCACATACCTTGGTAGGATGAAATCATGCGTGTGCTAATCCAGCCTCTCACACAGCCCTGGATCTGGCCATGATCCCCAACTCCACTCAGACAGAATGCAGGCAGGAACAGGCAGATCCATCTGTACCAATTTGTCAGATGTGAACTTAGATGCCTTCAGAGTGCTTGGAAGGACACGAGGAGTGTTCCTTTCCAAAACCCTTGGCAAGGAAATGGATGGGCTGAGCTCTCTGAGCTCTAAACAGGAAACCAGTTCTTCACTCTCAAGTGGCTCTATGAAAAATATCATCCAGAAGTGACAGTAATGCCTCTGTTCTCATGCAGCAAGAGGATGCCAGAAATTCAGGTGAGAGCACTTGAAAGTCCCAGAGGCAAAATACTGACACTGAGCAGAATGGGGCAACTGAGTTTCAGGTTTCCCTAGATCAGCACAGCTGCTACCCAACTGCTAGGATCTTCCACAGATACCAAATACTGGGCCATTAGGAGGGTCTAGGAGGAAAAGTGAGAGGGAAGGGGAAAATATCATAAATGTTCACTCTGAAAACCTTCAAAATTACAATCAGCATGAAAAACCTTTCTTTAAGATGATTAGATAAAGGTGCTTTTGAATGGGGAACATTGTCTCATTGTGCCACACATCTCTGCAAAGGCACATAAATGTCCCTAGCTGTCCCCGTAGACCCAGGACTTTGCTACCAAATGTTCTTTCAGCTGAAATGGGGGGCTGGAACGAGAAGACCTTTAAGGCCCCTTCCAACCCAAACCATTTTGTGATTCTATGGACAGTACTGATCAGAGAGGTGAGGAAGAAGCCAGCTGAGTACGAACATGTGAGACTCACTCACGTTTCGTGTTCTTCTGTTTGTTATAGGAAAGAAAGCCTGAGTGTGGGTGGGCTGAGAGCCCCCCACTCAAGCAATATGGAAACAGTAAATCGCAGGCAGCCCTGAAGAACCACCCTTGTTTCTTAAATGAGAAAAGCCCCCTTTCTCCTGATTCTATGATGGTATCTGCCATCTTAATCTCAACCCAGCACAGGTTTCTTGGAAAGGGTCTCACAACCCATAAAGCTCTCCCAGGGCAGGGAAGCCCATGGGTCTGAGAGAACTGGCTGAACCACTCAAGTCTGTTCTTGCTTGGATGATGTGGTTTTAGTCTTGACTCCACATTCACTTTTGCCTCTTGACTACTACACCACTAGATCCTGCTTTGGCTAATCCAAATTCCCATCATAACTCAGAAGGAATGTCTCATCTTTCAGCACACTAGTTCTGCTTCACTGACTACAACAGGCATCCTTTGAGGCAACTGCTGTCTCACCCTTCCTTGGCACTTTTTACCTACCTCCCCTTTTTGCATTTCTCTTCCTCCTGAGATTTCCCAGTGGGGACTTCTGAAAGTCCTTACTGCCCAGCACGGAGCAGGGATGAGAGGAAGATGCTAGAGTTCATTGATCTCATTGTGGCCAAACTCACACTTCAGACAAAAGTTTCTATAATTCCTCAGCTATCCCTCCATTCCCTGGAAAGGGGTCACTGTGTTGATTTATAAACTTAGGAACCAAATGCCTCTCTTAGGCCTGGTGAATAAACAGGTCCAGCCTCCCCAGTAGCCTCGTAGAGCTACATATGGTGAGCAGAGCTTCACAAAGGCTTTTGTCTACATTTCCCATCAGTCAGACCCTAGGAAGACAAACTATGGCCAAGGTTACCTTATCAGTGACCCCCAGCCTCTGGCCTTCTTCAGTAGGCCCCAGAGATCTCAGAGTGTCCATTCCCAGCCACACACAGACACTCTCCCCTGCGAGGTTTTCTGTCCTAGTAAACATTTCAGTCCTTTTCCCTGGGAAACAGGGGCTGCAGAGCATAGAATTAGCTGCATTAGCCTCAGGGCATCCCCAGAGGGAGGACATTAACCTGGAAGCAGACATTTTTCACTTTTTGTCTATGCTGTAGACTTTTCTAAGCCTACCTGCCAGTTTGGTCTCAGTGCCCAAGGAGGTGAATGGCATCCTACTGTCTCCATCACCCAGACACTTATGGCATGTCCTGTGTCCTCAGAGGAGTCAGTCAGGGACAGGGGACATCCACCCTGTGCACTTCTACCATGAATAACAACTCTTGCTTGTATCTCCTTTCTGCCTGCCTCAGTAGGAGGCTTTTGTTGGTTATTTCTTGTAGATACAAGAGTCCCCTCTGCTATCTTTATAAAAATGAAATATGTACTGCTATGTTTGCAATTATGAGTGTTTAAATGAAATCTTAATTGCAAGAAGAAAGTATTTTTAGTCATATTTACACTACCCAAAATGAATAACGACAATTCATATTATGTCAGATGTCAGTGTTTGTTGTTGTTGCTGTTGTTGCTCTTTTGACCAGCTCTTAAACCATAATTGAAGCCATTTATAGAAAAAAAATTATGCTGTACTCTCTCTTTCTTTCATTTTTGCAATTAAAATCAAGAAGCTAAACTCTGCCCTAGCTACAAAAGAGTTAATGTAAAGAATAACAGTGGGAACCATGCTCTTCTCAAAGGGATATTTATTTGGTTTTAAAGAACTCGTTCTTCATGCAAAGAAAATGAAGGTTGGAAACAGAAGAGAAACATCTGCCTCCTCCAAAGTTATGAGAAACTGTGTTGCACATTCCTAACCTTTCTCCTGTCCTTTTGGCCAAAAATCAATTACTTTTCTTTTAAGGTAACGTATACATCTGGGCAACTGGGCAACTAGCACACAAGAATCACTCTTCACAGAAAAACAGAAATAGATTAACTAAAAAGAAAGGGCATAATATGTTTTCGCTTCTGGGAATAAATTTTTCAATTACAAGAGAGACGTCTTTCTAAATGAAAAATCTGATTTTTTTTTTTCTGGTCTCTCAGACCTGGAGAAGGTACAGGATAGCTGCAGCAGACACTTAATTGCTTTGGGATTTGGAGCAAAAGTCAAAAGAAACTCTTTAAAACTCTTTTGACATAATTTGCCCCTTCACCCCACCTCTACATAAAAACACTCAGCAAAATGTTAGTTCTTTTGAGATTGATGTTTATCTTAACGAAAGATTTCAAATTTTTACCCATTTCTGCTTGGACTGGGGGTGGACATGTCACCCAAAGCCCCAGCTACACAGGTTTGAGCCTTGCTCTCAGTCATTTGGGCTGAAGCATCCATCTGGATATGGTAAGAAATATGGAGGAAACTGAGCATGAGCTCATGTATTATTTACTAAGTTCTATGGCCCTGGACATTTTAGCAGGGGAGAACTGGAAGAAAAGACTGTCAAGAAATTCTAGCATATCCAAAATGTATTACCAAAATATTTTTATGCTTTCAACAACTCAAACTGAATGGATATTTTCATTTAATCAAACTGCTTTTCCATCTTTTCAGCTGCCTTTCCTATCTATTTAGAGACATTTTTCTTGACTGGCTGAATACAACTGTAAAAACATCAGACTAAAGCACTTAAAGACACCAAATAATGCTTTTGAGAACAGGTAGCTTTATAGAGTCCAGAAGGAAATAGCTGAAAGCTAAAATGTTTGGTTTATTCTGCAGGAGTGGGGCATAATGAAAACAGCTGGAAACAATTTTGATGGCAAGCTTCTTTTATACATCTCAACATCTCCCTAACCTCAGCATTCACCTTGAGTACAAATTGCCCCAGCAGCTTGCAGTCCAGGATTAAGAAACTATTGCTTATTTAAATACAGATTTGCTGGGGATATCCACAGGAAATTTGAGGAGCTACTTACTGAATGCAGACCATTGTTTGTGTTACAGCAGTACGGAGCAGACTCCAGCAAACCCAACACAGTGTGCACGGTACTGTACAAATTTTGGAGGTACCCTCCTGAGCTCAAATTGCCATAATTTTCCACTATTACTACATCACCTAAGTGCTTAGATCTTCATGTTGAGTTGAAAAGCTCCTTTTTACCCCAAAGCTGTCCCAACCCCATGCAGCTAATACCAAAAAAAAAAAAAAAAAGAGTTCTCATCAGCTGCAGCAGATGGGAGCTGCGGGCACAGAGGTGAATGTGACTGGTTCAAGGTTACACAGGCAAGCTCTGGCAGAGCCAAGAGTAAATCCACATCTCTGGCACCAAAGCCTGTGTCACAACCAAACCCAGTTATTCTCTCTGATCTTACTTCTCTCTTGCTCACATAAATATTTGCATGGCTAGAACGAAACCACATTGCATTTTTGTCCCCTTAGGAAAAACAACAAGCACTTAAAATATTTCTGTAGTTTTCCCCTCAGCCTTTTAAAGGAGTTGGTGGGGAGAATATGTTTTTATTTTTCTTGGCAAAGAAGAAAAGAAGGAGTAGCGCAGGTGGAGTCAGATTCCCTGAAAGCCCTTCATTCTTCAGCTCTGCCTGCCCTGGCATCCCTGCAGGACAGCTCAGGTGAGGGGAGCAGGTCAGCAGCAGTAGGAAGGTTTCTGTGAGTCACATGGACATTTTCATGGGAAAGTTGTATAATCCATGCTGGATTACCCCTGCCAGCCACAGTTCATTTAAATTGACCCACATTTGATTATAGTACAAGCATACACTGAATGTCCTAAGCAGGATTGTCACGGAGGATGAACGTGATTAATCCATGCCTCTCTGTCTTTCCCAGGAGCAATGAGAACAACTCACTCCCTTTAAAAACCAAGCAGGGTCATCTCTGGCTCTGTCAAATGAATTTCACCGGCCTGTGCCAGCAGCGTGTTCAGCTGCAGTACAAATACCAGAACATGTTCACATCCACACAAAACAGCCCAAGGTGGAAAAACTTCCCACTTTGCTCCAAATCTGTCTGACCCCTCTCTTGGGAGGATGGCTGGCTGATTTTGCAGAAATAACCAAGCCCCCTCCCAGCAAGGAGAGACATGAGATCTGCTTCACGGCTGCTTCCCTGCAAGGGTGCACAGGGGGAGAAGGAAGGCATGTATGTCTTCAATATGTTTGCCCATTTCCAGCCTTTACTCCTAACACATGTTTCTTCTTTTATGCAAAACATGTCTCTCCTGTTTTCTGTCTCCCTGATTTCATTTTAAAACGCAATATTTTTATGGCACGAAGAGATAAAGATATGAGGAGGGGAGGGAAAGTGGTACAAAAAGCAATTAAGTCTGGTGACTGGTTATTGTAATGCACTAAAGAGCAACCAAAAACATTTCCTTTGAAAAAGGGACCATTTCTCCTGCTGATATGCTCAGGCTTTTCACAGCTCCCATTAACACAACTGGAAACTATCCAGGTAACACTCTTGTCTCGGTCAAAGACTAGACTGCCATGTCTGAGATGAATAGAAACCTTTAAAAGGAAGAAGCAGCATCATTGCTGGATCACTCCAGTCTTGTCAGTCTTTTATTAATTCATATTTCTGCTCCAAAGTTCTTGTATTAATACATGAAGTTTCAAAATGGAGGCAATAAACTGCTTTAAGAACCTCTATTGAGTACATCTATGCTGAGCAGCTGAGCAGAAAGAAATACAGGGGACCTTGGAAGTTCTGCTCTGGAGTAAATGGGTCACAAGGTCTGGGTTTTATAAAATGTACTTTGGAAATTTCTGAGATTTCAGGAAATTCATATCTGTCCACTGATCCAAACCCTGGGGCAAATACTGTGGCACAACACTTCCAGGATGGTATGTCCTCTGCTGTGTGACACATCTAATACTGCAGATGCCCCCACAATTTGAATTAAACCAGTTTTATTGGAAATAGAGAAGTCCTAGTCAACAAAATTTTCTGTGATCTATGGATTATACAGAAAAACTCAAGCTAGAAACTGAGTTAAGTCTTTCTCAGGGAAAGCACTTCAGGCTGGGAGCATGTGATGCCAGGACAAACTCTTCTTCCCAGGCTGTGGCAGCTCCACTGAGAACATGCACCTGTATCCACGATCATGTTTAACTCAGGTTCAGTCCAAGGCCTGCTACGCTGGCCCAGACCTTGACGCACCTTAAGGATGTGCTGAGCCACCCTCATTCCACCTGTGCAGGAGTTTTTCAGCTGCTCCTGTTTTCAAAAGCAGCTGAACCAAGAGCTTTCTCAGAAATCACTCTGAGCCGAGAGGGTCTACCAGACCCCTCATTGCAGCCACTACTACACCAGGGTCATCTCCCAGGAATATCGCATAACCTCAGCACGGGGTCCTGTTAGTGCCAGGAAGGATTCAGGGAGGTACAGGTCCCTGGATGCCATGGACTGCGAGCGCATTCCCGAGCACGGACAAAAGCCTTGGTACTGGTGATGGAAGTTAACACAAGCTGCTACAAGCTGGGACTACTTGTACTAATCTAAGTCATAACGTTAAAACAAACTATTTCCGGACTGCAATTATTGCACCTCATAGAGAAATTGCACAACACTGAAATTAACAACTGCTCGAGTGCATTTAATTACTAACAGATACCTTTAAACTTGTGGTTAGGAAACTGTTAGCCATTCCCGAAGCATGTGCCCCACAATTCAGTCCCACTCTGAAGCATTTTCAGAATCTGCTGATCCATAAAATGTACCATTGGAGAAGGTTTGTTTTGGCAGAGGTCTCAGTTCTGTCCAGCAAACTAACGGTGTCCGTTAACACACCATTACATACCTCGTTAACATACTTGGCAACTGGGATTTCCCCTCAAGAATAAAGAAATCATGTGTAAATCATAATTATTGTCCGCCTGGCAGTATCAATCATCACACACAAGGCACTTGTTCTAATTCTTTACCCACAAAATAGTTCCTTGCAAATGCAACTGGGGCTGTCCTCGCACATGGCACCTTACAAGGAAATCACCAGCCAAGCCCATGTGCAGTGAGTTTGTTACAGGCAGTTCCTATCAGGATGCAGGGCCGCGGAGAAACAAATTGTGTTAGGATGACGACAACGTATTGTCATGATATATATGAGACAGGGATTACTTATAGAGCAATCCTTGTCCTTAATATGTGTTTCTTCCAAATAGCCACTGAAACCTATTTCTTTTCCTCTCTAGATGTCTTAGGAAAACAATAAATTAAAAAAAAAAGCCTCATCTATATCCTTACAAGAACTACGATGTGAGTGTGCATTCCCCTTCACAGTTTTTGCATAGTCCTGTTTTATTCCAAGGGCTGTTCAACTCCACAGGTATAGATCAGGATTGACTCACTTTCTTTGCTTAGTCCATAAGCTCTTTGGGATGCCTTTGGGGAAACCTTGCACAGAAGGTTCTCTTAGTAATAGAGTTCAGCACTAGATTTTTGAATGAGTTCAGCTCCACGCTGTGACACGCAAATTGCAAGCTGGGCTTTCAGCAAAGCTCAGAGCTGGTCCTCTAAAGCTCTGCTAAGAGTCTGGTGCTAAGAAAGGTGGCTGAAAGATGACAGCAAAAACTAGTCCTTCTTTAAGGGTGTACACAGGAGGGTTTGGTCCCCACTCCTAAAACTGAGATTTGGAACTGGTGGGTGAGATTTCATTCCTTGAGTTGACATGTCTAATCAGGTAACAAAGATTTTCTCACATCCAAAGTTATTCACAAGCCTGTGGGTTGAACATTTTAAAAACACAGCAGTGATAAAATAATAATACCAACAATATCGCCAGCAGATGTGGCTGCCAAGCAACATTATCTACTTCATGGTTTATGACATACATTTGATAGAAAACACTTGCAGCAAGAGAGATTGGCATTACAGCCAAGGAAAAAATTCCACTGTGCAGTTAGTACAAACTGAGGGTGGGAATCTCAAGGGCTGCAATTTGTCAGGAATGGGACAGAATAACAACCATCACACACCTCTCAGAGCAACATTGTACTGGGGCAGAGACAATCTGGCTAATCTTGAGATCCTGCTTTCTAGAACTCTGATTTCCACTCTCTGACACAAAATGGCAGCATCATGAAGTGCACAACTCACTGCCCTGCTCATCCTTCCCTCGACAGGAAAGGGTGGATCAGTGTTCACATCAGGTGATGAAACACCATTCACAGCATGCTCCTGACAGTCCTTGGCCTTCAGGGAGGAAAGTAAAGCAGCCTGGACTCTCCAACTCCATTGCCTATGCATTTGCTAAAGAAAGAGAATTCCAAGAGAATTCCTGCTTTCCCGACCACCCCTCGCCCTGCAATGTAATGATGAGAAGTTGGAGACAATACTTAGATGTGAAAACAAAACAACAAAAAAAGAAGAAATGGGGAATCTGCACTAGAAAGATAAAACTTCTTTCACAATTTCAGCTCAGGAGTTATGACAGTAAAGAATATATTTATTTGTTTGCATTTACACTTCATCTCTGATTCCTTCCCAATACTCCCACCTTGTACTGCTTGTATAAAAAGAGATGTACTAAGGACTCCAACTAGAGTGCGTAGTATTTTCAGACCTTGATGGAAATCTGCAGTATATTTTCCAGGCTCGTAAATCTCAAGAGAAGTGTTTCATTATTCTGTTCAGGCAGTGTGGAATATCTGAGCTACAGATCCTCTTGGATGTTTCCTTTCTAGGCCATTCCATAGACAGGCAACATTTTGCATTTCAGAAGTGCCCTTAAATTCTTTCATCAGCCCATTCCTCTTCGAACAGGTTGGAACTGAAAATTCCTCTTTCAAGTCCCTTACAATAAATTGCAACCTCAACATTCCAGTCTGAAAGAACCATTTTTCCTCTTCAAGCACTTTGCCTTGTAGGTCAATGAGGACAAAAGCCATGACCTTCAGCAAATTCAGGACACCATAAGAGAAAGTAAACAGTTTTTACAGTGTTTTGTTTTGCTGAGGAGGAACATAAACAGTTTTCCTCAAGAAAAAGCAGAATGGATTCTGATACCTTCACGGTAAGTTTATGGATGCATTAGTTAGCAACAGGTCAAAGTTGTGAAGCTTTTCTATAGATCCAAATTAGCTTTGTATTTGGCAGTCCTCGGTTCAGGACCACATCATCTAGGCACCAGGATCTGTGAGATCCTTTAATACTTTCATATAAGTGTAAAGAATATTAAATCATCTTTGTTATTAAGCCATCCGGAAAATGTAAGCTGCATTTTAGGAGTGACCATATGGATTGTCCAAATGCAATACATTTTTCCAAGCTATTCTTGCTTAGGAAACAAAGGAGACATAGAAATACCTCCTAGGGAAACAAAGCTTTTTTTTATGACCTAAAAATCAAAAGGGTAGTGGCTTTGGTCAAAGAACACCAAGAAATTGGTGCAGAAACCAGACTCCTCACTCAGTGCAATACATTATCTCAGAACCAGCTCTGCAAGAGCCATGTTGTTCAGATAACCACCCTCTTTCTTTCATCTGTGTCACAGAAAGGCATTTCAACCTGGGAGGAAAGTATTCCAAACTTCTGAGTAGTACTCAGAAAAGGGTCCAAAATGTCAGCCTGAAAGAAGTGGACACAGAGCAATTTGCACAGTAGTCCAGTGCACTTTTGGACCTGCAAAGATACAGACTACAATTCCTAGGAAACTTGTGAGCTAACGGGAAGCAGATGCAGTGCCAATTTGCTCATAGAGGAAGACAAGTGAGATGAGAGAATCCTCTTTTGTGTCCTTGCTATAAAGCTTCTGTCAGAAGAAGGGAACCAGGGGAAGCAGGGTAAACCAATTAGGACTAATCATCAAGCAATAGATGAAGATTTGCTACACCTTTTCCATCTGCCTTTTTAGAGAGGGCAGGCCTATACTCAGAGATGAAGTCTTTGACCTTAAGTGATGAATGAAAACATAACTGATAATTCAAACCTGCCATGGGGGAAGTTTAAAGAAGGGTTGCCCCAAATGGTTTCAGCATGTTCAAAAGCTACTGCCAGGAACATAGATACTTTTTTCCTGTGTTTGTTGGTTGCTCTGCATTTAAAACATCTCTGTATGTTTGTTTTTCTTCCGGTCTTTTGTGGTTGCTTTGTAAACATCTGGGCTGGTTTTTCAGTCCTTTGTACAAGAAGAGTGTGTGTGTTAGTTTTGCCAATGGCTCTTATGTAATGTTTGTGGGGATGAAGGAATTGGTTAAAACAGTTCCTTTGAAAAGCCATCCCAACACAAAACATTACAGGAATAGCTCATAAAACATTCTCTTTCCCCTTGCATATTGGACCATCAATTTCCCTGACTAGGTTTAAAACAGAGCCCTCTATTTTAGAAGTGATCAGTCAATATGACATTTACTTCTCTCAATCCCATGTTTCTGCTGAGTGTCATGGTGATTGTAAGTCACTAAAGGACCTGTATGCACTTTCAGTCTAAATGAGCTGGCACAGAAGAGTACATTCGCCAAGAAGGTGGCCCATGCATGTCTTCTCTAGTATGGAACACCTTAATCCAGCACAGAAATGTTAACCCCTCCCAGTAGTGTAAGAGTGAAATTTAGCAGCAGAAAATAAATAGTTCAATTGCATTCTCCTGCAACAGTATGATGAATTATTTGACAGCTAAGTTCCTAATTCTTTTAAGCTCCCCTGAAAGCCCCTGCAGTTAACATCTTTATATTACTTCAAGCTAATTCTCCTCCAATAAGTAAGGAGTTTTGGAGCTTTTAAGACCCAAGGAAACACTTTGTCTGTCAAACTCTACTTTCCTGTACAATCCAGATCATAAATTTTTACTGGAATTTCCTACTGTAAACTCAAGGATTTTAGTTGTTCTGCCGCAGGTTTTCAACAAACATTTGGTGTGAATCAGACGACTCTTGCTGGTGCAGAGGTCCAGCCCATCATGGCAGGAGAGCTCTGGACACTGAGAGAGAAAGCTCTGCAGGAAAGGGGAGTTGAACAGGCTGAGAGTAGACAGGGGCTATGTGGCTTGTACATTAAAATCTCTTAACAGGCTCTTTCCTTAGGAAAAAATAATCTCATTTCACAGACTTTCATGATTACAGTGTTCCCTCCTCCTCCATTCGTAAATACCCCCACAAAGCTCAATCTTCTTAATTTGCTTGGTCACAAATGGGAACAAGCTGCACTTTCTAAATAAATATTTTATGGGGTTTTTTTCCTTCTCTTCAACAACGGAGTTCATGTAACAGATTATCTGAACCAAATGGGTTTACAGTTCCCTACTTCCCCAGTTCCTCTGCTGTAAAACTACCATAGCAGAGACAGAGCACGCTTCAGTTCCAGCAGTGGAGTTGAAGGAAAATGTGGGGTTTGCTCCACTTTGAATTCGGGTCAGTTTACCCACATTTTATGTACTGCTAGACCATTAGGCAATAGCAGACACAGCCCTGTTTCTCAGGAGCTCTACATGCTTTCATTTCACATCCATGTCCCAAACATTAGTCAGACAGGTACAGTTTTAGGGGAAGAGATGTATTTCTATGTGGCCTGATTTTAGAGGACAAGTGTGAACACAGACCTCTGAGACAAATCAGTGGTTACCCAAGCACAGCCACAGCTCAGTGCTTTACATCTTTGCTGGCTCCCTGTGGCTGGGGTTGCAAGTTGTGTTTGTCAGATACACAGAGGAAAGAAGAAGTGAAAGCAAGAAATGAGAAAATTATGCTGTCACCAAGAAAATGTTATTCTGATTTTTACTGTAATAAAAGGTAGCAGATAAATCTGTAATGATGAGGAAGGACAATTATGGAGCACTACAATCCTGACCTGTAATTTCCTGAGTTCATACAACTTTTTGAGCTTTGTTCCAGGTCACCATATGATGCAGGAGGTATCTATTCTGGTTTCTTCCATTATTTCCCCTCCTTCCATACCCCAAAAAATTTTTAAGAAGTTAGGGTTATGATTTGGACTGAATATTCATAATAGAGTTCTATTGAACAGGGAGGTTGGACCAGATAACCCACTGTGGTCCCTTCCAACCTTAGCCATTCTTTGATTCTGTGATTTTATAATATCCCAGCCAACATACAGGAGTTGCCCATAAAAGACTATATGACTTAACTATCGTATCTATACTTGCTCATGTGCACACGAATCTAGGCCTCATGTCTCCTTTCTCACTATGTTGGAAAAATTCAGTAAAGAATTTCAGGATCAGTGAAAGAAAGTAAAGGTAGTGGAATCAAAACTTCTAGTTCTGTCTCAAATTAACTTTCTTTCTGTTATTTGACTCATTATTCATACATGTGAAAAGGTACTTTTAGACAGCCAGACATTTCCCTGAATGAAGAATAAAAACACATCAAAAGGGAAATTAACACACATTGGCAAAGACCACACAAAACTAAGACAGCAAATATTGCAGGAGAAAAATCCCCCCACCCACCTCCATGATGCCCTGTCTTGTTCATACCATAGATGCCAGCACATGAGAGTGACAAACATACTATTGTAACTCCCTGATGATGGAAATTCTCCCTCTGTTTTGAAAAACCTTGGATGATAAACATCATGGCTGACAGACACCCCACAAGTGACCCCTGCAGAATTCCATCCCCAGGTAGCAAAAGGTTAGAAAAACATCCCTTCATAATCACTGTGTGAGACTGATTTGGTAAATAACCATGAATCCCTTCAGTATCTTGCTTGAAAGATCATTGCCTTCCATAGTGAAGGTACCTTACAAATCCAGAGCCATGGGCTGGCTTAATTTGCTCATGTACTGATCACAAAGTGATGTGACACTCACAGGAGCAAAAAGGAAGAAAGAAAGAAAAGAGCTTTGAAGGTTTAAGCATAGAGCGACCAAGAAAGATATTAAAATGAATATGGTAATAAATTACAGGAGATTAAAGGACTGTTAAAATCAAAAAACTGAACTTTGGAGAGTGCTGGTTAAAAATGCAAAGCAATAGTCTTGTACACCAGTCACGAGGGGTCATAACTCAACAGTATGATGCAAAATAATCATGAAGAAGTAGAACTCAATGAAGTAATAATGGTAATAGTGGCAAAACCCCTGAGCTCTGTGAGCCAAAATGGGAATTTTGCTCCCATAAAGTCAAATTTCTAAAAATATACATGTGGAAGTAACTAAGCCAAGCTCTACCTTGAAGAGTGAAGGCTTTTTAATCAGGAAGCATGCTGGACTCCTTTCAGGAGAACAAGTGAACCTCTCTACTTCAAACAAGGTCTTCAGGAAAGTCCAACCTGTAGATTCTCTGTTTCTGCTTTTCTCAATTTCAGATCTGTTTGCAAAGCACAGATAGGTCAAATGCAGATCAGTTCCCAATTGCAAGACTAAAACTCCAATTCTTCTATCTGTATATAAACTCAAACATTGACAAAATCTGGGGGAGCCTATATTTCACTTTTGTTCATCTCTGAAGATCTCAAGGGTAGAACAAACACTGCATCTTCAAAGTCTAGAGTGTGTCCACAGCTCCAGAAACAAGCAGAAAACATGTCTGTGTCCAGAGCTGAGGAAACAGCATCTGAATGTTTGCCAACGGGAGAAGGAATATGAAATTCCAAAAGGTAATGTTTTTAACTTGTTTTTAGGCTGAAACCTGAAGTTCCATAGTTTATCGCAACAACCAAACACAGGTTTGTTGTTTAAAAAAAAGGAAACAAAACTCTTTGATCAGATCTTTTGCACATAAACTCCGCTTCCACAGAAGAGACTAGTTTGTTGAAAGCCAAATGACTATCAAACAAAAAGTCTGGATTACGACAAGAGGTCTGACTTAGTACCTTGCCAAAGCTGATCAGATTAGCACTGTTCTTTCACACAGACAGTGCAGACCCCAGATAAGGCCTCAAATATTCTCAAGGGGACCCAGCACCTGGATATAACTAATACAGAGCCATTCCTGTGGACACAATCATGGTGGAGACACCAGGTGCCTGCTAATCCTCCCACTTCCACTGTGGCTGTCTGAGTTGCTCCTGATGTACATGGGCACATCTTTGGTCAATCATTACAAAAAACATGACAGTGCAAGGGTAATAAAATTAATCAGGTCAGAGGTAACTGAATAAAACATGACTTCAGACAGAGTCCCTCTTGGTTTTGCACTGTCAAGTAGCCAAGGCTACAGCCTGTAGCTGCATGAGGTGCATAGCTGAGATAAACAACCACTGGTGACATTTTAGGCCAGCTGAGGTAATAAATGAACATTGACCTCCATCACTATCTCAGATGAGTGGAAAATACTGGTCAATTGGCAACAAGTTTCCACGAGCTGACTTAAGATAACAGATCATGCCCTGCTTTTTCTGTGTTTTCATTCGGAGTTTTGAATAGCTTTTTGTTGCAGAAAACCTTTAAACCATCAAGCACACACAGAGCTCCAAGCCATCAGAGCCAGAACTTGAGTCAGGAATGCTCTGACCTTGATACAGGACAGATACAGGGCTGTAGATTACCATTTTTTTTTTCCATGCCAAAATGAGCTCCCCATGCTGTGCTCACAAGAGAGGAAGTCATGATAAGCAATGTTTACATGCAGTGCAAAGGTCTTTAATGTGAGGGCATGGCCAGGGTCTGACACCATTGTCTGACCCAGCACAGACAAGATCCAGAGATGCTGGGCGGGCCACTACAAGACAATTTTCCCTGAGGGATGCAATGCACTCTTTAATGGAGATGTAGAAAGCCCAGCATGCCAGCTCCCTGTGGATACCTGCTCCAGCCCTTGGGGCAAAGCTATGGACCACAGAAGTGCCCTCAGCCCACAAAACAGAGGTCAAACAGGCTGTGGGTGCAGCTGTAGGTGGAGAGCTCAGCTGGGAAACAGGTGTACACACACACAAAACAAAAAGCATGCCAGAGGGTGAGGAGGGGAGGGCTGTTTGCCTCCCACCAGAACAAGCCTGAGTGTCTCTGAAAACCAAATGAAGCCAAGAATTGCTGTTACATGCCATGATCTGATCTGCATTGACAGCCTCTTTTCCTCAAACTGTGTACCCATTGGTGAAACAAAAGTTTTACCTAGACCAACCTCCCTAAAAGTCGGGGTATCCTCTTGCTCCACTGAGCAGGGTTGACCAGAAGTGACATGTAAACTCTGTTATGTTCACCTGCAGCAGGTCTGTACACCAGGGAGAGGAAATATAAGGTCATCCAGATGAAGCCAGAGGGATAAAAAGGTAGCATTTACCAGAATGGCTGCAAAATACTATATCAGACACTGGAATATCAATGTGAGTTGCCCAGTACAAAGAAATCCCTGAGTTGAAAGAGTCGGGGCAAAGAATTATCCAGATCTGGTCCAAAGGGTCTTTCAAATGCCCATGTGGCTCTTCAGATATTAAGCAGCGATGGGGTTTGCCTACAGGTTTATGGATTGGACAAGAGTTTCAGAACATGACTGTGCTCAGGTATTACCCAACCATTCCCTCATACCTGGTCCGCATAAAGCATTTCTGCTACAGTGGTAGTCCAAAGAGGATTCTGTTCCTGCCTGCTCTAAACCCTTTCAAGGATGGGAATATTTCCTGCAGATCCATCTTTCTTTTCATTTTGAAATCACAGAAACAGAAATGGGATTTTCTTTGGCAGAGTTTCTTGATTTGCCTTGCTGGAGATGGAAGAACCAAAGCAAATGCATCAGGAGCAGGATGAGTAAGTCCATATCTATCCAGTTGATAATCATCTTGCAAAGCTGTTTGAGGGCAAAAAAGTACATTCTCCTGTATTGAATCAGGACATCATAACTACAAAGTGTTCCAAGTTAAACACATTCAAAAACTGTTTGACTCATGTTTCACATTTAATTCTAGATCTCTAAAAAAGTTTACAAAAGCAAAGCTTGCCTGGACTAAACAACTGAACTGCACGAGGCACGTGGCATTAGCTCAGGCTTCTTTGGCCAGCTTTCTAAATGAAGTGTTTGGAAATAAGAGAAACACACAGATTTGGAAGTGGAATGGATAAGAGATTTAGTTTCTCCTTTTATAACAGAATCCTGGGTAAAGCTGAAGGAGCCTGCAAAGCTTCAACAAGACATGGCTTAAAAGCAGCAGCAGCTCTGTCCACATAGACTAGAATTATTAAAAGCAAGGCAAAAGAGAAAGGTTCAACACACTGCTGGAGAGCTGCCGAAAAGCCCACAGTTGTAATGTAGTGTTTGGACTCAAATCATGTTAACAGGGCAAAATAAATCTGCAGAGAGTAAGACAAAGTCTGAAGAGAGGGGATGTAGCCAAGAAGGCCCAAAAACTGGTCACAGATTCAAGTGGTAGGTGGTTCAAAAGGGAAGTATTTGAAATAAAATTCTATATAGTAAAAGCTGGCTGTGCTTATGGTTTATTTTGAAGGTCATACATGCATTAAAGTACCAAGGGAGCAAAATCTGAGTGATCAAGAGAATGGCATAGCAAAGAGCACTATAAAGACTTCATTTCCCTCACAGGTTCTACAATGGGCAGCTCAGTTATTGGCAGTGAGGATGTTATTTCTAGTGTAAATATTTCACTTTCAGCACAGCTGAACTGGGAGGGATTATAACAAGTAATGAATGAACCTCCAAATACTTCTCCAAGCCAAAAAAACCCAGTGATGGCATGCAGAGCTGAATCCTTCCAATCATCCAGAAAGAGATGGAGAGGATTTTGCATAACTCTTAGTAATTACTACTTCCAAAACTGCCAGAGATGCCTTTTCCCACACATCTTGGTCAAGGCAATTATTCTTCCAGGTTCTCACTCTTGGCCCACACCTCCATTGTCAAGTCAATGGAAGAATGACAACATCCACCAGCTGCCTGGACAACATCCAGCCTGGATTATTACAATGAGGTTGCATGAGAAACAGGATTAGAAAAGCGGGGAAAGTCTACTGATAAAGCTGCCCCATTTGTTTTGATTCAAGATATTAAAGTTGTTCAGTAAATATCTGTGGTACGTGGGAGACTTCCCTGCACCCTGAACAGATCCATGGCATTTGATCAGTTTCTGCTTTATTGTAAAATCAGAAAGCTCAGGGGTGATGGCTAGGTCAGCCTCACTGAAGGTTTTCTAGGCTTAGCTTTTGTATGATTTTCTCCTTGGTGCACTAGTAAATATTCCTAGAAATCACCTACAACATGGTGGGCATGGAATGTTCTTTGTGTAGGATATCACTTTTTAATTTATGGCACATCATAATGTTCCCATTCCTTGTAATAACATAACCTAACATCCATACTCTCTTAAAATATGGTCCAGCCAGATGGCTTTGCATATTTACAAGTCTAGCAATGAAATATTCAATGTAGCAATCGTTTATATCACATCCATTTTTTTAAAAGCTCTCTGGCGTATTCTTCCGAAAACTGAAAACATCCCCCTGAGCTGAAAACACAGGATAACACTGACTGTGCACAGTGAGTTGGGCTTGAAGAATTTATGAATGAAATTGTAGAGCATGGCTGTTCATCCTGCAGTGTGCAGAGAATGGACCAAATGACCTGGGATGCTCACATGAGCACTGCTTGCCTACCTGCCTGCTCAGTTCATACAGGATCACACCTTAGAGATCAACCAACCAAGATGTGCCTGGTTGCACCTGTGGAAAAGGACGTGCTAACAGGTGATGGCTGGCCCTTGTGACAAATGAGATAGTAGCAGACAACATCTTCTGTTTTATTATCACTGTCATATTATCACTGAAAAAAAAAAAAAGAAAAAAAATGAAAATGAAAAAAAAAATATGGCCACTTCCCTGGCCTTATGGCCATCTCTTTGGTCTACTTTTAGAACCATTGTGGTCTCACTGGTGTCACATTCAGGCAGAACCTGAACTCAGGAACTCCTCTTTTCTATTCTGTTCTGCTTCTCTTTCTTATTTGCTTGCAGGCCCCTAGTAAAACAAATTCTAGGGAGTAAATTTTGGATGGTGAGATGTGAAGAAACAAAGCAACGTAAGAGAAGTTAATTTTCAAGAAATCCAAAGATAGTGCTTGGCTGACCAACAACCCTCCCATGGCTCACAGTACAGCCTATTTTTGTGAGAGAACAGAGATACTTTCTTCTCTCTTCCAAAGGTGTTTTCTGATCTGCAGAATCTTGTGACAGATGTGGCTTTTGTTCCCATGCAAATAAAGCATTTAATCCTCACCTTTAGCCCTGGTTTTGGACATGAGGCAGGTGAAAAACTGAAGCAGTGATTACACACTGTTCCCTGTTCTGGGCAGAGTAATGGCTGCGGAAAACACAATTGCAAGTGCCAAGCAAAATGGCTAAGAACAGTATTATTTGTCATTACAAGTGCAGAAAGAATACTAGCTGCCAGAAGCTCTGTGCAAGGATGTGAAATCCATATTTCTTGCACTTTTTTTTGTTTTGACAACTAGAAATAATATTTTTCAATTGCTAGATCAACCCAAAAGTGATGGCAATGCAGCCTTAAAGGGATTCACAGCCTGCAAGACCAGCAGAGAGGCAGGGATTTGTGAGCATCTCCACACACCAACTTTGACCATTCCCATGGACCCCAGGCCAGGTTCTGACCTCATTCAGATCCAGATAAATCCACAGCCATTTCAGTGGGGCTGTGGGGATGTGAGATCAGAGTTTGGCTGTTGTGTTGGCTGAGCTGTGGCTGGTGGGCACTTGCCAAAGAGCTTCGTAATGGATCATGTAAACACCAGGATTGCTCACAACAATTATGTAACCTGCAGTTCCACTGCTTTAGAGAAGGATTTGGAAAAGGCAATGATCTCCATGGCTCCACCCATGTGCCATCACAGAGATCCTGTGTCAGGTCCACCCCTTGTGAACACAGGTGATGTTGTTTCTGAAATTACACATGAACACACTGTCTCCTGGCAGAAAGGGTGGTGCAATAGCCTAGAGTGAAGCAGTTCTCCTGACCACGCAGCCACAGTCCTTACCCTTTCCAGCTCATCAGCCTCATGTCTACTCATTCATCCTGGCCAGCATGGAGCTGTATGGTTTGGGAAGAGCTCTGGACTCTCTGGAATCAGCTCAGCTCAGCTCAGTTCAGCTGAGCCTGAGACAACAAGGGAGAAAACTCCTCATGTAAAATAGAGACAAAGGGATTCCTTAGGCCACCTGGCACATGGGTCAGCAGGAAATGAAAACAATGAGACTAGGGGCGGCACTTCTTGAGTATGGTCTCAACAACCATCCTTGTTCATCCACTGCACCAGCAAATTCCTGGATATCTAATCCTTACATGCTACTCATGTCTTCTCCCTCCCATTCATACACATCTTTATTACCATGTCAGACCCTGCTCCAGTCTTCTTCCCTCCCAGTTTGTCCCATTAAGTCATGGCTGGCGACAATAAGAAAAGCCCAAATTAAGAAAAACAATGTTCTACTCTGAAAGAAAACTGTCCACATCCCTCAAAGTTTAGTCTGTTTCCTCAACCTTTTGCATTCTTCAAGAAACATGACTATGTTGTAACATACTAGAAGATTTATTTCTAATATGAAACCCATGTTTAGTATTGGTTTGGCAGTGGTAGGAAGGAAACCACAGGCAGCTGGCATGGATTAAGTGTTAGTTGCTTGATAAACCTGGAGTTGTCAGAACTTCCAACTTCCCTACTGAATCTGCTGCCATCCAGACCTAAACATTTGAGAAGGATGCCTTTGGATGAGCAGGGGTTTGTTCTTCACATCTTAGCTGCAGGGATACCAGCAAGAGATATATGTTTGCACACATAAAATTTCTATTAAAAACAAGAATTGCCTGCAGCTTCTCTAGCATTCTCACTGTCAGCTCCCTGGAAACAGCTTTCGATGCATCAACAGTACCCTTCTGAATCCTTTCAATTTATGAATATTACAGACACAGTAGCTCATTGTTTCCTGGAATAGCTTCACTATCTGAAATTTCCACTGTTTCAAATTAGGGAATTTTGAGTCTTGTTCCTCTGAATGCCAGAGTCTGATTATTCACTAGTATTAAACTGTTCTCTAAGGGAAATGCAAAGAACTGAGGTTCATGATGCTGCCACCTGAATGACTGTGGTGTTTAACACAGTGCAAAATTTGAATTAGATATTCCAAATTACCAAATTCACTTCCAGTGACTCACTGCAAGTATTGGAGCTTTAAAACCCTCATTTGCTAGTAAAACACTGGCACCCAAGTGTTTCCACAAAGCTGACATGCAAGGCTTTTGAACATAGGCCAAACAAATTAATTTTGGAATTTGAAATAACATCCATAAGGATTTTTTCCTACTTGTTCAGTTCTAGTCACCATTTCTTACTGACACACCTTCTGAGTTGAAGTAGAAATTAAGACTCTTTAAAATGTCTTGCAATTATTCATTTATGAAGTGTGGGACAGAAAAACAAAAATTGAGATTATTGCCTTAAAAATGTCAGTGCAGGTGTCTTGACAATCTCCATTCTCTACTATGTATCCAAAGAACAGTCTTTTGCTATCCCTCTAGTCCATGAAGAACTGCTTTGTCAGCCTTGGAAACTCCAAGCACTCAAGCATCAGGACACTTTATCCTTCTGCAGCTCCCAAGGAAATTATTCCGTTTATAGATCAACCAAAAACAATAACCAGAATATTCTCAAATCTTGCCTTTTGTTATATATGGCTCAGAGGGCTTGTACTTTTAAGCTTTTTCCTGTAACTTTGAGTTCAACAAACTTTTAATTCCAAGAGCACCACAGAATCACTTGATTCCAGGAGATGGTGCTTTAAGAAAAGAAACTCTAGAAGCAGTAAGGAGACCCAAACCCTTACCAATAGCATTGAGGTGTGTCCACTACATTTCACAGCATAGTCAGGGCTTTCTGTGTCTTTCTCCAGTGAAGTAAGAAAGCAGATTTACTACGAACAAAGTCACCTCTGACAGGTAATCACCACAAAGCAAAGATGATTAAACAAAATCCATCTTAAGAGACATAGGAGGCTCCGAACATGGCACACTGCTTGCTTGTCATGGGAGAAACAAGTCAGAGAACAGGCTTACATTTAGCAAGTAATCTTGGATTTCACAGCTCTAAAGGCAATTATATGCCAGGTTTTTGTCATTCAACCTTCCATTAAACCTCAGACACTAAAAGCGTTGTATGCCAACCCTTGAAAAGTGACTGCCACTAAACAGTTTGCTTTTCCTGGCAACTTTACAAGTCATTCCCATGAGAATGGAGCTGCTTTGGGCTCATCCACAGCAGCTCCAATTCACTGAAGGCCAGTGAGGAATTGTGCATACAGCACCAGTTTTGCACAGGAATCTATGGAAGGACCATGAACTGAACATAGTTTAATTACAAAGCTTTAAACCAGTCCTAGGAAGGCTCAGGATTAAAGGAGATGTGAGCAAACCCTATTAGTCAGGAATTCAGTGCCTTCAGCAATATTAGACACAACTGGTCCTTGCACACTCAGCCTCTTGCAGCCTGAATTCTGTGAGTGCAGATTTCACCCACCACCAGCTGCCAAGACAGATGCAGGTAGTCAAAAGAAAGTTGGTTTGTGGGCATCCATTCTTCAGGTGTCTTTCCAGCAATAAAGTCACTGCACCAATCCTCTTGCAAATATTTCGGCCTTTGGCTCACTCCCCCACACACACCTTTCAGATGGCACTAAATTCAAAGTGAAAAATATGACTTGGAGAGCACATTTAACTTAAGTAAAGAGATTAAGGAGTTTATCTGTCAACACTGAAGTCCAGATGTTTTAAAATTAGAAGAAAAAGCAGGAGACTGAGAGAGATGTTAATTATAAGCTCTTTTCTTCCCTTTAAAATGTTTTATGATATTGGTTAAAGTACCTAACTTTTCCTGTAGTTTTTGGAGAGGGTTTAAAAATAATACCAGCGTAGATTTCAGACTAAACTTCAATGTCTGCACTAAAGCTTGAATCTGCTTCTCATGCTACATAACATCAGAGTTTCTTTGCACAACCAACACCCACAGAGGAGTTATTTCATAGAAATCTCTGTGTATGACTTCAGCACTACTACAGTTCAGGCTCAGAAAGATATTGGATTCCACTGGTTTTCATCCTTGACTTTCCATTTCAATCCTTAATCCAGTTCTAGGAGCACTGAAATCATGTACCTACAGCTGGCCATAAAGCAGGGGCCTGTGACACAGTGGATAAGGTTTTTGAAAAAAACCTGGAAAGGGGATGGGACTCCTTTAAAAACACGTGTATTCTGGCAGTGGTTAAATCCAGAGAAGCTCAATTCAGAATTTACAAACTTTATAAAAAAAAAAAAAGGAGCCAGCTCCTTCTGTTTTACCCATCTTCCATGTGGAGCACATCTATTTTAATGTTCCTTGAGAATGCACCAGTGGCTTCTGGGATTTATTTGATCAGTTTGTGCTGAGTTCTTATTGCCAATTTCTCCAAGAGGAAATCTTGATTAATATCCCATGTCTAATACAGACTGTGTTCCTGTAGGCTTCAGATGCCCTGAAAGGGAGAACAGAAGACAAGACAGAACTGACTGGCTACTTCACTGGGATTTCCTTTTGGAGATTCCTATGTCAGGCACATCAGATGGCAGTTACTACCTTCCTCTTGGATATAAGTGTCATCAATCAACCTGATAAAAATGGTGGAAAAAGTTTATGCCAGCTGAGCATTTCATAGTTGAAAGGATCTGATGCTGAAGCACGAGGAGAGATGGCTTTGGATAATAATAAAAGAATTCAAATCAGTGGGTTCTTCTAGCACAATTATTCCATTGAGACGAGACATTCTGAAAGAGCAATCATTAATTCTGTGACAACACCACCCTATTTTGATCAGTTAATGAACTGATATAAAAGAGTTGAGGAGCTAATATGTTTGGGGTTTTTTATTGCAATAATTAATTTTAACGGGAAAGAGTCCATTTTATTTCCTAACTCTAGATTTAGATGTTAATTTGGGATGGGTAAAGAGAGGTATAAGATGTATGGCAATGCCATTATTCAGAGTTAAAGTGGATTATATGGAAGACAGAGATGTGGTACCCGGCCCACGTTCCTTATGAATCCATGTCTAGAAAAAAATCTGTGTTTTTTCTAACCAGACTTTTAAAGGTTTTCTAGGTTTCTACTCACACAAGTCAAGGCTGTCACCCAGACAAGAACACTGAGGTAGCTGAACATTTCCAAGTGCTGGGCCATTGGAGCCTGTTGGTGATGGAGTGTCTGAATTCTGCACCTGTTGCACACACTGTTCATTGGGTCAACATTGCAGCGAGGTCTCATTAACAGGACAGTTCTACTGACTGTAGCCCCCCTTTAAGTTTATTTCTGTCCAAATCAATGATCTGTGCTAGATAATGTCTCACCACATCTCTCTATAGCAGAGAATTCTCTGAACTGGGGACATATTTATCTCCACACATTTAATTTAATTCCTGCTGGCTCTGTAAGCTGGTACAGAAAAAGAACTTTCATTTTAATATGTTTTTTGGCTCATATGACCCTTTTCTTTTGAGTTTTAGTGCCTTCCTGTCCTCATTTTATCAAACTTCTAAAAATATTTGTTAAAAATTTTTTATTATTGAATCTTTAAAAAATAATATTTTTTTAATCTATTAAAATTCTTGGAAAACCTAACTGTATTCTGAGTCTTTTACCTTTGGATCTCCTTCCAATTCCATATTCTTTTGCAAAAACCAAGTAACTCTGCCCCTCTTCTTGGCCATGGACACTTACTGAGTCTCTATATCAGAAGCAGCACAGACAAATGTTTAAGGGTCTCAAAAGCTGATCAGCAGGAGTGATGAGAGGTGACTACGAAGTCTCCAAATCAGGTGATCCAATAGCACTTGCCTTGGAAGAAGGGATGGTGACACTGAGGACATTTTCCAGCAAGTCTGAAGCAATGCATAGGTATTTTGGAATTCAAGATTCATTCTCTCATAGAAAAGTGCCATTTATAGAAGGCAATCAATTTCTTTTACTGTTAATAGTATCCCGGAGTAATTCTGCAACATCCCTCATATGTCCCTTAATGAAGTATCTTTAACTTGGCCAAAATCCATCTCCCTTTTTCCACAAAGCCAGCTGACATCTTGAGTTCATATGAGGCACACTGTGCTTTCTCTGGCATATTACTAGGTCTTACTTCATTATTTTATATTTATGTGACAGCAAAAAAATCTTATGCCATATGGATATGTTGGTGCAGCAAAAAACAACCAAGCTCTGATGAAATCAATGGAGTGAACTGGAATACAGCATTGTGTATGAAGATCTGGAGCACACCAGGAATATGAATTCAGAGTGAAGACTCAGAGCTGGGCAACTAAACTGCTTCGTGAGAAGCTTTGGTTGAAGTACAAACACCCCTTTGTGTGTTCTCATGCCTGACAAATCTATGAGTGGATTTGCCTTTCACACGTGTACAGCCAGAAGAAAACTCAGGTTTTAAATCTTCACTTACTACAAAACACGGTCATCGTTCTTGCTATTCCTGAACACATATCCACACTATTTCAAACTGAGCTGAAAGAAGATATTTGTAAAACTGCCACATCTCATCCTCACTTACTGTGTTTGCAGAGCGTGACTACTTAGAGCCATCTCAAAGTGGGAAGTTGCTGTGATATTGTCAAACTCGAAAGTGGCTTTAGCTTTTATATATTTGGCCTGCTGTAAGGATCAGCTATAGCCTGAGAAGGCTCCAATGACTACTTAGGGTAAGGAATACATCCTGACTGCTATGCACACTCCAGGCATCAAGGACAGCAGTGCAGGATCATGTCTTAAGGGCAAAAACCTTATTCTCCTCAAGAGCTGAAGCCAGAAGGAGAAATAGGAGGATCTTTGTGTTTGAGAATGATGCCTCAAGTTCAAGTCAAATCAGTGCATTGGTTCCTGCCCTTTTTAGCCAGACACATGAGAACAAAACAAACCCAAAAACTGGAACCATGTCTCCCGGACAAAGAGCATCCTATGAACTGGAGCCACATCTGGGAGCCTCATGTTGCTGCTGAGTAATGCATGACCTGGGGACACTGTCATTTTGTGCTTAACAAGTCTCCAGGGGGAAAGCTGACATTTGAAAGAGACAAAAAAGCTTCTTCATGTGATGCCAGCGCACCCTCTCCTGTTTCACTGGAAAGTGGGAGCATGTGAACAACACAGACATGAGCTCATGTAGCTACACTGATGTGAACCACAGCCTCCCAGTCTCGATGCCAACAGCAAAAGCCATGTGCCAACACACATGGCATCTCACAGCACCTTTTATTTTCTATTTCTGTTCTGCCCAGGTTTCCATCAAATTCTGGATTAAAATGTCAGTCAAGGTAGAGAGACAATCAGTGAAGCTTCACAATCATGGCTTGGGAAGGCACCTGATTAGTTCACTTTTTAATCAAGAATTTCCCCATAACCCATTCTTTGCTATCTACTCACCAGGCACTAGGTACCTATCATGGAAATCTGGCACTGAAAAATTATAATGTCAGTAAGATTTTCTTGAGAGCTCACAGACCATCTATTTGCCAACCATCTGTGTTACACAGTGATCTAGACTTATAATTGAGGTGTGAAGGTTCCTAGTCTCATGAGTAGTACATGTCTCTTGATACTGGGCATGGAAAAGGGCATGAGAGAATATGACAGGCTGGGTAACTTGCTTCTTGATGGCAGTGCAGCATGTGCAGTGAGTTGATGGCACAGGTCTGATTGAGATGATCCTGGGTTTTGACCACTCAATGCTGCAAAGTAACAAACTAGTATCACAGAATCATTAAGGTTGGAAAATACCTCCAAGACCATCGAGTCCAACCTTTGAACAAACACCACCTTGTCGACTAAATCATAGCACTAAGTGCCACATCCAGTCATTTCTTGAACACTTCCAGGGATGGTGATTCCATCACTTCCCAGCACAGCCTGTTCCAATGCCTGGCCAACCTTTCAGGGAAGAAATTTAATTGTCTGAGGCTTAAAGCGGGAAAAAACTCTCCCCTCAATATGTAGGGGCAGGCACAGCAAGATTATGTGTGGGTGATCCATCAACACTGGAATTCCTTCACATCTTCCTTAATATTATCTAAAGTATCTTTGGGCATGTTCTAGATCACCAGAATGCTTTTTTCCATATCTGCATGGTGGAAAATTTCCATTCATATGCTTAGACCTGCACTTTGTCAGAGCTGCTTACAGTTTGTGGCATCCATGTACAGTGACCTAAACACAACACTGAGCCCTCAGGCTGCCTTGACTGGCTGCATGAACAACTGATCAATTTTCTGGAGCAGGGAAACGTCCTTAAGACCAGCTAAAGCTGTTTTCTGTCCCTGTCAGTTCCAGATGAAGCACTGGTAAGAAGAGGTTTCACTTTTTAAAAGGAAACATGTTCTCAACACGGCTTTTATAAATGAAACCACATCACTCTTTCAAAAGACGACAAAGGAACTGCATGCATGATTGATGAAATATCCTAAACTCTCTTACAGGAGAAAATTAACAAACGCCCAGACAGATCATAAGCAACACGCCCCAGAACAAAGCCTGACAAACAGCACACTGCAATAATACGCATTTCGAACTCGACAGTGAATATTTGCTTACTGTGTGTTTATTACAATTGGAAATAAAGAAAACCTGGTGATGAGTCTTTAGGTACCGGTACAGACATTTTCAAGTGTCACACAAGCCATGCCAGGCTAACTATTATTTGGTGTAAAGCATGAGAGCTCCCTGGATCTGACTGTGGACAGCAGTGGAGGAAGCGAGCCATTGCTTTGGTTACAAAACCCATTTTGAGGAGATGATCAGGTTTCAGCAGTGCTACGCAGACTCCCTCTGGCTCACTGGGAAGTCGGCCGCCAGCCTGTGTGTCACAGCAAAAGCTGTGAGGTGGTTTGTTCCATGTGAGGGTGGGAGGCTGCCAATCTTAAAAAGACCATTTTTGTTATTTGCAAACACAAAGATTGCTTTGGGCTCGCTGGACATGCCAAGGCCTTGATCAAAATCACATCCCTTTCATGGGGACAAAACATATGTTCACATTATCCCAAGAAGAAACAAGAGGGTATGGGGGAGAAAGGGGAGGGAATCTTTTTATCTTAGTTTAGCGTGAAAATACTATGCATGGCTGCCAGTTGTTTATCGGCTTTTCCAGATCAACAACATGTTCTTCCTTAAGGCCTTTCATTGAAGAGCTTTCTGTCAATCTAACTTGTATTAAATAATGAAAACCAAATGGGGAATAGTCTCAGGCTCTGTACTTGTCACATGACACTGTTGTTTAAAGAGCTTTTTTGGTTACCACCTCACAGCAAGAGTATTCTGGAGAATCTAATTCATAAATTCTCACTGCCTTTGCTTTGGGATACTTCCCATGTGATTTTCCTTGTGCCAGAGGTAGGATTATGCTTGTTGCGTGGGTCAGTCGTCTCCACTTCACTAGGTAATTCTGCTGTTGGTCTCCTCTTTGCATGGTTGGTCCCAAAAGAGAAAGAAAATTCAAAGTATAACAGGGAGGATTTCAAGTCATGTCAAGAAAATCTGATAATGGCAGAAGAAGCATCAGGAAGAAAGAGATCAGGGACCTCTATTTCAGCATTGGAGTCAGGGAAAACAGCTAAGCAATGAAAAACAAGGTCGTCTTATCTTCTGAAAAACACATTTATCCTACAGCTTCAAAAGATCTACTGTGAACAAATCACGAAGGAGAAGACAGTAGTTTGCACAAGAAGAAGAGTGAATCAAAACAGGCTTTTAACAACTCTCTCCTCGGTTCCAGTGAAGGAGAAAAACTGCAAATACAAACACAGAGGATGTATCCCAGCTGGGGGTAGGAGAGAAAAGCACACAGGATATCAGCTTGTGTAACTAGGATCACAGGGACTCTGTCAATCATTAAGGCAAAGTATCTGATATTCCTTCCTGCCGAGGTGAATTCTCACACAAATTGTGGCAGGTCTTTCCAGATGGATGAGCCCTAAATTGCCATGGGCAAAGGAAACCATCCATGCTGTTAAACTGATGCTAAGATGGAGCAGGATAAGGCTGTGAAGGGTTGGCATTTGGAGTGACAATAGCAATCAGAACACTAAAAAAGGAGAAGGCCATCAGTCATCTCTGTTTCTCTCCTAACGTCATCTTCCAGGTGGTCCCAAGCCTCAGGCATTTTTATAATTTAAGGGTCACTGGAATGTGTTCTTTTATACTATCCATCCTTCTGGCAGTGGCTTCACCTGATAACAGCCAGAGAGATAACAAGGGCAAAGAACCTTCAGTTCCTGACAACACCTGCTTTTCACAGGGAGGTGTCAGAGCTCCAAGCAGGGCTATCTTTGGGCATTGTCAGCACCCACCGAGCCAAGCCCTGACACTCTGCCTTCAGATGCAGAGGCAGAGGAGCTTTTCTTCCTATGTCCGTTCAGGGCCTTGAACTATGTTGGATGGAGACATCAGAGGCCCTTTCAAACTGTGCCAGACACATCCCTTCGCCAAACCTGCCCCAGGTATTCTGACTGGCCAGCACTCCAGCAATATTTCACATCTTTAAAGCATTATTTATCCTTTGCATGATTGTCCGTATTCCCCCTCAGGTCTACCTATTTTACCAAAATGGTTAATTGAGAAAAAGATTTCCAAGGCACAACATCTGCAGTCACCTTCTGACAAAGACTACTGGAAGTTGCCAGCATTCAATTTATCTGAAAGAAACAACCCACATTGAATTTATAGCAAGTGAGGAAGTTAGTTCATGTTTTGAGCTCCTTTTATCTTTATTACCAGAGCTGCGGCTTTTTTGTCCTTACAGCTGCCTGTCAGCAGTACTCCAACAGAGGGCCCTCCCTTGAATTTCAATCCTATATTCTGTTTCTTGAAAGAACTTTTAAAACACGTTACCTAAACATATTACTTAAACCACATTATTTAAAAATAAATAGCCAAATAAATATTTAGAGTCAGTACAATTTAAATGAACTCACATAAAGTAAGGACGATGGAGAGACTTGGATTCTAAAAAGTAAGATTTACCATGTCTTAGAAAGCAGATGGAAGCCAAAAGACCTGCAGTCCTCACTGTGCCTTACTCATTCCCCACCCCCCCACCTTCCCCTGTGTTTCTATGTCCAAGTACCTGCTGGCAGAGAAAAAAGCTTTCTTTGGGCCTTCTTCAACTCTGAACTTGGCTGTCAGTCTGCTGGTGAGCATATGAGCATCATTAACTTCTGCTTAGGACAAAAGTTGTAGCAAGTGAAACTACAAGGCAGTTCAATACACCTAAAGCCATCACATCCAGCTATTTCTCTATCAAGCTGTCAGTCCCAAATTAGCAGACACCAGAGTGGAAGGGAAATGTGAACAGTCTCCATAAGACACAGGATGAATGGTCACTTCATAAATTTAATTTCTAGTCTGAAGTAATCTACAATAGATATACTCAGTTACTGACATAAAAGGTTTTCCACCACAACAATAATCCAACTACTTTAACATCAAGCGTAAACACAATTTTCAGTTTTCATCAACGAAACTGAAGGAAGGATAGAATAAAGTAATTCTTTCCCTCTGTCCCTGTACAAGGCTATAAAAGTAAGTAACAAAAAGAGTTAGCAATAAAGCTGTTGAGCTATTTTCTTACTTACTCCAGACAATCACTGCTCTGACAGACAACTGATGAAACCCCACAAAAATGCTGTACCATGGCTGACATTCTGGCCTTCATTCCTGCAGAAGTGCCTATCCACACCAAAGTTCTGGGCAGATCATCAGCCTTATCTTTGAGCTTCCTGCCTCATGTCACAACCCTACTGTTATTCAAACACAGTTTTGTATTTCATTTAATTTCCTTGTTTTTGTTTAGCTTTGATAAAGAAAAGGAAATCTTTTCTAATCGGCTCAAAACAAGACCATTGACTCAAGACCAAGTTCAGTGAGCTATCAGGGGCAACAGGATACTAATGGCTAATGCAAAAGTCTGAGAAAGAGTCATGGGAACAAAAGCCATTGGAGGGAGAACAACTTGTCCTTTAAATCTGTAAAGAGGAAGTGGGATGTGGAGAAAAGCTCTGAATTGAAAAGCTATTGCAAGAGGGGTTGAGGCAGAAAATAAGCAGAGGGCCAGGGTGAGCTGAGAAGGGGATCACAATGTAGTGAACTGAGCCTTTTGTGCATATATATGTGCATGTACATATATACTTTTGTATATATGTGAATATGCAGCAATACATATATACATATAGTTAGCTTTTTTTTACAAGCAAGGATACTAGGAAGGAGTACTGACCTACAATCACAGCACTTCAAAAATTATAAACTGAAGTATTCCTCGAGTTGGAAATGTCTATATCAGCTCCCTAAAGGTGTAATCACACGTATTCTCAGGACACCAAACAGTCACTTAATGTTGACTTGATTACATGTTGATGTAGAATAAAAAGTTTTGAGAAATGAAAAATACAAAGGGGTCAGTTCTAGCAATGTATGTCAGCATCTAGAGTTTGAACCTGGCAGAGAATTGTGAATATCTTCGGTCCTGACAAACAGCCATATGACAGAGCCTCATCCACAAGTGTTTCCATGAGCTTCAGAGAATTTTGGCTTGCATCCCAGAACTGCAATTTTCAGGGTAGCTAAGGACAGAAGTGTTCCTACAAGTGAGTAACTCCAAGTCACAGAACTATTGTGCTAGCAGTTGAAAAAGTTAAAATACAAAAGCAAGTGAAGAAACAGATTAAGGTCAAACTGTCCTATCCGAATTATCCCAATGTCATGAATTTACAGCTCCTTATCTACAGCAGAGATTCCTTTTATCTAAGAATTCACATGAAAACCAAAACTGCAGCCATCAGAACCCTCCTAATAATCACCAAGCAGACTTTCAGACAAACTGCTTTCTTTCACAGTTCTTGGTCCAATAGTCCTAACTTTTTAAAATCTTCTCAAGTATATTTGCCCTTATTTTCACATCTCCATTGTACAGTAATTGGGTCAGGTCTACTCTCCAACCTACTCCATGCAAAACTCCCAGTGAACTTTTACTGCAGCATATCTGCTGTTATAGAAACACCATTATGATATCCAGCTCTTAATGCAATGCTAGTTAGTTATTTACTAGCTCTACAGACCCAAAAATTTTCAGGCTCTTTCCCTAATTTGCTAATACTGTCCAACAGCATTTTTTCTCCATTGCTACTAATTCATACTAAGGGCCCTTGGTCATCCTCAGTAATAGCTGCCTCTTTGATCAGCACCCAGGTCCAAATACCATGAGAACAGCCTTCCAAGAAATGTTCAGCTGCTCTGTGTTCCATCATCCTAAGCGTAGGCTCTGCCAACAAAATGGCTAGGGATTTCATTACCTTAACTATATTAAGTTCTTTATAGACTTCAAGCTCATCTTTATTAAATCTTCTCCACACATTTTCCTTTACATTCTCCAAAAATCTATCCCAGGACTTTGTTCAAGATTTTCAGTGGCCGTTCTTCCATCTAAGAAGAGATCCAACAACTTGGAGTTCTGCAGCTTGATCTCTCTCGCTATTTTGGACCTAAATGGTACTTACAGAAAGAGTAACGTCACTATTGCTCTTAACAAGCCTTAGTTTCCTCTGATGTGTTCAAACCATTTAACATCAGCATAATCTAGAGTATTGATTGACTCCCAGAAAAGCATTCCCAAGATGATCTTAAGCTAACAACTGGGCTTTATTTTCTTCAAATTTAAGCACTGTTTGGAGTCTAGTATTTTATTTGCAGTACCTTCTGGTCTATAGCTCTCTTTTGAGCTGTATTTCTTCTCTCTCATGACAGTTAACTCACCACCACAGTCAAAAAGGAAATGTAAATCATTTAAATTTACACTATTCCGAGAATTTCAAAATGAGTGTAGCAATCTCTACCCAGCCATATTAAAAGTAACAGCAATGATACTTAAGTATCTCTCCAGCTTAACCCTTCACTTTTAGATTTTTGACCCTGAGGTCAAACAGAGCAGAACGTGTAACCTTTGTCATCACAACCAGTTCATATCTGCACCTTTCTAATATTTTTTTCAAGCTATCCAGACCCTTTTTCTGCTAAAAGTCTCTTTGTGAAAAATACACAAGCTTTCTTAAATCTCCCTATAAGCTACAGATCAAACATATACACATACACACAGAGATATATACATCCTGATCACATTTCTGTCCTCTCATGAGTATCTAATGGATGAAGTCTCTCCTCTCCATGAAAAAAGCCAGGGTTTTTTATAAAGCAGTTTGGACATATTAGGCAGTACAGAGAAGGGAAAATTATGCAACATTTCTTCCATTCTGGTTTCTCCCTTCTAGAGAATTGAGCATATTCACTTGGAATTTACTCAAGGTTCCAAACCAAATCAGTTTTGAAAGTCTTTGAGTCCATGTTGGCCCTCCTGTTTTCAATAAGGCAGCAGGAACACCATCAGCTCCTGGTGCTTTATTGGTCCTGAGAATTGTAATTGTCTCTCAAAGCTCCTCAAAATATGGTATTTCTATAAAACAGCTGAGCTATCTGGATTATAGCCAGTATCTCTTTTTTTCACCTCACTATTGAAGAGATCACAGTATTTTCTCTATCTCTTTAAACTTACACTATAATTTCCACTTTCATCCTTAATCATGCTCACTCACTCCTCCACACGTAGATATTCTTGTAGAATGTGTTCACATTATTAAGACTTTTCTTCTCTCCTGTCACATGTATTCTGTTTTATTATCTGATGTGTCATTTAACTCATCCTCCAGCTCTATTGTAATTCTCAGCACAAGGTGGCTTCTCATTCTGAAGACAAATAATTATGTCTGCAATAGCCCCTTAGCCTCTATACATAAAGTTTCAGCTGCAAGTTTCCTCTCTGTGTTTCTAAAAAAATCTCTCATTCACTATCAACAGGTTTCCAAAACCTCAAGCCTCTCTCAGTTATGATCAGCAATATCTGGGTTTTCTGGATATGTCAACTATTTTGTCTCGCGGGCTCATGCATTTCATTGTGGTGGGTCATCCTCAGCATTGCTTCTTTGAGGTCATACACTGAGCAACAATCTGAAGACTCTCTGAATATAACCTGGTCCTTTGAATAAATAAATACAGTGTCAGACTGACTGACATCAACTCCATTTAATCTCACAAATGTTCAGGTGCTCTTCACAGTTGTCAGATATTGCAGAACTAATTCATCTCTAGTACTTAACAACATTAGAAGATCATTCAGAATTCTTTCATATCCCACATAGAATCCAGTTTTAATTTCATTGTGTGCTTCTAATGTAGGTTCACATAAATCATTATGATCAAAATAAACTGTATGTTATCCTTCTATTCCAAAGGGAAAGAAAGAGACATTCACTGATAGCTTCAAAACCAAGAACTTCCGAACACTGTCAATGACAAAAACTTTATCCATTTCATCCCTCTGAGTCTTTACAGCTCAGTATGTTTCTGGAGAGAATTATGCACTGTGCTTTTTTGCAATAACAGGATACTATGGAGGTACAATCCTTTGTCTCAATGTTTCTTTCCTGTGTTATAGAAATAAGTTGGAGATACTAATTTTTCAAACAAGGCAATGTATGAGACTTATTTATTTCATATAATTTGGAGACCTTCTGGTCAGATTAACTCAGAAGTTCCATGCTTGCAAATTCCTGTCCTCTCTCTGTGGGTCATCTATCTGTAGAACCAACTGACTGGGGCTTTGTTTGTTTGAGGGGATTTTTTCCGGTATTTAAATGAGCTTTATTTGTCTTTTGTCCTTCAAAATATCTGACTTATGAAACACTTCTGGCCCCACCTCTCCTACCAACATTGTTCTTGCAGTTACAGGATCACCTTCCAGAACATCAGGGGAGGTAACTCAGAGATGCCAGGCTATGAAGTCTGCATTGCATCTTTAAGGATTTTGATGCCAAGTGTTTATGAATGCCAACTTGGATACAGCCTGAAATGCTACATGTTTGAGCCAAGGTTCACAAAACATTTGAACATGAAACAGTCTGAAGCAAGAAAGTGACAACCTTGATCTAAAGCCATTTTCACATAATTCTCCTCAGATGCCAGAAATACACCGAGAGTCCTTTATTCTCCCTAAGTGAAAAAAGCACAGCTCTGCATCTCTCTCACGAGGGAGAGAGGGGGATGTTTCAGACCGCTTTATACATGAATCCAGGTTTAGAAACACCGTTACAATGAACAACTAGTGCATGCCTATACCATTGTGCTCAGCTGAATGGAAGCAGAGCAGTTCATTTCAGTATCATAATAGATCTTTTAATGCTCATTACTGAAGTAGTTGTTTCTGTTTCAAAGGACAAATTCCTTTAGTCTCAGAAAAAGAAGTTTTATCCTGGCATCAAGAAGTTCAAAACATTAGTTTTCAACCTGTTCATTTTCTTAGTACAATCATGTTCTGACCAATGAAAAACACGTAAAATCCTGCAGTTTATTTTCTTGTCTTTATAAGACTGGTTTTTGTTGTTGTTGTCCTGGTGCTTCAAATGAGACAACTTCTGTGAACCTTGCTTGGAAAGAGACACCGTGTGCTTACACATTGCAGGAGTCCAAACTGTTCTGATGCCGCTCTTAGGATTCTTCATTAAAAACAGCTGAACACAAGCAGAAGGGATTAATATCTTTGTTCCTTAATTATTAGATCAGTATCTATGTATAGCTGAGATTACTAAAGTGGGGAAAAGACACTATTTTTTAAGACCATAAAAATGCTTTTAATCTTAAATTCATCCAATCAGAGACACCCACAAATCAGTTTGAATAATTTCTGTTTATAGTTGGTGGCACCTCTTATTTTCTGAGTTTTGGGCAGGCAGCATTTACTGCAAGAGGACAGTTCATTCAAAATGTTCCAAATACTTTAAATCTACAGTTGTCTGAGTTTGTTATGCTGCAGAAAAGCTCAAGAACAAGGATTTTCAATTGTGTATTTTACCTTAAAAAGACTTGGGCAAGACCCCTTGAATACTTCCTTTCTTTTCATCAAGATATAAAACAGAATTATTATCTGACCTATTCGTATAAAAACAATAGAAATGGTGTAATTCTTTGCTCTCTTGTAAAAAGGCGGCCTGGGATCCCACCAAAGCCAACCGGTAATTCGCAGTGATCTCATCGGCACGAACTGTGCTGACACTTTCCCTGCCAAGAGCAATTCTCTGCAAAGGGACTTCCTGGACAGATAAGGGTAAAGGAGCCTACTGCATACACTGTTATTCCAAAGGCTAACTGGTGAAACATATGGATGTTGAACAACTCCTGGAGACCAGCTCAAGTGCACGTGGCAGCTGGAAAGAGATCACTTTAGAATCGCCACCTCGAGCTATTGTTCCAAGCACATGCAACAAACTCAGATTTTCTCCATTCTCAGGGAAATTTTTCCCTTACAAATCCATTTATCTGGAATGTGAAGAGAGCTTCTACAAACAGACCTGAGCAAGATAGGCCATGATGAAATAATTATTAAGTTTACGATGTTGGTACAATTTTTCCTATATGTTTTTAAGACTGCCTAAGCAAGATTGTATAGTGAAAAGCTGACTTATAAAAGTGTCATTTAATTGCTCTGTATTCACTGTTGTGATCAGTGTTAAGTCCTTGACAAAGGCAGAACTGAAATACTGTGGATACTTTGTGCCCACAGGCGGCAGTTTTCTTCAAGAGTTGTTTTTGTTCAGTAAAGTAGAATCAGGAAAAGGGACGCTCTGAAAAAAGCTGCAGCAATTCCTTGAAAATAAGAGTATTTTCTCTTCTAGAAAACTCCTAAACATCTTTTTCAAAAATAGTTGTACTGTCTATTAAAAGTTTGACAGGACTTCGGGTAGCAATTACAAATGCTAAAGTTTCACTATCTGCCTAGATCTGAAGGATTTTGGGACACTTCTTACTCTCTTGAAGTTTTCATCCACAGGTTTGCTAAGGATGGCTTTGTCCTTCCCGAAGCCCTCTCTCTGTTAAGCCAGCCAGCCCCCATTTGCTTCTGCAAGCATCATTTTCCTATTAGAAAAGATGTTTTTATTACTCTCCTATCATGCTGAGCAGTGGGGGATATTACTTCTCCAACAGCTGGAGTGCAAGGCCTCTTACCCTGTGGGGATTTGGCAAACCAGTTGCAAACTCAGTGGAGCAGTGAGCAAACTCTGCAGAGAGGATGCCTTGACTGTGGGCTAATAGCACACAGATCGCTCCATTCCTGTACAACTAAAACCAGGCCACTATTTTGCTTTTTAAAAGACAATAGGTCTCTTTTTCCCCTCCTCCCAAACAGGCCAGGCACAATAGCCCTAAAA
The DNA here is from genome assembly GCF_009829145.1 of Chiroxiphia lanceolata. Classification (NCBI taxonomy): domain Eukaryota; kingdom Metazoa; phylum Chordata; class Aves; order Passeriformes; family Pipridae; genus Chiroxiphia; species Chiroxiphia lanceolata. The sequence continues at coordinate 9,722,276 of NC_045645.1, read as the reverse complement.
TGAAAACCTTTTGTGCACACATATTATTTGGTTTCAAGCTGCCCGGAGTATAATGATGATTTTTTCGGCTCCTCACAGCAGCTGCCAGCATTTCTGACAGCCTGTGCTAGGAGATGGGAGTACTGAATATCTTTGTGTGTGTTATTTGCTATGATTTTTAATTTATTTTTTTACAAACTTTCAAAAGACTGTTTAAGAAATTGCTGCCAGCCCTCCTGGTAACCCCAATGCATTTTCCTTATGGAAGGAAGTTCAGCAAGGAAAGCCACCATTCAGCTTTAGAGAACACTAAGCTATTCTGTGCTAAAACAGAAACTTGCAAATCCTAGGGAAAACTCTGGTGAAAGAATGAGGAGAGGGAAAAAAGTCTCTCAGAAACAATAGAAAGGCTCTTCTCAGACTCATATAAGAAATAATGTTATTCAGAAAAGAATAAAACTCACAATCTATTTATCTTCTTCTCATCCCTTTCCCCCATCTCAGTCCTTTTCTAAGAGAGGAGCTCCTGGAACTCACCTTTTATACATTCCCTGGCTGGGGTTACAGCCAAGTGTGAGTAAGCACTAATGCAGCTTCAGATATGTGGCTACGTAAGTGGCTCTGCAGGACTTAAATTACTTTTTGGGGGGAAGTGGGGTAGCTTCAGTCCTCTTTTGACATGTTTGGTAAGTACTAGCTAGGAAAGAAATAAAATATAGTCATTTTCTTTTGCTACTGTTCATTTTTACTTAAGAGTGTTTTATAGAGACTTTTCAAATAACTGAGACTTTGCTGTAGGTTGTCCTGGTAAGAGTGTCCTGAACAAAACCTGATAAACTACTAGATGACTACATCCAGATAGACCACCATGTGAACAAACAAGGTTTTGTCTCAAAGGAAAGGTTATGGAGGTACTGTAACTGCAGAGAACTTTTCTCCCTCAAGGACTGCTAGTTGTGTATATGGTATCAAGATGCAAGATTTCACCTTTAAACTTGCTCCCAGGAAAGCCATTAATCATGACACTTCCCTCCCTGACAGAACAGAGCAGGGACTTCACTGGCTCACTTTTCTGCCATGCCACAAGTGTGGAATAGGGGTGATTTTGTTTTCTGACGTATGAATCCTTTATCAAAGGCTAGACATCCACCTTTCACGTTGCTGACACTGAATTCAAGGACTGACCCTATCTGCAAAGGCTGAATTGGAATCTTCCATTATTCAATACTTTTGAATAAATGATCTCACTTTTCTACAAAAAACTTTCCAGCGAAACTAAGGCCGTACTTACAGTGTGACATAGGGTCTGCATTCCTCCTCCAGGTGAGGCTGACCCCGGCTGATGACGGAGTGCACCTCCAGAAAGTATACATCTCTAGTTTTTTGGCACTTAAGGTTTGCTCTTCCTAAGGCTTATAAATCCACTACCTCAATTTGGTGCATGGAAGGGAAGCAGGACTGATTCATTCTGGGGAAAGGAAGAAGGTGCTTGCAAAGGGCTTTTGGTTCTAGGTTTGTCCTGCTTGGAGAGGAAAAAGGAGAGACTCCAAACCCAGAGGGTTGCAATGACCCATCTTTCACAGCAAGAACAGGATCTGAGTGTGTTCCAGCTCAGAGCACTGCAGTCAAACTCTCTCAGCCTTGTCGAGACCTGGGCTCTGGTGGCTTTTAGCTCAGGCCTATCCCCAGCAGCCATTCCCAGTGCTGGCAAGGAAGGGAGCAGAGCTGCTGCTATTCACAGCACACTGTCACAGCCTAAGCCAGGGGCCTCCTGCCTTGTGATTGCTGATTTCAGTTCATTTCTCTGATTTACAGTTTCCTGATTTGCAGGTTGTTAAAATACTTGTAAAAAACACTAGTCTGGAAAATGTTCCTAAATAATTATGTTGATGACTAAAAATCAGGCTGAAAGGGCTTTAATTCATAGCAGCTTATACAATAAGGGAGATTTAGGGAGAGCTTTAATTCTCAACTCGTATTTTTAATGTTTCATTCATGTTCATATCCTGTACTACAGACCCCAAAGTGAGTTTACATGGCTAAATTCTCATTCTACAGTTAGGAACTAGTTCATTCTCTGGAAAAGCTTTCTTAGGCAAGTAAATTTTTCTATCTGAAGGTTAGTGTTGTGTTTATGTCCTGGAGAGTATGTGGGGAAATAGAGCATTTTCCCATTTGGAAGAGATTGTAGGAATTGAAAGGTTGGTGTTAAAATAGGGAGTCCAAGCACCAGTGGGAAACTGAGGTCAAAAAGTGCCCCGTTTACTTGCTGCAAGTAAAGATCACAACTGAGGCTATGGTCAGAGGTTCATGCAGTACAGCCTTAAACACTCTGGATCTGCAAATGAACAAGACACATCCAAGACTATTTTGATTGTTACCTTTGGTGTTGAGAGCAGAGAGATCTGTTGTCATTAGCCCAGGCTAATGTTTAGGCCTGCAGTAGTGCCATCTCAAGTTTCTTATTTAACTAGTCCCAGCTGTGTCAAATCCTGCCTGCAACAGAACTAGAAGTTGGAATTAACCATTGAACCTCCCAAAATGTATGATTGACTGATTCTGTTGTAAGGTCTGGTTAGGACCACTTTGACATGTCTTCTGCTGGAAAATGTCTTAGAAATGTCTTCTTCAGAAACACATCTGCTACTTAATACCAAGACAACCCAGAATATCCTGAGTGGGGCCTGGCCAGGAGGGAAGAAGGGCTTTACCACATCCCAGGGGGATAAGTTTAGGGTATTGTGAGCTGTTTCTGGTTTTGTGATGACTCCCAGCAGGGAAAAAGCTTGAGATTCACAATTTTTAGTGGATGAGATAAACATTCTCTGCTCAACTCTGTTTGCAAGTTTTATGTTATTTAAAGACCTCAAAGAAGGCAACACAAGTACCTGACTACATTCAAACAAGCCTTCTTAGGTGGGGTGGAGCAGTTTCTACCTTAATGTAATGTAGACTACAGGATTTTGCCCATCAGATGCAGTAACAGACACATTTTTATGCAGAACATTATAAGCCAAGGCTGTTCATGTGCTCCCATCAAATACAACAGGCACTGCTCTGAGGTGCCACAGGCTCAGTTGACTCACCTACAGAAAAGCAGAACTTCTGGAAGCCTTGCTAATACAGAATTTCCTAAAAGTTTGGAACTTGCTTAATGTATTAACAGAAGCATTGAAAAAAAAAAAAAAGGCCTTGGTTAGTTAGTGCAGGTGTTTGCTTGTTCTGCCAAGGGGCAGGCACGAGGGAGGGCAGCTGTTTTCAGCTGAAACCAATTACCTTGATGAGTGAAGTAACTAGGGCTGTAAAAACACTGTCTCCTGGTGCACTGGAAAGTTAGATATGCCCAACATCTGCCTTTGTCAGGGTAGAGCTAAATGAGATGACCTACCACCTGCCATGACTTGATAGACTCCTCTTTGTGGAATAGTGCATCCTTTTTGTCCTGCTCTCAAGAAATATTTGTCAGCCAACATTTGCTTTGTTTCATCCATCTACTCATCACACCTCCTTGTGCACAATAAGGACATGCTAAAATACTGTACTAGCAATCAGCTTGGAAAATGGTAAATTGAAGGAATGTCCTTTGGTGCTGTAGTAAGTTACTAAGGAAAAGGAATTATTTCATCTACTAGAGGAATTGATGAAGCAAAGAGGAAACAATGTCTTGATCAAAAGTTTTCATTGAATTTTAAGATGTAAAACAGCAGAATGGTGGAAGATGGCCTAGCTTGGAGAAGAAAGAAAGATGTTTCAAGAGGTGCCATATCATGGCGACATGGTTATTATGGCTACAAAGTGGAAGAGAAGAGCTTACTAGTAACTCAAGGTGAATTTGCAAGCCAGATGCACGTACTTCCAGTGGACAGACATATAACTTTTAGTGCCAAATAAACTGCAAACACCTGAGATAAGTAAATTCTACCCTCTCCTTTAGCAATTTCCACAGCAGCAAGCAGTTTAATTTGCAATTAACTTCTTGTGGTTCTATTTGCAGTTATCTTCTTGTGTGCAACTAAGGATGAGAATATGGAAAGAGTTAGTTTTAGGATCAGGTCTGGGTCTTACCACTGAAGTAAAGAAGTCTACTCTGCTCTACCACAACTTTTGCCACTTATATCCCTTAAGGGACCCCTTAAGGAATTCCCAAGGATGCAGCACAGACTGAGGTTGAGAGCTTTTAAAAGCCATTTCCACTTTCTTCACACATGTTAATAACGTGTGTGAATATTGGATTTTATTATTTCCTCTTTGATTTTATGGCTATTGCAGATTATTCAAAAGCAAACTAAAAAAGCCATTTATTGCCTGGTTTTGTTTTGTTTTTTAAACCTGTTACACTTTAAAGCATCATGAAGAGTTCCAGATCACACTCATAACAGCAAGAATGCTTTATGAATTAAAAGAATTTGACTGCAAGTCTGAACACCACCATAAATGGAGGGGTAGGAGTCCATGTGGAGCTGTAAGGTCAGTAATGGTTCTGAAAACCCAGTGAAATTGTGCTGTAACTACTGACTGAAGCACCTCAAAAGTCTGCCAGCTTTTCTAGGACTGCCTTCCCTCCCCAGATGATCCTCTATGACTAGACTGATGATCTCCTGATAACAAGATATCAGGATAACATCTTCCTGATACTTTGGGTCTTGCTATAAAACAGATGTTCTTGGAGTACTTGACAGTCTCACTTCGGACACTGGTAGGAAGCAGAAATTGGAGAACATAGAAATAAGAAACCATCTTCTTTTTTTTTTTTAATTCACCTGATTGTTCTTGAGCCTTGATACTGGGGACTAAGATTTGGGCAAGGATCCAAATTGGCTCTTCCCCATGAAATCCATTCTCCTGTCTCTGCATGCTCATTAAGGTGAGTATTAAGTCTAGTATTTCAGTTTTAAATCTCAAATCCCTTGCTTAGGTTCCAAGCCAAACATTTGCTGGGGGAGACACAGGCACAGCAGATGAGTAGCCTTCTTCCAAGATACCTGTTTCACTAAGTGTGTGATGAAATAACAGATTGTACTGAGTGGTTCTACATGTTTTGTCCAAGACTGCAGGAAGGTTATTTTCCTTCTACTGTCCTGTGTAAAAAGTGTCCCACAGACCAATTTATAGTGATGGGTCCTTCTGGGGTGGTGGTTGGGTTTTTTTGACTTTATCTCACCCACTAGACTTAGGCCAGTACCACTGTTGGGGATGGCAGGGTGAAAACCATCCCAGAGTACTGATCCACATGACAAAAACAGGTTTTCTTTTGACAGCAGACATCCCAAATGTTTGTACTGGCAAATATGAGGGGCAATGTTGGAATGGGCCCACCAAAGCCTGTGCTGCTGCCACAGGCACTGCTCATCACCTGAGGGCCTTAGGTTTGTCACTCAGACAGTGACAAGTAAAGTGGAAGTAAAATTCTGAAGTAAAAAGTGCTTCCATTGTTTCAGGCCACTCCTGCAAAAGGAATTCTGCACAAATCATGGCAGTGCTCTGTGCCAAATGCTCTGTAGGAATAAAATCAAAATAAGTACTAAGTGACTTAAATGATGCTACTGGCTTCCTTCAAATTATTCCAAATTAAGTCATTTTTGAACTTAAAACCTTCGGTTTAAAATAAACCAGAGAGCCATCAGGGAAGAAAAACCTGAGTGCCATGAAAAGTGAGCTCTGAGTTCATGGATATGATTCATTTTCCCCTTTCCTTTCCATCCATTTGAGGGCCAGCCAAATTCATCTCTTACCTGGCCTTTCTTTACCCTGAAACTCAGAGTAATGGGAGGAACAGAAGAGCTGATGTGACAGTATGTTTGTAGAAGGCTCTGCCATGAGTGTCCTGTGAATATATATACACACAGACAGGTATAGCATAGCGATAGAGAACCTGGGCCTAAACAATACATCTGGATGGTATTAAATGGGATTTGCACAAAATTGTCTCTTCATTTCTTCTAAGCTAGAGATGGAGACATCCCTCACACACACACATTCACATAACCCCTCCAGAGTATGGCATGAACATCTGAAGACCCCGTGATCACAATTTTTATTGTTGATGCTTGCTTTCACCACGTCTAACGTTTGCTCTGAACTGACTACTTCTAAGAATGTCACTCCTCACAATGTGCATGGATATTAATCTTCCAAAGAGGAATTTAAATGGCAGGGTGGACCCTTCAAGCTAATATAGGGGAGGTGATGCCCTGCCTGTTTTTAATTAGAGCCAGCTTGCTTAATGAGGTAATGTTCTGTTGTGTTGGGTTATCTCCTAGAAGACAGGGCAGCAGGCGAGCTGTTGGGGAGGGACACTTGAAAAACATCACAGGCAGGCTGTTTAATGTTAGCACTATCATTCATCACCCAGGCTCTTTGGAGAGCCTGACAGACGGAGCACGTCCTGTGGGGACTCCGTCAGCCGCTGGCGTGCTGCTTAATGCAATTTAGCCAGATGTATCAAAGCGGCAGGCGAGACCCTGCTATTTGGACAGCATTTATAGCATCCCGGGCAAATAGTCAGGAAATGTTCAATAATGTGCCTTGCACAAGTGTGGCAAGAAGCAGATTCTTAGAGTGACGGGTTGCCAAGAGAAATCATGGCAGTGCCTCATTCCAGCTTTTAGTCACATGCTGGTTTTGTTGTTATTGTTTGAGGGCTTATTTTTGCAAGGGCTGTCTCAGTTTGAGGTTTCCAAAGACCGGATTTAAGGTGTCTTGAGTACGCCCATCTGGTTCCTGATCAAGAGGACGAATGTGTACAGCAGGATCCCCGTCCCACTCGTGCACAGCATGGATCTGGGCACAGGGCCGGCTGGAATGCTGCAGCCTTCCCAGCAGACAGAGCAGGGTAGAGCTGGCTGCTCCAGCAGTCCAAACACTCTGCTCCCAATGCAAAAGCAGTCAGTGATGTTTGGGCAATCAGAGAGCAAATACCAGTACAGACAGGGAATTTAGTGGGGCCTTTGGCTACATCTCTAGGCTGCAGACTCCAGTCTGGTACACTGACAGCCTCTGTTATGGAATTTAAGAGGGGTTCTGCAGAGTATAGTTCAAGTGCACCTAGCTGTTTGACACTCAGATAATAATGATTCCAAAATTTTGCCATCTGGACCTTTTCCTGAAAACTTCAGTATACTCACAGACCTGTCTTTGGTTCTCAGTGTGGAATGGATGCGTCAGATCTCTCCACCAGTTACACAGTTGGAGGATTGCTCCCTCAGGAGAGCAGATCCTGCAACAGGGACAGCAGATACCCTTGGGAAAATGGGTTTCTTCTCTTTCTGCTCCATGTCCTGGTGCCCAGACAGATTGCCACTGCCACTAGCTGCCAGAAAAACCCTAGCCATAAGCCGTGTGGATTCTGAAAGCAGATGTGCTTTGTGGCACTGGTGTTTTGCTATTTAAGTCTAAAACTTCTTTGCCAGCAAAGGAAGATAAAAACATGGTTAAAGCACTGCCCTATGGGCTGCTGGCAAAAGACATGTAGCTTCTACAGAGGGCAAAGTTCCAATGGGCCTGGAAAGGGAATAGTTGTGATGTGTATTTTCTGCCTAAAGGCCAAAGCCTCATTAAATTCCCAATGTAGAAGCAAAGCTGTCCTTTGCACCAATTTTTTTAATTACTAATGTTATTAACAAAGCTCTCCTCAAAACCACTCTTCTAAGGAGACCTCACACTTCTCCTGGGAACCAGAACTGCAGTGAGGGTGAGGGACAGACATGCAACCCAGACACCTCCCCACATGCTGTGGTGTCAACTTCACCTGCAAATTCAGCTTTGGCTCGAGGTTGGTGCATAAAAATGTAAAATCCATCTGGGCCTTGCAGCCTTGGAAAGCTCTTTGATGATGTTTCCAGCAACAGAAATGTAGCATGTGCAGAGCCTTGCATCCTGTTGCTAATAAGTCTGCTTTTACACCACTCTGCTACACTTACTAACTTTCATTTACATATTTTTCCAATAATCCCTTTTACATGTGACTAGATGACCATAAATCCTGGAGAGTGAGGAGTGGAGAGTATGTTGGAAGAACAAGTGCTTGGGCTCAGTTTAACCCCTCAGTCCCCACTAGAAAGTCCAGGACCAGAGCAGCAATCTCATTCCATGTGCCCAACAGAGACAAGCTGGTAGGGAAGGGAAAACACTTGGAAGGGAACAGAATTTCTTCTTGTGGTATCCCAAAACAAATACAAAACTTGGTGTTGCTGCCAAGTTCCAAAATGAGAATTAATGCAGAATGGGGCATTTGAAATGTTTTGCTAGCAAGTGCATGCCATGGTTCTGTATCAATATTCAGCTGTTGATGAAATCCCACCTGTGGATTTAGTAACCAGGTTCACTAAACAAAATGGCCTTCCATGTTTGATGATATATCGTAAACAAAGGAAATCTGGTATAGCTTCTTAAGACAGGACAGAACGGGGTAGTGTGTGTGAAACACCAGCACTACCCAGAGCCATGTCCTCCTATTACAAAATAGGGGATTATGGGGGTGGCGGGGTGGGAAAGCATCAACACTAAATTTCTAGGTTTGAGTTCTTCCCCCTGCTACCCTTGGAATTCAGCCTTCTCACTGCGGGAAATGGTGACAACTTGAAATATTGTCATATATATATATTATTATTGTTTTAATACATATATACACATAGTTGCTTCCAATTACCCAGGAATAACTGTTTCCTCTACTGAGCCAGCTGCATAGATGGCTGAACAATCTGTCTGTTCAAACATACTTCAGTCAACTTTCTGTAGCTGATTTGGCAAGAATTTTTCTTTCTACAACTGGATCTCCTCCAGTAACAACTTAGACAGCCTTTTGACTTTAGGTCACGGCTGTATGACACTGAATCCTTTCATTTGTCTCTCTGCAAGTAATGATGGGAAAACCAAAGGAATGCCATGCCTCTAGCTGAGAATGGGCCGTTTAATTCTTTGTGCCACGCACCTATGTGTCAGCTGGTTTTACACCACAAAGCAGGACAGATTACCTCAAAACCAGGCACTTTGGACCAGCACTTAAGCGTTCATATGTCCTGAACAATCATACATTTTTGCATCTGATTGTATGGAAGTAACTTCTCACCTCATAATGTGTCTGTAGGGACAATATCCTGTTATGACTGGAGGGCTCGGCAGAGTGATGAGCATCTGGGGAAAGAAATCTAGTCCCAGGAACCCAAGCAAGATCTGGAATAAGATCTACCAGCAGTAGTAAGGGCAAGCAGAAACGGGTGATGTTGCCATCAGGAAGCTGAGGTCCCCTCCAACTTTCCCAGTCCCACCCTTTTGTGACAACTCTACTTGGGCTGTGGCCATAAAAACTATGAAAACCTCTAGACGGGTTACAGCATGTGCATTTTACATGTGTAAATTTACCCTGCTCTCTAAAACTTCAGCTTGGATTGACGATTTATAAATGTTTCACGTGCCCCAACTAAGAGGTCAGAAGGAAATGTGGCCTTGATTAGCAACTGTTAATCAATTTCCCTCTCAATGAAATCTTGTTGTTCCAAATACTGCATGAGACCACTCAGTTTGTAATGTCCCAAACCTTATGTTGCTGCTCTGTGTGAGGAAACCAGACCCCAGTCTCCAAGGCTGTCATCCTAAGGACTTTCATTGACAGTAAAATGCAATTTTGACAAGATCAGCACTTTTCTGCAGCCATTTCCCTGATGACTTAAGGCAGGCTGCTGGGACTGAGTTTGATAAGGGCCCCTGATCTCAATAATGCAGCTTAATCTCCAAAAGCTGGATTTCAGCACTACCTAATCGCATTGGGCTCCTTTGCCTTTGCCAATCCATTATGTTGCTGCAGGTTTCAAAGATTTTGGTGGCATAATGACATCTTCAGACCTATCTTTACTGTATTTCCAAAATCCCCATCAAATCCCGTGTGCCAGAGTGTATAATATTATTTTAATTGCCGGTTTGCTGCTTTAGGGGCACCTTCCTTCATAACTTCTGCTTTCCTTGTAATGATGAGATCTCTTGCAGATGCAGTTAATCAAAAAGATTACAATCACTCCAGAAACACCTGCATTGGAAATAAGTCTGGCTTTTATTACTATGAATTCCTACTGCTGACAAGCTCTGGGAGGAGAGAATGGGGGAAAACCCAAGATCCCTTTGCACAGCTGGAATATAAATGTGAAATTTTCTTCCCATTTATTTTTCTTCAGTAAATGGTTTAGCTGCTATTGATCAAGATTACCACCAAATAAAAATCAGAATCTACTAGCTTGTGGTGTTTTGTGTAACACATTCATAAAACAAATTTATGCCTCCACGACTGCAGCAGGCCATACTTTCTACTAGGATATGTACAAGACTGGAAATAGTGTTCATTGTCAGAGCTCAGCAGACAGACATTCAAGAGCAGAGAGGATCCTGTATTGGGACTCCATATTGCATGTGGAAGACAAAATACTTCAGCTGTTCCCAAGGCCTGCATCCTCTTTATCATTATGAAATTCAGGATAAATATAAAAGATTTTGCTCATTAGTTGTAGTGGATAGGTACAACAGGAAGCAGAGAAGTCAGAAGTATTAAGGGAGCAGAAAATATGTGTAATTCACTGTAGGTAAAAAGACATTCTCACAACTGTTGCAAATTCTTCAATTAATATTTCTATTACTACTAATCTCTGCTCTCTAACTGTTGGGGAAGCGCCAGGACATTGTGTTCAAGAAATACAAAGTTTTTAAAAAAAAACCTAAAATGACAAAGGTCATTAGGGCATTGTGTCAAAAAAACGAGGTTCGGATAATAAAACATCGTGGAATCACAAAAACTGGCAAAACAAAATAAAATGCTATTCCTTACAGGAAACTGGAGGACATTCACGTCCTTCGAGGACAGGCTGACAACAATCTAAGAAATAGCTCAAAGCACATTTATTAAGGAATGTTAATCTACTAAAGCCTGTAATTGTCCCAGGCTCTGGACACAGAACTGTTTGAAAATTAAGTATTACATTTAAAAATTGTGAAGAGTGTTCACATTTATTCTTTTTTTTTTGAAGAAGAAGCTGGAAAATGCTGCTTCTACAGTGATCTACTAGCACAGGAAAAAGAAACATGTAAGTGTCTCACCGTCTCAGGACTGAATTCTCACTCAACACAGAGTCAGTATTAAATGCTTCCAATCCACAATATCCTGTTCTCTCTTGCTGCATAACAACTCAAACTCAATATATGCTCAAAGGAACAATGCAGTGGGAGATAATCTGTCCCGCTGCTTCTGCAAGACTTACAGGAAAGAATCACTAATGCAGAAGCAGAAAATGTAGCCTTGTTACTGACTCCTGATAACATGTGCTTTTACCTTCTCCAGGTTCTTAGCTCAGCTATCTTTTCAGATCCAGAAACCATCAGAGACTGGGCTGGCACAGTTACTGTCTCGCTTTAAATGAAGGTATTTATCACGCATATCCACATAACTTCTAGTCATTAATATAGCCTGGAACTGGTATTAGACAACTAAGAAAAGGAATGGCCTTATCAGGGAAGATGCTCCATTTATAGCAAGGTGAATTTTTGTATTTTGAGCAGAAGAAATATTTAGGGCCAAATCCAGTAAATCACTTAGGTACCTACAGTGCAAGCTGGATGGGTTACAGATATCAGAATCCAAGAAGATAAGACACAAACCCCATGTAACTAGACATTTCTGAATTTAGCATTAAAGACTCACACAGTAAAATATGCAAAGAGTTTTAAGAACAGAGACCATTGGAAAACAAGGGAATGTCTTCTGTGACAAGACCAACGCTCCTTCTGGCCATGGCAGCTTCAATGAGAAAGCTGAAGAATACCCTTTTCTCATCCCAAGTTGTCTTCCAGTATGAAATTGGAAGAGATGGATCGGAAAACCTCTGAGCTAAAGAAGGTTTAAAGTGTACCTCTTCCACTTCACCAGGCGTTATACCTTGAGGTCTGTTACACAGGAGGCTGTCACTACTACGACCCACCTGGCTGCATTTAGGAACAAGCCTGTCCATAGGAGCAATGCAGCACAAAAAGCACCAGGGCTTTGGGCTGCGAAGCGCTATCTCATCCAGTTGGTTGAATCCAGTTTGCAGGCACTTTGAGTAATCTGAAGTAACAAGAAGGGAAATATTTCAGACACGCTTTCCTCTTTGATATTTCTTCTGGTAGTCTTTCACAGTCCTCAGCAAGTTTGCTGATGTCAATGCTGGGTTTGGGTGCTCAACTCTTCACTTGGTGCACAGCTGAGTACCTAACACACATTAGAAATGGTGAGACAGAGTTACTACACTGATAAGTGTTCAGCTGCCACAAATAACCACTCATCCACTCACAACCAAGCTTCATTTCTTCTTCCCAGAGCACTGACAAGGTTGTATTACTAAGGAGTTTCTAAACACGGGCTGCAGAAGCAGAAGGGCTTTGCCTAGTAGGAGATAGGAGGTCACCGAGGTAACAGTCGTTGCTGACTTCAGTGTACTTAAGTCAAACTTAGCCTGTGGTTAAATATACAAGTCCTTTGCCCTTTAAGGCTTAAAATAAATTTGCCTTAAACTACTGCATTGGCTTACATTACAAGATAAATTATGAAAAATAAGTTGGCCTCAAAGCATAGTTTTGCTTAGCTGCTCTGGGCATGAACCATTTCACTTGGACTCTGTTTTCCAGACCACCTATCTCCCTCACCAGGAGGATGAAGAGAAAATAAGCAAGAGGGGCTGCAGCCTATTTAGACAACTGGCCAGCTCTTTGCAAAGGGTTCATTCTCAGTTAGAAGAGAGAAGATCCACCACAGAGGAAAAACAAAGCCTGCTAAGGGCTGAACATGACGGTGATGCAATGGTATGATGTTATGGGACAGAAAGGACTGGGTTCACAGGGTTAACAAGGAACATGGCTAGAATCTACACCTTCCTTTTTCCTCTCTCCTCCTCTTCTCTTTCTCTGGCTCTCATCTTGCCTTCTTCCTCATCTTTACTACTACATTTATGTAAATGCTGAACACACACAGAGTATTGCACACTACAACTCTCATCACACCAATCACTTGATGGTGATGATCCCAGCACCCTTTATGAGATCTGCAAACAATTACAGTTGAAATCAATATGAATCCTTCAGTATAAACTCTTGAACTTTATAACCAAGGAACAGTGACAGGTACAGCCTGCATCTTGTCTAATAGCACGATCCAGCTGACTCAAAAGGGGAACTGTATTAAAATACAGTACTGGTACAGTATGTCATATATAAGCTCTAACAAGAGGGAATGAACAAACTACAAAGACACCTCTGTAAAGGCATTATTGCACTGTTATTGAATAGTGCCTTTCAACAGCAAATCAATCATCAGTTCCCTCAGCTCCAGGAATACTGTATTTCCAATTTCTATTCCCAAACTTGGCCCAGGATTGCGCTGTCTTCCCTAGCTTTATGACAGCTCTGCAAAGGTAACCCACTCCTCTTGATCACATCAGCAAACTTTCATTAACTGCCTTGCTGCTACCTCTGTTGGTCAACATAGGCAACTCTGAAACAGCGAATGGGGCCGACTGCGCCTCACTCACATTTAATATGTGCCCTGTGTTGGGTTCGTGCCTAGACTTGAACTAAGGAAAAAAGAAAAATTAAAAAAGAATTTATGATCTCATGAACCTTGAGAGCAGAGGCCCTTGAGCATCTTGTGAATGACAGCAGCACTCTTAAGTCTGGATCCTAGCCCGCATTTTCCATCCAAGAGGACTGAACGATGTTTGGAATTACATAGTGAGGAATCTAAACTAAACCAGGTGTCTTCCCAGTTTTGCCAAAAAAATAGTTTGACACATACTAGCTTATAAATAGATGGTTCTGCCAGATCAAACAATGATATATTACACTGACCACTCAAACAGCCCAACAATGAAGCAATTTTCATGAGGATGCAATAATTTTTTACTTTTTTAAATTGAAAATAATAAACAGATTGGTTTGTATTATCATGAAAAATGTGCTAGAGGGTAAGGTCTGTGAAGAAAAATCTGACAAGTCATAGGTCATAAAAGTTTCAGTTCAAGCTTGTTCATATTATTGTGAAGTAAATTATTGCTGAAAACTTCTTTCAAAGAGTTCCTTTTTGATTGGGTCTTGGTTTAAGATGAGCAAGCACTTTAAATGTGAACTATTTCCATTGTTTGTGAGCAATAGACAGCAGGCTGAATAGAAAAGTAGAGACCACAAGTCATTCCTACTGGTGTAAAAGGAAGGCTACACAGTGTTTCCTTCCAACCACAGGACACCCACTATCTGTGACTGCACACATCACCTGTCCACACACAGGCGCCTAACAGGGAGTTCTCAGCACCATACAAGGTTTTTCTTTCTCATACAGGTACAGCGTATAAAGCCAGCTGGCACTTACGAAAATCCACCCGGCCAATCCAATTCTGACATGACTGACTCCAGCACAACCTGACAGCAGTGAGGCACTCTGGGAGCATAAGTCTATTTCTAAGATTTAACTCCTTTTACTGGAACTGTTTGCCAATTAATTCTCCTTTTGCTCTTTCTAGAATAAGACTGTTTTGATCGTGATGAGCAGTGTCTCACTCAGGACAAGAAAGATTTTGAGGGGAGATGTGATGTTGATCAGTAAAGCTGCACAGGACCAAAGAGTGTCTGGCACCAATGGTGTCTGCAGCAGAACTACTCAGAGCAAATGATTCATTGAGAAATCTCTTTTTACTGATAGGTTCTGGAGAGATGCCTGGATACAGTGATAAGGAGCTGACAGGGAACCAGACATGCTCAGTTCACCTAAAGATGCAGAGAAAATCTCCTCCCCACATTTAATGTCTTTGGGACCCTTCCAGTTATGTCTTTCCCTTCTGACAGTCTTCCAACTCCCTGGGACTTTCTGGCCCTCCTCAGTATCCTCTTTTGTCTCCTTCTCCTCCCCCCAGGACAGTTCTCTTCTTTTCTCGTCCCATTCTGCTTCCTCCCAGGAGGTTCTGGGGGAAGAGGCTGCAGGTGGTGTAGAGTGTGTATGGCTCATGCTGTGCTGAGACATGCTGCCATCAGCTGCCATCACCTCTTCCTCACTTGGATGCTTTCAGACCAAGATTTCATCCAATGCAGCAGACTCAACTCTCCCCCAGTGATAGTTTTAAGCAGGAGCCCTGTGCTCCAGCATGTGAAAGTGCTCTGACACACATCACATATTTTTGCAGGCTCCACCGCAGTGTCAGACTTAATGAAACACTTAATTATCAGACCTCAAAGCTCAGGATTCCTCAGCAAGACAAATGGATGATCTGCATCAGGGCCTGGCTGTGTAATCCTTCCTCTGCCCAACACTTGCTCCTGGGGACAGGTAAAACCAACAGGCTGAGAAACAAAGAGGCTACATAGAGCCTGGATACAGATAGGAATGAGGCCATGATGGTAAATTATTCTGCCAGCCTAAGGAAAGCCTGGTTACAGAATCCAAATATCTGCTTGGCATCTGAGAAACAAGAAACTAAATCAGAGGCCAGAGACCTCAACATTAGTCCAAGACTTAGAATAGGAAATATGAAAATCATTACATTCCTTGATTGAGATAGTCTCACCCAGAATAGGTAGATCTAGATGGAAGAGCAGAGCCTGGGGCAATGGGGCACAAGCAAAGGATGAAGACAAGGAGACATCACTGAAACTGTGACTTTTGCTCCTGTTTCCACTTTCAGAGCAGCTCAGTGAAGCTCATCAGCAGCTCTCCCCTAGCGCTGAGACATGGGACCAGGCACACAGGGAGCACTCTAAATCCTTAGGGACCAAAAAAAGGTGCATCTGCTGGGCCAAAGTACAAGCACAGGAAAATTTAGTGGCAGCATGAAGGTTTCACAGTACCCACGTCACAGAGAAGCGCAGGGGGGTTTGTAGCTCTGGTCATTTGTTTTGTATTGAGCACAACAATTCATCCAGAAGTAATTTCTCCCTCCCAGACTGCCAGGTACGAAACACCAGCTTTCTTTTCCATTACAAATTTCAGATCTACCTGCAAAGTATAAAAAGCCTCCAGCAGGACAAACATACAGCATAAGAGCAAGAGAGCTTAGAGCTGTCACCACTGTCTGTAAATCTCTTTGGTAGCTGGGAATTTGTAAGGTGGCAGGTTTTCGGTACTGATCTGCTGTTATCTGAAATGTATTGTATGGCTCTCTGGATTTCTTTTATCAAATCTGTAAAACCAGTAAAACAACAGTTCTGGTTTAAAGAATTCTTTCAGGGTGGAGTGAAAAACAAGAAACTGTTGCTGGAGAGTATCTGGTGCTGATCACAAGGAGAATAAGTACTGTTTGTCCAGAGAAAGCAAGATTTTTCCACTAACCTCTTCTTCTGCTTTCTCAGCAAATTTTTCTGTTTTCTCTAGTCTGCAGCCCTTCTCTAGCCAGTAAATTCAATATCTTGTGAGATCTAGAGAGAACAAAGTGAGCATTAGACAGACAAACAAGGAAGGGGTCAATTATTGTATTAAAAACCCCAAGTGCGTTGTTCTAGCACAAATTTCACATTTGCTTGCGCATGCTTTTAACTGATTCCTTACTTTGTACCTTATAAATGGGCACCAGATGCCAGAGAGAATGATTGAAATTGCAGTGA
Organism: Chiroxiphia lanceolata; assembly: GCF_009829145.1. Lineage (NCBI taxonomy): Eukaryota > Metazoa > Chordata > Aves > Passeriformes > Pipridae > Chiroxiphia > Chiroxiphia lanceolata. Next base: position 9,705,701 of record NC_045645.1, on the reverse strand, counting down.
AACTCGAGATCAAGTGAGTTTTCCCCTGACCTAAACCTACTTTAAAAATATCCTATATGTTTTCTCCCCTGAAGATTGAGCAATAGAAAAGCCTCTCTCCTAATTTGTCACCTTAAGCGTGCACACAACTTGCAAAATCTCAAAGAATTTGTGACTCCCGATCGCTCCTCTATTGAGGCACTGGAAGGACTGGAATTATCCTTGTCTTGAAATCACAAATTGGCTTTTCTTTTCCAAATACAAACATCCAACAGCTGTAGAAATGGCATCCAATCAACTGCTGACTCTACCAGTTTTGCAGAGTTCTTGCTCACGTCCATCTGTCTCCTCCTGCCACGCTGCAGCACATTAGCAGTGCAGTGAGGAGGTAGGGCACAAGATGACTTGCTCCCCATGTGTGTGGGCCAGTAGCCAAGTGATTGCACTTAACAAAGTTGGCCACAGATCCACCTTTCATGTTAAAACATGGGGAGGATTAGGAAACTTTTTAAATTAAATTCTACAATTTAGGTTTTCCTGCCAGTTTGGGATTTTTTCTTGCAAATTTTTTTTCAAATTTTTAATTAGAAACACCTTATTTCTCTCCTTCTAAAGCCCTCCTGGATTGAGTTAGTTGGGTCAAAGAACAAGAAGTTCTATACAAGTTAGGTCATGTTAAGCAACTGAATCTCTTTGTGAACTATCTGGCTGAAATATCTTTTGCCGGCATATGAACAAAGGAGAGACTGCAAGTCTTTCATCAGACACTGGTTTTTAAGAAAAAAGTCCATTTAGATATAACCTGCTCCCTCAGATTAACTTCAGGTGCTCTTAAAGTGTATTCTTAACTATATTTTTAAACATTTGGGATATTAGAACCATTCTTCTGCTCTGACAGAGCACTGTCAGGAAGCCAGGGAGTTGAGCCTGTCCCAGGCAAAGCCTACACAACATTCTAGAAGGTGTCACCTCTGTCTTGCTGTAAAGCAAAGAGCCACTGGTTTCCCCTTTCTAGAATGTTTAGGAGTTTCCTTTTCCCACATTTTGGACTATAAAATGTTCTTTTCTGATTTTTCCCCTTGTGTGATGGAAACTGTACCCTCATCACAGTCCGCTAATAATAAACTTTGAGCCAAATGTGACAGTCCCAGCTGACTTCTCATCCAACAGCTCATCACTGACAGCACAGAGAGCAAATGCTCAGCCATCCTGAGGACACCTGTATTCAAACCCAACATCTTCCTTACCAGAATAAATTATATAAACACAAGAGATAAGAAAGAACTGGACATTCCCACTGCTGTTTTCCACAGTCTGAACCAGAGAGGCTTGCCTGGTTTTTAGAAACTGAATCAGTTTGCCTGATCATGAAGACATCTTTCAGCTACAATTCTCCTTGAAGGACAGGATCCTCCAGTGGTTGAGCGAGCATCCATCCAACCCTTATAGACATAAACAAAAGCTGCAGTTTGCATCATGTTATTCCAAGCTGAGAGAACGCTCAGCAAACCACCACCCTGGGTGTTGTTCCCTTATGGCAATGGGATACAGCTTACCTCCATCAGTCAGGGAAACAGAAAGAAGAATGGTGTATGGGCATCAAACTTACAATTTCAGTATTGGTCTATGAATGCCATGATGGAAATCTCCTCTCCTTTCTGTTAGGGAAAATGATAACTGAAAGGAAGAAGCAGAAGAGATGAGGTTAGAAAAAATGGCAATTGCTGTATCATAGAACTATGACTCAGAAATCATGAGTGATTGCAATGTAACAAACTACCACACACAAGCTCTAGGGAGCATTTTTTTCAAATATGGGGTAACTTTCTCACGAGTTACAGAGAAAAATATCAAATCTAATTAATTTCCGTTTATGGAGGACCGGCACAGGGTCAGAATACACCAACAGCAATTATTACCAGGCAGCTGACAGATGCTTGCTTGTGTGTCAAACCGTTTGGATCAAAAGCTGAACTGAGTCCTGTTCCTTTTTAAGTCAACACAACTTCCCTGAGATCTTTCACTGCGTCCTAACTAACGCTGTTACTTATGGCAACTATGAAACATCAGGGATTGCCTAAATTAGACACCTGGCTCTATACTGATTTCAAGTTAGCACAGCTCTTAAAATGGGGAGAGGGGGATGCTGAATGCCTTCTAGAAGCCTACTCCACGTTTTGTCATATACTTGGATAGTGCAGAAGCACAGGGAGTAAGTTTGGAAAGTCACTTGTGTGATCTCTCACTAAAACTCCAAGATACTATTCAATAATCCAGCCTTTTGGAAACTTTTGCATGCTGCTTACAGGACACCATTAATCCTTTTGACACAAATAGGAAAAGTTGTTTGCATCAAAGCTTGATAGGTTGGAAAATTTCCTCTTTCACAGAATCATAGAATCATAGAATCAGTCAGGTTGGAAGGGACCTCTGAGATCACCAAGTCCAACCCTTGATCCACTACCACCGTGGTTACTAGGCCATGGCACTAAGTGCCACATCCAGTCTCATCTTAAAAACCTCCAGGGACGGGGAATCCACCACTTCCCTGGGCAGCCTATTCCATTGCCTGATTACCCTTTCTGTAAAGAATTTCTACATATAATACAGAATAACTTCCGAAGCTGAAGTTGCTGAGGGCCAAACCCTGTCAGTGGAACCTTTGCCATTTGTTTTATTAAAACCCCAGTGTGGTTCTATAAGAACAATATACACTTTATAACTGTAACTTAAATTCAGTGTTGTTGCATAAAATATTCTCTTTTCAATTGACACTGCAGAAAAAATTTGCCCTCTGCTGTACCTCAATATTTGTATTCTGCATGAAAGTCTTTCAGGTCCCACTGTCTTTGTTGCCTGGTGGGCTCAGCCCACAACTGGGCTCAGCCCAATTTGTCAGCCCACAATTTTGCAGGTGAGAGTGATGAATTTACCACTCAATATTAACAGGCATTTGAATTCCACCCCTTGTTGAAAGACCTTTTTATTCTCCTGCTTAAGTTTTGGAGAGGTCCTCACAGGATCAAACGCTTGCACCATTTTGATGACTATTAACAATGTGCACCATGAGAAGCTGAATTTAGCATAGAAAATGTCCTTGGATGACCCACCAGCAAGAGGTCATCACTGTATGTAGAGCATTTAATCCAAAACTCCACCTCTGATATGCCTGAGGAACTTGGCATTTCACTTCATTGTGTAAAACCTTTGGACTCTCTGGAATTTAGACCATCTAACTTGAAAGTTCAGGCTCATTTGGTGGTAATGGGTAGTCTCACTGAGTCATCCAGTGTGATCACTTCTAAATAGTCTGCCCCACATCCTGTTTTCTGGGATGTTTATAAGCACTCTTGGGATGCTCATTCAGACACAACATCTTAAGTTCAGACTTTCCTTGGGATGTCACACCGGGATCTGAGGGCTGGAGCACCTCTGCTATAGAGACAGGCTGAGTTGTTCAGCTTGGAGAAGGCTCTAGGCAACCTTATAGCACCTTCCAATGCCTAAAGGGGCTACAAGAGAGCTGGAGAGGGACTTCGGACAAGGTCATGGAGTGACAGGACAACAAGGAATGGCTTCAAACTGAAAGACAGCAGGTTTAGATTAGATATTAGGAAGAAATTCTTGACTGTGAGAGTAGCACAGGTTGCCCAGAGAAACTGTGGATGCTCTGTCTCTGAAGTGTCCAAGCCCAGGTTGGATGGGGCTTGGAGCAATCTGGTCTAGTGGAAGGCGTCCCTGCCCATGGCAGGGCAGTGGAATGAGATGATCTTGAGGATCCCTTTCAGCTCAACTATGATTTTATGATTTGGAAGTTGAGCAGCACATCATTACAGATTTGTGGATGCACTTTAAACTACCTGATAGCCAAAATATTGCAGATTAATTGTCATTTACCAGGTTTCTGGTGAGGATTTTACTACCTTTTTAATTTCCGCAATACCACAGCTGGACTGCTACCAGTCCCCAGCCCAGTCCATCTGAAGCTGCTCCTAATATATCTGCAGCCACAGCACAACCATGACTAATGTTGTGATTGGATCACTCAAGACTATAATCCTGATGCAAATCAGCTACTGCAAATAATTTCATTCTCCAGTTAGCCACAGCACCCCACTGGTGTTCATAACTAAGGCCAGTGTAGTTATTAGCAAGGAGGCAGGTTCCTATGGCAGCTCACTGCTAAAGGGCAGCACAATAGTCTTTGCTCCCTCTGGCTTAATTTGCCTGTGTGGAGCCCTGGAAAGCCAGGCTGCTGGGAAAAGGGTAGGATAAAGCCATACTGCAACAGCATTTTGAGCAGATTGAAAGAGGAGGGGAGAATGGGTGTCTGAACAGCAAGAGGCAAGGAACCTACAGCACTCAAATGAGTGAGTGAATCCTGGACAAAGGTAACAACCAGGAACAGTTAACAATAATCCAACACACAACACTCAGGGGTACATCAGAGACAAGCACTTCAACAAAAAATACTGCTCACAAAAATCTGCAAACGACATAACACTAATGAAAACTTAGAAACTGGATGGTGGCAGGAGGAAAGGAGATGCTGTTGTATAACTTGCCCTTCCTGCCCAGACCTGCCAATGCAGCTGGATTCTGACTTGCAGCATCATCACTTTTCCTGTCTTGGCCCCCTGAACCTGCAAGCAGCCCCTCACAGTGACCTGCCAAACCTTTGCTATCCTAACTTTTCTTCCTTTGAACAGCCTGATAAGGGGCCAACCTGTGCAGTAGCTTCTCACTGTGCCCTGAAGGGAGAATACAATGAGGCCTATAAAGCGAATTGCACTTGTTACCCGAGGCAGCTTTTGAACTCTGCACGGAGAGGCTGGAATGCCCCCTTCCACTTAGCAGAACAAAGGGCAGCCAACCTGCAGGGGTTTAAATCTGAAAGTTAAACATGAATGTGATTAATGTGTGGCTTTGAATTTCATGTATTATTGAATTGTATACATTACTCCAGGCTTGGAGGTTTTTCCCTTTTATAGTGCAACACAATTGTATGTTCTGTTTGGGAGGGGTGCAGAGCAGAGAACACCAGGCAAAACTATTTCCATATGTATTCCCCAAATTCTCTGCCTGAAGGACTTGAGCGAGCCGGGATTTATACTGTGTTTCACTGACCCCAAAAAAGACAACTTGAAACAGATTTAGAGAAGATGCACCGGAGCTCATTGCAACTGAAACACTGGATACTTATTTGACAGCCTCCAGGAATCCTTCCAGGTCCACCCTTTCCTGTGAATCTGCTAAAGCTCCAGAAGATTATCAGAGTTAAGTGAGTATGTGGGATGCTGGATTTTAGGAGACGGGTTGCCTCTCGTAAGAGTCATAAAAAAGATCAACTCATGTAACCAGTACTTCGACTCCAAAGTCTGAGTCCTTGATCCCATTTAAGTCATAATCCACTGATAGGAGCCAGAAAGCTGGACCACACCACTCCCGTATGATCCTGCCGGCTTCAGGGAATGCTGCGCGACCAGAAGAGTAACCTGGCTTTTTCCTATTGGGGAAACCTTTAATGTATTTTTAGAAACAGTTAATTAACATACAAGGGGCAACTGTAAAGCACACCTGGACACTTCCAGTTTGAACTTTTCCATTCTCTGTATAGCTTCGGGCAAGTCTTCTCACAGCACCACAGCATAACACAAGACTAACAAGGGTGCTGAGAAACACTTGAAGGTTTTATTTTAGGAAATATAGTTCTTTTTTTAATTAGAGGGTTTCCCTGGGAAAATCTTAAATACAAAGTGCCAAATGGCCAGTATCTGATAGGCACTACCTGCCTTTCTGTGGCAATGAATCTCCTTCTGCTGGTCCTGTGCATTTCCATTAACCCATCCAGTCTCCGCTGTGCCGGGTGCGGCTCTCACGACACTGGTGATTCTGTATAGAATTAAATAACACGTCTGCATAAACGATGAGGCTACACAATTCCATGCCCTGGCAGCTTTTTCCTCGATGTTGCAGTTTTGATCTCCTGAGAAGTACCTTCAGCTTTGGAGAGATAAGGCACTGCTTTCTCTCCCACCATCTCAGTCAACTACTACTGAATGCATGCAGTGCAACCACAGCTCACGGTGATGAGTTTATGGAGAACATTCTGTAGTATCCAGCCAGATCTTCAGAGAACTGTTTGCATTTTGTTGAGACTGCTGGGATGAGGGATTTACTATTGTATCATACACCATCACTCAGCTTGCTATGATTAGTTCTACAAGGGCCACTATTAAAACATCCAGTGAGCTGGCCTTCTATGGGACACTTCTCACTTGGCTGGGCAGGGAGGATCTGGAAGAAATGAGATTATATAAAGAATTCCCATTTTCCAAAGCTCAGGTATAGATGGCTTCTCATCATTTTCCACGCCCATTTGTGTCTGGAACTTCATTTGCTTGTGGAATGGAGTATGACTACAACAGGAGAGCTCTGTCTCCTGGAATGATTTCTGGCTCAGGAGGACAACTGACCTTTGTTCTGGACAGGAATATGAGCTCTGCTGTCATTGGACACCTTTGAATAATTGTCCCCTATGCTTTAGCCATTAGTTTAGTGTATTACTAGCCAGGACATGGATATAGGTTTATTCTAACAGCACTAAAAACTTCTCTAGCTCGCCAAGCTTATTATAGAGTAATGCTTCTTTAATTCCTTACTTCCCAATCAAAAGGTCCAGACAGTGAATATGGGAATTGTGGCAGTGATTCTTACCTGATATATGTCCGGTACTAATTTTGCCAGAGTCTTCCTGAAATATGTGTAGAAAAATTATTGATCACTCAGGACCTTTTGGGAGCAGGGAAGCCCAGAATATCATATCATTGATCCATGGCCAGAGATCAGTCCTGCAGCTTCATTCTCAGTCTGAAATCTGGCAAATGCTGTGCATTTGCACTAGCATGGAGCTCGCAGAATCCAACTGCAGCTCTGAGCTCTTAACAGCAAAAAACAAACCTGCTGCATCTCCTGCTCACCTTGGTGCAGTATAGATGCAAATTAGACAAAGCAAGACAACGACATTTCTGTCAAATGCGTGAAAATACCATTTATGCTTATACCAGAAGGACAAATAAGATTTGAGCAGAGGACCAGACAAGAATGCTCTTACAGTTCCGTGATCCTCAATCTGGCCATAAAGCACACACCAACATAACAGTCAAATGTACCAAAAATGTAAAATACATTTTGATCCAGCCTCCAGAAACAAACAAACAAAAAATCTCTGTATCTCCTTTGCAAAATGATGTTTGCAACCCTCACATACTGCTCCCAGCCCAGAGAACTGCCTGTGTCCTGGGGACATATGCATTGCTTTTGCTATTTTGTGCCAGCGAGACCTGATCTGCATCTGAACTCATGCAGATATTTCAATAAATCTGCAATTCACCCCTAAGTCCAAAGGTCCTTGGTTAGGACATCCCTGTCCTGTGCGAGCTAAACCAACTCTCCCATTTTTATTTTGGCATGGCTGGTCCTCCTTCAGTCTCTTAATTAACACAAGAGGAAAAAGTAGAAAGTGTGACAAGACCCACTGATGGGCCTCTCTCTATGTGTGCTCATGTGGCTCCTTTCTTGGGGGCTAACCCAGGGCACAACTCTGCTCTTCTACATATATCTTCTAGTGGAAGAATTTTTTTTCCTTCCGTAGATTTATTCAGACTCCAAACTTCAAATTCATCAAAACTGTCACAGACCATTTGCAGGATGGGAAGATATTGTGGGTCCAATCAGCGTGGGTGTCACAAACAATTATCCACTAGGGAATGATCCCAATTAGTAAACACCCTGCTAACTGGCCACCTCCCCAAGGACACTGATTGCCTGTGACAGTGTATTTTCAGGATGTCTGCTGGAAAACTACAACTCAAGCCTTTCTGGGCTGGCTTCTGGCAAATTCCTTGTTAACCCTACAAAAGAATCTACACATGAATAATTAAAAATAGATTGAAGTAGAAATTTAAATTACATTTAGCTTTGTCACCCAACCCCCTTTATAACAAGACCTACTTCTCATCTGGAATAAAATGGAAATTCTATTCCCTGTCTTGGCTTGTATGAGGCACTCCTGTATTTTGATGCTTTGCTCTAGGCTTTTGGAACTAAATAAAGATTTCAATATAAACACTCCCTTCCACTTTCTCCTTTCTTCTCTCCTTTTCTGTTAGTGCAAAATTCTTAAAGAGTTGCCTCAAGGACCAAACTCAGTAAGTGTTTGAAACCCAGCTGCTCTCTCCTTGCTTAACACATGCTGCCTTTTCCACTCTATGTCCTACCTTAAAGAACAGCCCTTAACAATCCCAGAGCTGTTTTTATGGAATGAAATCACAATGACAGGAACGAATGAAGATACAAAACTAAATATTATTTTAAAAAGTAACTTTCTGATCACACAACTCTCTCCTGAAATGGACTGGCAGTAATGCTAATAGGAGGTAGGAAGACTGATTTGGTCAGCAAGGCTGCCTCCCAGACAGCTGTCTTGCTCCAAAGGAATGGACTTTAGTGCCATACTTGGCTTCCTTTCAAGTGTGCCAGGTCCTCCCACATCACTCAGTAATAATCCCACACCTCTGTGATTTTGGCAGGCTCCTGCACAGCCTCTCTCCTTCTTCTCTGGCCTGAGCTAAGCAGACTCCCTTCTTTAACAAACAGATTTATTTAACTCATCCCTCATACTTTCAGCTCAGATTTTGATCCAGTTGATTGGTAATTTCTTGGCAGTAAATGCTACTCCAGCGATATCTTCAAAAGGGATAAACTGCCAAATCTCTATAGATTTCCATGGAGTTATGCCACTTGGCCCATCCCAGTCCAGCCCAATAACCTGACTTGAGTTACCCTGTTATTAGTCTGTCACACACACCCAAGTGCCCATACTTTGCTGTCTCTCACACTGAAGCTTTCAGGGTTCCTCCTTCCTAAAGAATTTTGCTTTCAGATGTTTCTCTCATACAGAAAAACTACTTTCCCTCCTCTAATATTCCATCACTTTCCCACTAAAATTACCAACTTCCTGGTTTCTGCCATGCTTCATGCACAAGGTAATCAGTAATGTTTGAAAAACATCTCACCTAAAACTATCATTAAAATGCTCTTTACTGCTTTGCTAATGCACAGGAGGAGCCCTCAGTGAAATGGATGAATCAAAAACTTTCATCAGTCACATTGGTTGAAAATCTGCATGACCAGAACCATGTATCATTTGTCATTGCTACTAATCCCCATGACTGAGTTCCTATCCAAAACAAGCCAAACAATTTCAGAGGGAGGGTAAGATCTTGTAAGACCATGTATCAAATGCTCTCCTAGGCTCCAACTGCAATATATCTAATGCAATCCCTTTGTCCAATACTTTGCCCTTACATGATTGAGGATGAAATTGCATAACCAGTCTCTCCCTGTCTCCCCCAGGCACAATACCCTGTGGTTTGGAGCAATTAAAGACTTAGTTCAAGAATTTGTCTCACTTTTCTCCCATCTTGGTGGTCCACACTAAATCCCAACTCTTTCTCCTTTGCTTTCTTGCTCCTTTCTTCCTGATCCACTATGGCCCCAGCATCCAGAGCTTCACCATTCTTTCTCTTCATTTGCAGATTGTAAAGTCATGGGGACAAAATGTGAGAGAAGATCTCTGGTATGACAACCTCAGTTTACAAAAATCTTAACACTGTTCTTTCCTATTCAACTCCCTCTTTTCAAAAGAGGTTGAAAAATATTCTGAATTCCTGTCTCAGATGAAGAGATTGTTCAGCTCTCTGTAAAACTGCAAGAGTTATGGGCACTTGTGAATTTGGGAGAGAAGAGATGGCTGGCTCTCTCCCAGGGGAAGGGCTTTGCACATCGAGCTGAAGAAAGAGAATCTGGCCTTGCTTTAAAGAGGAGGGACATAGTTCTATTTCTAGTACAGGCATTGTGTGACCAACACACAATCCTCTGAAGTCAAAGGATTTTTGCCCTCAGATATCCAAGGGCAGAAACCAGGAGCCATAGAGTCAGCCCTTGTGTCAGCTGATGGCACAAGCACCCTCCAGCTGTAAAAAAATAGCTCCCAACACTAAGATAAATCTGGAGCCACTGGAAGGGTCCTTGCAGACACAAAGAGATTTATGATCCAAAATTCAAACAGGAATTATCATTACAGCCACTGCTGATGCCAGGAGACATTCATTCCCTGCCTATCCATCCTGTTTGGCTCACATTATCCCAGTGGTCCTCCTCAGGACAGCCACACCATCTATGTGAAAGCACTTGGCTTCTGGGGATGCCATGAATTTTCTGCGTTCCCTACTGCACACACTTGCCAAGTAGGTCTTGATTTAGCTACAGTAATCTCTGCTGCCTGTTCCCACAGAGAGAACTGTTTATTTTATAGAATCTCAAGTGGATGGTAATAAAATACCTGCTTTCACATCAGAACAAGGTCACTGACCCTATCTGCTGCCCAGCAAATGTGTATAAATTCAGCAAGTCCTAGAACTGCAGTGAGAGCCAAGCTTGTCCTGATCACCCTGGCCTGCCAAACTTACTGCCTTGTGTTGGGGTACCACAGGCAGGGAAAACCTGGTCTCTAAATGGGACTTGAGAGAGGATGAGACACCAGGGAATTGCACCCTTGAAAGGACAGTAGCCCCTAATTGCTTTCACCACTGCAGTTCCAATATAAGCTACACAACTAAAAGGGAAAGACTTCAAAGCTAGACCAGCAGGAGCTTCCTGAGCTTTGAAGGAGCAACAGCACTTTGGCCTGAGAGGGCACTGCCCATACATGTAGCTGGAGCAGCTCAAGGCACCTCTTCTTCCTGGGGAGAGGGCACTGACCAGCTGAGGCACTGTAGATCAGCTTGAGAAATGGGAATGTCCTGGCAGAGGCAGGTTTCTGGACACGACACTTCCAAGCCAGAGAACTCTGGTGAATGACTGAGTTGGGCTTGAAGTGGTTTACTGCAATGGTCACTTTAATAACACTGCACACACATGTGCTGTAAGGTTTTACAGGAGGGCTCATGGCACTGCCAGAGCTGACAGCTTCCCAAAGCCTCACATCAAGCCAGCCAGCAATTCAGCATGTGGTCACTGTACCTTCAGCAGCAACTCCCTGACCACATGATCCTGAGATCTTTGGGATTCTGGTGTGGTACTGTGGTCTCATTCATGTCCACTTAGCCAGGACATAGGCAATGGAGTTTTGATCAGATTTATAAGCCTACATCAGGAGGCCAGTGACACCCAGCCCAACATAAAGCCTGCCACTACAAGGGAATCTGACAGGATGGTTTGAAACAGCAGAGAGAGCTTGTACCAGACCAGTATCATCTCTGCAGTGTTTTAGATGCAGTACTAACACCCTAAAGACAGTTTTATGGTATCATTGGGTGAGGACTTTGCTTGAACTCCTCTGGTTTAAGCCTTGATTTAAGCTAATGTATAATTCATAATGGGGATGATAACAGATGGCAACTTGTGAAGCCACAGGAACTCAATCAGTTGTGATCACATGACAACACCCTAAATAATTTAAATCATATCTTACTGCAAGAGCTGCTCTGCTGGGGCCCCCTGTTACAGAGACACCAATGCCACACTGTGGGAGTCGTCCTGCAAGGCACTTGTTACCAAATCCCCCTGTCTGCAAAGAGAGAAACTGAGGCACAGCGTGAGGGGCTTCCACATGCTGGCTCCACGAAAGCAGATCACTGGTGTCCTCCTACTCCTCTGCATCAGACCTCAGCCATGAGGTTCTGGTCTCTCCTTTTCTATATATTGACCATGTTTACAAAAATATTTGCAAGAGAGAGATTCAGACAAAAAACATTATTTTAAGAAGGTGGTGGGGGTGCCTCTCCTCCACAGTATGGTTGCTAACTACAAGAAAACCCTCCAGAGAAGTTTATCATCAGACTAGATATTTTCTTGCCAGAATATCTCTTTTTGCTTCAACTACAGGAGGAAACTACTTTTCCAACACATGGCCTAAACCTTGGTAACATGAAGACCCTTCAGGGTCTCTGTGAGAACCAGGACACCCTTTTAAACTCCTCAGCCACTGCAAGAATGTGGGATGGAGGGCAGCACGGAGGTTTCTCTTATGAGTTTCAGCACTTTCCTTTTCTTTGCATCAATTTCCGGGTTGCTACATGCATATGAAATTTGGGGCTCTGCAGCAAAGTTTCATTCCCAGTTACTTGAGGCAGTCTTCTGAATAAGAAAACTCTTTAGGAAAGAAACATTCTAGGAATATTCCAGCATGCTCTGGATTACAGAAATGCTTCTACTGTCACAAGGGAAAAAGCACCATAAAGAATATAAAACTTTAATGAATTGTTATTATCATCTCAGCATACTTAATCTACCCCTTAGAGAAGTCACACTGAGTTTGAGCCTTCTCTGGAATTCCAATCAATCATAATCAGAACAGTTAGTCCTGGCTCAAGCACAGGCACTGGCTGCTCACCATAAGCATAATTAACACAGACTGCTGCCTCCCTCCTCCTGACATATTACAAGGGAACACTGCCTACACCACATTCATCCTTAAACATCATTTGACTGCCAGACCATTTTTGTTCTTCATTTCCAAAATCACCATCCCCTTTTTAAGCACTTCAAATATAAAAGCACTCATGAGTTGATCAGCTAAATTCCCCTACAGTAACTGTTGTGGGCACATCCTGAACAAAGCACCTCTTCAACAGAGAGGAAATTGCAACCTAAAAACCCTTCCCCATCCAAATAGGTGTTTGAAGCCCTATTTGTTGGTCAAAGCACAAGGCATGGAGTTCTTCAGCACACTAGTTCTCACTAAAGCACAAGTGTGAACTTTCTCTCTGGTTTGCTATTAGCATTCAGGAAAGATGTTTGCAGAAATACCACTACATAAAACAAAGCTCTGTGTGTACAAAATGGACAAGATTCTCAGCTGGACTAAACTCAGAATTCAAGATAACTATGCCAAATGACACAAGCACAGATACAGATCCATGTTTCCTCTAAACCTGTGTGTTAGCAGTGAAAGACAGAACAGTCAATGGTAATAACCCTGTCGTTATCTTCAGGCAATGCTGCAAATCCGAAGATATCTCATGCCATGGAGGATCCTAGAGCAGAAGAACTTCCTTTCCAAAATGATAATCATCCCAAAACTTCTCACAGATGAAGCAGCTTTACATTCAGAATTAAGTCCTGCATTTATCTCTGTGCATTTGTCTCCGTACACCTGGAGCAGGGACAATTCTCCATCACTTTGCTAAGTGGCTCCAAAAGTCTAGAGAAGTTGAAGCCGAGGGTAGCCAGCACTGAAGCAGGTTCAAGGAAAGTGCAAACCATGAGTTTAACTGCAGAGAATCAGTCAAAAGTGATTGTCTGTTTCAGATTGGACCTAAGGAAGTCCCATCTTCATAAGGAGCAAAATCCATTTTTACCACCATGAGTGAACAGCCCCCACACAAGGCCCACAGTCTTTCCTCCACTCCCCTGTCCCCAGGGCTGCCTGTACAAGGCAAACAAGCTGCAATCCTTGGGGTTGGGTAAGAGAAATCTCCCCCCAGCAGTGATGGGCACTGCCTTTATGCCTGGCCTCAAGGCCAAGCTCAGTAACTAGCCCTGAGAGGAGGCACTTTTAACACAAAAATTATTCGACTCGTTTGAATAAGGAAGGAAGAGAACCACATCACTCACATGCTCACCTGTTCAGGTTCCTTAAGGAATGCCTCTTTCCATCTGAAAAAGCAATCTGACACTTTTTTTTTATTATTTATTTCAAGCAAGTAATGACATGTCTTTCTCATTCCACAAACCATCAAGGTACTAACTTCAAAAGCAGTGAACCTTACACTTCACGCTTATTACAGGAAATAGAATTAAGGGATTTTGGGGTTGTTTTTTTTTTTTTTTTAACATGGAGAACTAGAGTGATCTGAACCTAGACTGAACTTAATCTCCTAAACAGGCCCAAACCCAAATCTCCACTCAGAGTGCTTCCAAACTTTACGGCAGGTTGGGTCTGGCTTATGTCTCTTGGTCCGAGTGTGCCAAGTCCTGCAGCTCCATGCAGGTCCTTGATATGCTCCCAGCAAACTGGTGTCTTGGCTACCTGCCTCTGGGTAGGAGGGACAGAACAAAACACAAGATACTGCAACACCATGACCTTGGGTGATAAAACTGCCCGAGGAAAATGGATAGTCGGGGTTGCAGGGAACTGCTCCAAAGAAACCAGTGCCAGAGCAAAGAGTGCCAAGGACAGCGAGTTTAGCAGAGGGTGGTGGAGGGAGGGAGGCTGAGGCTGAGAGTGCGGGATGATGAAGTTGTTGAGACAAACCTGAGAGGGAACGCGCCCTGCCACGCCGGGAGGGATCCATAGACTATCCAACAGTGTCCTCTGGTGGCAGCAGCCACAGCCAGCTGCGGTGGCAAGGCTCACGCCCGCGGAATGCACCTTTCCTTATCTTCTAATTACATGAGCGACTAATGTAAGTGGATAAATAACAGTTGCTAAGGTATTTTGGTCTTGCCTGTAGCTATAAGGTCAGGATCGGATTTTGGTCAAGCTGAAGCGTGAGAACTGCAAAACAAATTGTCTGGACTTGCTGGTGGCTACCTGCTTGTCCAGGCTGTCACTGACAGCCCAACCTGCACAAGCTGATCACTCAACAAGGAGGCTGCCACACGTACAGTGTCCCCCGTGCAGCTTGACAGCAGCAATCCAAGGCTGTCTTGAAATCCTGGCTTGTTACATTGGAAAAAAAAATCCTTTGGCTGTTTTTCTAGCTTTCCCTTTTCATTTCAGTTTTAAAGAAAATTCTGGTTCAAAGGCCTGACCTCAGAAAGGTGTAAATCACTATAAAAATACCAAGTGGAGATTTGGAATGATCTCAGACTTGGAGAGTGTCTTTACCTCACACTAGCCCAGCCAGACAGTACCAGCACGGAGCAGCTTACTGCCAGCAGTGAGCACACAAGGCCATGGAAAGAAGCAGCAAGACTGGGCATGGAGGCAGGAACTTTCCACTTTCAGAGAGCTGCTTTCTCACCAGCATGGGAGTAAGAAAGGCACAACACAGCCTGCAGACCATTAACACATGTGAGCATTCACTGCATAGCAGATTCACAAAAAAAGATGTCACAAAACTCCTAGAACACAGATGTGACACACACATCCCTCAGAAAGGAGGGATGGAGGAGCACAGATAGGGAGATCTAGTGAGAGAGAAGTCATTCTTTCCTGTGATGGCAGATCCTTTTCATGAAAAAGTTCCCCTTCCTGGCATCCTCCCACCATAATCTGTTTTGTGGTTGTCCAGAGGCTGAGAATGCCAGGTGTAGCTCATGGCTTGAGAAAACCTGTGGGCTGCCAGAGAAAAAGGCAAGCTCCAGAAATGGGTATGGAGCGTCTCTCGTGCTCACTAAACCCACATGCCAGGGGTGTTGTCACTCTGAGTAGCACAGAGAAAACCCAGTGTTCTGGGGCTGTGGCTGCCTCATGTTCCCCAGCACCACAGGGGCAAATGCCAGCAGAGCCCTTTTAGCCAGCATAGGCTTTCCCACTTAATGCTGTATTTTAGCTGTCACAGGACAAGAGCAGTCAGGTAACCAGCTTCATGTGAACACAATGTCTCTTTGTACCTACTGGCCCCTCAGGATTCAGAAACCAAAATGAGGCGTCTCAGCTCCATCTGTAAGAATTATGAATAAAAAATATATTTGTTGGAGTAGAAATTGGCAAAGGCAAGCAAGCAGAAACATCATTTGAACGTCCCTTCCTCTGAACACTGTGTGCTGTCAGGCTTCTTTACATCTGGGGCTGGGAAAGCTCAAGAACAGGCACTCCCTCCTGTGTGGTGCTGTGGGTCAGAAGCGATTCTTTTTCCTTTTAAAATCATAAGAAAGAGGACCTGGCAGAGCACTGAGCAGGTTCCTGTGCCCCAGTCCAGTGGGTTCCTAAAACACAGATGTCTCCTCAGGAACTTGCCAAAAGCAAACTGAGAGCGAGCCTGCTCCTCCTGTCCGAGCACAAGAAGCTTTCTCATGTGAGTAACTCTGCCCTGCTCTTCCCCTCTGCTTCAAAGCAGGAGTGCCCAGAGCCGTCCCTCAGCCTGCCCAGGCCTTGCCCTGCAGCTCGTGATTTCAGGCAGTCTCTGGGAGGTGTGTACGAGCTCCCTTTCTGTGATGCAGAAAACCCAGCTCTCCCATTCCCTGTGCATGTGTTTAGATTTTGACTTTACCTAGGGTTTGACAAGCTGTTGGCATAGTCCCTGGGGTCTTCCCAGCTGTGGGGAGCCAGGCAGTGACAGCACAGAGCAGGCAGCACTGGGATGGTGTAGAGACAGAGCTACAGGCACACAGGGTGATTTGCAACACACATGGGGAGTGCACAGTGAGGGGACATGACCCCTTGAGTAAGACAGGTAAGACAGACGAGATGTGGAATCACAGTATCTTTTTTTATCTTTTTCTTTCTTTCTTTTTCAGAACTACCTCTGTGGCTCCATGTGAATATAGATTAAAGGGGAGATATCCATCAACTTGTGCAGCCCCAGGACACTGGCTGTTCTGACCCAAGCACTGCCTGTTTCCAGCTGCTGCTCCTCCAAGAGTACATGCCATGAGCACATGCACTTCCAAGTCACAGTGGATTTTCTTGCTGACAATAATTGTTTTGATATAAGACAAAACATAAGAATACAATCACTCCTCCATCTTGCTGTAACATGAAATTTCAGTAATCCAAAAAGCAGACAGAGCAGATTTATGAGGTTCTCCAGCACACGAAAAAGGTTGAACACAATGCCAAACACTGCCAGTACATAAACATAAACCACACAAGGGCAGCAACAATAACAACATGTAGCAGAAATGGGACAATGTGGAACCATTACATCCCACTTGTTTGTATAACCTGTATGGAGAAATGCAGAGCTCAGCCTCACACTGAATCACTCAGGCAGCATCAGGGACAGGCTCTGAGTGAGTGTAACCCCCAAAGGAAACCACTGAGATCAAGTCAGAGATGTCTCTCTCAAACAAGTCTCTGTTCCTAGATTGCTCCCACAACTCCATTGAATCTGGAAGTGTGAATTCCCTGAAATGTTTATGTCATAATTATGATTTGTCAACATTTACATAAAACCCCCATTTACAAGCAAAAACAGATTAAAGTCTTTCACCACGTGTTCAAGAATCAGTCTAGCAGATTTCTGTGGTTTCTTACATCACTTTCCTGCATACAATGATAAAATCACTCATAGGTTACTGTTCTCACAATTGATTTCACGCAGTGCTGAAGCTCCATATAAATCCTGTCACAAGCTCCCAGAGGGAATGTTGGAATCACCTACAAAGTCTATAGCTCTAGCTGAGTTTATAAACCACAGGACATATGAGATTCCAGTAGCAATCTCTTGGCCACCAGGATACTCAGGAAAAGTTCCTCAGCTCAGATCCAGAGCCCATCTAGGACCAAGAGAGGGCAGTGTGTCCTACAGATCCAGCCAGCAAGCCAGGAGCTCTCAAGGAGAGAAGCCTCATTTCTTCACTACAACCACATCGCATTAACCTTGTTTCTTACAGCAATTAGGCTCCTGCTATCCATCTGGAGTGCATCCATGTCTGCCTAATCCTACTTGAGCCTTTTGGATAGCCCTGGAGATTGAGGTGCAGGCCTCAAAGGCAGGTAATTTTCCTCAACTTTTTAAAATCTGGGAGTCAAGCTAGTCATCAGCAAATCTACATGTGGAAAAGTAAAAGATAATAATTGCACTAGAAACCCAACTATATTAATCTTGTTGTTCAGGAACCTGCATGTTTTATAAGGTGAGGCAATTTACACCTTACAGGAAAGGAATAATGAAAGCAAGTGGCTGTATCTACTTTCAGAAGAATTTTTGAGAAGTATGGAGACTAATTACTGTGTATCTGTGACTGGACTGCTCCAGGAAAAGGGCCATTCCCTCCTGCACACCAGGTTGAATCCACTCCAGAAAGGAAAAGCAAAAGCAAGAGAAGACTGAAGCTCAATGCAGCCCAGGAGAGAGCTGAGTGCATCTGCTGTGTAGAGGAAGCAGAGGACAGGAGAGGGGGCTGTGCAGCAGGAAAAGTGCCTCTCTCCGCCCTGAAGAAGGGAGCTCATGCTGGAACAGGGAGAGCTAATGGGGAAACAGTATGCTGCTTCTCCACACCCCTGCCAGCCCCCAGAAATACAGACAACGCTGAGGCTCAGAAGGAGTGGATTATTTCCAACTGCCTCTAACCTGCTTTGCAGTCCTGGACAGATTCTTACCTCCTGGTAGGGATTAACCCTTAAATCTGAGCACAAGCTAGAGATGTAGGATCTCTCTGCTCATTTATAAATAGCTCACCTACACACTTCACAGGAGGACAAATGCCAGTAAGCAGCTTTAATGGCAGTCCCAGCAATGACAATGGCAGCAGCAATAACACTACTACCTTTCTCCAGTGCATCCTTATTTCCAATATCCATCATACTAATAGGGACAATTAAAACCTGGGAGAAGCCCCAGGACACTGACAATTAGCGACTGTAGGCCAGGTCTGAAACATAGTCGAGGATCAGTAACTACAAGTCTGTGAAACAGGTTGGGCAAGTCATGAACAGAGCACACGACTGGCACCTCTTGTCTGCACCTCATCCTCCCCTCAAACCTGTACCACATCTCACACATTTTATGCACCAGGCTGTGGCCCTTCTCCTGCCCACACACCAGGCAGAGCTTTTAACTTGCTAGTTTGGCACAGATCACAGTGTGGGGGAGAAGAGAGGTTTCAAGGTATAAACAAAACAAGCCCAACCTGGCCAGTGTAAGGAAAGTGATTTGTTACTATTAAATCACATAGGATCGACACACTGTGGTCAGGATTCCCAGTGTTGCAGACATGAGCTATGCCATTTGGCTGGACCCCATGAGCAGACAAACATGTAGGTAACCACAGCCTTCCCTCCTTCTCTCTATTACAAGACTTAGTGTAGCAAACACGTCCGTCTGTCCTCCACCCCACAGCCTAGCCAAGGCCCACCCCTGAGAGAACAGACAAAACGAGTTGGATCGCTGATCTGCACCTCATCAGCAGGAACTGACTGCTCTGAAAGCTGCGAGAGACATGTGCTTGTTATGCTGGAACTTCTGACCCAAATCCTACAAGCCTTCCTACAGGGAGGTTTTGCTGGGTCATCTGATAAGCACCATCTCCAGCAGAACCGGCTCAGATGCTGCTGCTGGTTTCTTCCAACATTACTATGAATTCAGCTGGTTTTAAGCAAATACATTTTAAATTATTGTGTGTCTCTGCTTTTGCCCACTTGCCACTGTAAAAAAAACCCTGTAGAACACAGAAAGCTCTTTCAGTCCTCCTGCACACAGAGCACCTTTCTTTCCACTGGGGTCTCTAACTTTGACAGAATTAGCCTCGAATTAAACAGGACCTATCCTGGCCAGCAAAAGAGAACTTCTGCTGGAGGACAGGATTCAGAACTGCTCAATAACATCAGGATTTACAGACCAGTCAGAGCCCACAGCACCAGCTGCTATACAGATGGAGTAAACAGCCCCCGCTCCACAGATTTTTAAAAGCAGCAGCTAAATGCAACAGGGAGAAGGAAGGGAATAATTAACCATATCATTATACCTCCATATAGTGTCTGATGGAAATTGCCATCTCGCAGTAAACTGATTTCCATTATGATTATTTGAGGATCGAGGGGAATGAGAGTTTATTTCATGCTTTCAAGAAAAAGCCTGGATGTACTTATGAGTGCAGCACATAGGTAGCAGAGATTGCAGCATTTGGGGAGTGATGATGGCCCTGTACAGTGTAATGAAACATTAAAAAACAAGGAAAGCTGTTGCTGCAGTTCAGGAACAGATCAAAGGCCGGGAGCACCCCAGGAGTGAAAGGAGTAGCTGATAACAGGGTACAGTAACAGAGCTGATACATGGGTGCGACTCAACCCTGAAGCACCTTGCTGGTGCAGATAGCGAGCCTTGGAATGAGTCACTGAGAGATCAAACACACTGTAAATGGGACAACAGGGCTGTTTGTGCCAGCAGGCAGATGAGGCAGGAGAAATCCAAGGCTTTAGGCTCTCACAACCTTGAAGAACCTCTTCATATTTCTGAAAAATTAAGCCTTGTGTTTAAACCAAAAATATTCACATGCTTCCACCCCTCCTGCAGTCCCACCTGCAGGTCCCGAAGCACCACAATGAGGCCTCTCACTGGCCCAGGAGCTGCTGCCTCCCACCCAGAGCTGAGTTCCAGTTTCAGCTGCCCTTTGATCAGCACTTAATAATCTGCACGAAATGCCAGAATCTGCCGGAATAAGAAATGGAGAAAAAATGTGAAAATGCAACTGAAGCAATGGTAATGTTAAAGAAATTCAAAAAGGGGAAGAGGTTCTTCAATCACAGCCCCTCTGCCTAAATACCTCCAGATTTTTAGTCAGGATATTGACTTTCACCTCTCTCACCTCCAAACTCCTGCATGGGGCTGCCGGTGCCAAGCAGTTGCAGTGCTCTAGTACAAAACCCTGGCAGCAGGAACACAGCTTTGGGTTTCCAAATTGCTGAGGGCAAACAAGGTGCTGTTTTGACCAGGAGGCAGAGGTACCTTTTAACAACAGGAGAGGGTTGTGGACCAGTCTTCTTTGACACAAACCATTTTTTGTGCTGATTTAAGCCTAGCACCACTCAGGCCAGTGTTGCTGTGGAATGGAGTAAAATAAAAAATAAAAGGCAATAGATCTGTAAAATGGTTTCCATTTGGCCATTCTCTCCTCAGACTCCTTCCAACCTATTTTGTTTCACTAATCAGAGCTTTAAAAAAATCCTCCAAGATTCACAGACTTGTTTCTCAGGCTCCACTGCAGAATTTAGACAATAAGAAGCAGAAGAAGCAGGTCTTGCTTTAAAGGTCAACCTAATTCAAAAGGAATCTGCATAGGGCAAAAAGCCAGCAAGGAGTTCCCTGTTGCTCTATCACATTGCACCACATCTCAGCATACACCAGGGAAATGCCAACTGCTTTTGTTTCTGGGTATCAGATACACTCACACAGCACAGAGAACAGCCTTCACCCTCACAATACTGCGTGTTACTACAAGCTCTGTCAACACTGCCCTTAGTTAGGCTGAGGTAGTCTTTAAGTTGAGCATATCTCACCAGTGCTGGATTCACTGTACTGTCTTCTACCTGCCTAAACAGCCTCCACGTTGCTCCCCTCCACAGCCTCTTGCTTGTTTGCACTGAATTCACACTCCTATTCACAGCTCTACTGATTGCGAGACTGCAAAGTCTGTGAATATTGGGTTGGCATCACATCAGCTGTGGAACTCACAGTGTCACACCACGTCTCCCTGTAGCAGCGCGCTAACATCAATGCCTCTGTACCACAGAACTAGGGGATCCCTGCAAAGGGACCAGCAAGCAAGGCTGGAACAATTTGAGAACAAAATAAATGCACCCAAAGGCTATCCTGTAAAACCATGTGGTGTCTCACAGACTTGTTCAGTGCAACAAGAAGTTTCCATTTCAGATTATTTCATTTCTAAAATGTCACTGCATGAATTTGTCCCTGCAGAATTGGAGCTCTACAGTCTACAATTATGTCAGGTTTCCTCAGCTACCTTGGCTGAAGGAGAGAGTGAGCATTCAAGCGTTTGCCTCTGGGTGGGTCTCTCAGGGTGCTGCTGCAGCTTGACACTGAATATCCTGTTTGTATCTTTTCTCCCCTTCACAAGCAGCTCAGCCAGAGCCTCTCCAGCATCAAAAATAATTCTGTCCTCACAGTTCATCTGTAACTGAACTCACATGTCAACACGTCATTTATCTAAAAGGACAGTAAAGAACTGTAACCATAACAGGGAGAGAAACGATCTTTTGAAGAAGTGATTTTACCTAAAACCACACACGTTAAAAATGGATTAGTCATAACTGCAGGTTTTTTCAGGGCTCTCTTCCAAATCTAACTCTATTGAATGGCTTCACTCTGCATTTCTGTATCTAAGTGCTTTCAGGTTGTTTTAAAGTTCAGCCTTAGCTGTCATTTCCCACAGCCTGTGTAGCTTGTTTCAGGAAGAATGAACAATCTCCTTGCAATTGTTTCATTTTCTAGCCCGGAGTTGTGGAGATGTGTTGTGAGACCCACGAGACGGTCTGAATTGAAGAGCTGAAAACAAACCTACACAGTGAAGCAGAGGGGGCAGATCTGCTCAGCCCTTGGAGTCAGCTGTTCTCTCCTTTCAGTTGTGTTTCCCTTAACATACTGTTCCACTCTTTCCACACTCACGTCATGCTGCTTCTATTCAAAGGAAACAGTATGAAACTTCATTTTTGTATTCAGGAGGCCAGCGGGTACTCAGCTTCTGCTGCAGGAAAACGGTCATGGTTCAGCTCCTGTTCCCTTTGGATGCTGGAATAACAACAGGGACAGACTGGCTGGAGGAGACACAGCAACACCACAAGATCTGTTCACCTTCTTCTTCCCTTCTTCTTCAGCCCCATGATAGTTTGTAGCAGTTGCAAAAAATAATACATGTTGAGGAGCTAATGATATCCCTCTGCCCCTCATAAGGTTTTAAGATACCCATCTTAAAAGCACCGTATTAGAGCTAAATATTGTAATTATGATTACTAGAGTGCACGAGTCCCAGCTTGAAAACAGGGTAAACTGCCTCTTTGCAAATCACTGCTGACAGCAGGTTTGGCCTTGGCGGTTGCCCCAGCACAAATCTCCTTTCATGCTAGCCAAAAGCTGTGAAGGCAGCAAAAATTCCTACTATAGATGAAGTCTAAAAGTATAGTGCAGGAATCTGTCAGCTGGTGCTTGTGAACAGACTCACAAGACTGTGTTTGCTACAACCTTTGTTTTGTGTGAGGCTGCACAGCTACCCAAGCAGTCAAAAGCATCTGTGCATCTACTTTGTTAGCTGTCATTGCAACTGTACTTTGCAGGAGGGTTACACAGTTTTTCACTATACAAATGTTTTTAACCCCCTCTGCTAAAAGCAACCAAACATCAATATATACATATAAAAATGTGCTTTTCAATAATTCAGAGGGATTTGTGCTATCTGGTCCCGAGGCACTTCTTTAAAACCCACCTATTACGTCTGGCTATAAATAAACCAGAAGCAGGAAACTGGATGAGACTGGGTGGGACATGGGATGCAAGGAAGGAAGGAAGGAAAGATAAAGCCATTCCAGAAAACCTAAATTAATTCTTTGCAATACTATACAAAAGCTGGGTTCCGAAATATCTCAGATATTCTTTCCTCAGATAGTGAAGAGATTCTCTGCCCCAATAGCCAGCTATACTAAGCAGCAAGTGCCATGTCCATCCAAAACATAAGATTAGGGAAACCTTTGTAAACATGTTCCTCTTGTCAATGTTTAGGATGTCTAGGGGTACAGGGACAAGACACTTCTCCCCAGGAAGTCACCTTCTTTCTCCATCGGGTGATGAGATTTCCTGCAAGACACCACCAATTGCTTTGCCGACTCTTCTGTTAGTCAAATTCAAGCCTATAAAAAAAAGCATCTACCCTGCAGCCTGTGGAGAGTGTTTCTGTTCATCTGGCAGATAGGACAGAAGCTCTTCTTATAATCATGAGATCCAACTACATTAGGTGCCTAATCCCAAACCACTGACATCAATCAGAAAAAAAAGAGCATTCTTCCCTTCTAAATGAAGGAGCTGGGATTCATACAGGCTCACACACACTCTTCATTCATGCAACAACTGCAAAGGAATTTTTTCTAGATACTGTAACCCCAGTTTTCATACAACTCCTTCTGTGTTTATGTACTATAGGGTGGTGGAGCCCTGTCATTAAATTTTGTCCTAATTTTCCATATTTTGTCATTATTTGTAAACAGTAAGTTTTAGCTCACAGTAAGCTTCTCTCAGTAATATATTCCTATGGTACTTCTAACAAAATATGAGAAAGATACCCTTTAATCCTGAGTAAAATATATATATGAAATCAAAGATTTGGGGGCAACACAATGAACTTTAAATTCTCTTCTACCATAGCCTCTGAGTATACATGTAACCATCACAGCTAGGACAGTACAACAAAGAAGGAAACAAAATCAGGGTGGCAAAGGATGTTTTCCAATTACATCTGAGATTATGGCTGGAATTCTGCAACAAATGTAAATAAAATGGGAAACCTCCAAGTTCAACAAGCGAGGGAGTCACCTCTTAGTTTGGCCATGTGTATGTTCCACCAGAACAATACAGCTGTTTCCCTTTGATGGGACACGCTGCATTCACTGTTTAAATAATGAGAGAGCTGTAAACACAGGACTGGCTTCAACACAAGCTTATGAAGAAAAGCATAAAAGCATTTTCAGTTAAAGACAAATTATTCAAACACTCCTAGAGTAATATAACTGCAGAAATCATTGCAATTGTCCATCAAACTCTGTTTTTAGGCTACGTGGCCACATCATGGTCAAGCAAAAAGCCAGGTTCATTGTCACAGCATGACCACTTACTATAACGTTTTTTTCTGTTCAAAAATATCTGCTTTCTGTAACATGGGGGTTCCTCATATCTGGACATGTTTCAGGATACACATGTTTCAGGATGCAGTTGTGTATTACTTCCATGAAGTAATACAATCAAATAACTAGTAAATGTGTGTCATATCAAACTGACAACTCCACAGGTACAAACTCCAACTTATCAAAAGGCTGATCTTGAGGAGATTTGTTCCCTTCTTCAATTTCCTTACTGTCCTTGTCTCCTTGCATCTCCTGGTGCCCCATAGGGAAAGACTCACTTTCTGCTTTCCTTGTTCTCAGTTAGACAAGTTTGCTGTGCTTCCGTCTGCAACTTTTCTCGAACTGACAATGCATAAAAAACATTTGCAAACTGGGACATCCAGGCTGAATAATATCTAGAAAAGGATGCACCCGTTCCTTCACTAGGCTGGAATGTGTGATCTTTTCCTTTAAGCAGTCCCAAGAGAGATGTCAGCGAAGTCTGTAAAATCTAACTTGAGGATCAGTACCCCTCATCATCAGTAATGCTGAGCTGCTATGCCCAAGTGTTATTCCTATATACTGGTAAATTCAAACTCCCTTTAAACGTCATTCAGAACAGGTGGACTAGAGAGTATAGGTAACTTAATGTTAAAGCAGCCTCTTTTTCCTTGGTCACCTGAGATTACAGTCAGTTCTTCCATCACTTTTGGGAGTTTTCAATAGTTACCTCAGCACAAATTACAGGGGCACTTCATTGAAATAAATCTAAAGCAATAATGACATCTAATAAATATCTTACTTTTTCCTACAAATTTCTTCCATTAGTAAAGGGAAATTATGCCAACTGACTTCACCAGGCTGTGAGGATTAAACCATCTTTTATAATATCCTTTAAAAATGAGAAAGTGTCTTTTAAATGCTAGTCACATGAGTAAGCAGTGAGTCAATATTCTGCATATTAACTCAATGCATTTGAAGTGTTGGAGTTTTTCTAAAGCCTGCCAAGACTGAGCCATAACAATTTCTTTTATAACTGGAGATCAGCCTGAATGAAAGACTTTCCTTAGATACAGAAGCTGAAGATCAGTCATACGCACATTACCTCCAATCCACTGATGTCAGCCTAGAGAAATGTCAGCCTAGAGAAAAAGGATCAGAGAGATGAATAAGCAAGATGAAGAAGCTGTGATTACCTTTTGGGTCATATAAGGAATATGAGATCACTGCAATCTAAAAATTAATCCAAAACCTTGCCTGTCCAACAGACTGATCTATCAGTCTACAGACAAACTCTGGAGCAGAGTCCAACGCTGAGCCCTGAAAGTTCATGTTAGAGACCTAAATACTGTTGGTGTCCCCTACACTTGAAAGTTTCCTTTATCATAAATGTTATTTGTATCTGAGACTTCAGACAGGGGTTTCTAGATTCCTAACCCCCGTGCCTTCAGTAATGTCAGCCACTGTTAACACAAAATAGTTTGCCTGAAAATACGTGCCGTCAAAGACAAATGTGTACATGCAGACATCAACACTGATCCTGACAAATCTTTTATCTGTTTCCTCCTTCCTCTTCTTCTCTGAACATAGAAAAGACGTTGTTACAATGAGGTGATAAATTTTACTTTGGAGAGTACCAGGAGATCCAGATCCAGATCTACTGACTTTTGTGCAGTACAAGAGTTCATCAAGCATGTTAAAGGAATATATATAACTTAGTCTCTGCTTCGGGCACTAGAATTTTTTTTTTCCTGATTGTGCCCTGCTTCATTTTGTGTGGATTTGCATCTCTCCTTGTTATATTATCATAGAATCCTAGAATGGTTTCAGTTGAAAGGGATCTTAAAGCTCATTTCCTTCCAACCCCCTGCCATGGGCAGGGACACCTTCCACTATCCCGCGTTGCTCCAAGCCCCATCCAACCTGGCCTTGAACACTTCCAGGGATGGGGCAGCCACAGCTTCTCTGGACAACCTGTGCCAGAACCTCACCACCCTCACAGGGAAGAATTTCTTCCTGATATTACATGCTTAAAGAACATATTTCTAGAGAGAAATAAGGTGGAAGCTGGAGGGCTGGCAGCAGTGAGACGATAACTCGATGGTGTGCTCCCGGGAGCCAGAGCATCTCCCCCAGCACTCCCAGCTGCCCACGGATACCAGCCTTGCCCACCCTCTCCTCAGACCCCGGGCCTGTCGTGTTCCGCTGTGATAGCCTCACCGCCCCACCGGCACCTGTCCGCTAAAAGAGTCGTGATTAACGGCAGTATCACCGGCAGCGGCAGGAGGCGTGGCGGGCAGCCCACACCCGACATTCCACCCTCGACATCCCACTCCCCGCAGCGCTCCCCTGGCAGTCCGGTCGGGCCGTGAGGAACCGTCAGGTCCTAGTGCCGGTGCCGGTGCCGGTGTCGGTCTCGGCGCCGGTCCCCGTTCCGCCGGTCCTCTGTTCCCCGACGCGGTCCCGGTCCCGGTCCCAGTCGCGGTCCAGGTCCAAGTCCAGGTCCTCGGGCCCCGTCCCCACTCCCAGTCCCGCTACCGATCGCGGTACCGTTCCCAAACCCCATCTACGGACTCGGGCTCGGGCCCCACCCCTATCGCTGGTCCCAGTCCCCGTCCCTATCCACATCCCCGGTCCCAGCCCTGATCCCCATTCCCATCCCCGTCCCCGTCCTCATCCCCCGTCCCCATCCTGATCCCGGTCCCCATCCCCGGTCCCCATCTCCGTCTCGGTCGCCATCCCCGTCCCCGTCCCCGTCCCCGTCCCCATTCCCATTCCCATTCCCATTCCCGGTCCAGGTCCAGGTCCAGGTCCAGGTCCAGGTCCAGGTCCAGGTCCAGGTCCCGGTCCCGGTCCAGGTCCCGGTCCCGGTCCCGGTCCCGGTCCCGGTCCCGGTCCCGGTCCCCGATCCCCGATCCCGGTCCCGGTCCCCGATCCCACTCCCACTCCCTGGCACGGCCGCTCGCCCTCACGTGACCTCTTGACCACGCCCCCTTCCCACGCCGGTCCATTCATGCCCCCGCAGCTCCCCGCGCTCAAACCCCCCTCCCCGTGTCACGTGACGCGGGCTCCGCGTGCGCTCCCCGGGCCGGGGCTTCGCCGCCGCTTCCGGGCCGGGGCGGGGCGGGGGCGCGCGGGGGGGGCGGGGCCGGGGCGGGGGCGCGTGCGGGGGGGCGGGGCGGGGGCGGCCGCCGCGGCGGCGGCGGCGGGAGGGGAGCGGCGCTCCCGAACATGGCGGCGCGCGGGGCCGGCAGCGCCTGAGCCCGGCGCCCCTCGGTCCGCGGGGGTGTCTCCCCTTTCCTCCTCCTCCTTCTCCTCTTCCTCCTCCTCCTCCTCCGGCCCCGCTTCCCGGCGCGGCCATGGAGAGCGAGGAGGAGCAGCACATGACCACGCTGCTCTGCATGGGCTTCTCGGACGCGGCCGCCATCCGCAAGGCCCTGCGCCTGGCCAAGAACGACATCAACGAGGCCGTGGCGCTGCTCACCAATGAGCGGCCCGGCCTCCACTACGGCGGCTACGAGCCCATGGAGAGCGGGCAGGGCCCGCCGGGCGGGCACGGCTCCCCCGCGGGCGGGCAGGGACCCCGCGGTGGCGGCGGGGACGGGGACGGCGGCGGCGGCGGAGGCGGCTTCGATCCCCCGCCCGCGTACCACGAGGTGGTGGAGACCGAGGTGAGCTGCGGTGGGGCGGCCACGGGCAGTACGGGGGAGCCGCCACAGCCTCCCCGCGGCGGGGCCGGCGGGCGGGGGTCGCCCCGGGCCTCGGAGCGGTGGGAGGGTGCCCAGGGGACCCCCAGGTCTGATGGCTCCTTGTCCGCTCGCTTTTCTTCCTTCTCTCCGGGCTCCCCGCCGTGCTCCTGTGCCCGCTCCCTGCGATCGCTGCAAGGTGAAGCGCGCCCAAGGCTTTCCTTGGCATTCCAAGAATGTGTGGCTACCGTAGGGCTCTGGTTTTCGCTCCCCCCTCTTTTGCCTTCTTGCATAATCCTAGTGACTAATGACTGTTTATTTTTTTTTTTTTTTTGTTAACCGTTTGCACAATGTGAAGGAAAATGCAGTGTGGGTATGACTTTAGGTATAGTTTTATTTGGATAGGCTGAGCGTGAATTCTGAAATAGGGACGCAGTAAAGTCAGATATTTTCAAAACAAGGCTTTAACTTGTAACTTATAGCTTTGATCCAAAATGAAACTGAAGTAGATAGATGTACTGGAGGACACCAACCTTTGCCAGGTTCTCTTCTTCCTCCTTGTTTGCATTTTTCACTCCTCCATCCTCTTCCAGAACTCTGAATCCCTCAGCCAGCAAATACACTCGTGGTGCTTTCCTTGCTGCCTGGAACAGTCAGTGTAATGCTTTCCTGTAAAGCCTTCTCCTCCTCCAGGTCTTTTTTTCAAAACTTCCCAGAGTTCTCACATGAAAAGAGCTAATAATTAGTAGTGTCCAAACTGTGGAACTCGTGAGGATGAGAACAGCAGAAAGCCCTGCTGTGTGGTACCAAAGGGCCACCTTGCGTAGCCTCTGTCTCAAGAATTGGTCAATAGCAGGTGCTTAAGCACGTGAATAAAACCAGGGAAACTCAAGTACCCTCCTAGGCTCTGGTGAGCAGTATCCTGAGGGTTTCTGTGCCAGCAAGTGCTCCCTTTCTGGGTATGTGTGTGTATGTATCTATAAATACATTTATGAAGAATACGTGCACGTATCTGGTACGTAACTACACTTGCACAGATCATCCGTATCCATAGCTTCAGCATGTTGACGTCCAATCTCGCGGAATAAAGATAGGTGATCCTGTTCACTGAGTTAACTGGGTTAGATCCTGAGCTCCCATAAGCTGCTGATGTGTGCTTGTGGAGTAAGGTGATCCGTGGGATGGCACGTGCGCTGCGCAGAAGAGGAGTCGCTGTTTAACTTCCCTGATTGAAGAGTCAGGGAACTGGTTTCCAGTCTTTGCTGTGAAGGGTTGAGAGTGAATGGGAGTTCTCCTTGTTGGCATTTAGATCTCTGTAGCCACCCAGAGGGTGGATTTTTCCTATCGGATGTAGTTGTGGTTGGGACAGTCTGGCTTGTCAGTGTGACATTTCAAGAGAAGCTGTCAGTGTAAACTTCAGAGAAGTACTTTTTTCCCCTGCACTTGTTCCTATTGCAAATGACACTTTGACAGCTCTTAAGAGGATTTTCCTCCTATTATTTCAACTTGTATGTCTGATCAAACTTACTTATGCTTTGTAATAGTTTCCTTTGCCACTCACGTTCTCGTTTGCTTTGACTGGTGTTCTGGTTAACCCACAGGAGGGAAGCCAAAACATTTCAATAGAGGCAAATCACTGCACAGAGCAGGCATTTCAGAACAGCTGAGGTGTCTTGCTACATGAAGCTATATAAATTCAGGCCTCAATTTAGTAATTGGATTCTTTTGCATATGAGCATCTGTCAGCTCCTGCATGTGTATGCAAAACAGTGTTTCTGTAATAGAAGAGTTATACTTGTAGAAGTCTTAAGATTGTAATTGTTGCCTGTGCTTATTTGTCCAGTATTGCAGTACAACGTAACAGCTTTTGACATATTCTTTATAAAACTGGGAAAATTATATATGATCAGTTCTTAGGGGGTTTTATGCTTCAAAAGTAATCTAGCATTACGTTTAATAAACTACAGCTATTCTTTAAGTGGTTAATCAGTAATTAATCAGCTTAATTGGTAGTTTTCCATTCAGCAGAAGCTTATGGCAAATGAAGCTATACAGAAAGCCATTGCACAGGCAGCTATATTATTCATTGTAGTCATACACATTATGGTGAAACATATTGTACCCCATACTGTCTTGTGGTAATTCTGATGTTATTTCTAGTTTTCTTGCTCTCAGTATCATCTCTCTTTCTAGCATGGTACCAGTTTTAACTTTTATTCAGTGGGGAGGTTGTGGTGTGTTAGATTTTTGGATTTTATATATCAGCAACGTACATGAACATATACATCAAAGGAGCACAGTTCTTAGAAATTTGCTCCTAAATAAAAATTTCCAGTCTAGTACTTTATGAACAAAAGTTAGGATTAGATGTTTTAAATTTAAAAATAACAAGAAAGCTTTAGTCATTCTTCATTACATGCATGTAACAGGTCTGTACTTTGAATTTACATTCTTTTTTTGGCTGAGTACACTTTAGCATGCATTTAAGAATAGATCTATGAATGATTAAACACTTTACATTTTCTCTAATCAGTAATGAATCCATTATGTTTGCATATGCTTATTTGGTCTCTATTACATAATGTTAGAATCTGTTTAGTATTCATGTTGATCAAAGAAAGGCTTGTCTCCTGGTTTTCTTTTGAGAACAGCACAGCAACCAGATACATATCATACTAGTAAAAACATGTTTTCTTTAGATAAGATTGTAAAAATCAGTGTGAATCCTCTTTCAGTGATCCAGACTGCTGGTCTTCAGGGCTGTCTGAAAGTGTTAGAGAAGCCTAAATTTGGAATAACTGGCCCAGAAGCAAGAGAGCTGCTGTGAGCTGGCCCAACACACACTCTATGCTTGCCTTCTGTGTGAGGCTTGAGATGAAGATATGCACAAATTCATTTTCACGAGAGCTAAAACTTCATTTTCAGCAGGCCAGCGTGTTCCAAAGAGCATGCAGTTGATTCAGTTTTAAGCTAATAGCTGTGGTGTGCCTCTGGCATTGATGGGCTAACATGACCACGCTTAACTCATCAAAAGAAAAAGGCCAGAGAAACCTGGAAGTGCAAAGGGGGCTTCAGTTCGTTTGTGCAGTTTTCCTGAAATAGCAGACAGTTCAACTTCAGGTTTACAGCTGTTTTGTAGCTTTGCCCTGTGTAGCACTAAACCACATTGATAAACTGAAATCACCTGCTTTTAGAAGAGGTAACTTTGCTTGTTTGACATAACTTCTATGTTTATGTCTGTTGACAGTAAATCTGATGAGTGCAGTTTGGCAAGAATCTGGGATTTCTATGTTTATTCCTTAGGCAACATCCAGATTGTCACAGTGTGATTCTTTGCTGAGGGAGGTGGGTGAAGGATGCTATGCTCATCTCTTTATATGACTGACAGATAAGCTGCTGTATGACTGATGAACTGCTATATGAATCCTTATAATTTAAGACAAGACTATAAATGAATGTGATGACAACGTCTGTCAGTGTGTCCATGAATTGCCACAAGTGCCACAATTGCTGGCTTTAATGAATTTGAGAGGAATGAGAGGGAGAAGAGCAGGCTAAACAAATGTGGGAAATGTGACCAGAGAACCTGAAATTGTGGTAAGGGGTCGGTAAAACTACTGAACACGTAACAGCAGTTTGCATAACCTTCACTAAAATAATCCTAATTTGTTTTTAAAACAGCTTCTGAGAGTCATTACTATGACCTTTTGGGTAAATTGTGATGAACGGATTATGTTACCTTCTAGCTATTCCTGTCCCCTTCAGCATGTGCTCTTTTGATTTATGTTGTTTTAGTTGAACTGGATCAAAAGCTCACACACACCAGATTTTCCTAGGTAAGGTTTATAATAAAACTTGTCCAGGATTGCTTTTGAGGTGCTGTTTGATTTCAAGAGAAGGGGATTTTGTAAAAGAAACAGGCCAGCAACCGTAGTGAGTGCCAGTGCCAGGAACATTCTCACTAGTCATGCTGCAGAACTGTTGTGTTCAAACCCTACCTCTGCTCATTATTAGAGCTCAGGACTGAAAGCAGTTCTGTCACAGATGCGCTGTGTCATGGTGGGTGTGTACTTAACCTCTGGTTTAGTTTTTAATGTATAAAATGAGGATAATGGTGTGTGCTTTATTAGGAGAACCATGGACATTAGGCTTGTGGAGTACTTTGATCCTTGAATGGAAGGAGCTGTATTTATTTAAAGACAAAGAAGGTATTTAGCCTTCAAGCAAATGAGGTGGATTTCACGCTGCAATTCTGTACATTTAAAGTCAATCTCCTGTCTTGCAAGTAATCTTGAGCTTTGCAAAAGTGACTATTTCTTGCATTCTCATATGGAAGTTTTACAGTGTGGCTTGTCTGCGAATTGGCCTTGTAAAACAATTAAGCAATCAAATAAAGCTCTGTGGTGGATTTTGGCATCGAGTCCCTGGCTGGATGCCATCAGAATGTCAAGTGGAATTAGTATTTTAGCACTCCTGATTTTCAGCATCACTGTTTTCAAAAATGAGTGGCCCTGGTGTGGAACCTCTTCTTACGTTCTGATTCCATTAACACTTCCTTGAAAGCATTTGAAAGAAAATACCCTGCATTTCATTCTTAACATAAAACAGACTAATAGAGATGCTGTGTGAAATCAGGGAAAATAGGGGTAATAGTGAGAAATGCGGTTGGTTAATTTTAAATGTAAGCTTTGTTTTGAATAACTTACAAAGTCATTATCATGTAATGTGATCGTTAGAGTAATTGTGGATTGAGAGGAGCACTTTATAATTACTGGTTCACCAGTGAAGGTGATGCCTGGGGGGTCAGCGGAGGTAGGAGGCAGATCTATAGCCAACTTCTCAGCTGGGCAGGAAGTGTCTCTGCTATAATGTCCCCTGGAAGCATTTTCTGGTCATCTTCCCAGTTTACAGTGCTATTCTGTGGCAGCTGTTTAATAAGGAAGTGAAATACTGAGGAAGAATGAGAATAAAAACAAATTAGCCAGTGTTAGAAGTTAATTCCAGCAAATCATTTGGATTGCTTTTGGATTAAGGAACAGTAGGTCTTTGTATGAGAAGGGCAAAGATGGAAAGGAAGTGCCTGGGGTTTTTTTAAGCTTTTATTTTGAAAAAAACACGTATTTGTACTGCTGTAGGAGTAGCCTTTGGTATATATGTTTCACAGGCCAAATTAAAATTAATTTAAAAAGCCAGTATGCTTACAGTATCTTACCACTTGATCTTCCTGCTTGCTACTTTACAGCAATTCTGGCTTTTCTGATGCCCAGCAGAGCAGTCTTGAGAGGCATTTAAAGATTTTTTTCATATTAATTAGTCACATTTTTATAATTACACACTGTCAGAATCAGCTGCTTTGTCGGTTCTGGTTTCTATCTCACTATACATCAGTTTACGTCTGTAGAACAGAAGGACGGATGAGCGTTCAGCAGCATTATTGAATTAATTTTCCCTTTCAGACCCCGACCTTTGGTTGCTAAAACGTTACAATAAATATCTAGTGGTTCTGCAGCACTTCTCTATTAATGCCTGGTGTTTTGGCAAACAGAGATGCAAGTATTGATTTAATTTTAAGTACTGAAATGCTAAGCATTTGTGATTCATTGTTTTATTGTTTTAGAGCACAATGTTTATCTGATATCACACAAAGTTGTTTTGAGTTATTTGAGAACAAGCATGGGGGTTTTGTGCTTAAGAAAACTCAAGGGTTGGGAGGAATAATGGTATCAGCTGTGAGTCTGGCTGTTTGTAGTTATGATAATGGAGTAAGTTTTTAAATATATCCATAAAGAATACTGAAAACACATGCAAGATAAGTGTTTTCCTTGGTTCCTTATGAATGGCATTCCTAACAGCGCTTTCCATGACCTCTCCCTCACCTACAACTTGTTATCAAACTTCAAAATATGTTGCCAAAAGTGGTTGTAGCGAATCTCTGGCTCAGATTTCACTCCGTACTGTGGTAATAGTAGCATAAAAAGGCAAAGAGACTCCTTTTATTGTTGAAGGTAAATGGATGTTTTAATTCAAGTGTTATATTTGCAGAGCCTCAGTTGTTTTGTTTTGCTGTGCTGCTCAGGACTATGTTTATCTTTGAACAACTAGGCAAGTACATTGGTGAATATTGCCTGGTAACATCACACCGTCACCCTGGAAATCTGAGAGAGCAGTACAAGCAATGCTTTTAGAAAATCCAAGTTAATTTCTAGCTTTGCTGAATTTATTTTTTTTTCAAATTCACATGGTGTTCTTATTCCTAGTCTCACATGGTTCTTAGTTGTGAGAGATGGAGGGCAGAGGGAAGGTGGAGCCATGGGATTTTTGTGGTTATAATTTGCTATAATCCTTTACACCCAGGGTTTAGTCTAACCATGCATTCTTGATAGTGCAGTTGTGCAACTCTCAGTTAAGGTCAGTGTCCAAAACTTTCTGTGAGAAAGTTCACTGAATAAACTGGAGTTTCCTTAGGGCATATTTATGACAAGATGAGAGTCTAAATCGGCTTCAGTTAGGGCAAGTCTGTAATGGAGGATTTATTTTTCTTTAGTAATAGACTTGTATCATTCTTTTATATGAGCACAATGAAATACTAATATATTTTTTTCGTATGACAAGACTGCATTTGCTTGTGTAAAGTAGTCCATGGTAAAAATCTGAAGAATTTCATTTCTGTGCAAAAAGAATAGAGCAAAACATCCATGTATACCCCGAACAAGCTTATGTTCTCTTAACATAAATAACAAAAGACATTCCTATATATCACTGTGCTCAGAAATTTTCCATAGAGATATGTTTCTCTGGATAACAATGCAAGGGCAAGATGCTGCATCTGTTTAGGACTTAAACCAGTTAAAAACTGTTGCTATACTTAGCAAGTAAATGTCTGTTTGTCAGTAAAATGTTCTGGAAGTCACAGGAGGTTTTCTTATTGCGAAATGAGAAACATAATCTGGAAATTCCATACATGACACCATCTTCTGAGTCTTAAGAACACTGACATACTCACAGCAGGATACTGAGCTTGTTCTTAGCAATATGGATCAAATGGGTTTTATATGATGGCACAAACAGGCAACTAGGAAATACTCTCCAATTTTGCTCCCACATCTGCCACTTTACACGAGTTTAAAGAAGTTCTTTAAGCTTCTGGAGTACCAGAAGCTTTTATAAAAAGCAAGTATGTTACAGGTTTAGAAATGTAACTTTTTTAAAAAAAATTCAATACCTCGTGCTTAGGATGTTCATGTGTAAGTACAAGATGGTAGCTTTGATTTATTTGAAATCCTTTGAATACTTACCCCTGTGTTTCAGTTCTAGGTAACAGAATATCCTCCTTTAAAGAGTTAATTAACAGAAAAAAATTGACAGCCAGACCTGGAAGTAAAAGCTGCTTTAATCAATAGTCTGGCAGATGGAAGGACTGTCAGGCCATGACTTCAGGATTCATAGCTTCTCCCACAAAGTGATGGGCATAGTAGATCAGAGAAATGCTCTATTTTTATGAGTATTTGATGTATTTCTCTTACCTTGCCTCCACCTGAGCATTGCAGTACTCTGCAAACACTAGTGAGTGGTGCATCAGTGTGCTGTGGCATGGGGGATCATCACTGCTGACACTTTACAGCTGGGGAAGCTGAAGCTTTGAAAAATTGATTTCTTTATGCTGACTGTGATAAAAACTGAAAGATGGGCCTAGGATTTTTTTTTTTTGGCTAATTCTGGCTTTATGCATTTTTTCCATTACTACTTTTCAGAGCAATTAAATTTTGTCCTGTATTATGTAGGCACATAATAACAAAATAGGGTGTTGGTTTGGGTTTTTTTTAGCAATGCAGTGGAACATCAAAAATCTATTTTCTTGGCTACAAAATGGTGGTTATTTTGTGAAAATCAGTTATTAGAGAGGCATAAGAGTGAAGGGAACTGCTTGGTCTGCTGGTGTCTTAGAAAGTCTGATCCTGTTGCTTGTTGAAAGAAATGTGACTTTGGGGTTTTTTTCCTAAATTATATTAGATTCAAGAGCACATTATGTGACTTAGCTCTGGTAATAATAAATTCTGTTGGTAGTCTTCTATCAAAATCAAATTAACAAATTTAAATTACAGTTTGACTGTAATTTCATTACTAAGGCTGTCAATTAGCATCAAAACTATTCTTAAACTCCTTGTTATTTTATGTAAATCAGCTGGTATGGGAACTGTCAGTGGCTTTAGTGTTTGATTAGTTAATTAGCTGAGTACTACAGGAATACATTTTGAAGCTTTGAACTGTGACCTTTTGGCAATTAAGTTATATTTCATTTTTTCTGTGAGGGCTGATTTTTGTTTTGTGTTACTCTTCCATGGAAGGTTTTTTACTAGAGATTTAAACAATGCTTTATTGATCATATATTTAACAATTTTTGTTTATTCAGCCTTGCAAGCAACTGTGGGAGGTACCAGGTCCCCAGAGTGAGAATCTTGAATCACTGCTTAAGCCTGTGAGAGTATTTCTCCAGGGAGCTTGTGTGTGTTTAGCCATTACTGTATTTTCACACCTTGAAAATAAGCCAGAAGAGTCAAGACTGTTAGAGTGAGGGGATCTTCAGGGCTTTTATATAATAACAGATATATCAGAAGGCATGGAAAATTATATTAAAGGATTGCCAGCAAAAGTTTTTTGGTCTCAAGACTTCAGCTGAAGGAGGGAGAATAGTCACAGTTGTGTGATGTGCACCATGATTTCCTATTGCGGAAAACAGTGATCCTTACAGACTTTTAGACAGTTCGTCTTTGGATGATTACATTGGTTACCAGGAATACGGGTTTGTTTGGTTGGGTTTTTTTTTTGCTTTTTACTGTTCTGTTGGAGAACATCCCTACAAATCCTTAACATGTCAGGTACCAGTTCAGTGTTAAGTCTGTTCAGCCAGAATTGCAAACACCAAACTTAAGTCACCTACTTGAGGGGAAGGAGGTAGTTTTATATTTTTATATATATATATATAAATATATATATATATTTTTATATATATATATATATATATATTTATATATATATATATAAATATATATATATATATATATATATATAAACAAGCAAACAAAACCCATGTAATTCCCCAAAGAAGAGATCCAGAAAACCACTTTTCAGGAGGCTGACATGGCCTTTCGTACTATTTATTTTCACATGTACCATAATCATTCTTCAAAAGCTTTTATTTCCTCCGTGGACCTGTGTCAGTAGAGTCTGCAATGACAGTTCTGAGCTGCTGAGTTACATGGCATTGATTGTGAGGGCCTGTTCAGAGCTGTTTTGCATTTGTGAGTGTTAACAGAGCAAGTGAGATCTCCAGCCTGTGTTGGAGTGTGAGATCTGTGTGCAAGATCTCCAGCCAGCACAAGATTACGCAAGGACTGAGCCTAGCTGAGCTGACGTTTTCCCTCGTGCTGCAGCAGCTGGTAATAAATCCTTGGCTTTAAAGAGCAGTGCAAATCGATTTAAAAGTTGGACGGTGAACAGTTTGGAACTAATTAGGAAAGAGCAGCAAGAAGTCTTTAAAGAGACTGTTACTTGTAGTAGATACATTGTAAAAAACAGGACTCAGTCTGTGCTAATATAAAGTGAACATAGCTGTAATCTCCCAGAAATGCAGAGTATTAAATATATTAATGGTTTGAAGGGGAATTGGAGTTTTAAACTACCTGGGCATTTATTTGAGACCTGCAGGTTTCGCAGTACCTGTGAAGCCATGTGTGTGTGATGTGTTCTAAAATTAATAAATAATTAAACTTTATACTTTCTGGGCCGGGTTTTGGTAGCAGAAGGCTGATCAGCAAGAAGACTCATTGTTTCCTAATTAGTGGAATGTGCCAAAAGCATACTCCTTCAATGCAAAGAGTTGCCATTGTTACTAGGACAGTATTCCCAGTACCATGCTCATTTTTTTGTGTAAAAAAAATCTTTTCACTACATTGTTGGTAAACTCAATCCAGACATGTCCTAAGCACAATTTATGATAATGTGGGAGCTGAATGTACAGTGAAGAATGTGTGATTTCACTCATTCCATGTGAATTTCCATATTATGGACACTGGCAATCACTTGTGTGGAAACAGATAAAGAAAGAGCAGCATTGCTTGGATGCAGATGGGAGAACACAAAAGGTGGAGTTTTTCAGCAATGGCTGAAGGTCTGCACTGCTATTCTGCAGCTCTTAAACTGTCTATTGCTAACACTGGCTTTATTTAACATGGACACTTTCCTCCAGGGAATGGAGCAACTGTAGCTCAGTTTCTGTAATCATTTGTTGAAATGTTCCTTTCCTTGGCTGCAAGTCTGGGCTGAACTGCAGTCGTTTAGTGCTCAGCAATTGTGTGTTTGTTATCCTTAGTCTGCCTTTATTATACTAAAAGCTGTATCCCATCCTGTTACAGTGAGGGCTTTCTTTATAACCTCACCCTTGTTTTCTATAGGAAATGGATTTGTGCTCTGGGTGGGCTGTTCTTTTCAAAAGCTGAAAACTGTTTGGTCAATACATCAGGATAATTCCTAAAAAAAAAAGCTTGTAAATAATTTCAGTATCTTTTCGTTTAGACCTTCAAACATTTCTTCTTCAAAACCTGAAGTATTTAAACAGGGCATGATTTACTAGATGGGAATTACATTAGGCTTCCATGCACAGTGTTGGATCAGGTGACCAGTTTCAGAAGCTATTGAAGTACAACTTCCTGTAGTGGCAAACTGGGGACTAAATGCTTAGTAAGGGGTTGGAGAAAGGTGGCACCTTCCTTCTCAAACATTGACATGTGTGGTTATTCTGAGCACTCTGTATCATTCCTGTAAATTTTACTGCTGCTCTCCAGAAACTGTAAGTCCAGCCCCTGTGTGCAATCAGTGAACTTTAAATATAAGCTTTATGCTGTTCTCTTGGCTCAGTATTTTTGAACCATTATGTGAATGACACATTTACTTTTTTAAAAACAAATCTAATCCTACGAATAGCAAATGCAGTCAGAGAGCTGGAAGCACACTTGTGCACATACATTGACTTCATTCTTTGTATACCACGTCCTCCAGAGTTCAGTTCTTTCTTTTGGTTTATTTCTATTCTGTTCACTTTCCTGACACTGTCTGTTTTTTACTCTATTTCCTGTTTGTCCTTCCTCCCTCTGTCTCTGGCTTCTCTCTCAGTGGGATCTTGTTACCATCACTGTGGTTGTGTTTTCCGCTGTCTCTGGCAGTTACTCCATTTGCTGCCAGGCCTGATCCAGACGTTCTGTCCTTTCTCCTGCTTGTCTTGCCTGCTGTTGTGGAGGCAGGGAAAGGTAGTCCATGTGAACTCTTTGACACATTGGATAGCTGGATGCAAGGTTAAAAAACAAACAAAAGAAAATAAATGAATAACTTGTCTGCTCTTCATTTGGCGCTGCTGAGACAGTTACCTAACATGGTGCTTAGCGAAGAGCAGGGGGTAATTCTGTGTCCTGTGCACAGAAAGAGCTGCTGTTCAGTGGCACTAGCAAGGAAACCTGTAAAGCTTAGCTGGAGTCCTCTGCTTGCCTTTTCCCTGCTCCTTTGTGTAATATTTGCCAGTAACTTGTTTTGACTTCAGGAGAAGGACAATTCTAGTTTCCTCGTTGGACAATTATATTTGAGATACACATTTTTCTTTATTAGCTAGTAAAAAAATCCCACTGTACTGGAACAGTGTTCAGTATTTCTTGATGTGATGGGATGAAATGCACCTCTCTTAGAATAAACTGTTCCCATATTCTACAGCAGTTGTTGAACAGAGGATTAATATGCAGATCTATGGAGATCAAGATTTGTACTCTACAGTTTCACAGGGACTGGAAGTACTTATCACTTGGCTCTAGGATCTGATATGCTAAGGAACAAGATTTGCCTCTTAAATAGGCAATTAGTTAACAATTAGTTATGTAAACATAGTAGCATGAAATACATACAGGTATGTAATCTCTTCAAATTGAAATGTTAAGTTCTACTTTGAAAAACACAAGCAGCCTCAGGGTTGAGAGTTTGACATGCTTGTTACAAGCACAGCTGCCTTTTCTGAAGCTACTAAACTCTTTAATGTGTCTGAGAAATTGCTTTACCTGAACGTCTTTTCCCCTCCCCCCAGAAAAATGATGAAAATGGGAATTGCTCCGGTGAAGGGATTGAGTTTCCAACAACTAACTTGTATGAACTGGAGAGCAGAGTTTTAACAGATCACTGGTCCATACCCTACAAGCGGGAGGAGTCTCTAGGCAAGTGCCTAATTGCATCCACCTACCTAGCAAGACTGGGTAAGTTCTCTTTCCACAAATATACGGATTATATGTTCAAAAGATATCACAGACAGTATACTGGGCAGTTGTGTGTTTCACTTTAATCTAGCAGTTGTTTACTTGGCACCCCGATCACATCTCTGGGAAAGTGGTTAACAGTAAACTGTTCCACCCAATGCTGTAAAAAGAATGTTGATCTCTTTTCTTTTTCTCTCAAGTAATTTGTTCACTTAAGCTTTTTTGAAAACGGGAACACATGTTTCTTTATGTTCTAATGATTGTAGGAATTACAGTTTTTCAGAGCTGAATTACTGACTCGTTTTTTTCATTGTGCTGGTTATTTTTCCATTCCTAAAAACAAGCTGTCATCTAAATCCATGCTGTGGCACGCTTGTATAACTCGTTGTTTTTCCCTAGCGAAATGCTTGTATTGTGTTAGACCTGAATTTGACTTTTCTGTATTCAGTAGTTTGGCTGGGGTTAAGGGTGTTAAGGAGGCACCACGCCCAACAACTGGTATATAATGAGAGTACAAGATGTTTTTTCTGTCATGCTTGATGGCAGACTAAAGGGATGTTGTAATCTCTTGGAAGAATACAAGTTGTTAAGTGATTCTGGTTTGCTTCTTTGCTTCTAAGCTGTGTTAAAAGGCTGTGCTTACATTTGAGGTTGGATGGAGGCTGTGAAGCATCAGTAATGATGTACAAATTGTAAACTTTGAAGTTTACAAGTTACTTATGGTGAGAATGCTTAAAGAGGTTGTAAAAGGTGGACATTGTGAAACTCCTTAGTTCTGAAAGGCAGTTCTCTTGACTCATGCGTTTTGTTGCTGAAAAAGCATGCTACTTATGAATGAACAGCACATTTTTTACTGCTGGTTTGGGTTGGTGTTCCCAAAAGCTTGTGATGAGATCCCTGAGGTAATCTTAAAAAGTATA
Source organism: Chiroxiphia lanceolata (assembly GCF_009829145.1). Lineage (NCBI taxonomy): Eukaryota > Metazoa > Chordata > Aves > Passeriformes > Pipridae > Chiroxiphia > Chiroxiphia lanceolata. Next base: position 9,664,330 of record NC_045645.1, on the reverse strand, counting down.
TTTTAAAAATACTTTTAAAATGCACTCTCCTTTCTGTAAAGGTCTTTCTGATTCCGATGAGAATTGCAAGAGATTTATGGACAGATGCATGCCTGAAGCATTTAAAAAGGTAAGTAGGTACAGCAGACCAATTCAATGTTTCTTTGCATTGTTCATGGCAGAAGTAGTGTTTTGTAATCCAGACTTCAGAAAACTATGGCAACTGCCGAGTGTGTTCTTAGATTAAAGTCACACTCAAATTATTTTCCTAGACTAAAATCATACAGAAACTTAGATTAAAATCATACAAAGTCCCAGTTCTGCAGCTCTGGGCAACTGTAGCACACAGCTTTTTTCTTTACTTTTTTCCCTTAAATGAAGAGCTCTGTAATAATTAGCAGAGCCTAAAGACAGGTTTAAAGACCCTTGGATAAGGTCATTAGTGGCAAGTTCACAATCTGATTTCCCTTAACTATTCTTTCTGCTCCTTCTTCAGAGGGTTGCTAATTTCTTTTCACAATCCATTTAGAATTTGTCTTTCCCCTCAGTGTTTAATACCTTGTGTTTCTCTGGGTCTCTGTGACTTTTCTCTAAAGACCTTTCCAAACCAATTCACTTCCCACTATTCTATCCATTTTGGATATTGTCTAAATTTCTTGCCCAGTTTTTCAACCATATGCATAAAAACACATATACACCTTTTTAAAAGTTACTCAGTCCTAGTCTTAAATCAATGAGAATATAATTATATTTAGGGAAGATAGAAATTTAAGGGGAAAATTCTTTTTCCATTTGGCTATCAAAGTAATAATCTTACATACTATAGTTTTATATCACTTGGTGTTTTTTGCATATAAAATAAATGGTGTAGATAGTTCCTGCAGAAGAATAATCTGTAGAAATCTAAGTTTAGAACGTGCTGAATTACAATTTGCTGAAATATTTGCAAGAAACGCTATTAATGGTACAAAAAATAATTGTATTTAAACTATTTAGTTTTTTAACTGCTTCTGTTCAGACCCAGCTAGCAGACATTAAATGAAGTTCGCAGATGGCAGCCTAGTGTCCTTTATAAACAACATGAGACCAGATTCAAAGAACATGTTTCAGTAGGTGGGAAGCAGATTAAATACCTCTCTCTTCATGGTACATGGCCTTTGTTTTCCAATAGAGGCTGCTCAAAAAGTGTGAATTGGTAAATGGTTATTACAGCTCAATCAGTTCAGCTTTGTGGCTGCCTACTTGAAGATTTAATAGTTGTGAGTTCAATCTGCAAGCAAATTAGTTTCGTATTAGTTGTTCTTTGCAAAGGTTACAGTCTTTACTAGTGCGTGGAAATGGAAAACAGTTTGATACATTTTATTTTCTGTCATGAAATGTGATTTAAGGTGTTCTTCAGCAAAATTACAAATTGAATTAACTCTTAAGGCATTAGTGCAGGAAGAACATCTGAAAAACACACCAGATAGTGATTAGTGCACTCCAAGGAAGCATTTGCTCTGGAAACAGTCTTTCTCCTGTTTTGTGATTGTGCTCAAACTTTAAAAAAGATCACTTTTTTTTCTTTTTAAGCTGTTAACATCCAGTGCCGTTCACAAATGGGGAACTGAAATCCATGAAGGAATATACAACATGCTTATGCTGCTAGTGGACCTGGTTGCAGAGAGAGTAAAACAAGATCCTATCCCCGTGGGCCTGCTCGGTGTACTTACAATGGTATTTGACTCTCTGATGCAATTTCTGATATCTGGGTATTTGGCATTTTGTATTTATGATCTTGATGCTTTTTCCAACTGTGAGTTGTAGTTTACCGTTTTAAGATCTGCAGCCATTGCTTGCAGATATTTTACATCCAGCATACAATTCAAAGGGGTGAATACTGTTCTAAACTTCTGAAAACTAGCAGTCTCAAAAAAAAAAAAAGTCACATTTGCTGTCACTTAACTGTTTATTTTTTAAAACTGGTACTTTGAGTTGAGCTCCCCTTTTTACAGCTCTCTGGCTCACATGGTTATTGGGTATTGTCTGTACAGAATGGAAGCTTCAGAATGCTTTATACAATGAGAACTGAGAGGCTGGAGCAGGGGGCTTCTGTTCAACTTTATTTTTTGCTAGATCTTTAACTGCCAACCCAGAAAATGCTCGATTGAAAAAGTCAAATATTATCAAGATAGGTTTTGAGGCTGGCATAATCCATGGTGTTCATTGTTCTTTCAAGGCATTTAATCCCGACAATGAATATCATTTCAAGAATCGAATGAAGGTGTGCCAGAGAAACTGGGCAGAAGTTTTTGGGGAGGGGAACATGCATGCTGTCTCACCCATATCCACATTTCAAAAGGTAAGCATGGCCATGCCCTAAAAACTACTTTTAGTGTAGATGTTTTTGTTTCAGAAAAGACTGTTTGATTAGTAGCTATTTATAGCACAAGAAAGCTTAAATGTGTCACCGAGAATTATAGCAAATACTTCTTCAGTATATGTTGGTCTGTAGAAATGAATTTGTCCTCTCAAATTGTCCCAGTTCTCTGTTAGAGGCTAGATTTAGAAACTTCTGTACTTTCATGTCTAAAGTAACACAACAGTCTGTGTGCTGCTTTAGACATGAAGTACATAACGGGTAGATCTGTGTATCTAAGGACTGACATCTGTTTGATTGTTGAGTGTGAAATGACCAGGATAACTCCAAGTGTTCAGTTCTAGCAGAGAATTCATGCTTTTCTGACAGCAAGGGATATGATATCCTCATGTCAGACACACTGGCAAGGAGGCAGTTTTTGAGGTTTGCACTGTCTTGTCACAGTTGTTCCAGATGGGTGGGTCTAAAACAGAATCAGTGGAGTTGATCTCTCCTTCAGGAAACAAGTTTGTGGCCACAGAAAGAAAATTCTACATCTGCTGCTTTGAGAAAGGTTCTTTAGCACTGTTCCACGCTGCTAATGTGCTATAAATACAGTTGCTTGTGAGTCAGCAGCCACAGTGTGTACTGTTGCCACAGCACATGGGCAGTGATGTCAAGCAGAGTCCAAAAAAGGATGATGCTCATGAGAACCAACCAGAACTCCAGCTATGTGCTTAGTAAAGGAGCTGTTACAAACACCTGCTGTTTCCTTTGAAATAACAGTGTGTTAACATAACATTTGAGGTGTGGGTTAATGGGCTGAATGTGTCTGTCCAAATTCCTGTTTTAGAAGACAAATGTTTAGCGTGTATGTTGCAGCTCTAACTTGTTAATGTTCTTATTGTTCAAGGAACCTCACGGGTGGCTGGTGGATCTGGTAAACAGGGTATGTAAATGTAGACCAAGCAGAATTGTTGTTTGTCACTTAAATTATTTGTCTTCAGGGATAATTTTTGTTCCCCCCCACCCCACTCCGAGTCATTTTTTCACTCTTAATCCTGCCTGTATATAGGGAAGGGCCTTGCAAACTACATCTTGTTGAATTGCTGCCTTCTCCCTTGAGCACCCTTACCCCTAGCATGGTAGCCATGGCTAGAGGAAGTCAAGAGCTCAGCTTGAGCTGCAAGCAAAAGTCTTCCAATCAAAAGTGCTGGGCTAGTTAGCTCTTGCTGTATGTGGTCTAACTTTCTTCCCTATGTCCTTTTTTACTGAAGACAGAGTTTGTAGCTTGATGTTTAAAATCTGGAACCAGGTATAATTGCATTGAATTCTCCAGTGTGCCCCTGAATTCCCATGAAAACATAAAGCTTATTTTGAATGGAATATTCCATGTTAGAGGGTACTTGTAGGCATCTTGGTAACTGTTAGTGAAGTATTTTCTATGCTCTCTTATTTAATACTGTAGTTCACTACATAATACTGATTATTTTATTTCAGTTTGCAGAGTTGGGTGGATTTTCAGCAATTCAGTCCAAACTCAATTCAGAAGATATTGAACTTGGGGTGAGTTCATCTTCTGTCATGAGACTTCTCCCTTTCCATTACACCCTTCATGTAGAACAAGCAGTGTCCCTTTTGGCAATGCCCTTACCTTTGCTTTGGTATCAGAGCAACATTCCCACAGAGCCCTGGAGAAGTGCTGTCAGACTGAAGGTCAAATGAGGTTGTACAGAAGAATTCTGACTGAAGAGCTTTGGAGACGTCACAGAAAAGAAGGAAAATTAGTGTACCTTTTTGCTAACATTCAGCCTTCTGGTTAAATGTCAATCAAAGTAGTTTCACTGTATGTTCACCAGTATGTCCCTGGTTTTCTGTTTACTGCATCCATAGCTGAATTTAGCTGCAAGTGAATTGACTTCTGTCATTTATTATAAAAATCACAGTTTAAGGAAAAAAAAATCCTTAGAAAGACAGTGTCTAATCCTAAACAACTTTTCAAAAGCTGTATCTGAAAACTGAATGGTTCAACAGTGCTAAACTATTTTTGGTGTCAAAGCCTAACTTGGCTAGTTTTAGCTTTCTAACCTATATTCGGGAAACTTACGAATCTTTCACGGCTTGAAGAATTAGGAGGGTAAAAGCAAATAATGTCATTTGGAATCTTATCCCCCAGTATAAAATCAGTCTGCTTTCAGTGAAATGCCATTAGAGAGAATTCAACTTATTTTCTTGGGATATTGATATTTGTTGCTTTATACAGAGATATGTGAGCATGACAGAAGAGTAAGGAAACACCATTTACATTCCAGTCCTTCAGTGGAAACTTTCACTTGACTTTGTTTAATGATTAATAACTGCTTGCTTAGGAAGGAAATCAGGGTCAGTGTCACTTAATTTAGGCCTTTGATTGCACTGGTGCACACTCAGTTTTACAGTTCTTGATCCAATGTGAGAAGAAACCGATTTTGATAATGCCTTTATACATTTAATTTCTTTGATAATAGATACCACTTTAAAATCACGCGTTGAAGGGATCTTGACATGTATATGACACATTTACAAGAGCTTTCTCCCACGTAATGCTTGGGGAAAGAAATTTGCCATATGGCTTTAACCTTAAATTTTGCATTCACACTTCTCACTGCTGTAGAGAGCAAGCAAAATGTGATGTGTTCCTTTCCGTCTGTTTATTTCTGTGACTGAAACAGGATCAGTCAGAGAAGACTGAACAGGATGATGAGAGGACCAAGACTAGTGAAAACGGGGAAGGCACTTTTTATTTCAGGCATAAGTATATAACACATACTGTATGCCATGTATAACATATGTAATATATAGCACATACTCTAGTGTGTGCCATAGAGTAAATCTTTCCTGAACCATGTGTTGTTTTTGGTGTGCAAGTCCTTTACAACAATCGTTGCAAGTGACTGGAAATTACTGTATGAGATAAATAATACTTGTTCATCTTCATTTGCTTTTTAAGATACAGATTGCTAACTATGCAAAGATCTCTTACATGTGCACCTAAATACTTGCTGTCTGTCTTTCAGGCAATCTCTGCATTAGTTCAGCCATTTGGAGTTTGTGCAGAATATCTTAACTCTTCTGTAGTACAGGTAAAATGTCTTTGTTACGAGTTGTCAGAGGATGAAAATTTGCTTCCAACTGTGTTGGTGTGAAACCGGTGACTAATTTGAAAATCCTTCAAACCTAACATTGCAGAAAGTACAGGAACCATTTTGAGCATCCTGAAGGATTGATGAATAAAGGGCTCAGACAATGTTTAGATTCTTTTTCTAAGCAGTGATCTGTAGTCACGTATCTGCATCTGCAACAGCGAGAAGCTTTACCACAGCCATTAGTAAGCTTCATCTGTGTAAACCATGTGGGAAATGAATCCAGCCTGATGGATGGGTTTTGCATTTAGTTTAACTTGCTGCCTGAGATCAAACACATTAATATGAGAGTTTACACTGCAAAAATTGTGGTACTGCAAAAAAAATTTCACTATGATATATTCGTACGTGCAAATGCACTCCAGGCTTCACACCTGCACTCACCAACAAAAAATATTGAGTTAGTACGTGACTAAAAATATTTATTTGAAGAGGATATAGTTTAGAAGCCCATGGGAGTCAGAGAGGCACATGCACCTAATAACTGATGCATTTTGAGAGGTCCATCAATCTGTCAGTTTTTGTAAAGCTGCATTACAGTGATGTGAAATCTAATTGCTTCTTTTTCTGGACATAGCTCTCAGGATAGTTTTATGTATATTATAGGTGTTGCTTTATGTCTAAGCTAATGGTAAGCTTTCAGCTAAGTATTTCATTTTGCTGCAGCCGCATCTTTCGAGTAGTGTAATTGATTTCAGGAAATGTTAAAATGATTGTCATGCCTTTTCTCACATTCTTTAGCCCATGCTGGATCCAGTCATTCATAAAATGATTAAATATGTACAGAATGTAGAAGAGAAGGACTTGAAAGACAAGGTAATGTTTTACATATTAAATATTTAGGAATAACTTCCTGTGTGTTTTGGAAATGCTGGCAATGTAGACTAAAACAATAGCTTTATTTTCACTGGCAAAAATACAGCCTGTTCTGAATTCTGTCGTCGATCTATGACTGAATGACATAGATCAAAATGCATTTACCCAATTCCATTCAATACCTTTTTCAGTAGATATCTAACATTATGACCCTTTTTAAAATTTTTTGCCACTCTTGCTGTTGAATTTTTGGTTTTATTGGTCCCCTTGTGCAGCATGTTGAATGCTTACTTCTCTGACTGACTTGAAAATGCTTCCTATCATGCAGTCAGTGAAATTCATATAATTTGTGTGCATATGACTTGCATTAGCTGTTTCCTTCTGAGAATTTGGTAGTCGTTGGTAAAGTGTCCATGTAAATAACTTGTGGCTACTTCCTACATTACACTGAATTTGGCATTCAGTTCTATTAAATTTTTGAGTGTTGACTTTTTAGATAAGACTTAAATTGTTAATTGTTAACTGGGAAGTATTCATAGCTTGTGGAGCTACAGGGGAGCAATTTATTGTAGCAAATCTGTAGCTTTAACCGATGGCTTTGTTATCCTAAAATTTCTGGAGTACAAGTAATACTTTAAGATGTACATGGTACTATATTTCATAGATTAAAGGGTCTGTGCTGGGTCACTAAACCTACTCTTTGTGGATCACAGACGTTTGAAACAGAATAGCAAAAATAGCAATGTCTCTATTTGTCCTTTTTTGTTTTGTTTTAAACAGAGACTAGTCAGTATCCCTGAGCTCTTGTCTGGTATCAAACTGCTGTGTATGCGCTTCCAACCTGATCTGGTCACTGCAGTCGATGACTTACGGCTGGACATCCTGCTGCGCATGTTGAAATCTCCTCACTTCAGTGCAAAGATGAATTCCCTCAAAGAAGTAGGTTTGCTTTCTATGTGTGTGTGTGCTCATGTGCATGTGTGTAAGTGGGATAGGTTGTTAATAAGCCACCGAAACCTTAAAAAAAGAGGTGGCACAATATTTCTTTACAAATTATGTTGCCTTAGCAAAAGCTCAGTTCACGATAAATACCAAAACAAGTTAATATGACAGGAGTTGTTTGTGGTATTTGTTCAGGAGTTGTTTTAATATTTGTTAGCCACTGCAAGGGCTGTCGCCTCCAAACTAGAAAGGACTAGACATAATTTGAACCTTTTCTAAGAAGTGTGGTTTGAGATTGATTTATAGGCAATGGTCCATGCTATTCGCTCAGTATTCATTTTGAGATAATCCTGAGTATCCTGTGGCATATCCCTTTTTTTTCCTTTTAATGGGACAAAACTGAAAAAGACCAAATGGGACTTAAACCTCCACTGATGTCTCAGTCCACTCGTATCAGGTCATTGCACTATGTAATTGCATTTTTTTATTATGGTTGTGTGCAGAGATTGTAGTGTTTGAGTCCCTCTTTTGTGCTTTTTCCTTCTTTATTTATTGGAAAATTGAGATGTTAGACCTCATTGCTGTTTGGTCCTTAATCATAAATGCTATGTATCTGTGTGAAGTTATAAGAGTGCAGCTTTTGAAGGCTGTAGCAGAAATGTGCTCTATCTCCCTAGAGTGAGGAGCCTGTATCAGTTCAGTATTGGATAAAAAATAGGACACTGATTTGAGCGTAACAAGCAGAAGGCTGAGATAACCTACTTCTGGTGTATCTGTAGAGAGATACCTGGCAGCACAGGCCAGCTTTTCTGTGTCATAATGAGAATAAGATTCTGCTGTGTCGGAGACTGATGAGAAGGTGTTTCTGGTTAGGAATTTGCTTTTAAACAGCTTATTAAAAAACAAAACCAAACAAATAAATGAACAAAAAATCCAACAACCCCCAAAAACAACCAAACAAAAAAACATGTCCTGTACTCAAAATATTTGGGGATTCCTGCTTAAGCTTCATAATAAGCCTTTTTGAGTAGATTTCATCGTGTGCATGTATAATGCATGTGACAATCACTGTTAGAATCTCACAGTTTGCAATTTCTAGGTAACAAAATTAATAGAAGACAGCACTGTCTCCAAGTCAGTGAAGAATGCAATAGATACAGACCGACTGCTAAATTGGCTCGTAGAGAATTCGGTTCTGTCGATTGCTCTAGAAGGTAAGAACTCCCACAAAGACTTTTGGCACGTGCTTTGAAGGACTTAAATTTAAAAATTTCATCTGTCCCTTTCAATACATTTTAATTTAACAGTATTAACAGGAGAGTTGAAGGCTTTGTTGTCTTCAAAATAAAGTAAAATTCTGCAAATTCTGCTACTGTAGTCTAGTCCTCTGTTTGACATCTGTGCAGATGTCTTCTGCTGTACCCTGGGTTTTTACTGTCACTTTATATATTGTTAGCCTCTAGAAAAGAGAGAAAAGAGGATTTTCTTTCCCAACTGGTAATGTTCTACAGGGGTGGACTGCTATCACTTTTATGAAGTAAAAAAAATAAAAGTGGAAAGAGCCTTGTTCTTTTTCTTTGTACTGATAGACTTATCTGTAACAGTACAGAAAGAATTTTCAAATTAAGATTGCTTTGTTCTTCTTCCTTTTAAAAGAACTTGTTTATTCTCATTCATTTAGCGTATCAAATATATTGTGTTTTAAATATATTAATTTAGTTGCCATTCTTTGTTTGACAGGTAATATAGACCAAGCGCAATACTGTGATCGTATAAAGGGAATTATTGAACTACTGGGCAGTAAATTATCTTTAGACGAGCTCACTAAAATTTGGAGAATTCAGGTAAGCAACCAAGGCTAGGCGGGTGCTTTTAGACTGTCTTTCAGAAGCACACATTGTAATACTGGGATTTATTTTGTTTATAATCTATGCATCTCTGTTGCAAGGTGGAGATGTTGAGATTTTAACAGTACAATTAACGCAGAGGCTTTCTTTTACTTTTTCCTTTACCATTTAAAATCAACTGTTCTTGTAACACAGTTGTTAAATCCTATGATGCAGTTCAGTTCTTTAGCAGTGTGTGCTAAGGGGCTGCAAAAATATTTCGTTGGAATGAGAGGTTGGCAGCCTGGAAAAGGTGACAAAGTGTTTGTCTAGCCCAAAGACCATGCCTAAGTATTTTAATTTTTGTAACTAGAGGTATGAATTTGAATGTGGCTTACAGTGTGACTTCAAAGAGAGTGGGCTCAACCTGTATGAATTCCCATTTACAGTACCTACATATAATTGACCATATAATGACAAGTGGTCTTTTGGCTTTCACTTTATGTATATGCAACTTACCACTGTGTGGGAAAGGTGGTTTGAATGTTTAATGCAAATGACACGTGGAAACTTTGACGAAAAACTAAACTTCCCCTGCAGGAAATGGTTTTCTTCTCTGTCCAAATGTTGATGTTTCAGACTAAACTCATTGAATGTTGTCAGCCCTGCTGTATGTGCGGGCATAGCAGCAAGTCTTTAATGCTTGGTAGAGCTGAAATATGGTTCTAGTTCACTCACTTTTATTCTTTAATAAAACACAAAACTTCCTCCCCCTCTCTGGCTGTTGTTACCATGGTGCCTCCATCCGTGTGGGAGGAGATTTTTGTATTGCTCACTTTTGAGTAAAGCCTTATAGGATGTCAGAGATGCAACACCCCGCACATGAACTTCACCAAGCAATAAAAATGGTGATGTTTGTATTACTCCCACTGCAGCAGGTAGAAACTGCTGTAATAATGGCAGATTTTTTCTTTCCTGCTTTAGAATTACTTCTCTCTGACCAGACCTCTCTACCAGGCAAATGAGGAGCACAGACAGTTATTTTGACCTGGTTTTTCTAACATGTCAAAAGCTGCTATTCTTTCTCATTAGCATGAACAGTAGGATAATGCTTACATGAAGGTTTTTCTCTATCTCATTTGGGTTAAAGACCTACCTTCTTGTGTTTTCCTTCTTCTTTTCAGTCAGGACAATCCTCTACTGTGATTGAAAACATACATACCATTATTGCTGCAGCTGCTGTGAAGTTTAGTTCTGATCAGCTCAACCATTTATTTGTTTTAATACAAAAGGTAAGTTTTCATATGAATTTACATTCCTTAGGAAGAGAATTGATGAGATGTACTTATGCATCCAGTGTATTGAAAGGCAAATGCCGTGAATGCATTTGTATTTTCTATATAAATGTAAAATTGGCTATAAAAAAATAACACTTTTCCTACTAATTTTTATGTTAACCCAGAAGCCTAATCTGTTACTGTATTGCTAATTGACTTAGATTTTATAGCTATTATATAGCCAGTCCTAAGGTACCTAAAGTATTTTGTATTTATTCTCTAATAGTTTTATGTTTGAAAAAAGAGTTGGGCAAATTAGTCCTGTAACTCCCGGTAACAGAAATAAGGAAATACATATGGTGGAAACATATTTGTTTATACTTGATTTTCCTGCAGTAAAACAGTTGTGAATTACATTTTTGTGTACGTTTGAGACTTAACAGACTTAACAGTGCTTGGTGATTTCTTTGCTATCCAGAGCTGGGAGACAGAGAGTGACAGGGTGAGACAGAAGCTGCTGAGCCTGATCGGGCGCATCGGTCGAGAAGCACGTGTGGAAACAACCACTGGAAAGGCACGTGAATGGTTTTAGTTTGAATTTCTCGTTTATTAAACGTAGAGTTGCTAGTCTCTGTACTTCCTAGGTCCTGACTATTCTTCCACTTCTTCCTCTAGGTTCTGGAGGTACTTTGGGAGCTGGCTCATCTTCCAACATTACCATGTAGTCTTATTCAGCAGGCCTTGGAGGAACATCTCACAATCCTTAGTGATGCTTATGCAGTGAAAGAGGCAATCAAAAGAAGCTATATCATCAAATGCATAGAAGATATAAAGAGGGTTGGTTTATTATTTTATCTTTTCCAAAATGAGATCTTACCTAGCCTTGATGTTACCCTTTCTTTCAAGATGCACAAATTGTGTGTCCCATCTGTAAGTTCTTACCTTGGGGAGTCCACGAGAGGGGTAGGCTTTGTGTGAGCCACTTTGTTGACCATGAGACTCATAGTAAGTCTCTTGCCTTTGTTTTAAGCAAATTTTCAGCACAAGGAGTGATCAGTTTATGGGAAACTACCAGGATGGACCCAAGGTTAGAATTTGCAAATGGAACCACTATAAAGGTATGTCAGTATTTTAACTGTCCCTTTCATGTGAAAGCCTAGATTAGTTTTCTTTGAGTTAAGCATGTGTTCTGGCATGACCATTAAGTCTCAAAATGCAAATCAATATTTAAATTGTAGTAGTTTTATATTTTAATAAAATACTTGAACTCTCTTCATATAGCATAAAGAAGCCATTCCCACAGCTGCTTGTGCTGTTTCCTGGCAGCAGCAGAGATGTGCACGGCTTAAAAGACTGCATATATTCTATCTGCACTGTTCACATAGCAGGCAGTTTTTCTTGAGGCCTGCAGGAATGCTCCTGTCTCCTTTTTTTTCAGTCTGAAGTATGGTCTAAATAAAGAAAAAGGCTTGTACTTTTTACATTCATTTTTTTCATGATAAATTAGGTTTTGTCTGTGTTGCAGCATCTGTAGAGGACGTAAGTTGTTCAGAAGGCATGGAATGTTGCTTCTCAATATTGATCACACTTCTGTGTGCTCATGAATATGGATTTCAAATCTTGGATTCTCAATGTCTGAAAGCTGTAGTTTTTTTCTTTTGGATCTTCTCTTATGCTTTCCTAACCTCATTCCTTTTAATTATATTCTGGCAAGGCTTTTACAGAGGTGCTGCAGTGGGAAGCACTAACAAAAGCTGTAATTGTAAACTAGAAGGGATTGGAGTAACCATACAGCAGACTTCTAAAATACATTGTGTTCTTATTTCCCTTCATTAGGGGTCATAAAGACGTAAACTGGGAGGGAATGTAATATTGAGGCATCATTCTCAAATACATGAGGGATTCTTCAGTGGAGAGCTACCTGTTATGGGCAGGTTCCTCTAACCTCTCTGAGTGTGTAGGTGGTATTGGTTGTTGTCAGTATTTAAACCAGACATCACTTCTCTGAACAAGCAACCTCAGTACTGGTTTGTGTGGTCAAACTTTACAGAAAATGAAGCCTTCCAGAAAAGTGATGAGCAGGTCTAACAATGAGGTAGGAGGGTTATTCTTTGTAGGATCTCTTTCAAAATGCAGCTTGAAAACCCTTTGCGCACCAATCAGAAATTTCTTCTTTTAACCCCTAGTAGTATTTGAGATTCTTTTTTTAATTATTCTTGCTTTAGCAGTAAGTAACATTATTTGACTGGATTTGCCCTTTTATGCTGTTTTAGGCCTGCTTCATCTCCTGTAATTGAGGAAGGTGGTGGTTTATCATCTCTCCCTGGTGCAACTGAGTTCTTTTTGGCTACTTAATTTGCATGTTCTCTAGCAAGGAGCTGGTACTTTGGGCTGAATAACAGGGATAACCAAATGGCTTATGTGTGTCAAAGGACTTCTTGTAGAAAGTGAAGAGCACCATGAGTGTGTTTGGAAAGGGACCAGGAACAAGTAACTGGAGCCTGCAGAGCTCGTAGCTGTTGTTTTGAAAACAGCAGCATTAATAGACATCATTAGTCTTCCAGGAGTCTGAGAGGAAAGTTGATCTGTTGTTGGGCATGTACCACATGTGTAATTGTTTTTACCTTTCCTACTACTAGTCATCCCAGCACAATAATCCTCAGTTTGTGTGGGTGGTGCCAGCATTACGTCAGCTCCATGAAATCACGCGTTCATTTATTAAGCAAACGTACCAAAAACAGGACAAGGTAAGGATATATCACAAGATGATTTTTAAAGCCCTGTGTATGTCTGTTTGGCTCTGCTTCTGTAGAACATTGAAGTTTGAATTTAGAATAAAAAATTAGCTAATAAATACTTTGACAAGTAGTTTAATGAGGTAGCATAAACAAACTGTTCAATTAGAGATGCTGTGTTATGTGCTGTCCATTTGTGTGTGGATATGTGTATATAAATGTTTGCTGTGGCAGGACTAATTTATTTCATTCTCAGCTTTTTGTAGAATAACTAACGGGCATGATTCTGTTAAGAAATGAACAATGGCTAATGTTTAGACCAACTGCTTTGTAATTGAATTGACATTGACTCTTGGAAAACAGACTAAAGTACCAATGAGTCACATGGGTTGTAGAGTGGCTGAGTGGAGGTGTGGGGCTTCCTCTGCAATCTGCAGCAGGTGGATTTCAGCACATGCTGAAAACACCAACATCAGGGGGTATAAATGCTTGGAAGGGGTACAGCTGACTCTGATGGGGCAGCATTCCTCCTTTTAATTAGAGGTGTGTGTCTGTTTAAGAGCAAATTGCTGTGTGCATATACTGTTTATGTATTTTTTAAAAAAACTTTTTTTTTTTTTTAATTTTTTATTACCAAGAGCATTATTCAAGATTTAAAGAAAAACTTTGAAATAGTGAAGTTGGTGACAGGAAGCTTAATATCATGTCACCGTTTGGCTGCATCTGTGGCAGGTCCAGGAGGGCTTGTTGGAGCAACACTGGTGGATGGCCGATACACCTACCGGGAGGTACTGAACCCTGAGTTTCTTATTGTCTTAGGTTTTTGGCAGCATGATGTAGTGTATCACTGACCAAGTAGCATAAGATTGGGGTCGTTTCGTTTTTGTAATTTGCTGATGAATAACTACACTCGTTTTTATTTATAGTTCTGATCCTCATCTGTTAAGGCTTGTTATTATATTATGGAGTAAGGGTGTCCAAACATCACAGTCTAAAAGTTCCTTAGCAAAGTCTTTTAAGTGGTTGAGACCTGGATCTCCCCTTGCCCAGGATGTCCTGTCTCCAAGCTTATGCAGCTTCAGCTTCTCCATCAGCATCACTTCAACTACTCCAGTAGAGGCAATATCTTTGAATTTGGTGTGAAGTTCTTGCTACCTGAAATAGATTTGGTAGTTAGGACATGGAAGCCACACATACATTTAACGAGTGTTAAATAATATCAGTATCAGGAAAGTAGTAGCAAATCCAATGAGACTTCAATGTTGCTTTATAGGAAGGTAATCAGAAGTAGTAATGTTAAAAATAGTATAAAATAGAATATTGTATAATATGGAATAGAATACCACTGCAGAAACAATTTCTATTTTCCAGCCTTGCAAAGTGAACTGTTGTTTGACAACTATATTTGAAAAAAAAAAAAAAAAAAAGAATGCTCTAAGTTCTTGTTTCAGAAAGAAAAGTCTTCAGCTTGAGTTTTTGTTTCCTCTTTCTCAGTATTTGGAGGCACATCTAAAATTTTTGGCATTTTTTCTGCAAGAAGCCACCCTTTATTTGGGCTGGAATCGTGCCAAGGAGATCTGGGAATGCCTTGTAACTGGCCAGGATGTTTGTGAGTTGGATCGAGAGGTAAGAAAAACTTGAAAAGTTGGTTTCTGTGGTTGCAGAAGGAATCTTAATGAATCATAAAAAACACATGTGTTTGTCGAGACATGTGAATTTTATGCTTTGTGTGGGCAGGTGCAGCCACTGTTAGATGTTCACTTACAACTAGGATGCTCTTTTATCATGAAATTTGACTGGAGAAGAGATGTTGGCCAGTATATTAGTTGCAGGTGTACAGATGTTGGTTTGAAAAGGCTTATGTGTAGGTTTGTGCAGTCCTAAGAGACATTCAGCATTATTTGGGTGAAAGATGACTATGAAGTACCCTAATGCTGCAAGACAGGCTCTGTAATGTGTGAGGTTACCAGAAGATGAGATTTTGAACCTCTCGCTGTAGACAAAACTTCTGTAAGATGATGAGTTGCTGTGGTATCTGACATCATTTGCTATATAAAACTAAAATATTTGACATGACAAATATTAGGGTAAAAATACATCTGCCTTTCGTTCACAGATGTGCTTTGAGTGGTTTACAAAAGGACAGCATGATCTGGAGAGTGATGTACAGCAACAGCTCTTCAAAGAGAAAATTCTTAAACTGGAATCATACGAAATTACTATGAATGGTAAGAAAATGGCTTTGGTCAACAGAATCACAGAATATTCTGAGTTGGAAGGAACCTACAGATTGGTTTGGAGATATATACCAGAAATTTGCTTCCTGAGCCTTCAGTTGAAACACCTAACTAGTTCTATAAATCAATATAATAGAGGGGTCTTTTTCTGTAATTTTCAGGTTTAGTACTTGTAGAGGGAAAAGTTCATCTCCTGTATTTATTTTAATTTTTTTAAAAAAGCATAGAAGCTAAGCCAGACCTGAATAAAAAGCTGCACCTCTTTTTCACTTTCAGGTTTTAGTTTATTTAAGACTTTCTTTGAAAATGTGAACCTTTGTGACCATCGACTGAAGAGGCAAGGAACTCAGCTGGTGAGTGTTCTGGCAAGTTTGTTCTTGTGTACAGCCTGTGGCCTCTTGTGGATGGGAGATGGTGAGACAAGAATTGTTGAGCAGCTGTTTGACATGGTCATGTTTGTATTAATATGTAGATTGTCCTAGCATTAACATTGTTAAATTCTGAAACTGAAACTTGACAGTTAATTTCAAGAGTTAAAATTCAGCAATTGGTAGCTGGAAGCTGGTTTGTAGCTTTTAAAACTTTGCAGGAGGAATTAGTTAACTACTTTTTTATAATAATCCTCAATCCTAAGACTAAATGTAGTGTGTGTTCTTTTGCTTCTCCCTAGGATGGAAATACTCTTTTTTGAAATTATTTTTTATTTTTCTTCTTTGCATAAGTGTTAGGCTTACCATATTCAAATTCTAAGCTACTATAATTTTTAACTCTGATCCTTCAATGTCTTTGTTAAATTAATGGTTATATGTTAAGTAGTTTTCGATAGGCATTTTAGATCTTTATCACAGAGAACTTACTTCAAGTGCAGAATTTTTTGCCAAGTATCATAGCAGATTTTGTGATGGTTTATTGTGTGGTTAGTTACTGCGTTGACTTTTTTGAAACAAATTCCATTCTAGATTGAATTTCTCCATGCCTTTAAACTTTTTAATTTTTCAATTGTTTGACTGAGATTGTTCTTTGGAACTTGTTTATCCACTGGTAAACCATTATTTTTTTGTCGTATAAGTATACAAATGTGCAGCTGTTGATTTCAGTTTGGCACTGTGCCAAAGTTTGGCAGCATGTTGCAAAAGAAAATTGTTTCAGTCAAAAGATGCTTTTCCAGCAGATGGGAGACTGTTTTGTCCCTGTGATGCAACTAAGTGTTGTATAAGAAATCCGGTCATGTTTTACTGTTGTTCTTTTTTGTGTAGAGTGTAGAAAAACTGGAATTAATAGGGATGGATTTCATTTGGAAGATTGCAATGGAGTCACCTGATGAAGAAATTGCCAATGAAGCTATTCAATTGATAATAAATTACAGCTATATTAATCTAACTCCTAGACTGAAAAAGGTAGGCATATATGTGTACATGAAAGTGCTTTGACATTCATAGAGCCTTGATATTCTGCGTGTTCAAATGTGTAATTTTTGGTGTTCTGTCAGTTTACAATTCTGCTTTAAGATCTAACTAATTTGTACATTTTATCTTTAGGATTCAGTATCACTGCACAAGAAATTCATTGCTGATTGCTACACACGATTAGAGGTAAAGGACGAATTTTAATTGTTCTCGTACCTATATCTTTTTGGGTTTGTATCTTAGAATAAGAATAGTTGTCCGTGATAATTCCATTTAAAGAAAAAATTTCTTTCCACAAATATTTTTTTGTCCTCCTGGTTTTCCAGGACATACTGATTGTCCATGTAAAGCAGCACTTGTACTTTGTGTTGTAGGCTGCCAGCTCTGCACTTGGTGGTCCAACATTAACACATGCTGTGACAAGAGCTACAAAAATGCTTACAGCAACTGCTATGCCTACGGTGGCAACCTCAGTTCAGTCTCCTTACAGGTAGGCCTGCCTCTCCAAGAATAAATATGACGGGAGACATTTACTCCCATCTGCTGCCCACATAATTTTTGAATGCTAATAAAGTTCTTAATAGTTGGTAGTTGTATATTCTGTTGGTTTTTCAGTTGAATATTCCAATTACAATGCAGTTTGAGTTTCAAGTTGAAAAACCTGTGTTTAAAAAGTCCAAGAAACAAATTAAACCAAAAAAAAAAAAAAAGAAAAAAACAACCAGCACCCTGCCTCCAGTCCCCCAAAACCAACCAATCAAAAAAAACCCACAGGCTGTTACCAGCCTATTAGTCACGTAATATTTCTGGGGCAGTTGGTTTGGTTTGGGTTCTTTTTAAATGAGAAGAGAAAAAGGATGGTTTTTCAACCTGTAGTTAAACTTAGGCATACCTAAATATGTGTGTATTTTAAATATATGAGCATAGGGTGGGTCCTTTAGAAACATGAAACTGGAAACATCTCAAGCAGTATAATATAAGTTTCTTGGCCTGTTTTCCTAGTTAATTTCTACTGAATTAACTCCATGTTTAAGGAGTTATGTTTTAAAACAGCCAATTCAGGGTAGTTACCCGTGGGCGTTGAAAATTAATCTCTGAAACAAGTTACTCTTGTTTTCAATGTTTCTCTTTAGGTCAACTAAACTTGTAATAATTGAGAGACTGCTGCTGTTGGCAGAGCGTTACGTGATAACAATAGAGGTAAGATGTGTAATTTCTTACTAGGCAGGGCTAAGAACACAACTTTCAGTATTATTAAAAACGATAAAAGTTATTTAAACATATTCAGCCCTAGGTACCTACTATCACAGAAATATCTTTGTTTTCAAGGGTGGCATTTACTGTGATCCTTCTCTTCCTGTAGGACCTTTACTCAGTTCCCCGAACTATTCTACCTCATGGTGCCTCTTTCCATGGACATCTTTTAACACTTAATGTTACATACGAGTCTACCAAAGATACCTTTACCATAGAGGTGGGTGTGCACAGGGTATGTGTGTTGATCATGTAGCTAGTCTTGTAGGCTGTTGATGATGTAGCTACTCGTGGGGTTTTTTATGCCTGGACTGAACAGAGAAGGATGGTTACAAGGACTCCAGACTTGAAAACTCTACTTGAAAATGTTAAAAGTCTGTATATGGAAGTGTCTGTAGACTAAATGTATTTTGATCATCATTCTGGAATGTTAAAAATAAGTTGTTGGCTTAGTGTGGTTGTTGGAGCATTCCTCTGCTGTCCTACCCTGTCGTTCTCTTATAGACAATACCTTTACCACCCTATGCAGAGGACCAGGAAGACTTTAATGGAAGATTTGTGTTTTATTCTCTTGGCATTTACTGCTTGAACAGACTTAATGATCCAGTGTTGTTTAATTTTACAGGCTCATAGCAATGAAACTGTAGGGAGCGTCAGGTGGAAGATAGCAAAGATGCTGAATTCACCTGTGGATAATATACAGATATTTGCCAATGACAGTCTGGTATGTTAACTACAAAGAATTCCCATTCTTTATGAAATTGAGTCTTTTCCAGAACTAAATGGTAAATATTTTCTTGCAGTTAACAGTAAACAAAGATCAGAAACTACTCCACCAGCTGGGCTTCTCTGATGAACAAATCCTTACAGTAAAAACATCAGGAAGTGGGACTCCATCAGGGAGCTCTGCAGATTCCTCTACCAGTTCCAGCAACAGCAGTAGTGTGTTTAGTTCATCATATGCAATGGAACAGGTACAGCCTGAAACCTTCTCTCAGATTGTGCCTGAAGGGGAAATAGTTGGGGGAGACTGTAGGAGTTCCAGTAAGATGAGACAGAAACTGTTTACATCAGCTGAGTATCCAGTCTTTAGTAATCTGGTTTTGCTTTCAAACTGCAATTGAAACAAATCATCTAAATACGCAATTGCCCTTATGCATGCAAACTTTATAATCTGTCACCTATTGTAGCCTGTTTGGTGTTTATTCATCTCTGCAGGGTCTTTTAAATAAACAAAACCCATCCAATTTAATTTTGAGATTGTGTATTTGTCAAGGGTAGAGATTTCCAGATTTTCAGTATTCATAAAGCCACAGTATGAAAATAAACTAAGAAGCATCAACCAGCATGTTGAGACCACTCCTGGTCTGCTTTGTATTTTGTTTGTCAACCCTAACAGTCCATTTCAAAACTTGACTGTTAAAAGAGAAATGAGGCAATATAAAAATTCAAATGTTTTCTCAGCCTAGACAGTAGCTGGGATTTCTGTGGGTCAGATTGGCATCTGGATCATTTGCTTCAGTGAAGAGCTCTCTTAAATTTACTTGTAAGAGAAAGGGGAGAAAAAGACCTTTGTATTTCTGCTTAATTCTCAGGAGAAATCCCTCCCCGGAGTAGTCATGGCTCTCGTGTGTAATGTGTTTGATATGCTTTACCAGCTTGCCAATCTAGAGGAGCCAAGGTAAGCAAATTAAATGGTTACTAAATATTGAAGAATTGCTCACACTGCACAGTTTGAAGAGCTTCTTACTTTGCAGTGTGCAGGCATCCACCAGGCCACAGCGTGGCTGAGCTCCTGTTTTGTGCAAGTAACTTCTGATAACTTTTCAGGATAACACTGCGAGTGAGGAAGCTTCTGCTCTTGATTCCCACTGACCCAGCTATTCAGGAGGCTCTTGATCAGCTTGATTCCCTGGGAAGGAAGGTATGGATTAAACAATAACTAATCTTGGTGAGCTTCACAAAATGGATTTTACTACCGGGTATCTTAAATTCCCTGTCAGATTATAATGCACAAAGGGTTTGAAACTCTACTGCAAAATAATGCTCATGTTAAGGATTATTGACTTATTTCCAAGCAGCCAGAGGTGAGAGGGTTATTATAGGGATTATAGGAAATGTATTGCCAATTACAGCAAAACACAGGAGTCTCAAAATATTTCTTCTGTGGCTTTTTCCCCCTAGAAAACACTGCTGTCAGAATCCAGTTCTCAGTCCTCAAAATCACCATCCTTGTCTTCAAAACACCAACATCAGCCCAGTGCTAGTTCAATACTAGAAAGTCTTTTCAGATCTTTTGCTCCAGGCATGTCCACCTTCAGAGTGCTCTACAATTTGGAGGTAAGAAAACAAATTTGCTTCTTTCTACTTGTGATTCTGAGCACGGAAATTTAAGTATTTCTAAGTTTCTTGGGCAGGAGTCCACTGTGATGGGGTCATTATACAAAATGCAAAATGCTATAGTCTGCTTTTATGTATGTGATAAATTCTACACAGAATGAAAGGGCTAAAAAGTTCCCCTTTAGAGACTTTGCTAAGAAACCAGGCTCCTCTTTCTGTGATTTGCAAGGTGGAAGGAGTGTTCTGGAGTAAGTGGAAAGGAGCAAAGAAATAACAAAATCATTACTGTTTTTGTAAAATTCCTGCTTGAATTTCCAGAACTCTGAATATCTGATTTTTAGTGTGTGTGTGTATATGTATATGTATATATATAACTCATCCCTGAAACAACAACTGTTAATTTTTAAGTTTGATTGGTTTTACTGGTTTTGCTTGATTCAATTTGTAAGAAAAATGATGCTAATTTCAGTGCTGTATAAGTCTACCATATTCTAAGGAGAAGCTAAGGAGGAGTATTTTTACTGGGAAGAAATATCACTATCCAAATGTTCAGGGCTTTTGCTGAGAAGCCTCTGGCCTGTTTTAGCTGTGTATGTAGAGTGAGTGGAAGACATACAACTTTGTTACCCCTAAACATTTTCCTAAATTCTTTAACCAAAAAGCTGGATTGGACCCAGTAAAAACCTCTCTCCAAATGTTTAGTTCGTGGATTTTAAAGGGGGTAGGAGTTTAGCTGTTGTTATTGTTAAGACACCATACTCTGCATGCTAAGAGCTGGACAGTCTCTAGTTCTACTCACAGGTCCCACTGTTTATAAGGGCCCATTACAAATCTGGTTTGAGCAACTTGAGGTTGGAGGATCAATTGCCAGCTGCTTCCAAAACAGTAGACAAAATTATTCTCTTCCCTTCCCAGGGTGTGCCAAGATTACTGTAGGAATTTCCTTGTAGTTGCTTTCCTTTAGGTTTCCACAGTCTAATGTTAGCTCTTCATCTTCCTACACTGTCATCACACCCCTGCGTTAGGATTCCCCCTTTTCTGTACAACTGGAATGAAAGATATTTGATTATGTCTTTGAAATATGTTGACAAGTTCTACAACTCAAAGCAAATGGTTTAACATCGAGGGTGTCTTGTTGAACTGGCAGGTTATATTGCAGTATGAAGACACAGTTATCTACTGCTTCTGAGCCAGAGAAAATAATAAAAGCAAGTAATAAATTGCTTGCTTTTCTGGCAAGGGATGAGAAGCAGTAAATTGGATTAGATGTGTAGATTATATGAGTGGACTTGTTCCTCAAGTCCAGTCAAGCCAATTGGAAGATGGCTTTCTGTCAAGAGAAGGATAATGTGCTTTTTTTACCCTCTCAGCTGGTGATCTGTTGAAAATATGGGAGCCGGTCTGAACTACTTTCTGAAAAAATGTGCACAGGAAATTTGCAGAACATATGAAAGAGATGAAAATTGAATATTGCAGATGTTCAGGGTTATATCACGTAATGTTGTGATAAGATTCCATGGCTGGAACTCTTAAACTGTGCTTCTGACCTGTGAACCTGGAAAAGATGTGTTTTGTTTGCCCACATGCAGCACTGTTGACTGTACATGTCAAAGAGTCTTTTAAAGAAAGTAAATAACTTCTGGGGAGTGTCTGGGATTTTTGGGAGGAGCTGGGGGTTTTGGGGAGTTTTGAGGTTTTTTTGTTTTTTTCTTTATGTAAAGTGAAGTGAAATTGATTATAAATGCACATGAGATCTGACCCACAAACCTCCTGAGACCACAAACTTCCTTTATGGCTACGCTTCTGAGCATCATTGCACTCTATGAAGTTTAGTGCTGATTTAAAACAGGAGGTTTTGTTCATAAGGCCTCTTGAATTACCTGAGCCATCTTTTACAAAAGAGCCACCTGAATAATAGCAATACAATTATGTTTTAAAAGGCATGAATCAATAAGTAAGCCATCTGTAGGGTGTTTATGGGATACCGTCAATTGGAAACCTAGAAACAGGAAGAATTCAGGCTTTTAAGGAGCACCAAGTGAACCAGAAAAGATTATTCCATGTGCTAGAGTATGTACTTCATCCTTTCCCCTAACAATAAACTGTAATGAGAACAAAATGCTCTTTGATAGAGAATAAATATCTATAATGGCCATAGTTATCCTGAATATTTTAATGATTTCTCTTTACTGACTGCAGCTTCATGTAAGTGTATTGTTAATTGCTTCATTTGTGCTGGATTTTTTTCTGTAGTACTTTTAACCTTCAGCACATGAGAACACTAGGAGTGGTGGTGGTGTACATGTGCTTATTTATTCATTTATTGTAGGTTCTGAGCTCCAAGCTGATGCCAACTGCAGATGATGAAATGGCAAGAAACTGCGCCAAGTCTTTCTGTGAAAACTTCCTCAGAGCAGGAGGTTTGAGGTTAGATTTCAAAACCTTCACTCAATTTATAATGCTTCACTTAGTTATCAATTCTGTGTGGTTTCTGATTTCCACACTGTAGCACATTAATACACCTATCAGCTTCTTTTTCAGAGAAAAAAATCCACCCAAGGCTGTTTTTTTTTCATTATCCAGCGTCTGAAAAGCTGCTGTAGCTATATTATAGTAATGTCACAGAATACATGTTAAACCTCAAAATCGAGATAGGCACAAATAAGCTTGTGAAATGCAGCTTCACCAATAGTTGTTGATATTTGGATAGTTTAGTGACATTTAAGTGTTTCAGTTCAAATTTGCAGGCATGTACATTATACTGTCCTGTGTAGATACCAGTGGACATTTTAAGCAGTCAAAGCAGAGAACATGCAGTGGGAACCAAATTAAATTTGGAATTACAGTCTCCAAAATTCATACCCTTCAGATAAGAGATGAGGCACAGTGTGAGTGGTTTGGAAGACTTGACACTACTTATTGTGTGAGAGTTGTCAAGTGTACGTTGCTCTTAGTAATTCTACCCACGACTCTCCTCTGCCCCATAGATCCTGAAGCATTTTCCAGCAGGAGCAGAAAGCTTTCATCTCTAGATACAGGAGGGGAAAATTAAGATGTTGGTCATCCAAAGATGCCAGTTTGTCAGTTTGAACTGCTACTCAGCTGACTGAATGGGTGGAGGGAAGGATAGAGATAAATTAATTGCAGCTCTCTCCTAATGTAAAACATTTGCAAATGGAGTCTGTCTTATTGATTTGTTTTTAAGTTTGGTGGTGAATGTGATGCAGAGAGATTCCATCCCATCAGAGGTAGACTATGAAACGAGACAAGGAGTCTATTCCATCTGCCTGCAACTTGCAAGGTATGTAGTTGCCTTTCATTAGAGAAAGTGCTGCTTTCTTGGCTTTTAGCATGCAGCATGTAATAGTTAAGATTAATTGGTACTTTGAGTTCTGTTTCATTCACTTGCTGTGAGCATTCAAAAATAAGCCTGAGGTTTTTGCTCTTTGAATGTAGGTTCTTACTGGTTGGTCAGACAATGCCTACCTTACTGGATGAGGATTTCATTAAGGATGGGGTAGAAGCATTGTCCTCACGCCCCTTCCGTAATGTCAGCCGACAAGCAAGTAGGCAGATGTCCATCTGTGGAACACCTGAGAAGTCATCCTACCGACAGCTCTCTGTGTCTGATAGATCCTCCATTAGGGTAGAAGAAATCATACCAGCAGCAAGAGTTGCCATACAAGTAAGGAAGTGTTTGATGTTTGTGGTGATGTAGCGGTGTTGTCTCCAGTGACAGCTGTGTAACTCCTGCCTTTTCTACAGGTTCTTGCCCAGACTCCATTTAAAAATCTCTGAAAATCTTGACCATCAGTCTCTCTTCTGGTCTTGATCTGAATTTTAACATATTCTCATAAATTATTTTGGCAGTAAAAGGGAAGCAGTATCTGAAAAGTGCTTACCAGAAATAGTTCTACACAGAAATCTTACTTGTTTATTTTCAGTAATGCCTAAGTCCAAGATCTTATCCCTGTCAAGCAGGACAAAGTTCCTGCTTGAACTTTTGGTTCCTAGTCCATGATGCTTTGAATTAAGAAGAATTGGATAAGTTTTTTGTTTCAAATAGCTCACTAAAAATTAAATTGGCTTGATGGTACCCTGGGTAAAAAGGAAATTTTTATGTTCAATACCTTGAGAAAATGTTACTTGAAAACCCAGTAAAAAATTGAGTCCAGTTGAAAGAAACTTCACAGTTAACATGACGAGTGTGCTGTGTTAGGTTCTTGGGCAGTGCTTCCCAAATGGGAAGGAGCAATACTAATCACTCCTTGGGAATAAAAAGTATCCTTGAGCCTGCGTAGAGAAGACAGAGGAAAACAAATGTCAACTTGACATGATCCAGAAGATACATTCCTCTTATCCCTGTGGTTAACAAAGGCTGTTGAATATCACAGAAGTAACTGCTGTTTCTCATTGTTTCAGACTATGGAGGTGAATGATTTCACTTCCACAGTGGCTTGCTTCATGCGCCTCTCTTGGGCTGCTGCTGCAGGACGTCTCGACCTTGTGGGAAGCAGTCAGCCAATAAAAGAGAGCAACACTCTATTTCCTGCTGGGATTCGAAACAGACTTAGCAGCTCAGGTAGGTTAACTGTGTCTCTAAACCAATCTAAAGGAAGCATTTGGTTTAATCTTAATTGAACACACGGGAAGCTTGAAACCGAATTCATTGGATGGTCATTTGATGATTCTCTTGGGTCCCTTCCGACTCACGATGTTGTATCACTGAATTATACAAGTCTGATCAAAATGTTGTACATTCATGTTGCATTTGGAGAAGGTTTTTAGATTGCAGAGAACTGACCAAAAGCTGAAAACATCTGAAAAAATGCACTTGTTCATTTCTTAATGCAGGAAGTAACTGCAGTTCAGGAAGCGAAGGGGAGCCAACTGCACTGCACGCTGGAATCTGTGTGAGGCAGCAGTCTGTGTCCACCAAAGATGCTCTGATTGCTGGAGAGGCCTTGTCTCTCTTGGTAACCTGCCTTCAGCTACGCAGTCAGCAGCTAGGTATGAAATAGAATTGGATTATTTGCTGTTTGGAATGTAGGTCAGGTGGGGGAAGGCTTTTGGGCAAGTAAAAGTCAAGTAAAAAAAAAATAATTAGAAACCTGTAGCTTTGTTAAGTGAGACAGCTCAAGTTAAAAATGCAACTTTTCATTAAAAAGTACAGGGATTTTTTGAAACAAGGCATGTTGTGCTGTGCCTTAACGAAATGTTTTGGGAAAGGTGACTGCCTGCCAGTATATAAACATTTGCACTGGCTTTGAAGTATATAATTCTGTAAGTGCTGCTGTTTGCATAGATAGTGTCTAGTACTTGAATCTTTTTGTATAGGAAGTGTAAACACTGGTGGTGGAGGAAAACGCTGTTATATAGTGGTGGCAGTCAGTGGTGAGGGAAGGAGATGGGGAAATGTGCAAATAGCCATTACTGCTTTTCAGTGTTGGTGGGAGGATGTCCTCTGGGTCTTGTGATATTTTAATGCAAGTTGTAGCTGATTATTTTAAAATATTACTTTTAATAAGACAGCCTGGTACTCTTCTCTTCTAGGATCTTTTTACAACTTGCCTTGTGTTGCTGATTTCATCATTGATATACTTCTTGGATCACCAAGTGCTGAGGTGAGAGTCTTTCTCTGAAAACTTCTTACATGTTACTTCTGAAATGTGTGTGCTCTCATAATTTTATATGGTCTGAACGTAAAAATGTTCATTACAAACATTCCCACAGTTATGTGTTTGAATGAATCACCTTTGTATAATTGTTACTAATTGCAGTATCTAATGCTGTGTTGATAAAAAATGCATTGTATTACATTCTTTAGGCATGTTGATATGATAGAAAATGCAAAGTATTACATTCTTTAAGCTTGTTGCATTCATGAGGTGCACAGAACTATGGTGTGGATAGTCTAAAGAAAATACTCTCCTTTTGGTGAGACAAGTTCTGTAGAACTAGTACCTTAGGGAAAGTTTCAAGTAACTTTAATCTCAAAAGATTTAGGTATGATTTAATGAACTTTTCTGAGCTTTTGAAAAATTATTCCAAGTGATAGAGCCCTCCTAAAATTTATTCTTTCTCGTTATTCTAAAATCTAGAGATTTTCATGCTTACTTCATTTCATTATGTGAAGTCATTGCATCTTTCCCCCTTATCTGAATTTATAATTTGTGTTTAATAAAGCACGAGAGCTTTTTACTCAGAGACGAACATGGATTGCCAAATCCCTATAAATGGAGAAACCTTAGCTAGTGGGTGCAGAACTGATAGTGTGGTTTACACAACGTTTTCAATGTCTATTTTTTTCTGTTAGGTTTCTAGCAAAACAGAAGTGTGATTTTTTGTTTGACAATGACACTGTTTCAGATTCGTCGTGTTGCCTGTGACCAGTTGTACACCCTTAGTCAGACAGACACATCAGCTCACCCAGATGTGCAAAAGCCAAACCAGTTTCTCCTAAATGTTGTTCTTGGAGCCCAGCTGCCTCTTTGGTCACCAACCAGCATCATGAGAGGAATCAACCAGAGGTAAGTCAGATGTGTGTTTTTTGAGGAAGCAAAACTATCACATTTTGAAACAAGTAGCTCTGTGGAAGCTCTGAAGCACAAGGGATTAGGACTTTGCAAGTGTTGCAAGTAGACGTCCCTGCAATTTCTAGAGGAGTAACTGAGAAGTTAAAACACGTTGGTGTTTTATTGTTGTCTGATAACTAACTAGAATTGTTATGAGTTGAGGGAAGAAACTGGGATTAAATGTTATTCATAACATTCAGAAGTAGCTATTGGAAAGGAATTTTTTTGAAGCTGCAGCATGTGCGTGCAGAAGCATATCACAGCTGTTTTGTGTTAGGTGGACAGAGCACACGGGCCTTAAAGGCCACTGCTTAGAGAAAAGTTTATGATTTTAAATTAATCCTTTTTTCTATTTGTACCTTTTTCAGACTTTTGTCCCAGTGTACAGAATATTTTGACCTGAGATGTCAGTTACTGGATGACCTGACATGTAAGTATGTACAGACATCTGTCATTCTGATTGTGGCTTCCAAGCCTGCCTTCCTTCTGGAGGCAGGATGTAGAATTGCCTTCACAGGGGGGTTAGTACTCCATGGACTTGGTGTGACCTGCCAGTGGTCCCGTGTTAATGCCTGGCGTGGTCTGTTCTTGACATCAGGTTGCAGCAGTAGCTCACTCCTTTTGGAAAGTGAACCAAGTTCCTTGGTGGAAGGTTTACTTTGTACGCACTGGGGGCGAAACTAGACCAGTACCAAACTGTTTGAAATTCTTTGTATTTATATTCTGCGTTTCCAGAGCTGCTAATGTTTTTGGGTTTTCTTCTTCTCTTGCAGCATCAGAAATGGAACAGCTAAAGATAAGCCCAGCTGCCATGTTAGAAGATGAGATCACCTGGCTAGACAATTTTGAACCCAACCGCACAGCCGAGTGTGAGACCAGTGAAGCTGATAACATCCTCTTAGCAGGACACCTGAGGCTCATCAAGACTCTCCTTTCACTTTGTGGGGCAGAGAAGGAAATGGTTGGTAAGTATTCCCATTTACTCTAAATTTGCTAGACTGATGTGAATTCTGCATAGCACTGACAGATGACTTGATCAGTAGACAGTACATGTGAAGACATTATAATACATCACCACAAGTGATACAGAGCTATAAGGAGTAATTTTGGTAGTACTTTTGACATTTGATAAAATATTTGGTTATGTTTTTGTCGGTAAGTGTTTTAACAGTAGATGTGGATTGCTATGTTACAGGTTCATCTTTGATTAAGCCATTGTTGGATGATTTTCTCTTCCGAGCATCCAGGATTATTCTGAATAGCCATTCCCCAGCAGGCAGCGCTGCAATCAGTCAGCAAGACTTCCATCCAAAGTAAAAATTTATTTTTTTTATATTGGGTTTTGTCCTAGGTCTCATGAACGCAAATGCCACACTGAGGATACAGATAGTAGGATTTTATACCAAAGTTGGAGCAATTCTCTATATTTCCTACATAAATATCCAAATAACACTTTTGTAAGTTTTTGTGTGACCCAAAATCTTATCTTTTCTGTGATTTCAAAGTCTGTGCTTTGTTAGCTCAATGATCAGCTGCAAGCACAACTGAGTGCTGATTTCATGAGTCCAGAGAGTATTCCTTTAGCTCATCATCACTTGGGAAGTTGGCTAAATTGGAGCACGAAGAGGAAATTAACATCCCAAGCCCCTTGTAAATATGAATCTCAGAAGTTCCGCTATTTTCTTTTTCCCTTCTCTCTACTAATTTGTAAAAAAACTAACACCAAGCAAGTCTCCTTTCACCTGAGATAGCTGATAACAGAATATATCAACTGGAAAAAAGAGTGGGATTTCTCCTTCCTAACACAACTCCTTCTGTTGTGGCCATGCAGTATCTGAAGGGGTGGGTAAATTAGCTCCTGTGGAGTTTTGAGCTGCTGCAGCTGGTTTGCTTACATCACACTGAGTAGTTGGTGTTAGAGT
This sequence comes from Chiroxiphia lanceolata, assembly GCF_009829145.1. Classification (NCBI taxonomy): domain Eukaryota; kingdom Metazoa; phylum Chordata; class Aves; order Passeriformes; family Pipridae; genus Chiroxiphia; species Chiroxiphia lanceolata. Next base: position 9,635,501 of record NC_045645.1, on the reverse strand, counting down.
TGGATCAGGCATATCCTCACTGCCTCACCCAAAAGAAGGTTCCAGTGGAGCATTTAGCAACCCCTGAACTGAACGGAACTTGATACAGCTTAGTGTTTTGCTCCAGCTTTGCTCCACTGCAGTTCATCTCAAGCATGCTCTTCTGTTTGCTTAAACTAAATAAAGCCTTTTTTTTGGCCTTTAGAAGAAAAAGCTACTGTGTTCAGTGATCCACTGAAAAGAACTCAGTGAAAGTGTTTTGTACTGGTCTAGCTCAGCTTAGGTCTTACGGTCATCTCTTGTAGTAAGGAAGTTATCTGGTTTAGCTCTTTCAAAGCTTCTTTCCCTGCAAATAAGTCATTATGTCTCCATCAGTGTTACATGATAGAGAGTATCTGTCTGTTTGTCCTCAGACATACCACCAATTCTGTGTCTTTCTCTTAGGGCACCTTTTTTGCTTTGTTACTGAATGTTAACAAGTGTATCTGTGTCAGTAAAGGATGCTTGTTTAAAGGAGTGTTCCTATTGCCACTCCTGTGATTCGATTCTTCCCCATTTGCCTTCCCCAAGAAAGGAAAAAATAGCACTCTGTGGTCCCTCAGGAGTGTTTTATTATTTAAAGTGTTCCTTTTGAACATTAATTGTCGCTTGTTCTGAGTAATATGGCTTTCTGGAATTAGAAATAATTGAGTCATCTACCAAATAGATCTCAGAGGTTTTCTTTCCAGGTGCAGTACAGCAGACAGCAGATTGGCTGCTTATGAGGTGCTGGTAATGCTGGCTGATAGCTCACCCTCCAACCTCCAGCTTATTACAAAAGAGCTGCTTTCTATGCACCACCAGTGTGACCCTGCACTTACCAAGGAGTTTGATGTAAGCAAGAAGCCTTTTTTTATTTGTATTAGCATGGTTTGGAGTACTGTGCATGATTTACTTTACTGCTCCATTCATAAAAATTCCATGGCCTTCAATTTTAAATGACAGTAAGCAGATAAGAGTAAATGCAGACCATTTGGTCTTCCTCAGAAGCAAATACTCCAGTGTGTCTTTGTTATTATCTGAATAAGAAAGAAGTATTTCCTAAATATCACAAAATTTGTTTATTGATTATTACATTTTAGACCATTTTCCACAGTTTTGTGCAATGTGTTAAATATTTAAATGACCAAATTTAGCACTCTTGCAATCTTTCAGAATTTATATTCCAGGTTTTCCATTTGATTGTTCTTAACAGCTCATATACGAGAGGGAGGGGTTTAAACTGAAGGAGAGTAGGCTTAGGTTAGATATTAGGAAGAAATTCTTCCCTGGGAGGGTGGTGAGGCACTGGCACAAGTTGTCCAGAGAAGTTGTGGATGCTGCATCCCTGGAAATGTCCGAGGCCAGGTTGCATGGGGCTTGGAACAACCGGGTCTAGTGGAAGGTGTCTCTGCCCATGGCAGGGCGTTAGAACCAGATGGTCTTTAAGGTCCCTTCCAAGTCAAGCTGTTCTGTGATTCTATGATATAAAAGTGATTATAAAAGCTATTGTATGTTGTTGGAGTTTCATGATTTTTATAACTTACTGGGACAAAAATACATTTATCATTCTAGTATCTTCCACCAGTGGATAGTCGCTCCATTTCAGGATTTGTGGGACTGAAGAATGGTGGTGCTACTTGTTACATGAATGCTGTCTTCCAGCAGCTGTATATGCAGCCTGGTCTCCCAGAGGTAATTGGTTCAACATCCAGTAAAGTCCTCTTTTTAGAATTACTCTCATTAGAACTTCAAGTTCATCTTAGCACCATTTGTATATTAATAGTTAAAATAAAAATCAACTGTGTACATATAAATGTATATACACAATAAATTATAAGTTGTAGTGCTGTGTGTCATGTCAACTTACAGTAATAATTTTACCAAGAAATAATTTAATAAGGTTATTTGTTTTCTTCCAGGCCTTGCTTTCCATTGATGATGATACAGACAATCCCGATGACAATGTGTTTTATCAAGTTCAATCTCTTTTTGGTCATTTGATGGAAAGCAAGCTACAGTATTATGTACCTGAGAACTTCTGGAAGGTATTACATCTTTTTGTTCAGAATAAATAGCTTTTCATCTTAAAAAGTAATCATTTATTCAGGCTTTTCTCAATGCAGACTTTCTAGAGATAAAGTAAATCCTACTTCAAAAATCAAAACATGTAAAAAACAGATTTCTTTTAAAAAATCACTTTTTAAATGATATGGGTAGGGAACAACCACCTTTTTTATGTGTTTATATTTCATGGTAGATTTTCAAGATGTGGAATAAGGAACTTTATGTTAGAGAGCAGCAGGATGCTTATGAGTTCTTCACCAGTCTTATAGATCAAATGGATGAGTACCTCAAGGTAAAAATCTCAGCACTTTCTTACCTGGTTTATATGCATCTCCTTGGTACCTTTTTTCTCTTTCTTCTTTGTTCTTTAGAGAAGAAGGCAGAGAACCATTTGGCTTATTTTATAATCTGCATAGTATTCAGAAGTTTAAAATTCCTGTTGATTTCTTGGTCTTCCACCCTGCAGTATATCCAACTGATGTCTAACTTTACATCTCCAACAGAAAATAGGAAGAGACCAAATATTTAAGAATACTTTTCAAGGAATCTTCTCTGATCAGAAGATCTGCAAGGACTGTCCTCACAGGTAATGTTAAATTTGGTGCATTAGTTACCAAGTTATGTACTCCCACAGCTACTAAAATATGTAGGTCAAACTAGCACTAGAAAAGATGGACATCTGTCCTTGTGAGCATCACAGCTCTGATAGCTGTGGAGCAAATGCAATATTCTTTCCTAAGCATATGTCTTGTTACTGCAAGTTGGGTAGGTTCTACTCTGTCAATGCCTTGATTGTTTTTCTTCTTGAATTTAGGTATGAGCGCGAGGAAGCCTTCATGGCTCTCAACCTTGGTGTGACTTCATGTCAAAGCTTGGAAATATCACTGGATCAGTTTGTTAGAGGAGAAGTTTTGGAAGGAAGCAATGCTTACTACTGTGAAAAGTGCAAAGAAAAGGTATTGGTTCTTAGTATATGTGAAAGAAGATTCAGCTGTAGTTTGGTATTTTCTTAAGCATTACATGGTCATGCAAGCCACGCTTAGATACTGCTTACTCTTGCTTCATTGAAGACATAATATAAAGGTTCAATCTATGAATTTATGCATTCATTCGTGGTAACTGGTGTTGTAGACTGAACATTAGAGGGATGGCAGGATAGTGAAATATTCTATAAATATAAATATTCTGTAAATATTAAATATTCTATAAATTCTATATCAATATTCCATAAATTAAGGTATTTAGATGCATTATAGTCATTCTATGGACACTCTGCCTCTCGTGGCTGTATTGTACATTGTGCATCTGCAGCATGCCTGAGATGTATAGATAGAGGTGATATTCTTGTTTCTTTTTAAGAGAACTACAGTGAAGCGCACCTGCATTAAGGTCTTACCAAGCCTGTTGGTGATTCACCTGATGAGATTCGGCTTTGATTGGGAGAGTGGTCGTTCTATTAAATATGATGAACAAATCAGGGTAAGAAAACTTTTCTGTATGGTGACCTCCCCAGCTGCTTTGTGTAGTGGACTCTCACTCTTCCCATGCATTTTCCTTCTTTTCCCCATATTTCGATACTGGGATTTTGAGTATGTGGTACACTTACATGCTACAGAAAACAAGTACTTTTCCTTAGAGCTTTTCTTGTCTGCCACATTCTCAGGAAAATTCCTTTCAGAAAGCAAGACCAAAAAACCCCCTGAAAGTCTTTTTATTATTTAACTTCTGTGTAATAAGCATAAGAAGTTGAAGTTCCATGTTTTCCTTTGGTGTTCCCAATGTGGGAAGTATTAATAGAGTTCTCATAAAATTACACATGTATGCAGTATAACATCTTGGTTAATCTGAAAAATCTCTTCAAACAGTTTCCCTGGATGCTGAACATGGAACCTTACACTGTGTCAGGGATGGCTCGCCAGGACTCATCCTCAGAAGTGGGGGACAATGGTAGAAACACAGACCAAGGAGGTGGAGGCTCCCCAAGGAAGAAAGTTGCCCCAACAGAAAACTATGAGCTCGTTGGTGTGATTGTTCACAGTGGCCAGGCACACGCAGGGCACTACTACTCCTTCATAAAGGACAGGAGGTAATGGGCGGGAAGATTTATGTGGGAGGTTTGAGAGCTGTTTGAAGACTGCTTGTTTTGGGAAGGTGTAGTGAGCCACTTGGATCTGTGTTGGAAGCCCTTTTCTCTTTCTTAACACTCAACATTGTGAGTGTTGTGACAATAACACAACAAAATGGGACATCATGATACAAAATTCTCAGCAATTCTTAGGTACCTTGTTTGCAGTTTGAGGGCTTCCTTTGACACATAGTTGCAGGTGATGTGTGGTTCATTTTTTTTACTAAGAAGTAACTTTGTTTCTGTTGTGTTTCTGTTCTGTTTTGATCACAGAGGATGTGGAAAAGGAAAGTGGTACAAATTTAATGACACCGTTGTCGAAGAATTTGATTTGACTGATGAAACCTTGGAATATGAATGTTTTGGTGGAGAGTATAGACCTAAAGTCTATGATCAATGTAAGCAGAAGTACAGGTTGATTTACAGTAGCTTCATACTGATTCTCAGTGACAGTAAAGCTCAGTCCGTTATATTTACTTTGAGTTACTTGGTCTAATAATCCTTCTGAAACAGTTTTTCCTTAAAGTCTTCCCTTTACTGAAGGACATAAGTTTATATATGGCCTAATATGAATTGAATCATATTCACTGTTGTTCAGCACTTTAAAGACTTAGTAATAGAGATTCAAAAGCAAAATGGCATCTTGTTAAAATAGTTCTTAAAAAAACTCCAGCTACTAAACAGCCCTTATTTAAGGCTAGTGAAAATGCATAGAATAAATTCCTTTTCAATGCCTTAAGGATTCCAAATACATTTCCAATATCCACTTAATTCAGATAATTATACCTTTAAAATATATATGCTTTATGCAGAAATATTTTAGAAATCAGGTTCTTGTGATTCACTAACAGACTGATGTTTGGATCTGACAAATGACTTCATACTGCACGCCCAGTTTCACTTCCATGTAGGAGTGGAAAAGGTACTAAGCCTTTGAGGGCCTTCATCAAATGCCTTTTCTCCCCCCAGCCAACCCCTACCCTGACGTGCGTAGGCGCTACTGGAATGCCTACATGCTGTTTTACCAGAGAGTGTCTGATCAGAACTCTCCTGTCCTACCAAAGAAAAGTCGAGTGAGTGTCGTGCGTCAGGAAGCCGAGGACCTCTCCCTGTAAGTTCCTCTTGTATCCATAAAGGCTTCTCCATAACTAAGAAATCAATAGTTCCTGTTCGAGAAAGGAACGTACTGACCCCTCTGTTTGAGATTGGTTTTTAAGCTGCTTAATGAACAGCATTAATGAACAGCTGCTTAATGTTGCATCTATGATTTCCATACTGCTGTCACTATTGAAGTAAGAAGTTCAAGCCAACTGACAGCCTCAAGAAATATTTAGACTGTCATCAGATTTGCTTTAAGATCATTCTGGCTGCACTGGTTTTTAAACCTAAGATGCAGATTTGTCATATGATTTCATTTTTCACCTTGAACTTGTATGTGTTTCAGATCTGCTCCATCGTCGCCAGAAATTTCACCCCAGTCATCACCTCGACCCCACAGGCCCAACAGTGACCGTCTCTCCATCTTGACTAAGCTGGTTCGAAAAGGAGAAAAAAAGGGGCTTTTTGTAGAGAAAATGCCTGTGCGGATATATCAGGTAGAGCACCCTGAAAGTGGCAACAAAATCCGACTCATGTGAAATTTTAGCACATAGCGAGAGGAGCACAGTAACTTTGAAGGTCACCTTGAATTCCCTTCTTGAAATAAAGAAAATAATTCTTGAAAGATAGAAGATAATTCTGGATTCTGAAATAAAGTTACTAGCAAGCTATTATTGTAAGTTTTGCTATCCCTTCTCGCAAAAGTGATCCATCATTCATTGCTTTGAAAAAGCTGCAGGCAAATTTAATCAAACGTGAGATATGGCAGCAGTCAGGATGCAAGCGGGGAAAGACAAGAACAGAGAAGATGCTTCATTTGAAGTACACTTGAGGAGAAATGGAGATGATGGCAAATTACAGTCATCCTAAAGTTCTTGAGTTCACAAGAATGTAGAAGTGAAAGAAACCAAAACCAGCTTCAATTCTGTTCTTGTCTGTTGGCTTATGTAATAATGAATATGTTCTCAAAAGGGAAAACACAGATGTTGAAGGCAACCTTGCAAGTCAGGACTGAAAACAGGTGCAATGGCATTGGTAGAGCAGTGAGAGGGTGGTAGAACCTGGGGATGGTCTTAGTCTGCAAACCTGCAGCTCTGACCCAGCCTCTAAACACACCATCTTGCTGATCTGCCCGTGTGCAAGAGAGCTTACATCACACACACAAGGAGAATAAACTGCAGGCTCTATCTGACCTCCACATGGGCTGTGTCAGGGCATTAATAGTCACTTTTGACATTCTTGTATCCAGGGTTGTACTATTACAATGAACAGAATTTGGCTCAAATGTATTGAGCGTCTTTCAGCAAAATCTCATTTGAAAAAAGGTCTTGGCATTTAAATACCCCATTGTGGCTGCAGCTTGTAATTACACCAGGGCTCCTTGCTCTGTGCATTTCAATTTGCTAAGCAAGCCTTTCAGGTTTGAGGGAGTGTTCTCTTGGCTTTTTTATTAAAAACAAGCAAAAAAATAAGAACTTGTCTGCAACTTGTTCCTTTTTTCTCTTCCCTTAATGGCCAAATAATTAAGTCCCTCATATGTTGTTTTGTAATATCCTTGAAAGACGATCACTGGTTTAATACAAATCTTCAAAGTCTCCTGTATGTATTTTTCCCTCTGCTGAAGTAGTAATTCAGAAGGAAACAGAATCAAGTTTGACACTGGTTTCTAAACACCACACGTTTACACAAAAGATACAATTGTAGTTAGAGAAGTGTATTTTAACAGCATTTTAAATTCTTTTTACCTTCTTTTACTTATATAGATGGTGAGAGATGAAAACTTGAAATTTATGAAGAACAGAGATGTATACAGTAGTGACTACTTCAGTTTTGTTCTGTCATTGGCTTCCCTGAATGCTGTAAGTACCTACATTTTAATCTTAGAGTATTTGGAGTATGGTGGTCAAAAGGGCCACCAAAGATATTTGGGTCACAACCAGGAAAACTGGAAGAGAAGGGTTGACATGATTTGACTTTTCCATTGGAGCAATTCTTTGTCTCCAGTAATTTTTCACACTGATGATAACATTTATCTCAAAGCAACTCCAGCCTCCTATTCTAGTAGTCAGAAAAACATCATTTTGCCATAGTAAAATTGATTTAATAAAACATACCTTTTATAATGATGCAAACTGAGCTCTAGAGGGACAAAAATTTCTCTCCATATGAAAGATCCAAAAGTTGGTGTTAATCAACTCATAGTTGATAGACTTTAATTAAAAACACAATTTCTTAATTGAGTTATTCTAAATGGAGTAGTAAGCAAACAGCATTTATTAAATGTATAAAATCCACAGATCTATTGGGCCTTACAGCAAGTTTGTTCCTGTTTTAGCATATTTGTTAACTAAAATAGTCAGCACTGAAAACTGATTTAGCACAGAAAAATGCTTTGGTTTATTTTTTCCAAATGAAGTAAATAACTTGAATAGAACATCTTGATGTGTTTAGAGACAGCATATGTGCTGCAGGCATGTTTCTGCTCTGGAGTAAATCTGATGTGTCTTTCAGACTAAGGTAAAGCACCCTTATTATCCGTGCATGGCAAAGGTGAGCTTACAGCTGGCAGTCCAATTCCTCTTCCAAACATATCTCCGAACAAAGAAGAAACTCAGGTAAGGCCTTGTTCTGGGTCCTGTAACATCATAGTCTGAGGCTTTTATGCCTGTCATACCTACAGCACCTTGGCATGCTGCAGGTTCACAGGAGCAGCAGTACATTCCTGCTTTGCACTGGAATTCCATCACAAAGAAATCTGGGAGAAGGTCATGTTTTTGACAGTTTGCTGCCCATTATTTCAGTTGTAGTGTATTGGTCATAGAAAGGCTTTAATGGATTTAAAAACCAGCAAGTTTTTTCTAAAATACTTCTCCAAGTGGTTTTGTCTTAAGCCATCTAATGTATGTTTGAGTAAAAATTCTTTCTGTTTGGCAAACAAGAAACATGGTTTAGGTTTTGGAGGTGTTTTTTGTCTTTTGAGGTCTTTTTTTTTTTTTTTGAGGTGGTTTTTGTCTTTTGAGGTGTTTTTCTTCTCTTTGGTTACCAACAGTTGTCCCTGTTTTGTTAAAGGGCTGATACAGAAGAATGGATTGCCACCATAGATGCACTGCTCTCCAAAAGCATTGATGCTTGTCAGTGGTTAGTTGAATATTTCGTCGGGCCAGAGGGCCGGGAACTTGTAAAGTAAGTACTGGTAGTTCTGTCTTGGATGTTTTGTGTCTCATGTATGGAAAAAGCTTCCTAATAATGTGATCTGGCCTATACTGATGTATTCCCAAAGAGTCGACTATGCACGTTCTTTAAACAGACACTCTAGGGGGTTATTTCTAGTATTTTCTCTGCTTGTGAGGCTTTCTGAGTAATTCTGAAAATCTAATAAAATGACACAGTGGTGGAGGATGTATGTGGTGGAGGATGCAGGTGTTTAATTCTTCAAGGAACGCCTTGGAATGTGTTTGTTTGCCTAGTCAGTCCTGCAAGTAGTGGGAAAGGAGAACATGGTGAAAGTGTTTGGGGTAAGGTAAGTTAAATACCTAACTAAGATCACAGATGAATTGAAAAGAATTTTTCTTGCCAAGCTAACGATGAGCTAATAGGTGTTTTGAAAATACCTAAGACAAATTTTTGGAGATCTGACACACTTAGAGAGATGAGTCAATGTAAAGAAAATATTATCTTTGAAGATGCATTGAAAAACAGGATCCCATGAGAGCTTTTAAAGATTTTTTTGTTACTTGAATGAATAAATATCAAGTGATATTATAGGCCTTACTAGTGACATGCAGAAAAATAAGTTAAAGGTTATCCACAGGATATCTGGACTGTTAAAATAATAAATAATAAATATCACACTTAAGCATAGCAACCGTGTGTACACGTTGATTCCAGTTCTCTTTGCAGCTTCGCCTTTTATCTTCCAGGACTTTCCTCCTGGAATGCAGCGTCAGAGAGGTGCGAGTTGCTGTAGCCACTATCCTTGAAAAAACTCTCGACAGTGCCTTGCTTTATCAGGAGAAGGTTAGTGAGTGTCACCTCATCCCCAACAATCCTCTTGGTTGTCTCTGCCTGTTAGCTCTTGCTGTGTTTGCAGACAGAACTGTTTGAGTTGTGAGTGACAAGGTGAAAGCCTTTTGTCTTGGTCGTGCTTGTTGCTCTTCATTTTCTGGAGTAAGTTAATGCTCATCTGTTCCTACCCAAGGAGGTGACATAGTGCTGTAACTTTCAAAATTTTAAGTTCGAATTATTACTTATAAAGAATTGTCTCTGATTTCAGCTTGTCTTTGAACTGCTGTCACGTATTCTTTTAATAGTTCGGAGTTAGTCTTTCTTAACATCTATTTTCTTTCTCTGATTCTGATCTCAGCTTGATTTTTAACTGATTCTCCTTCCTCACTCAGTCAGAAGCTATAGCAGTAGTAACTGAATTATCTTGTTCCAGAGATACCAGTATGGTTATTGTTAAAGGTTTAATTTTCTATTAGAAAGTCTGATATGTAAAAAGCAGTATTTTTAAGCAGTAGACAGCTCTTTACATTCAAATTAATAGTTTTTTTCTTCACAGTTAAAAACTCTACATCAATTATTGGAGGTGCTACTTGCTCTACTGGATAAAGATGTACCTGAAAACTGTAAAAACTGTGCTCAGTACTTTTTGCTATTCAATAACTTCGTACAGAAGGTAAGAAGCTATTGGGGTTTTTTTATGCTTATTTGAATTTTAAAGGACAATAGTAAAACAACTAGTGATCCTTATTCATAGAAGGTTTAGCAGCACAGTGAAACTCTTTCAGAACTTTTATTACAGTATTCTTTCTAAGTAAATGGCTTTGAATAGTGGATTAGGATAAAATCACACAAAAATATACCAGCAAAGTATACCAATGGAAAATGTAATTTCCAGAGTCTGAAATTTGGGGTTCTGTTTTGAAGGATTGTTTGGAGCTGTTCTTAAATATATATATATATATATATATATATATACACACTAAAAAAAAAATCTAGCATCCAGGATTTCTAGAATGTACTGCTCACCACAGTATGGTTTCTCTCTGTTCCCTCTTTTTTTTTTTTTTTCTTTGCTGATATGACATATATTTTGCATTTGCTGATTCTGGTCTGGTATATATATGTTCTCTGTATAATGAGACAGCTCTTTAGTGGTTTACCTTATTGAGATATTATGGGGTTTTTGGAGTGGAAAATGCAGGTTTTAGCCTAGTGCATTTTACTTTTGTTCCTCTGAGCACTTATCCTTTACCTGCAGAGGAAAGTAACTTGGTTTTGTTGTCTAAACAGCAGGGAATAAGGGCTAGCAGTCTTCTTCTCAGGCACTCTGCTCTGAGGCACATGATCAACTTCCTTCTTGGCCCCAACCGGCAGAGTAATCAGGTAAAGTTGTCTTGTGCTGTACTTTGTCCATCCCCATGTTTATGATGCTCAAATTATTAATAAATACTTTTCATGTGGTCAGATAGACTAATCCTTGGATTATTCTATAAACATCATGCAAGTCTTAGCCTACCTATGTGTGGTTAGCATGGAAATAGCTGTTCTGGAAGAAATGAGCCTCATGTTTTTGATAATATAAAAATTTTTACCCACTCCAGAGTATTAGACCATGGTAGGGCACTATAAGGCCATTGTTTTGGTTTAACAAAGTTGACTAAATCAACCAAAGTTAATTTAATCTCTCTTTGGCTCAAGCAGAATCGCAGGTGGAGTTCAGCACAGGCACGTGAGTTTGGATATCTTCACAACACTGTAGCACTACTTGTTTTGCACTCTGACGTCTCCTCACAAAGAAATGTTGGTAAGAATTATGTTTTTGTCTTTGTGACTTTGCATTTCAGTTACTTTGACTGGGAGTAACTTAATATCAGTGAGAAAAATACAAAACCTTTGAATTTTAGGCCGTAGTGGTTAGCATACATTTGATTACTTTTTATTTTGCTGTAAATGTATTGAGAGGCTGTGGCAAACAGATAGTATTACAGGCACTCAGAGGGTATGTGGGGTGCAGAAATCTTGATATTTATTGTGCCTTCTTCCCTTCCCCATATGCCTAAAAGTCTTTCCTCATGTGAGTGAATCAAGCTGTGTTGCTGGCTGAACAGACTCACAGCCTAACAGGCTGTATTTTGCTTAGATTTGTGATGCCTTTTGCTAATCTGAAGGGGAGTATTTAGACTGAGCTGCTGAATAACACACAGTTAAACCTTTCCTAGTTATTTCTTACAAGAGGCAGAAATATCCAAACAAAGATAATAAAGGAGTAAGTGAAAATATTCAGTTTCCTGATGGAGGAATTGGAAGTTATCTTTTTGAAAGAATAACTTAATTTCTGTCTAGGGTCGAAAGCAGTCAAAAATCAGAAAGTAACAGGAGAATTATAAACACTCTGAAAATATTGAATGTGCAACACTGATTGGGAGTAAAAGTAAAGCTCAAAGTACTGATAGTTCTCTATGAACGTTTTGCTTTGACCTTCCTGCAGTTCTTTTGCCTGTTGTCACTAAAGCAAATGACACTTCAGCATGCAAGAGATTGTTACTTGGAGTGGTAACGTACAGGCTATAAACTATTTGAGATGAGTGTTGAGATTAGGGATTACATGGTGCCAGATGAACAGCAGTGTCTTCAAGATGTATTAGAACAAACTAATCTATTAGTGGATTGTTTTTGTATTTGCTATTATAGCTCCTGGTCTCTTTAAGCAGCGTCTGCCTCTAAGCATCACCGCTTCAGGACCGCTTTTGATGCTCCATGAAGAAGTAGAAGCCTTGTTATTCCTGTCTGAGGGAAAACCCTACTTAATGGAGGTATCTGTTCTAAATTCTGCCCTGCTTGAACCTAGTAGCTGGTCTGATGTGATTTCTTTGATGCATCTGTGCATGGAAAACACTGAATATTAAAAAACAGCCAGCTGGGGTGTATGTGGTTATTATTTTGAATCTAGAAGAGAAAGCACCTTTGGTTTCTTGACCTCTTCTTATTCTAACATATCCCTAAACTTAGGGGTCTGTATTGAGAGTTTATGCACTGTTTGCAAGTACCTGTGCAGCCCATTATCATGTCAAATGGAGGTGATGACTTGAGTTGCTCTGACTGAATGGATCATGCTTGACCAGCCCCTTGAAGGTGGGCAGCAGGAACTGAAGGAGTGCTATGAGGACAGGGGTTCAGCCTCCTGGGCCATGTAGGTGCTGGGAGAAAAAGCTGCATCCTTCCTGGAAAAGACTAACATTCTCTTACAAACTGATTTTCTTAAAAACAATTGTATGTGTCTGAAATGGTTTCCATTTCCTTAGGTGATGTACGCACTGCGAGAGCTGACGGGATCACTGTCGGTTCTCATCGAGATGGTGGTGTACTGCTGCTTTTGCAACGAGCACTTTTCCTTTACTGTGCTACACTTCATCAAGGTAGGGAGATAACCAGGATAAGCCTTCTGCAAAAGTGTTGCTTCTAGGCTTTAGTCATCCTGTGTCCTGTGGGTTATAAGGGCAGTGGGCTCTGCAGGGCAATACGTGCAGTTTGTTGGGTTTTGAGGGGTGTTGGTGGCTTTGGGGTTATTTGTAGGCTTTTACTGTTTAAATCAACAAAGTGTCAAAAATCTGTAAAGGTGTCTTGTAATTCATTGTGTCATCAACATATTTTACTATCTAAGTAACTTTGTTTCTTACGTGCAGACTCAACTGGAAACTGCTCCACCTCATGAACTGAAAAACATATTCCAGTTACTCCATGAAATACTGGTAGGTGAAGGGTAAAGACTTGTACAAGGTAGATTTTGTGTTGATGCGTAATGAAAAAGATCAGAACTGCACTGGGAATTTCCACATCCGCATGTCTTTTAATCCTTCAGTATAGAGTTTTATTATTTTTAAATTGCTGTCTTGATAATCCAATGATACATGAAATAAGTCTTACTTGGTTTCATGTTGAGGTGGTTAAAAACCATTCCATAGAACAGATTACAGGTATCAAACGCACCTTATTAAATTGATATTTTCCTTTCCTAACAGGTTATTGAAGACCCATTACAAGTAGAGCGCATCAAATTTGCCTTTGAAACTGAAAATGGATTAATAGGCAAGTAAGCCAGTGGGTGAACACTCCTGTTTCCTACTGACCCTGATGTTGGTGATGGCTCATATCATCTCCTGGTTTCTAATCCTCCAAAACTTTTACTTCTTAGGGAAAGCAACTCAGCACATTTGATTTAGCCACCACCACAAAAAATGCCCTAAGAAAACCTAAAATAAGCATTAGAACATTATAGTGGCAGCAAACTGGAAAGGAATTGAACTGGGAAAGAGAGCTAACTTATTTAAATAAGAAGCAGATCAGGGTGTATACATAATGGAGGGGGGGAAGTACCTTTGATTACCATAACAGAGGAGCTGTATGAATCCTGTAACCTTAAAAATTAGTTTTTATTTCCTACATATCTCAAGAAATTGCCAATCTTTTTGTTTTGTCAGCATCCTAATTACCATAAAAAGAAACTGGTTCAGCACAGAACGATGCCTGTACTAATAGCTGCAGCATAGCCTCATGGTGTGACAGGTGGCTCACGTTTGTTGCTGCTCATACAAAGTGTTGTCTCTCCATTTGATACAGAAATTTTACTGAAATTACTAAAACATTCAAAAGCAACACAAAAAGTCCCAGAAGTGATAAGAGCTTATTTCACATGCATCAGGAGAAGAGGTTTTGTGTGCAAGGGAAATGTAGAATAACCACACAGTGCTCAGAGAGCACCTCTGATGGGTTAGTGAAGCTTGAGCAGCTCTTTCATAGCTGTTTGGATGAGGAGCCGCTTCAGATTGTGGCTTTCACCTTCAGTTATTTTGGATTCTGTTTCAGTGAGAAGGAATATTTAGCTTTGTTCTTTATTTCTCTCTTCAGTGCTCTTCTGTTTAGTAGTTTCCATGTATGACTGATAGAAGAGAAGAAAATATGCAGCAGTGTAAGAGAATAGCTAAGTGTTTGTTTTGATTTCTGCATAAATTGGTCCCAATTGAACCAATTCTATCCTGTAACTTGGGCAATACATGACCTTTTTTCCTCTGCAGAGGTGAGGTGCAAATATTCCATGGGATTTTTATGTTTCAGGAACTTACTCTGAGTTTGGGAGTGAAAGTTGTAGTTTTACCTCAAGATTTCCTCAACATTGTCTGTGAATACCAATCCTCACATGACTACTTTTAGTCCAGGAGAGGAAATCAGCAAATAAAGGTTTGGGTGGTCCTTAATAGGATGTTTGTGCATAATTTGCAGTACAGCAGTTCTGTAATTTTAATCATCTGCTCTGCTTTCAACAGTATTAAAACTGGCAATTTGCAGTTCCTTAGCAATTTTACCAGCTTTGGAGGTTTCAATACTGTGTTCTTTGCTGACTGCTATGGACAGAGCAACTTCTGAGTAGCAATCTGATTGTGGCAGCTCTATGGAAATCTTTGTGCTTCTCAGTCAAAGAATTTTGTTAGAAGATGTGAGAATTCACAGTATAGAAACTTCCTGGTAGGAATGGCCTCGGGTTTTGCCCGAGTCTCCATGGAACAGTTTCATGGCTGTTGAGTTCTGCTATGCTTGTTTGTGGGAAGAAGCTTTAAACATTCCTCTAGCTTTGCAAATTTGATCCAGGTGGAAGCTCGTGATGTGGTTCATTTATAGGGGTTTTAAACAATTTTTTTTTCCTTCAGACAAATGTAACCATAGTGATTATCTAACATAAAATGGATTATAGGGAAGAATAACTACATTAGAACTGTTTAAAATTCAGGTACCGCATTTGAAGATCAAAGTGAAAATGCAGTGTAATTCTATTTTTAATCCAATAGAGTTGTGGAAGTACTGAAAACTGCCAGCAGTACAGCAGTGTGTTTAATACAAATACTCATGCTAACATCTGTGGAAACAACTCTACTACCCAACTTAAAATTTTAACTCATCTTGTTATGTTTTCAGACTGGCTGGTACACAGAAAGCTGAATTGTGGGGTTTAATCCATATGTTTCTTCCCCCTAGCCTTGATGCACCACAGCAACCATGTGGACAGCAGTCGTTGCTACCAGTGTGTCAAGTTCCTTGTTACTTTGGCTCAGAAGTGAGTAATTCAGGTTTGAGACCTTAACGTCATCCCTGCCTTAGGTCCCCCTGTGACTAATTAGCCTACTACTCTATTTTTGGTCAGCTTTATCCTTTGTTACTGGTGCTCAAAGGTCTTGATAGTACATGTGTCAACATGAAGTGAAATCTTCACTGGTTAGTACCTGAATGGATTTCTTAGGTAACACTAATTCCTGTTTGTAAAGGCAAAGGTCATTCTGTAGGGCAGGAGCCTGGCATTAACACCAGATAAACACAAGGAAACTGTCACAGATTTTTGAAATATTATGATTCCTAAATTCTCTTTGTTTAGATCTTGGCATATGTCCCAATTAAGCATAGTTCTGAAATATGTGAAGCTGTGTAGTAAACTGCTTTGTGTAATTTTTGCTAGGTATTATTGCTCTTGCTAATTCAATTAGTAACAGGTCTGTACAGTTTAAGTCCAAGTTTGCAGTGATAACAATGCACACAGAGGGCAGAAGCGCGAAGACAGAGAGGTCTTTGTATTTTTTTATGTTAGCCGGAATGCCTTGTTCCTGACTAATGAATATAATTTCAATTCCCAAGGTGCCCTACTGCAAAAGATTATTTCAAGGAGAATTCCCACCATTGGAGTTGGGCTGTGCAGTGGCTACAGAAAAAGGTAATTTGGCTGTAACAGAGAAACTGTAAATTGTTTACAGCGAGAATTATGAAATCACCATCCTCTAGATGACTTTCTGAGATGACTAAAGGCAAAATACAAGCTACTTCATTTTTTACAAGGACATTTTGAATGCAGCTAGATCTAATGCAATGCAGAGAGTTCAGTAGCCCCTTGTGTTTCAGGCATAGATACATTTACAGTGTATAAAACCAAATGTGAAATGGTCATAATGATTATTCCTTGCCATGTGGGAAGCTTCGATGCCACTGTGTTTGTGTTACAAGGCTTCACTGTTTTTAAAAAATCAGTTTTCCTTTGCCTGTGTGTTGATGCAAGAGAATGTGTAAATGAGTGGATTCCTTACAGAATCATCACAGCTTTGCACAAAGCACAGCTGTCGACAGGTACAACTCTTCTTCCCACAGATGTAGTTTTCGTTTTTCTCTCTAAAATTAATGCTGGTTGGCCAACATTAGTAAATATCCATGGACACTTAGGAAACTTGGAACTCGGCAGAATTGGCCCAAGCAGGGCCATGCTGGGTTTCACAGCACTGCATGTACAACTCCATAGTATCCCAGCTCCAGGCTGCCTTTCTATCCTGACAGCTGCTGCTGACAGGTCTGGGTAGTCCTGCTGTACCCATTTTTACTTTGTACTGGCTCATGTAAACCCTGAATCCATCACTCTTCAGCTGGAACTCCATAACTTGCATGTGCAAATAAAGGGAGTTGTTTCCTAGTTTTCAGCTGAGGGGCAATAACCTCTCTGGCTGTTCTGGCTGCATGTAAAGTGTGTGCTTGTCTGTGTCCCGGATCTCCAGCTCATTGCCAGAGGATTCAGGAAGTTTGTTCCAGACTTGTTAGTTCACCTACCATCACAAGTGGCTGAGACTTTACACATGTGAAACTCATATGGCAATTTTATGGCTCTCTTGGCTTTTTATGCAGATGTCTGAACATTACTGGGCTCCACAGAGTAACGTGTCCAATGAAACATCCACTGCCAAAACCTTCCAGCGCACTATTTCAGCACAGGTATGTGTCAGTCCTAGGAGATCATGTTAAACCTGCTGATTTCCTTTCTTGCTCTCCAGTTAGCATCTTTGGGTTTGGCAGCTTTAGTCACCATCGCTGGAAGTGTTCAAAAAACATGTGGATAAGGCACTTGAGGACATGGGTTGGACATTGGTGATCTTAAAGGTCTTTTCCAACCTTAACAATTCTGTGATTCTATGATATTCCAGTGCACTTAAGACTATTCTTCCTTTAGAAGCTCAGACCCTGTGGTTGTTACTGAAAAAAATAACCCTTGAATGATATTAGTCAATACTCACAATTACCTGTGGTGACTTGGCTGTCACACTACAGCAGCTGTGTTGTTTTAGAACTAATTTTAAAAAAATATGATTATGAAATGAAGGGATCACCATGGCCCCTGACACTCTTGGGCTGTTTTCTTACTCAGGACACACTGGCCTATGCCACAGCCTTGCTCAACGAGAAGGATCAGTCTGGTAGCAGTAACGGGTCAGAAAGCAGTCCAGCCAACGAGAACGGGGAGAGGCACCTGCAGCAGGTAAAATAAGGGCAAGTTTACTTTCTGTTGTGTTGCTCTGTGGCAGCTGGTTCCTGGGGCTCGGCTCAGAACCATCACTGACCGTACACACAACAAAAGTAACGTGCTGTATCTTTCTCTCCCCATCTTTTGTGTGTGTCAAAAGGGCTCAGAGTCTCCTATGATGATTGGTGAGCCCAAAAGTGACCTTGATGATGTTGACCCATAGAGGAGATGCCTATGGACACAAGAACAGATCAACTCAAAGATTTAATGCCTGGTACCTACTGGAACTGGAGTCGTGTTGCTTATGCCTGGGAGAGCAGTGGCTTTACAGGACCAGAGGCAATGCTGGAGGAGGTTGTTTCCCTGAAAGCTAAAAGCATTTTTTAGCCATGAAGGCTTCAGATCAATAAATGCTCTAGAAAACTGCATCTTCACCTGCAGTAGCTTGTGACAGTCCAAATACCGAAAACAGTGTGTCAAGAAGATTTTATCAAATACACAAACGCTAGTGGTTGAATTTTTATGTGAACATTAAATGAGTGAATGTAAAACTGTTGCTTTTCTGTGATGCTGCAAAAAAAATTCTTTTGGTTTTTATACAGGAAAAAAAAAAACAAACAGACTGTCCTTATGTATGGAGGGCAAATTTTTAATCTTTCTGATAATATTGAATAGGAATATTCAAATTTCTGTAAAGATGTGTGATGACTTACATTTCATTGTAAAATATTAGTTAAAGAATGGGTTTACATAAGGACTTCTGTATTTAATATGTCTCCCTGCTAATTTGTAAAGCTCTTGATGAGAAAGATCAGCAAGATTGCTCTATAAGGAGAGTGATTCCTTATGGAATGGTTTGGTTGAGGAGCTCTAGAATGAGTCATCTTTGCTGGTACCCTTCTGAAAATCCTTCAGACAACTGGGAAGGGCAGTAAAAAAAAAAAGGTTTGTTCTCTAGGTATGCAAGCATTTATTATTCAAGGATGTTGGTGAATTAAAAACAAAAAGAAGTTAATGAGTAGTTTGAAACAAAAAAGCACTTTAAGAAGGAATTCTGTTGCAGTTTTACTCATTAAATTTTTTTAACCTTTGGAGACATATTGAATAAAATGTAGTCTCAGTCATGGATCTGCAATCACTTGCTTATGCTTTGAAATTACTGAGAAAGTTGGTATTGGTTGTATATGATGAATAATTCCTTGAGTGAGCTGGGAACACTGTTGTGCAGATTTTATAGCAATTTTAACATGGGGAAAGAATGAATTGGCTTCATATTTTCACTTGACCAGGCAACGTTTAAAATATCACAGCTCTTTTAATTTGCTCACAAACAACTGGAAACCAGTTGGGATGATTTGAGCACAGTTTTGTTTTCCATGTTAAGTGCAGTTCAGTGATTTCTGGCTCTGGAAACAAGCTTCTTTTGTGCCAACTAACTTCATCTTTTGTACATTTTGCGTTTGTCACATTTTCTGCACTGCTTTTTGCCTTTATTTATGGATTCTGCCTTACTTTAAAGAAATTATATAAACAAACATGCACAGAAATGGGGGACATCTTAAGGAGTGCCTGGGTACCTCCAGAATAGATAAATTTGCCAAGTTAAAGGCACAACCAGCCAAAAAGTGCCTTTTTTGTTTCTTTTTCACATGCTGTTGCCGAAACACGAAGCAGCAGACAGCTTTTCACTGTTATGCACTAATATTGAAAGTAACCAGTCATTTCACTGTTGGAAGTAACCATCAGATCTGATGTCAGCTGTACAGCTTTCTAACTTATTGTGGGGTAAGAGAGCCGTCGTCACGAATTGCACGTGCAAAGTAAGGGTGGCATTGTAGTGAATCTCTCACTTTCTTTTCCAAACAATGTCTTCATAGACACATGGCAGAGTTAGCATTTTATAAATGTTTCTGATAATGTGCTGGGACATTTTAAATGTGATGTTTTAAATTAATTTTGAATAAATCATTTCTTACGGACACCCCTTCTTCCTTCCCCCCATCCCTAATGCATTGTTAATGGCTCATAAATCTCCCCAAGAAGTCAGTACACAGCGGTGATGGTGATGGAAGAAGCTGATATTGTTCCTATGGGTTGGCATCACTTGTCACTTCAGGTTCTTGTTATTTCCTATGGAAACAACATCCTCGATACCCACAGGCCCAGGGAAGCATTGATGGGAATTGCATCAGGATGGCTCATCACCACTGTATACTTGAAACCAATACAAACTTTTTCACGGTTCTGCTCACGCTTGTACAAAGTCAATGGTTATCATTTGCAATAAGATGATACTTGGTCAATTATTTTTGTTTCCATCTGCTGTCATTTGAACCTGCTGAAGATTATTTTTTGGAAAATAGAGTTCAACAAAAACTAGTTTTTGTGTAAATTGTGATGCATTTCTATGTTGTAATTTTTACTGCCAATCTTTTTTGGATGAAAATGTTTTTATACAGTTTACAAAATGTTCAGTGAGGAGCAGCCACATCCTGGCTGTGAGCACTGGGGGAGATATTGTCCGATTAACGCGTAGACATTTGGCACTGGAAAAATAGGCAGTCTTGATGAACAGTCTTGGGATTCCTGGTCAATGGAATAAAGTTATTCCTTTCACAGAAAGCTAGTGTAATCTTTAGACCGTGCACACGCTGCTGCGCTCTCGTCTTGTTGATCCTCTTACCTTGAAACTCCTTAGGTCAGCCCTGCAGATGATAACCCCTGAGAGGGTGCCCTGATTGCCATTTTGGCTCCTGTCCAGAGTAAATGGAAGCAGCTGAGCGGCCGCCGGAGCTGCACCGCTGTGTCTCCTTGTGCTGGTGCACTGTCAGATTTGTATCTCTGAGCAGCTCCTCCTGACCTTCTTAGCAGAATGATTTACCCTGGCCCTGCTCACAGTCGCAGATTAGAGCGGCTTTTGTGTGTCAGATCCCAGATTTGTGGTTAATCTGGATGTGCACTCATCCTGCGTCTTCTGTGGGGGCGAGGGGCAGAGCTGGACATGCAGCAGTGCCACGGAGCCAGTATTCCCCTGCTCCCCTGTCTGGGAAACCAGGAGCTGCAGCCTGGGCTGCCATCCCCACTCTGCCTTTGTCCTCTGCTCTAAGGACAAGGACTTTTACCTTTCCAGCATGACCCAGCCAGTGCTTTCCACTGGCAGTCCTGAAAGTATGGGATAGGCATTGCAAACTGCTGCCAGGACTGCCCACAGCATCCCTGGGATCAGCACTGCTCTCCTGAATGTGAGAGGCTTTTCTGCCTACCCAAGTACAAGATGCTAAGCAAGAGCTAATCTTTTAATATTGTTTCCTTCCACCAGGCTTATGTATGCTTAAACTAAGCTGGGAAAACTCTATCTGGCTTATCATGCACGGAACAAGCTCACACCTTCTGCTGGATCCTCCCCTCTTGCAGGGAAGTCAGAGCTGAAATATCTGGTGCATGTTTTGAGAAGTTACAGCCTAAGGAGTCTGCTGAAAAATCACCTGCTGTCTCAAAACTGTCCAGGAGCTCTCAGGCTGACATCCCTTTTTGTTTTCTGCCTCTTTGTGCAAAACTCAGGTTTTAGCTGATGAAGTTATGGGTTGTAATTATGTTCGTGACATGTAATTATATGTTTAGATTAGGGTTGGGCTTTTGCCAGCTTTAGTTAACAACTTAGAATTAGTTTCAACCTTTCAAAGTGGTGCTTTGTGCTGGATCTGTCTTCTCTTGCCAATTAAAGCTGGAGCAACAGAACTGCAAGGTGCTTTTGGATGGGGAAAACACCCAAACTGCCTGAAGTTTGACAGGTTAACCTGGTGCTTGTGGTATCAAGCTTTATTTTTTTCATCTGTCCTCAGGTAACACCACACAAATTATACATTGTAGTACCAGGAGACTATTAAACACTGAAAGAAAAGTGAGACCCAGCTCTGGTGGCTTCTGGTGCTTCTCAGCCTTTCCCTGCTGTACCAGGAGACTATTAAACACTGAAAGAAAAGTGAGACCCAGCTCTGGTGGCTTCTGGTGCTTCTCAGCCTTTCCCTGCTGTACCAGGAGACTATTAAAAACTGAAAGAAAAGTGAGACCCAGCTCTGGTGGCTTCTGGTGCTTCTCAGCCTTTCCCTGCTGTGTGCATCAATCCAAGCCAAGCTTTATCTTTATTGTGGGGCTCCACCACTTCCCAAGTGAAGCCTAGTGTTAGTAACAACAGCAAAACAAGCACAAGGGCACTTTCCTCAAAGCTGGGTAATGTTTGTTTCCATAACTGGAAGCTCTTGCCCTACTCTCTGTTGTTAAAACAAACTTCTGTTCTTGCGTATGTGTGTGTGTGGGACAACACGACTCAGTCCCTGCCTAGAGCTCCGCCCAGCTGTGGCAATAGAGGGAACCTGTGCTGTCTGCACTGACCTCTGAGTGTGCCAGCACTTATCCAGGGACACCTTGGACCCCAGGCAGGGAACAGATCCGAGGTGGGGGCCTGTGGCTGGTTCACTAACAAAGCAGAGCTCTTCTGGGGGAGCAGCATCCCTGCTGGATGGGTGCCAGCTCCCCTTTCCAGACCGGTTCCCCATGGGGATGTACATGAAGTCAGACAATGGATCATATGAGCACTGGTCTATGAGTTTTATTTTAAAAAGACATTTATAAAATGTTTATTTATAAAATTCCAAATAAATATTTAAGGTACAAATGTAAAAACCAAGGTGCTATGAAAGCTTTTTCTTCTCTTTTTTTTTTTAAAAGGAATTACAACCAGTTCTATGTGTTGTGGGGACCTGAAAGGGAAACTGTTAACACATAACACCAGCAGATCATTAACTTTGACTTAACAACAAAAAAAAGCACTAACAAAGCAGTAGCTGACTGTAGCAATGCAGATTAAAATCTAATTAAACAAGCAGACTGTTTAAACTACAGCCCTTACACTTGACTCAAAAGTAAAGAATTCTCCTAGGAACACGAGTAGGCAATTATAAAACTGCCCCAAAATGGCTAAACTAGGATTTTCCGGGTGCTAAGCAGCATTAGCTGACAACTAATGAGCAACGAAGCAGGAAAGAAAGGAGAAATCCTCACCACAGTATTTTTTTCTTTAAAAAGGTACTAGTTTTGTCATGTTGGCTGACAACACATTGCTTGTACAGTCAGGGTGTTTATAGAAGGACCCGGCATGTGGCAGGGAAAGGATTCTGTGTTGACTCCAGTAATGGGACAGGGCTCCAGATGCACGGGGCCTGCTTGGAGAGCTCCCACCCTGGATCCCGACTCTGCTGTGTGTGAGAGGGTGACAACCTTGTACCCCACCATTACAGCATCCCGAACACAGAGGTTGTCAGCAGCCACATGTTGGAGCCTGGACAATGCTGGGAACAGGTCCTGAGCAGGGGATAGGGTGGTCCAGCACAGCACCCATCCGGGGTGTACTGGAATCACTAGGCCAGGAGAGCCACCAACCCGTCCCTATTGCCGGCTCCGGCAGCAAGTGGCGATGGCCACAGCCGTGCTGGTGCCAGGAACACCAGCTGCCACGCAGGTGTTGTCCATGGCATAGGCTCCTGTGGTGCCAGGGCTCTGGGAATGGGCGTTACAGCCCGTCAGTGTCCAGCCGCTGTCACAGGACACCGTCACCTAAGGGGGAGAAAAGGTCATCCTCCACAGGCCACCAAAGGGGCAGGGGCCTGCCCATTCCTGGTGGTCCCCAGGACTCAGAGTGATGTGACTGGTGTCACCCAGCTGGGTGGGCTCTCCCATTACAGGTGAGCAACTGGGGACATTAGTGAAGGCTGGGGATGGGACAGCCATGATGGTAGCAGAGGCGCAAGCAGAGAAAAGGACAACACCCCAGTGGAGGGGTGTTCCCCATCCCTACCTTCTCCTCAGAGCCCAGGGACGTGTGTTCCTTCACTTGGCACTCGAGACTGGCAGCAGGGCAGCACAAGGCGTGTGCCACTGCCTCTGTCCTGCCTGCACAGCGGCTGGGCCTGCTCCCCAGCCCCGTGACAGGTCTGCCTCCATCACCCAGTGCCATGGAGGGGGAGTGGAAACTGCACCCTGCCAGGGGGAGAGGAGCTGTCAGCATGGGGCAGCCATGGCAGCGTCCCAGTGCACACACAGGTGCCAAGGAATGTCCTGAATGAGACCTGAGCCTCCTCGCCTCCATGCACGCACCACATGTACTCCTTCCCTCCACCCCAGCACCCACACCCACTCTTTTAACCCCCACTCTTTAACCCCAGGTCCCAGAGTTTCTCTGGAAGAAACACCCTTGGCCATCAGGCTCAAGGGTCTGTAACCTGCCATGTCAGGCATTACCAGTCAGCATGTGGTCCTGTGGGGAGCAGTTGGCCCCCTCAGCTGCTGAGGAGCTGGTGTTGATCCAGCACTTGGCCCTGGGCCGTGTGCAGCACCTGGCGATGGCGTAGACTCCCTGGCCCTGGAAAGCGTTGTGAGCCACGCAGTGCTTCTGCCCATCCTTGTCCTGCAGCCAGGGCAGCACAGGGTGTCACTGGGGTGCTTGGGGCCTTCGAGGCTGGGGGGCACCCTGGGGGCAGTAATTCTGCCTCCACACACACTGCTCACCTCCATGTGCTGCCCCAGCTGCCTGCTGCTGTGGGAGAAGCTGGAGCAGCTGAGCATCTCCTCGGTGCTGGCACAGCGAGCCACAGCCGGGGTGTGCCGGGTAAGCCCCGACCACACCGAGCGACAGTACAGCTGCTGCTCCTCTGCAACAGGGCCCATGGTGTCAGCGGTGGGGTGGACCCACAGTGACACCCACAGTGTCACCCAGTGCCCATGGCACAGACCAGGCTCCATCTTCCCCACCCTCTGCATGCAAACCCAGGCTCAGCCATCCCCGGCACAGCTCAGGGAGGGACATGCCCTGCCGACATACCATTGCTTTCATCCCAGCATTTCTTTCTGGATGAGGACAGAGCTCTGCCAGGCACCCAGCAGGCAGCAAGGTCTTTACCTGCACCCAGCTGTGTGGGCAGCCCAGCCACACTGTTCGGTGTCTGGAGCCTCTGGTCCTCTGGGAACCACGTCATGTCCATGACATTCTTGGTGGAGAAGTGCAAGAGGCACTGCCGGAGCTCGGCGAGGCTCAGCTGGGGTTCAGCGCTAAGCAGCATGGCAGCAAGGCCTGCAAGAGCCCAGGGGACTGCAGTGAGAACCAGGGGACATGCAGATATCTACACAACATTCCCTTGAGCAACATAACTCCAGAGAGACAGGAGTCCCTGCAGCCCATTGCCCACACGCATGGGATGTGGGAGTTCTGTGCAGGCAGAAGCACCCAAATGAGACAAACATGCCAAAACCATGGCATCATGGCACACAAAAATGTCCCCAGCTGAGGCATCCCTGATGCCCTACACCTACAGGGACATGTGCTCAGCACCAGCAAGTGGAGGGCCAGCCCTTCCTGCCCCCACCAGAGCCCAGCTCGCCTGCCACATGCGCAGCTGCCTGCGAGGTCCCGCTCTGTGCTGTGAAGCATGTGCTGCAGTCACTGGAGGCACCGACAATGTCATCCCCTGGGGCAAACAGGTCCACACAGCGGCCAAAGTTGGTGCCCAGGATGCCGATGGAGGCGGGTTGGTCCTCACTGTTGGTGGCACCGACGGTGATGACCTGCCAGGGCAGCGACAGAGGGGAGCACAGGCAGGACAGGATGCACAGCCCCAGCCCACTCAGCTGATCTGGCACAGGAGGGAATAAGGTGGCACCATGTCCCTGCATGTGCCCAAGCCTCAGGGGACCCCCACAGCCTATACCTCTGGCTCAGATGCAGGTGAGTAGAGACAGGCATCATCCTTGTAGTTGCCAGCAGCCGCGACAATCACCACCCCGTCCTGAGCCACGCGCCGACAGCCAGCATTCAGCACATGGCTGTGGGCACCGGCCAAGGGCAGCAGCACCACCAGTGGCGCGTAGGGCTGAGCCTCCAGCCTCATCTTGATGAACTCCAGGGCTGAGAGGGACAAGACACTATCGCAGGAGGGGGACGAGGTAGGGCGCTCCAGAAGGGAACGTGCTCCTCTCCAAGGCATGGGGTCACTCACCCATGAGGGTCCTGCTGACGGTGCCCTTCCCCTGGCAGTTCAGCACTCGGAAGCTGTGGATGTTGGCGCCCGTGGCCACGCCGGCGTCGCGCCCGTTCAGCACCCCGGCTACGTGGGTCCCATGGCTGTTGCACTTGCTGGCCTGGAGCAGGCATCCCAGTTTCATGCCCCAGCCCATTGCGTCTAAGCAGGTTTGCAATCCCACAGCATCCTCCCCGCTCCATTCCGCCTGGATTACCTCTTGCAACAATACCTGATGCGCACCTGTGCCCCTCCAGACTGCTTTCCCCAGAAAGAAGCCCTGCCCTGCTCAGCCACAGCTTCATATAGACAACATGGAAGGCCCCAATATTCCCAGGACCACAACTCCTGCTGTTGCATGTCCTGCCCAGCATTTTGCCCCAAGCCAAGTCTCCCCCTTGTTCTGGGAAGTCTCACAAGCCTAGCCAGGGTTTGGTGGATGCAGGGGAATGCTCTTGCCAGAATGCAGCATGTGGCATCTTGGGGCTTACCTGCCTATGGAAGTGGGTGCTGTCCTCCTCAGGGACACTCTCAAAGCCAGTCACAAACACCCTGCCCTCGATCTCCCGGTGGGTGCTCTGCACACTGGTGTCCAGCAGATAAATCTCCACAAGCTCACCTTTATCTGTCAGGGATGCAGCCGGGGGAAAGGCAACCACCACTGCAGTCAGCCCAGACCATCTGGCCTGCTCTCAAAATGCAGCTCCAGACCCACAGCACCATGGGGCAGGGGGCTATCCCCATCCCTCAAGATCAGGAGAGGGGATGGGGTCAGTGACCATTCCCCAAACCCCTATGGTCACCCCCTCACACCCCAGTGCTTACTGGGAGGGCTGTAGGTGCCTGAGTTGGGCTGTAGTGGCACGATCCTGCCCAGGTTCCAGGGAATGCTCTGAGCAAAGACGTAGGCATCTTCCTCAACGTACTTCACATGTGGCAGCTTCAGCGCCTGTGGGGAGGACAAAGCTCCTGTTCACCCTGAAGTGGGAACTGCCTCCCCCCACCAGTGCCTACCCCTGGTACTGCCCTGTGCCACGACCCTGTCTTTCATTTCACATACCATGTCCAGGACGTCGCTGCTCATCCTCACCAGGAAGGCGGGCAGGAGGTGGAAGACGTGCAAAAGCTCGGTCAGGTGTCCCCGCCGAGCCGCCCGGGCTCGCAGACGTCGCGCCGTGCCCCGCACCTCGGCCCCACTGCTGCCCTCCTGCAACACCACCACGTAGCGCCCGGGCAGCCTCCACGACGCCTGTGGGAACACAAGCACCGGGCTGGGGCTTGGGACACACACACATACACACGCGTGGATGTCCCCCCATCCCACTCTCCTCACCTTGGCGGCGCGATGGAAAGCGGCGGGTCCCGGTGGGGCGGCCCCGACGGCGGCTGCCCCCCCCTCTGCCGCCCCCAGCGCCAGCCCCAGCTCCTCCGCCAGCGCCAGCACCAGGGCCAGCACCAGTCCCCGTGGGGACATCCCGCACCCGCGTCCCGATGGGCAGAGCCGGGGGGCGCCGCGACCCTCAGCGCCGGGGGGACGGTGTCGGCGGGGAGATGCTGCGCGACCGCCGAGGGGCCGGAACGCACCCGCGGGGCCGAGGGGCCGGAGCGGGGCTGAAGGGTTGGTGCGGGGCCGAGAGGCCGGAGCGCATCCGCGGAGCCGAGACCCGGGCCGCACCGGTGGAGCCGATGTTCCGGAGCGCACCGGCAGGTCCTGGAGCGCAGCGGCGGCCGCGGCTCTGCCCGTCGCGGCGAGGGCTCAGCTCGGCGGGGCGGGAATCACGCCACGGCCGCCGGCCCCAGCGGCCCACCCGGGCGTGTTAACCACTAACGGGGCCGCGGGAGGGGGCGCGGGACGCTGGGTCACGGCGCGGGGGCGCGGGGAGAGGGGTGGGGGGGGACGCTGCTCACCCCGAGTCCCGGCGCATCGCTGGGGGCTCTGGCGAGCAAAGCGCAGCCGCTCAAGGACTAATTTCAGAAAGGGCTGAACGCTTTAATGTGCCTCCTACTGCTTCACTCCGGGGATAAATTCCCATGAAAGCCTCTAATCCTGTTTGGGCATTTTTTGCAGAGTCGTCACACATCTTAAATATCCTTTTTGCGGGATGCGGTCGGTGCTTTCCCGCGGCTCTCCAGGCTGCTTCCCACCTCTGCCCTCCTGCAGCGCCAGGTTCCCACACTGCCCCATATCCCCGGTGACCTTCGGCAAATCCTGTCCCTGCTCCCAGCCTTTCAGGAAAATAGGGATATATTTATTTTTGATTGGTTATTTATAAGCTTCTCAGAGCTTATATGTTTATATGAATGTACGTTTTATATGGATGTGTTTGTTTCATATGGATGTGTATGGTTTGTATGGACATGTATGTTTTATATGGATGTATATAATTTATATGGATGAGTATGTTTTCTATGGATGTGTACAGTTTATGATTTCTTAATGAGACCTCAAGTGGGTGCCTTCACCCTGGTTTGGGTAACTGGGGGAGACCAGACCCCACTTGTCACCCACTTTCCTCCACAGCAAGCTGACACTGGAAGAGTCAGTGTCCAGGACACTGATCGTGGAGACAAGTCTCACTCCTAATTTTTGGGTCAGCTTCATCAGTGCCGCTAAGTCCCACAATACACCACTGGTGCCTTAGGACACTTTCAGGGCAACTGAGAACTGGGGCACCCCATCTCGAGGGAGACAGTCTCCCTTTCCCTGCAGTCGCTCCCTTCCGTTTTGCCAGGGGACAAGCTGTGTCCCAGGGAAGGATGGAAGGAGCCCAAATAGTAGGAGGTGGCAAAGGCCCTCCAGCCCCACACACACCTGGACGTGCTGAGGAACCCAGGGAGAGCTCGGCATGAACATCCAGCCCCAGAACTGGACTGAGAGTGAGAGAGATGCTCAGCTCTGGAGCTCTCTCCAGGAGTAGATATCTGCAGAAAGATTATTTATTTAATTGAAAAAATATTCAGAAATAGCCCAAAACTTGCACCTTGTAGAGAAGAGATCTGATTCGGTCCTGGCACCCTGGGGTGCTTCCAGCAGCGCTTCCTCCTGCTGCTGAGAGCAGCGGGATTACCGGCTGTGTCCGTGTATAGAGGGGGGCGGAAGGAGAGAGCAAGAGGAGTGATCAGAGAGGGCTCCAACAAGGGGGGAAGGACCTGTAAATCCTTGTTGCGCTCTATTCCCGGGGAGCCGCAGGGCTCGGGGTGGGGCGGGCAGGGGGGTGGGCGATGCTGTGCCGGGCTCCCTCCCTCCCACCCCGTTGGCAGAAAAAAAGCGACCCTTGGGCCAGACGTTTTTGTTCAATTTACAGGAGCTTGACGGTTTTCTGACATACTACCACAAATCAGAGAAGCCCCACGTTGTCTTTTGCACCAGCCGGGAATCGAACCCGGGTCGCAAGAATGGGAATCTTGCATGATACCACTACACCACTGGTGCGCTGACGCTACAGTTCCCCGCGGGCCCCCAAGTGCACGGGCACCACCCCATCCCACGTGGCTGCCCTTTCCTTTCCTCCATCGACTCCCCGCCGCGGAGTCCCTGCGGGTGGCTGACACTCGTGGGCGGCGAGCGGATGGTAATTCCTCCCCCCACCCACAAAAGCCGGGCCGCTCGCTTAATGTCATGCAGGAATGTCCCGATTCCCACAATGTTTAACCTCGGCCGGCGCAGGAGCCGAGTCCTTCGGCTCAAGGATGCTGCGCCAGGGATGGGGGGACTCATCCAGCTGCGCAAAGGGTCCTGTGGGAGGGAGGGTCCAGGCCCCGTGTCAGCCCCCTCCCCTGCCCCATCAGAAGAAGTGCTTTTGGAAAGTAAATTTCTTTTGCCAAAAAGCAGTAGTGAGTGCCAGGACATGAGATAGGACACCTCTTATCTGGGGAAAGGCTAAAAGGGCTGGGGATGTTCAGCCTGGAGAAGACCTTGGAGCCCTTTTCAGTAGAGGAGGTACAGGAGAGCTGGAGAGATACTTCTGACAAGGGCATGTAGTGATAGGACAAGTGGGAATGGCTTCAAACTGAAAGAGGGCGGGTTTAGATTAGATATTAGGGAGAAATTCTTTACTGTAAAGGTGGTGAGGCACTGACACAGGTTTCCCAGAGAAACTGTGGCTGCCCCATCTCTGGAAACATTCAAGGATGGGGCTTGGAGCAACCTGGTCTAGTGGAAGGTGTCCCTGCCCATGGCAGGGAGGTTGGACTAGATGGTCTTTAAAGGTCTCTCCCAACCCAAACTGTTCTATGCTTTTAGAGGCAAAAGCTTTCAGGTCTCTACCAGATTCCCACACTCCATAGGAGCCAGTGACACAGAGTGACATCCTGCCCCAGGCACCCTCTGAAACTCGGTGAGACACGGCCTTGTTCAAACAGTGTCCCTGCAGCTACCACCCCCCCCACCCCCCACCGGGAAGGACAGGCAGGAGTATGTGTAACCAATTTGTTATTGCTTCCTCCCAGACAGCTGCTCTCACTCCTGTGGCAATGTTTGGCCAACACTGGAGACTCCATTCCCCACCCTCCTGTTGCCTGTAAATACCTCGAGTGTGTAGGTGCTCCGCGCCCTTCCCCCCTGCTGCTTTGGTGATACCGAGGTGAGTGAGGGGTGCAGTAACACCAGGAGGGGTGTCACAGGGGCCTGAAGCCCCAGGTAGAGCCGCTTCTTGCACACTCTGGACTGTACCAGCACAGAACTCCCTGGTCAGCAGGGGAGCACAGGGAGTATCCTTCCAGGGCTCTCATGCTTCATCCTTCTTGGGTGATGGAGGACAGCTTTTCCTGTATTTTTGGGTTTGAGAACTAGATGATTTTTGAGCTCTCTTCCAACCCAAACCATTCTGTGATTCTACAAAATTTGCAGAAGAGCTGCTGTGTCAGCACACATGTGCTCCCAAGCCTCCTGGGGCCATGCCATGCGCAGGCAGCATCCAGCCCAGCTTTCCCAAAACAGGGTGAGGGACTCTCAGAATCCCCACACTGTTAGATCTGCTGGTGGTTAGATCCAAACCCACCTCCCTGGGGAGGCTCAGCCACACAGATCCCCATGGTCTCAAGCAGATAAAGGGTAGGCGGAGGTCACGACTCCCACCAGTGCTGCAATCTTTTCATGGTACAAGCAGTCTGGGGGAGTTGCTGTGTCACCTCTGTCATGGTGACAAACCAGGCTTAGATCCATCAACATGGTTTGAAACAAATACTTATTATTCAGAGAGAGTTTGGGGATGGTGGGTGCCAGTGTGCAAACCCACCCACAGCCCTGTGGTTGTTGACACTGACCCAGTGCAGGTGCCCAAAGTCACCACCTCAAGTACCATCACCAGGGTTTTGGCTGAGCTGAATCCTCATCTTTCCGCTCCCAATGGCACTGGAAGCTGGTCCTCGTGCAGAAAATGAAGGACAGCATAGTCTGTCACCTCCATCACCCCTCTCCCAACTGAGAGACATGAAGGCTGTCTGCTGCAGGAGTCTCAGGATCTGATTTTAATTTCAGGGGAGCTTGGATAAGTAGGAGAATGACTTTGAGGACATCTCTGCCTCATCAAGCCCATCTGGTATGAGCACATCTTTACCCACCTAAACTTGATCCTGTTCCAAGCAGCAAAACTAATGCTTTTCCTTCCCAAGCACAGTATTTCTCCCAGATCCTGCCCAGCCCAGCTTCTCTGTGCCCATCCGAAGGGCTCCAGCAAGGGAGGCCTTGTCCTATATGCTCTGGAATTCAGGAGGCAGCAGTCCCCCATTTGAGTTTTGGGGGAATGAAAGCCTCCAGAAAGGCTGGGTGTGTCCAAGGGGTGCAGAAGCCTGGGGGACCTTCTGTGCTGCAGACGCTGCACTTTTGGGGGCATCCCCTTTCCTCCAGGCCGTGATGTTTGCATCCCCTCCGTGAGATAAGTCCATGCCAGGTGGTCATTTTATCTGGGAGATCAGTTTTCAGGCTCAAAAAGGCAGTCGCTGTCCTTGAGCAGAGCATCCGGCTCCTCTTGGAGCCCATAATAAAGGTCATCCTCCTCCCCAGTGCCTTTGTGGGGAGATCCAGAGTGCTGTCCCCGCACCGGGGAGCTGGTCGGGGTGCAGCCAGAGTGGGCAGCAGATGACAGGGTCCGGCTCTGTGGTGTGGGGGTGCCGGGCATGGAGCCCTCCAGTGACGGCGTGTCCATCTCCTCCAGGAGTGATGCCAGTGGCGCATTCCCCGGCGCTGGATGAGGGGGGCTGTGGGGACAGGGAGGGTTTATGGGTGGTGTGGGAGTTACACCAAACGCAGCTGGGGTTTCCCTTGGAGCTGGTGGCTGCTGGAGCATTGCTCAGCCAGCATCCCAGCATCACCAGTCCCCTTGCTGGGTGGCTGGAGCACCCTCGGAGCACACTATCCCAGCCCCTTCGTGCCTGCCTTTATAAGGACACTTGCCTGCCAGATTCCATCTGCCCACGGGACAGAGTGGTGGCTGCTCTTGCCTTTCCTGCATCCCAAGCGGAAAGCAGTGCACCCAATCCAGCTCCAGATGCATCCAAGTCCTACGCCCTGAGCCTGCATGGTTCACTCCATCACTTGCAAATCCCTTTGGGACCTCCCAAACCAGCACTTGGACATCATACGTGGCATCTGGCTTGCTGGTCAAGTACTGGGCATCTCATTGCTACCAAAGTCTGACCAGAAACTTGGGGTTCATTCTGGTGAGGAATGTTATTTGTATTGATAAAATTAAATTAAAGTAAAATGCAAATTACAACCAAAGCCCATCCTGATTTCTTCCTGGGAAATAATTTGGTACAGAGACTCCCTGTGGGTTGAGACACCATCCAGGCTCCACAGAGGCTGGGGGGTCTGGGTGCTCAGTGCTCTGTGAGCAGCAAAGACCCCTCTGCCTCCTTTCCCTCCCCTGAGAGGACCTGGTCTGATCCCCCCCATTTTCACCCTGCATCCCAGCAGTGCGACCCTGACCCCTAAAGCATCACATACCAGCTGCCTGCCACTGTTTCCAGATGAGGTGCCAGGTCTTGTGGGGGGTGTCCAGCACCCCCCAGCTCCCAGTGAACATCTGCTTTGGCCTGCAGGGCTGACTGGGAGCAGTTGTGGGATCTGGGCTGTGCCGCGGGTGGGAGTAGAGTTGAGCCCACTGCCTGCCTCTGGATCTGCTCATAGGATGGCAGGCTCTTCTCGTAGGTGCTGGTGGCCTCTTGGTCAGGGCAGGGAGCAACCAAGCTGTGGGCAAAGGAATAACAGGGTTCTGAGCAGGACCTGGACCCCATGGAGCTGGAAGATCCTCAGGCACTTGCACAGAGAGCTCCATCAGTTGAGGGAGTGACTTTAGAGGCTACCAAGGCCACATCACTCCCCACACCAGCAGCAGAGCCAATGGGTCCTTGAAGGGGATACCGCAGCTACACAGCCAGATTCTTGGCATCCCCCAGCATCGCTCAGGCTCCAGCCTTGGGGTGGCTCAGACATCCCTTGCCTGCTCCGCCCTGGCTCCTGCTTGGCATTTTGCGCTGCAATCAGTGCAGTTGTCCCCAGTCTCAAACACTGCCCTCATCCCCAGGGCACACCCATACTCTGTGTACAGATTTTGGGACCCACCCGATGTCCTTCTGTGGCAACACTGTGGGTTTGTGGTCCAGGAAC
The DNA here is from genome assembly GCF_009829145.1 of Chiroxiphia lanceolata. Lineage (NCBI taxonomy): Eukaryota > Metazoa > Chordata > Aves > Passeriformes > Pipridae > Chiroxiphia > Chiroxiphia lanceolata. The sequence goes on along the minus strand of NC_045645.1, from coordinate 9,602,211 downwards.
CGCTCAGCCTCAGGGTCCACAGGAATGAATGTTATCTGGGGGAAAAAGGAAGGAAGAGGTCAGGGGCTGTGCTGGGCACACTCGACCCTCCTTAGTGGTAAAAGGGTCAGAGTACCCCTTCAGTTGGGTTTAGGGTGTTTTCCCACCACATTTGGATGTCTTGATTGGAAATGGGCTTTTTGGGCAAAATCAATAAGGGATGAATGAATCCAGCACAGCCCTTTTTCCCCAGTGGAGTCACACATGTCCCCAAGCCCAGAGCAGGTCCCAGGGCCCACAGGGGAGGTCAGTGGTCAGGGACAACACTGAGGGTGCCCTATCCTTGAGCCCCAAGCACAGCAGCAAAGCCACATCTCCCTCCTTGCTGGGGCTGAGCTCGGCTTTGGGGGAGGAACTGGGATCAGCTTCACCCCAATCCCAGGAAACACAGTCGGTTTCAGAGGTCCCAGCTAGTCCCAGGTCCTGAGGTCACCGTGCCACATTTTGGAGGGTAGCCAACTTGTTGACAGGCAGTGCCCAGAGCAGTACCACAGTCGCCCTCTCCTTTGAAAAAACCCTTTTCTGCTAGACTCGTTTCCCAGGGCAGGGATGCGTGGCTGCTCTTCGTGCTGAGAGTGCCCTTTGCCAAGGAGACTGGCAGGTGAGGGCTGGGCTCTGGGGGGCCAGGACCCCCTAACATCCTTGGCCTTGACAGTCCTTTCTTGGAAGTCCTCGGAGCCTGCCAAGCCTCAGGCCCCAATGAAGGGGCTAGTTTGGGAAGGGTTTGCATGGGAGAGACAAACACAAGTTTATTTCCTTGGGATTATTCCCTGCTGCCTGCTTGAAAGGAAAGCACAGGGCTCTGGGTTTTGAAGGGTGCAGGAGTACAGGAGGGTGAGGGACAAGGGGCTACATCCTGCAGGCATCAGCAGGCCATGAGCATCCCAAACCAACAATCCCTCCTCCAGTTCACTCCAGCTGGCTTCCCCTGGTATCTGCTGCTACCTCACCCCATAAATGGGGAAGTTGAGAAGCAGCCCAAGGTTACACATACACAGTAGCCAAAGCCCCCCAAACCCAGCTGAGCCCCCAAGCCCCCCAAAGCACCCAGCAGCAAGATGGATCCTACCTTTGGGTAGCACTGGCACATGCTCCAGGTGATGCCCACGGCTATGAGCAGCACACCCAGGACACAGAAGGTGATGTAGATGTGGGGCTTTTCCACACTCATGATGAAAATTCCCGTCATCACCAGGAAGAAACCCAAGATGATGAACCCGTAACGGAAGGTCTTCTCCTCTGCCATGGGCTCTGGGTGGGAGAGGCAGGAAAGAGAGATGCCAGGGAGCCCGTTTACCTGCCACTGCTGCCCGCTGAGCACACCTGCGGGGTAAGGTAAGGAGTGGTTTCTCTTTCCGGAGGCTGCCAGGAGCTGAGGATCAGCTGCACGCTAACCTGGTCCTGCCCAGGGCTGAGCCAGCCAGTTTTTAACGGGTTTGTAATGAATGCAAACACTGACCCGCCATTCACACTCCAGTGAAGCCGCCCGGCACGTGTCCGCATAACCTTCCCTGCGGGCACCCCACGCCTGGGGAAGGGACAGGGAGGGAGAGGGGGCCATGGCAGTGGAGACAGGAACCTGGAGAGTGGCTGATCCTGTTGGGATTTTCCCAGCCCTGGGCACTGAAGCTGGACTTGGCCATAAACTGGAGCTGGCAGAGGCCCAAATAAGGGGTATATCAGTGCGCAGCACGTTCTCAAGGGCTGTGGGGTTGCAACAGGGAAGGAGGGAGTGCTCCATGGTCTCTCTGGAGGCCCATGGGTTTGGAACATTCCTTGCCTTTCTCCGGCTAAGTGCTAAGGCTGCTTCATTGGGCAGCAGGTGGGCTACAAAGGGGAGACTAAAGCCAGGGAAGGATGGAGTGGGGTTCATCCTCCCAGGGGCAGTGAGGACAGAATATCCCTGTGCCCTGTGTTCGCTTAAGTTGGAGCTGGAGTGTGTCCCCTTCCCAAAACATATCCAACAGCTAGACAGTGTTGGTGGTTTTAATTAGCCTTCGTTTTATTCCCTTACTTTCCAGGACATGTGGGAGCACATACAAATAATTGTATTATAAGCAATATGTTGTATGTGGCTACGGCTCCAAATCCACTCCGCAGCTCTACCAGTCCACAGAGAACCCAGGGCATCCCATTGTTTTGGTGGGATGGAGGAACTGGCAGTGGCCCCCACAGCCGCTGGCCTCTCCTCTGGGCAAGGCTGCAAACACACCCATGGTGTGCAGGGAGGGGGCTGTGTGCTCAGGATGGCTCTTTATAGGATGCCATGTGAAATGCCAAGTGCACTTGGATGCCCTGACCACACACATGAGCCACTGAGCATCTCTACACTACATGAAGTCAGGCGTGGGAAGTCAGTACATCGGGAAGCAAGGTGGAAGAGATGGAGGTAGGGCCAGAAGGGGCACTGCAAAAGCAGAGGAGCAAATGGGGCGGCACAGAGCTGGGTTTTCTCTGGCCAGATTCCTTGTTCTCTGCTGCAGTTTTTATTATTGAGTGGGCAGCCGGAAAGGAGCTCCCAAGGGTGGGGCAGAGCAGGGAACACAAAGCATCTGCAACCAACAGTGGTTTTATTAAAAATATGAAGGCTTTCAAACATGCCAGTTACCCCCAATGCTTTGAATGTATCACCCACAGGACCCACAATCCCAACAGCCCTGGACTGATAGCTCAGAAAGGCCAGCTGACCCTTTCCCCTCCTCCCCCACCCTCCTCTCCTCCCCACAAAGGAAGGGGCTCAGTTTAAAGCTGAGGGACTGGGCAGCCACCCACAGAGTCATGGCCCTTGCTGCCCCCAGCTCAGACCCCTCGGACATTGATGTTTTCATAGCTGGGGGGAGGCGTTGCCTGTGTCTCCTCGGGGTGCAGGGTCTCCAGCCAGGATGGGCTGGGGCGGAACAAGGCGCTGTCGGAGGAGCTGCGCCGGCGGCCACCCTGCCAGCTCTCATCCTCCTCCAGGTAGTGGTACAGGGGTGGCGTGAGATCCTCCTTCCTCCTCGGGGGTTGGACATAGGCCAGGGTACCGTCGGCAGGTCTGCAGGTCAGGGCTTCTTCATAGGTGGGGATGGCACTGGCATCCCAGTTGCTGCGAGGAAAGAAGAAACCCAGCAGCACACACCATCATCCAGAGCATCCCAGCATCCAATAACTGGACCACCCCAGCACTTGTCAACTGGAGTATCCCTGTGCCCTGTCAACCAGAACCATCCCAGTGTCCCATCAACCAGAGCATCCCAGTGCCCATCAATTGCAGCATCCAAACACCCCTTCAACCCCATCTAAGCATGATGGACGCATATGCTGGAGACAGCACATTGGCAGGTTTTGCATGCCCAGGATCAAGGGATGACCACGGTGGGGAGCCATGCAGGAGGAAGGGCATTATCCATCACACCTTGCAACAAGGTCCCATAGGCAGAAGAGCACCTCCATCACCTGCCTAATCCCAAATTCACCTCTGAGTCACAGAGGCTGCCAGTAGCCAAGGGAGCAGTTTGGCACAAACATCTGGGCAAGGGGCAGCAATCCCAGTTCAATGCGGTCACACCACACTCTTGTGCCTGCCAGAGCCCTCCATGCACCAGCCAAGCCTGGTGTCACTTCCAGCAGTGCTTTGCTGAGCAAACACAGCTTGTGTACAGGGAAAACCTTTGGACAACCTTTGCCCTGTGCAGGGTCCTGCTAGGTACCCTATGGAACTGTGCAGCCCAGAGCCAAGGAGGCTGTGAAAGCAACTCATCGTTGCAGATGAAATCCAGCACAGTGCACTGGGGAGGCGGTGGGCATCGCAGAGCACAGCTGGTCCAAAGGAAAAGCTGCAATGTTCTACAGGGGTGCCTCCATCCTGAACTCTTGGCAGCTCCCTGTCCCAGACAGACCACCCTGGGCTTCTGTGCTCACAATTTTGCCAAACAGCCTCAGTTTGCACATGGGGATGTTGTCTTGGAAAGCAGAGAGGGGGATTTATCCCAGCACAGCATGCTTTGCTGGGGCTGGAGGAGCTGTCACAGCACCAACAGTGCCAGGGCACTGTGTCCCATCCAGCATGGAAGTCGGAAGCTCAGGGAAAGGGACATTCCCCATGGGGACACAGCAAAGCTCTCCACGGGAGGTGAAACCTCTCCCCAGAGTACCCAGGCTGGATCACGATCTCACAGATACTCAGATGGGCACTGAAACCCCGGGAGAACCAGGAACGTGCCTCCCACTCCAACTGAAATTTTATGGTTTAATGTTCTTAAGAGTTTCTTTTAGTGCTGCTTTTCCCTTGAGCCTGATTTATGCTGGAGCCAAGATCTTTGCTGTGACCCCATAAAACAGCACTGGGAAGGGCCAGCTGGCTCCATTTCCACTGCAGTCTCTGGGGAAAAAAAAAAACCTTTTGAGCAAGAAACATTTAAATCAAGAAGTGATCTTCACACTGGAAGAGTCTGGGGCCCAAAAAGCAGCAGTGGTGTTCAGGGTGAGGGGTCTTTCTACACCCCACAATAGGCTTCATAGAAGGACCCTCTAACAACACTCTTGATGCCATTCCAAGGATTATTTTCCTTATTTTTTTTCTTTTAAGTCCCTTTTAACACAGATTTGGCTTCTCTTAAAGATGGTGTAAACATCCTCATCTTTATACAGCATTGCAGACCTGAGAGACCAGGGCAGGATTCAACAGCTGGAGGTCTGGGTGACCTCCCCACCCCCAAATTCAAACCTTCTGCCAGAAAACCAATGTAGTCTTCTGCTTGGTGGTTCTGCTAAGGAGATGTTGCCTCCCTCTGTGATGGCCCTGCAGGGCAAGGAGAGCTGGATGCAGCCAAGCTGGCCACGGGTGCAGCCAGTGTAGGCAGACAGGGGCTGGCAGGGAGGGGAGTGTGGAGGCTCAGGTTGACACTAATGAGCAAGAGCATCTGCTCAGGAGCAGGAGGAGAGCACAGACCGGGGTCTGAGCAGTGGCTGGCGGTGCGGACGTGTTGTTGCTCCTGTAAGCTCACCAGCAATCCAGTCTGGGAGCAGGCTCAGGCACACGGGACAGCCAAGACCACCCTCCACTTCTGCCCACCCAAGTACCGCACAGGGATGTGGCACCCACCTGCAGTTCCACTTCTCCGGGGGCTCCGCGGTGAAGTACTGCAGGTCCCGGGGGAAATGGTACTGGTAGCGGCGGGAGACCACCCTGGTGTTGGCTTTCACGGACCAGAGGAGGCCGAAGAGAAGGAGGATGCCACCGATACCACAGCAGAAGAAGCTGACGGAGCGGAGCAGGGCACTGGAGGAGGAGGAGCTGGGAACTGCCTCGGCTTCCCGGGGAGGCAGGAGGCGAGTCCCGCTGCCAGCCGATGAGCCGACCTCCCCGTCACTCCACCAGGCAAAGCACAGCGTCCCCGTCACCAGCAGCACGGCCCCGGTGATGGTCAGGCCATAGCGGAAAGAGGCAGCTGCCATCCTTCAGAAGGAGGTTTTAGGAGGGAAGAAGAGCAAGACAAGGCATGAGAGAGCCCACGTCCTGCAAGACAAGAAGGGGGCAAAGTTTGAGCAGGACAAGGTCGTGGAAGACCTCCCAGAGGAGACAATGACTGAGCTAGAACCTCTACAGGGAGTGCATCCTCTTTAGCTACTTACTACTGATCGTCAGAAAGGGCATTTCCACCAGCTCAGATGGGAAGCCCTTGGGCAGAGCAAAGCCAGTGCAGTTTGAACAAATAAACTTTCCAACAGCCTCGTAAAAACATCCTCAATTTCAAGAAACAACACAGCACTCCCATAGAGGCTGGGTGGGAACTCCAGCCAGGGCAGCTGTGGGGGTTTTCATTGCTCTTGTCTTTGGGTTTTATTCCAGATTTCCTCCAAGCTGGGCAGAATGCCACCTGGGTTTCTGATCAAAGCACAGCTTATGGAAGAGGTTAGGGTCAGCTCCAGTGCACACCTTCTCAGGTCCACGTCAAGATCAATCCCACAGGTGTTATCACAACCTTCACCCTCCCTATCAAGGTGGTTTCTCCCTGCTGGGTGGCCCTTCTCAGCTAAATGTCACATGCAGAGAGCAACCATGCTTCCCTGGTGCTGGGAAATTTGGGGAGGGAGACCTGGTTTCTGATCTCTGTGGGGCTCTCACTCCTCATTGCTTTTTCCAGCAACAGAGAGCATCTGCTGCCTGGGCTTGTGCATCCCCAGCTCCCAGCCAACCAACTAAGGCAGAGGCAGAGAGGTCCCACCACATCCCCTCTGGCCCTGCTCAGTGCCCAGCAAGAAGATTCAGGTTCAGCTCCTATTTCTTGAAGGACAAAAAGCTTTGGACCATGTGGGAATTGAGCACCAACACCTGAGTAACTCTATTGTGAGGGTTTCTCATAGTGGCAATGGCAGTGGAGAGCCTGCACAGCCAGGATGGAATTGGGGCTCAAGCACAGAGGTGGATGGACAGATGGATGATCCACACTCAGCTGTCACCTCTGCACTTGTCACTTTGCCTGTGTGTCAGTAACATGAAGATAATGTGGGGGCTTTGGTCTCCATTCCTCCAGGCAGGGCTCACCTCCAAGAGTGGGGACTTAAATTGTACTCTGAGGTCTGGAGGTGCTGAGCCAGAGCTAGGCAGGGAGCAGAAGTCCAGCATGGACTTGATGTGATCAAGGTCAGGTGGAATCATGTTATTTCAAGCCGTTATTTATCAGATGGGCCCACTAAATGGAAAGTCAAATTACTTTGTAGTGAAAGAAACATTATCTGATCTAATCTACATTTAATGAAGGAATTGGATGAGAAGTGGGATTTGGAAGCCTGCAGGAAAGTAGCACACTCCAGCTCTTGTCCCAGGGTCATAAGCCCAAATTGTCACTCAGGCAGCTGCAGTCACCTACTGGGAATGAGGTCACGTTCCTGGGGTGGGAGAAGACAGAGCTTCCACCCATAACAGGGGGACGTGTTAGGATGCTCCCTCCTGAATGGCAGGGGATTGGCTGAGCTGAGACAGAGCAGGAACTGTTGGAGATGGTATTAGATGCTATTAGGGATCAGCATCTCCACTCCACGACTAAGCACAAGCAGGACACAACAGAAGAACTGGACTCACGTTGCCTTGCAGCAGGAGATGCTCAGGGGAGTGCAAGGACACTACTGACCCATGAATGCAGCTCCTTTGGAGAGCAACACATTTTCATGGAAAAATTTCAGCCAATATTATTTAAGGAAAAAAACATGACCCAAAAAACCCTACAGCAAAGCTTTCAATCCAACTGCTTGGAAATGTCAGGTCACTCCAAACTGAAAGCCTGGATTGAACCAGCACCAAGAATTGAAACATTCAACTTCTGCAACTCTTCTCATTTTGGGGTCAAACCGGTGAGGTTTGGGAGATGCTGTGAGTTCCCTGGTGAGGTCTGGGATATGCTGTGATTCCCCTGCCTGGGCACAGGGAATTTTGCAGCCTGCGGCACTGTGCACATCTGGGAGCGCTGGCAGCGAGGGAGAGGCGGAGGGAAGGCGGAGAGCCTCTGGGAGGTGATGGATTGACAGCTCAAGAGAATAAACTCTTCTCTCTTGACAAAACCAGCACAGCTCAGGGAGCAGCTCTGAAAGCTCCTCCAAACTACCCACATGTGCTCCCGCAGCACGTGTGCGGGGGCAGCTCCTCCAAGCTGGGTGGCACTGCCATCACTGGGTGACATTGCCGCTGTGCCGTCCCCTTGCCAAACCCCTTCTTGTGTTTCCACAGCTCTCCTGAGCCTCTCTAAAAGACCCACAATGTTTTCTCAGCACATCAGGCTCTGGAAGAAGAGTCTGAAGGAGCAAGGCCAGGGCAGGACCTGAGTCCCTGATCCACGAGCCTCTTCTGGCTCCACTCCCGGAGCGCTCAGCATCCTGCACAGCACATCTCCTGGTGAGCATTCCCAGCACACTTCCACAGAGGGGCTGTCCCTCCAAGGAGGCAACTGTTGGCTCCCCAACACCGGTCTCCACCCGCCGAGCCACCCTGACATTTTGTTCTGGCGTCTCCTCCTTTGACCTGCTCTGAAATAGTTTTCCAGGGAATAGATTTGCACGTTGCATGTACAAACAGATATGAATGTTGATAGTTTACATAGTTCCACTGAGATGCTGAGAATAGCAGCCCCCATATAAAGTTATGCAGATGGTGATTCATGAGGTCTACTAAGCATTACTCAGAAAAACGCTCTTTTCTAACAACACGAGAAAAGAAAAGAGTTTTGAACCTCTCCCACTGCTATCAAGTAGAAATCCACCTCCAGACCCATCCCTCCATGGCACTTACGGACTGTCCTTCCACGCAGGGCTGGAGAGCTTTAGTCGCGGATGGAGCGCCGGGAAGAGATGCGCCAGAGAGTGAGCAAGTCATTAGGGAGATCCCTTCCTGCCTCTATCCAAATTTGCTTTTTTTTGTTGTTATTACTATTAGTGAGGGTTTGGTCTCCATCCAAAGCAAAGTAACAGTGACGCTTTGGAAGAGCATCCGAGACATCTGGTGCGCTCAGCCTCCCGAGGCAGGTTCGGACAGAGGAAAGCACATGCCTCCCCCCCGCCCTGTGTCCCCTGCCAGGCTTCGGGGCGAAGCCTGAGCATCGTTCCCTCTAAGGTGGCCGATCCCGGCGGTACCCCCAGGGCTCTCTTCCCGCCGCGGCCGGTGCCCGCACCTCCTCTTCCCTGCGGCACAGCGCCCAGTCGGGGGTGCCGTGTCCCCCCAAGCCCCCCGCCCCGTGCCGTACTCACCGCCGCTCCAGCCCCGCTCCGGCCGAGCGGCGGCTCCGCCGAGCGCGGCCCGCGGGGCGGGCGGGGCCGGGGGCGGGCGGGGGGCGGTGGCGGCTCGGGGCGGGCAGGGACCGGCGCTCCCTCCCGGCACGGCACGGCCCGGAGGGGCGGGCAGTCCCGGCTCCCCTCAGCGCCGTCCCGCTCCCGTCTCGTCCTATCCCGTCCTATCCCTTCCTATCCCGTCCCGTCCCGTCGGTGCGCGGGGCTCCCGAGAGCTCCGGGTTTCCCCCGTGGCTGGGACACGGTCCTGCCCTGTGGAAGACACTGCCCCACGGGTGGGACATCACTGTCCTATGGGTGGGACACAGGAGGATCTCTGCCCCAAGCTTGCTTTGTGACCACTTTAGTTCTCCTCACCTCTCTGTCAAATGCCAGTAATTGTCCCTTTCCCCCGTTCGTGGAATGGTTTGGGTTGGGCGGGACCTTTAAAGGCGATCTAGTTCAACGTCCCTGCAATGACCAGAGATTCTTTCAACTAAGTCAGGCTGCTCAGAGCCCTATCCCACCTGACCTTGAATTTTTCAGGGATGGGGCATTCATCACCTTTTTGGGCAACCTGTTCCAGTGTGTCACCAACTCCACTGTAAAAAAATCTCTTCTTTATATCTAATCTAAATAAACCCTCTTTCATTTAAAACCATTATCCTGCAGCACTCATGAGAACACCTGGATATTAAACAAGCTGAGGGTGCTCTGATCTGAGTTTCAGGATGGTTGGTATGATGGCATCTGGTTTCACGCACAATTCCTCATCACAGAGCTGGAGGGAGATTTGATCAAGAGCTGCCATGCCATGCTGTGCTATGAATGTGCATCTCACAGATCCATCACGCTGCTCTTGGGCTGCAGCTGAGCACTGCTAACAGGCAAAGCCATTTCTATGGATACCCTTGGCTGCTTGCAGCTCCTCACCTCACTGGCTCAAAACCAGCTCAGGGTTTACCCACACAGGCTGCAGGGACCGGTGCAAAGCCCTGTTGTGGAATTCATATCAGCTTCATACATGCTTAGAAGCCATTCAGCCTAGCTGAGAAAATGTGGCCCATTTATCTGAAGACACTGTGGAGTTATACAAATGGTAAACTGAGGCATGAGGAGGGCTGGTTCACACAGGGCTGGCCCTGCAGCAGGTTGGGTCTCCATCACAGAGGAATGTGGGACAGGGATCCCCAAGGCCAGCACCCCAGTGTGGCCTCAGCCCTCGGGCTGGATGCAGCAAGGTTCTTGAGCCTCATGGTGCAATCCCTGACAATAAATCCCAGATGTCCTTCAAATACCAGTTTTTTTGCTCCTTGACAGGATGGAGTTTGGCCCCAGGATCCCAAAAATTAATATCTTGGCTTTTCTGTTGCAGACATGTCATTGCTGAGAGCTCACATCACCATCCATGAATGACGTGGGCACTGTGAATCACCAGTTCCCCTGCTGAAGGACAATGAGGCACCTTCTTCTGCTCATTACCTGCTCAGATATTATATTTAACTGAAATTTGATTGTCAAAAAGCTTCTGAAGCACTTCAAGGTGGTGTTTGTGCACGACTGTGCTATTCCCAGCACAGGGCTGCAGAGAAGGAGGTGGCTCTGTGCAAACACACTGGTCCTACAGCCCCACAACCATCTGCAACCTTCTGCCTTCCCCAGAGATCTGGCCTACAGGCAGCCACAAACCCACGACAAATATTTCACCACAAGGTAGAGGTTGGAAGTGCTGAGTGGCGCCAGCATGTCTGTCTGCTTAGCAACACCTTGGCCAAACTGCATTTTCCCTCTCCGAGAACTTTCCTGCTGGTGGACAAGGTGCTGCAAAATATCACAGGGCACAGTCAAAGGGCTTCTCTAGAATAAAGGCAGAATATCTAAGTGAAAAATATGTAAAACATCCCATGCACAGTGAAACCGCAGTGGGGAAAACAGGGAGATATAAAAGACAGTTACAGCCTCTGCAAGAACAGGAACAAAGGAGGAACAGGGAAAGAGATTGTTCCAGTAATTGCCTCCCCCAGGTAAGGATGCTGAGCTTGAGCAACGCTGCTGGTACAAAAAAAAGTGCTGCTTTTTGATTCATTGTTCACCTAATTTTGCTGCTGCAGCAAATCACATGTAAAATAGTGTATTTCAGTGTATAATCAGGATAAATAAGTCAGATTCTTCAATTCCTCTGTGTGTGTGTGTGTATGTGTATGTGTGTGTATGTATGTGTGTGTGTGCGTGTGTGTGCACATACATGCACTGTCTGACCTGTCACTACAAGGTGGTTGATACCAAGAACACCGAGTCAAGAGTGAATTTGGATGCAACAAGTCCAAAGAAGAGGAGCTCAGAGTCCCTCAGAGTCCCTGCCAGAGCCCTGGGACCTGGGCCAGGTTGAAGGACTCCATCAGTGACCTGGTACACAGGCCACTCTCCTTGTGCCCAGCTGCCTCCGGCAAGCACCTCTCATCATGTCCCCTGTGACAGGGTCATTAAAGAGTCACTGATGAGGCTTTATGGGACATGCCTCTGCAGGCATAAGGTGCCCATGTTGTCCGGGTCCATAGAGAAGCCATTCCCAGGCACATCTCATATTTCCCTTAGCACGTGCCATAGGGCACAGCAGAGGTGGGAGCAGCAGTCATGCTGAATAGGGGCTCCAGCACATATAGACATGGGGATGTGCAGTGGGAAGGAGTTCCTGCACCCAGTACACATAAAGCAAGGGAGAAAACTGCTGCTGTTTATCTTTGCCTTAATTTGCATCTTCTTAAAATGCCTAATTAATTGTGCTATTTGATATACTGCCTCAAGCACTCCTACCTAATCCAGTCAGCAAATCTAGGCTTTGAAAATATTTGTCTTGCATCTTCACATGATGCAATGTTCAACGATGTCCTTTGGCTTGTTTGGGGTTGAATCTGCAACTGGCTATAGATGTCTCTTTGGTAGTTCTGCTATATGGACAGAAGGAGGGTTTGAGACCGCTTTGTGCTCTCCAGCAGGAAAAGCTGAGCATTTGGATATGAAAGGGGATCATGCCTCTGACCACAAAGTGGTGTGGGGTTTTTTGGCTGATTCACCTAGAAGTACTCCTCCATACAGCTATGCTTTTGCCCTGAGACTTTATCGACTGCAGAAGCCCTTTTTGTATATAATATATCTTATTATTTAGTTCCAATGGCTTTTACTGGGTTTGAATTATAACAGAAGAACAACAGATGTATAAAGTGTCTTAATATCAGTTTCTGAAGTGTTTTTTGCACTAGCTATGTCCATCATCTAGCAAACCCCTGGACCCAAAACCTCTGGGTATTTTAAAGCTTAAATGTTTGCTAACCTGACTGTAGCAATATCCCAGCCAGCAGTCTGTAAATCTGCACTGTGATGAGGAACATAACTGTGGTGGAAAGTCTTGGAAAGGGACTTGGAAAGTACCAGCAGCATCATCCACCAAGGGCTTTATGGACAAGCAATGTCCTCAAATTCCTTCTGTTCTTCATCCGGAACTTGTATTAGTACAGGAGCACGAGGGTAAGGCACCACCTCCTGTTGGGGTTGTTATCTAGATAAATGGGTATGATAAAGCTTTGGCTCTCCTGTAAAGGGAATTTCTGTGTTGCAAATGGGGACAGAAAGAGCTTCCTAGGAGCTTTCCAACAAAATCTGCAAAGGATTTGAAATTCACCTAACAAGGGGTTAGGGAAGGAAAGAGTTAAACCCTGATGCCTTGGCTCAATCTTTAGTCAGACAAAACTTTTCCTGAACTCATGGAGATTTTGCCTAGGGGAAGCCCCATGCCTGAACTTCTTTTTTAGAGAAGAGGCACCAGAGTTGTGCTAATGTGGATAACCCACCACCCAGCCTGTTTTACATGTTGCAGCTGCTGCAGTTCTGCTAGAGTGAGCTGCCATTTGGCTCACTCATCCATTTCCAGCCCTGTAAGCTCCTCAGTCAAGCTTGATGTGAGTGCATCTATCACACTTGAGCAGAGAGACCTATGGAAGACCTGCAAATCTTGAAAAGCTTCTGTTGGAAGCATGACAGTCTGGGGAGACATACAAGGTGAGAGGAAGGAGTGTCATGAATGAGCATTTTCAGGTCACTTAAAGAATCAACTGCAAAGGTATCAGCAAAAGCAGATTTATTATGAAAAAAGAAAGCACAACAAAGTTCATTGGCAAGGTTCACTCTACTACTTACTAGATGGTTAAAGCACACCTAGAAAAAGCAAACAAATAATCCAGAGTCAGTCAACTCAAACCAAAATTAACCCAAAATTATCTATGTGGAAGCTGGACTGGGGGGCGAGAGAGAGACAAAAGGCTGGAAAAGGTAAGGATAAAAAGGAATACAGCCTAAAGGCCCAACAGCACTTAACTTAAAGTTAATAGCACTTAATAGCATTTAACTTAACAGCATTTAAACTTAACAGCACTTAAATTTAACAGCATTTAACTTAACCAATAATCAAAGTTTAACAACTTAGCAAAGAATTCATATAGAATTTACTCTACCACAACAGTAACTTACTTACAAATCTAAAGTACTTAAGAATCTAGGAGAGCAGCATTCCTAGTACATTTGAAACAGCATATGCACATTTGCATGCATACAGACATGAAGGGTCTGTACAAGGTACCTGCGAAAAATTCCCCTCAAATTCAGTGAAATGGATGCCGTTCACTTTGGATGCCATTGCATCTTCTCAGTGGGCAAAGGGTTGAGCCTCAAGAAGTGTAGGGTAACAGCTCAGGCTCTGTCATTGTCATTTGGTGATTCATGTATAGCAAAGTTGGGAATTTGCTGGCTCTGGGAGGCCCCACTCAGAAGGAGATGCTGGTCACAGCTGCTGAAGTCTAGGAGAGCTCAGAGGGTCTCACTTTGGACTGTTGTTTATAGGGTCACAAGACAGTTGGATTTTCCGTCCTGGCTACAATTCCGGTCAGTAAATAACTTTGAAAGTTTGACAACAAAAATATGATTCCACTTGGGTTGTTATTCAGGCAGGAAAAATAAGTTTCCAAGGCTGTTCATTAAAAAAAACAGAAGCTCCTTAGACAACATTGGTTCCAGGGAGCAGATAGTGTTTATGAGACACTCAAGAGGAGCTTGGCCCAGGTACAGTTTGTCAAGACTGAGGCCTATTGAGCATTTCTCAGGTCATAGTGTGGCCTTGGCCTTGGTAAAAGGGAGAGAACCTTTTACTAGTCTGAGAGATATATAGTTGGAAAAAAAACCCAAACACACTTTCAGGCACAAAAGTCCTTCTGCAGGTCAGAGTATTCAGGGCAGGATCTAGTGTCCGAGGGTTATAGGTGGTGGAAAAGGTGCTGTGTGCTTACCCCAGCTTGGGACACAGGTGATGTTTAGCTTGCTTCTCTTTTCTTCCTTCTATTTGATCTCTGTTTCAAACACCAAATGTCACTCTCTCCCTTCTGGCAGCACTGATGTTGCTCTGGCTGCACAACTGTGCCCAAAAGCTTGTCTGCTTTCTTCAAAGCTCATCCGCAACATCATCTGCTGACCTAATAGGAGCTGTTATTTCTGCCTGCACATCTTGCCTCTCTTTAACCTGGAACATTTGCATCTTCTTCCCTGAATTTCTAGGTAATTGAAATTTGAAATTCTGCAAGAAATGACAGGAGGTGAGTTTGGGAAATAATGGGCAGCAGCTTCTCTGTAATGGCATTAAAAGTGTCAGAGTCAGGCTGTTGGACAATATAAGCACTCATGTCCAGTGCTGCAGCAACCTCAGTGGCTTGCACTCTGGTTAGCTCTGTAATTTGAGGCTTTGAGGAGACCCCACTCCTAATGTTCTCCTGATTTATGCCTGAAAGAAACAGCAGTAGCAGAAGATTACTCCTATGGAGACGTAGGACCTCCTATCTCTTCCCTTGATTTGTCACAGAAAAACAAACCCTATACTGATTTAGGAGAAAGAAGAGGATGTGAATGTGAGTAACAGGCATACACAAAGATGTATGTGAAGAAACAGAGGAACAGCTGGAAGACATTACCTTTTGACTGAAAAGAAAGGTCTCCATCTCCCATATGCAGATGCCTTACCATCAGCACCTCAGACTGAGACAGGACCTCTCAGTATGTACCCATAAGTAGCATCCCTGAGATATAGACCTGCCATATCTCAGGGAGAACATAGGCTTCCCTACTCAACCTCCCTGGGAAGTCACTCAGGATCCAGAGAGCTAATCTTTCTCCACAAAATGTATCCTCTCCTTTCCTTTGGCTACTCATCTTATTTGAAAAGGTGTAGTTTCACTTTCCTGACACTTCTCCTGTGCCAGAGAAGTGTCAACTCTTGTTGGCAGGCAACTGCTTGCCTCACAGAGGGATAAAACTCTCCTCCCCCATGATTCATTGTGCCAATTCCAGTATGAGGGAGAGCTTATCCCAGCCCTATAATCTGCATTAGTCTGGATGTCAGCAGACCCCTCAATGCAATAAAAGTTCAGAGCTTATTACAGGCTCTTGGCTGATATCAGAGATAATGGTAATGAATAGCTCTGGGATGACAATAGTTTATTGCTGGCTGATATCTCAACACTTTCCTTAAGCAATATGTAAAAAAATGGGCCTTGCCAAGGATGGAGAGGGCAGGAGGAGACAGAAAGCAGTTGTGTGAGTCTCCAGCTCAAATGCAAGGCTTGAGAAGTATACCTAGAGTTTAACATGAGCTGCAGACAGGATCTGTGCATTTACTCATTGTCGGATTTCAGAGTCACAGGGTTTCTGTGTGTGGGTATCAAAAGCCCACTGCTCCCCATCAGCACAGTGTTGCAGCCATCACATTTTGGTGCTTGCTAGAGGTACAAGAAATTTGGGCATTGATTGTATCAGGAGGTAGTGAAATTGCTGTCTTATTTTACTAGGTATGGCTATAACCAAATCTGTCCAACTGGATTTTACAGGAATCTCTTGTATTAAAGGAAACTGAGCAATCACACCTTCATCACCTTCCTTGCAGATACCTTTGCCAGTCACTGATTTGCAGAGCTGAGAAGCAGTTGATTTATCCAGCCCTCAGTCTGAAATCGTGCTGTATCTGCATGGGATGACCCACACACAGGAGCACATCTTGTTGCTCTCCACAGAAAGGGGCAGAAGCCTTTTCTCAAAGCTTCCAGCTCCCTTCTGCTCAGCTCCATACACGTGGGAGTTGCTTCCAAGGCACATCTGCTGTCAAAAGGAGCCGAGCGACTTGGAGGGAACAAGTACAGGCAATCAGCTTTTGACCTGATTTTATACTGAGTTTTCTAGCGAAAAAAGGACATTTGTAGTCTATCAGCATAGCACTGAATCATGTTAAATACGCCTCCATTTATCTTCAATAAGACCAATACGGTTCCTTATTACTGGAACAATGGTATATTTTTGTCATCCTTAATTACTAACTTATCTGGCTGCAATTTCTTCACTTATTAAAAGGATATTCTAGGTGACTTTAACAGCTATACCATTTTTATATAATCAACATCTTAAACTTTTTTTTTCCCAGACATTCTTTCCCTTTTTTTGCTTTGCTTACAGCTTTCCTATTTTTCTTTGGCATAGGTAAGTAAACCCAAAGAGCCAGATCCTACAGTTACACTGATGTTTTTGGAGCATGGCCTGGAGTTTTATCGGTTTACACCATCTGGGAGTGGGCCCATGAAATTTTTAAAATGTTGAAATAAATGAAAGCAGACAGGTGATGGAGTGACAGCACCAGACGGAGAGAATGGCCACAGCCAAGGCAGCGAAAGTCTTAGCTTTATTTGGAGGAAAAAGGGCCCACAAGTACCTCTGGTACCAGGAGGCTAAACACACTGGCAGATTTGCTGGGAGCTGAAAATGGGACAAAAATTTGGCCTGTACAGAAAAATAACTTGTAGTGTTTTCCTCCGGTGACATTGGCAAGCCTTCCCCGTCATGTTAGCCCCAAATGCTTCCTGCATGTTCCCACAGCATTTGCCACTTCAGGCAAGAGGAGGCCAGAGACAAGTGATGGGAGAGGGTACCCTGTGGTTGCTCCCCACCAGCTGCGGTTCACAGTTGCCTTCACAACAAAGTGATGCTTCACCCTGAGCATCTTGGAGGCCACTGGTACATTTGTCCACTATATCATGAGTATGAAGTAATCTATTTATTGCCTTCCACTGACTGTATCCACTTTGCTATGCCCAGCACAGCCAGCATCCCCCAGGATCTCACCAATGGAAGGAGATGGGGAGCACCACTGCTTCTCCACCCACTGCCCCTCCTCACTCTCGGCCAGCCTCATGCCCAGCAGGGCTATCTATGAAGGCAACTGATAGTGGCCCATGAGCTCGCTGTCCCCCAGTCCTCATCCAGAGGAGTGTGGCCTCCCCCAGTGTGCAGTTTGAGTGCTGGAACCCCAAATTCTTCAGGAACCAGCTCTCCATGCCTGCTACCGTGCCACAGCCATTTCATTTCTGCAGCAGAGGACACCGGCCCCGGTGACAATGAAGGGAGAGCTGAATTCCTTTCCCAGTCTGGCTCTCTGTTTTGACAAGTGATTCTTTTTATAAATCCCAGACAGGGTGTCTTTTCACAGGCAGTTGTAAAGCTGGATTTAATACATGTCACAGAGGATACACGAAAGCTCTCGTATGTTCTGCCGCACTGTTTTTTTCAGTGGCTCTGCAAACGTGCTGACCAGCAGCTGACCTTGCCTCCTGATGCAGAGCATGGCCACCAAAGGATGGGCCACACTCTGCCATCAGATTTCACTTCACGCCCTACATCTGCTTCCTCCCAAGATGACGATGAGTCCCACCAGCCATCTACAATAGCTCACTGACAGAGTGGGGCCATGCAACATGGCCAGTATGAGAGCACATAGGGCACAGCCCAGGCATCCTTGGTTCCTGCAGCACCAGTTATTCCTTTTCTTGGTGAAGCCATTCCCAGTGCAAACAGGTTGACAAGAGGACAAGGCAAAGGCAAGGAAGAAAGAGCAAAGTCACCCTGAGGACTCAGTGTGCTGGGCAGGGTGGGCTAATCCACCTGGAGAGCCTTCCCCATCACAGATATTTAATAAGCCCTTCCACAGTAGGTCCACCTACACCTAAAACAGACTAATCATCCTAAAGATCCTTGCCTAAGCCTTCAGGTGGTGTTTCACTTTCCCTGAGAGCCATCTGGAAGTTTCTAAAGTAACTAAAATCCCATTTTCCCTCTTTGATCGATTTTCCAAGGACTACCCCAGCTACAGCTGCTGTACCAAACCCTCTGCCCTCCTCCTCCTCAAGCCACCACACATACCTTCTCCCTCACATGAAACATTTGTGGAACGTGAGAAGCAGGTCCTGGACAATGGATATCCTATTGATAAATACCTTTCAAAAACCACCATCCATAGGCCAGGCAATTAAGCAATATCAGATAAACACAGAAAGCCCTGCTCCAGCCTACATCCCCCGGCAGGCTTTTCTTTCAAGGCGACCGAAAATACTTAAGATTTCTCAGTAGAGGGAGCTTCTCACAAGCAGTTTGAGCACCACCTCTCTCCAGCCCTCAGAAACGCTCCCGTTTGTGACAGCACCGTCCCTGCGCCAAACCAACGTGCAGGAAAACTGAAGGCAGGTGACTCCTCACCCCTACCAACCATAGGCTAGTTTCTTTATTGAATTAAGCAGGCTTGCAGCTTTCCCAAAATTCTTTACTAGTTTCATAACTATTCCTCTTAAACACCCGTTCTTTTGGCGCCCTGACACCACTCAGCAGCTCCGTGGCAGTCAGTACCAGGGCTATGAGAGCTTGCATGAAAAAAGGGCTTTTTAATGCTTTTCAATGCCTTCCTTTGGTACCCCTAAATGCCTCCTGATATTTTTCTAATGGAGACAGAAGTCTTCAGCCCACTTTTGTCTGCAACTCAAATGCTCTCTATGTTATTATAATGCAGTGAGGCCAGCAGGATAAGGGCAGGATCAGACCCCCATGCCCAGTGCTGATGAAACCGCACCTCAAGTCCTGTGTTCAGTTCTGGGCCCCTCACAACAAGAAAGATATTGAGGGGCTGGCTGGTGTCCAGGGAAGGGCAATGGAGCTGGGAAAGGAGCTGGAGTCTGATGAGGAAGAGCTGAGAGAGCTGAGGGGGCTCAGTCTGAAGAAAAGGAGGCTCAGGGGGAACCTTATCACCCTCTACAACTCCCTGAAAAGAGGTTGTAGCGAGGTGGGGGTCAGTCTCTTCTCCCAGGTAAATAGTGACAGGAGGAGAGGAAACAGCCTCAAGTTGTGCCAGGGGAGGTTTGGATTGGATATTAGGAAAAATTTATTCATGGAAATAGTCATCAAACACTGGAACAGGTTGCTCAAGGCAGTGGTGGAACCACCACCCCCAGTGGAATTTAAAAGCCGTGTAGATGTGGCACTTGGGGACATGATTTAGTGATGGCCTTGGCAGTGCTGAGGGAACAGTTGGACTTGATGATCTTAGAGGGCCTTTCCAACCTAAACAATTCCATGATTCTATGTCCCTTTTGTCTGTCTCCTTAGACAAACAGCTGCCTCTTTTTCCAAAAGCTTTTGTGTGGTTATCACCAAGCCCTGCTGGGTAAGGAACAGAGCCCTGAGCAGGGTTGGCAGGGCTATCTGGGAGGAGCTCTCCCCAGATGGATGGGGTGCTCCAGCACAGTCAGTGAGAGGCCTCTGCTCTGCTCCCAGCACGAGGGTGTGCGGGGTGAACTCCACCGGAGAGCTGGTCCAGGCGGAAAAAAAAACTGATTTAGAAAAGATGTTTAATTCTTTAGTCATATCCATTCTCCAACCTGTTTTACTGAGTGACAGCAGAAGCACTTGTACTGCACAGTGTGCCCAGAACAGCACGAGTGGGCGGATAGGATGGCAGGAGAGGGAGGGAGGGAGGGAAGAGAGGAAGAGAAAAGGACTGCTTTTTTAAGAAGCACTAACAGCTTAAACACACTTAAAATGATAATTTAATTGAAGAGACCAGGGATTTTAGTCTCACCAAGATACCAAGGGAACCTTAGCAAACCAGATTTGCAGATGTTGTTTTCCTAAGCCTACATAGATTGTTGATGTGTTATTCATACTTAAAATAACTAAAAATTACAAACAGAAGCATTTATAATATCTGTCCCCCCTTCCCTCATCCCCTTCTCATTCCTGTGCTTTCTATGCTTGACACTGCTAAGTACACAAGCCATTTGACCATAATCTGAATGGTGTTTCACTCCTCTGCTTTAAAGCAGTTTCACATCATAATCTTTGAGCTCAACTACTCCCTTCTTGCTGCCTACGGCCTTACAAAAACAAGAGCAAAACATGGTAAACATTATAAACACTTCTAATGGTTCTTCGTAAAAACAATTTCAAAGCAGTATTTACACCGAAAGCATAAATACCCTCTTATGAATATACGATGCTGTTATTCAATAAGCCCAGCACTTGATCACACTCAGATCAGGAATAATTATTTAGCTTGTTCTGAGAGGTTAAAATAACCTCTCTTAGGGCATAGGAACCTTCTTTTCCCTGAATAATTTCAGTCAGCAGACGAACTGGTAAATAAAAGTAGATATCATCTCAGATGTAAAAAAAGCTAGTGGGCAGACTAGGATCAAGTGCAACAAATATAAATTTGGCTGTAAATAAATTCAAGCTGGAAATTGGGAGACTGTTTCCAAATATGAGAGCTGTGAAGTTTCAGATCAGTCTTTCAATAAAAGCAGTGGGAGAAAACCAATAAAAGCAGCATGCCAAAACTTTCATCCCTGGAAGTGATGGAAGGAGGCGAGGTTGGATGGGGCCCTGAGTAACGTGGTCTAGTGGAAGGTGTCCCTGTCCACAACAGGGGGTTGGAACTAGATGACCTTTAAGGTCCTTCCAACCCAAACCATTATGTGATTCTACGAAAACATGAACAGGGTTCAAAGCAAAGCCTCTGAGCTGTCTGGAGGACGCTAAAAAG
This sequence comes from Chiroxiphia lanceolata, assembly GCF_009829145.1. Lineage (NCBI taxonomy): Eukaryota > Metazoa > Chordata > Aves > Passeriformes > Pipridae > Chiroxiphia > Chiroxiphia lanceolata. Next base: position 9,581,489 of record NC_045645.1, on the reverse strand, counting down.
TGTGGCTGCCTGCCATAGCCACAGCTGAGCTCTGAACCTTGATGCACTGATCCCTCCCAGCCTGGAGCTCCCAGGTATCTCCTGTGTCAGCCAAAGGCCAAGGTGAGCATTTGTCCTGCTGACAAAGAGGAAGAGGCATCATCTGACACGTTAATGTCCTACGCCACCATGGCAGCATCCTTACAGAATACTTTGATTCCGCGTTCCTCTCTGAACCTAGTGGTGCTATGGCAAGGTCTCTGACATTCCCAGAGTTCCTGACAGCAGTGGCTGTGCCAGCACCTCCTAGGGTGATCAGTGGACCTCTGCCACTCTCAAATAGCACACCTCTTGAGGGACAGAATGCATTTTAGCTTAAAACCAAATGCTTTATCTCATAGACTTTATGTATCTTCCCTCCCGCAGTTCCATCATGGAGAGGAATTTTCTGCTAGGGTTTTAGAGAGAAAGCCGCGTTTTGGAGGTGGGTACCTCCTTCTTCCCTCTATAAAGTGTACCCCACGGCACTTCCGACTTCCTGGGAGATGGCTGCACTGCGGGTTCTCTGGTACATAAAACAACGCCAGAAGGAATGACACAAGTGAAGGATGTTGGAGGTGTTTTGCTCCAGATCCCCAATCAAAAGACATCAGGGCGAGCTCCGTGCCTGAGGGGCACTGGCCACCACAGCACCTCCTCTGCCAAGGGCCGGTCCTAACTCCGTAACCGTGACCCCCCTGCCCTGTTCCCCCCCACCCCGTGTCCCAGGCCCGTTCCCCAGCCCCTCCCGGGGGTCTGACCCGGCTCCCCCGCTCCGTCCCCGGGCGGTGACTCCCCCGCCCCGGGGGGGCCCCGCCGGCCGGGGCGATGAGGAGCGCGGGGCCGGCCGCGCGCAGCCAATCGGCTCCCGCAGCGCCTGGTCCGATCTCCGCGGAGCTCTCGGATTGGCCGCTGCCCTCCCCTCGCCTCACTCCCGGGCCAATGGCGCGGGGGGGGCGTGGCGCGGGCGGTGAGCGCGCGAGCGGCGGGCGCGGCATGGCGGGGTCCCCGCGGCCGTGAGGGAGCGCGGGCGGGCGGCGGGCGCCATGTCGGCGCTGTGGTCGGTGGGCGCGGGGCTCCTGCTGCTGCTGATCTGGGTGCGCCACCGCGGACTGGAGGCCCTGCTGGTGCACCACCGCTGGGTCTTCGTCTGCCTCTTCCTCCTGCCGCTCTCCATCCTCTTCGATATCTACTACCAGCTGCGCGCATGGGCCGTCTGGCGCCTGCACAGCGCCCCGCGGCAGCACGCCCAGCGCGTCCGGCACATCCAGGCGCAGGTGAGACTCGCCCGGACCCCAGGACCCCCGCCCCGGGCTGGGGGATGGCTCTGAGCGGGGAGAACCTGTCCCTGTCCCACTCCTGCCAGCCCGTGCCCACCCTGCTGCTCCTTCCCCCCCATCCCGCACCCGGGGCAAAGTCCAGCCGGAGCGGGAAAAAACAAAGGAATAAACGCCATCCGGTGTTTCAGCCCCTGTGGGTGTTTTGTCCCGCTCTGAAACTCTTCTGGAACTTCCCCCCTGCGGCTCCTGGCGCTGCGGCATCCTCAGGGACGTGCCCTGAGCCGCGCTGGACGCTCACCTGGCTCGGGGACACACGTGTGTGGAACGTGGGAGCAGCAGCCTTGGAATGGCAGGCTCAATACTGTGTTTTAATACCACTTAACATCCTGCTTCTTGGCACTGCCAGTTCCGGGAGATGGTTGAGGGGCAAATGAAACTTTTCCTCCACCCAGAAATGCAGATGTCTGTAATGTTTCTGTGCTCTCTGGTATTTATGGTAATTCTGTCACGTCTTCATTTTTATTCCTTGCCTCTCACGTTCATCGCAGATATTAATGTGCACAGAGTTATTCTCTGAGGGTTTGGGGTTGTTTGGTTTTTTTACCATCTGTAGCAGCAGTTGAGCTTTGAAGAAAATGCTACAATTGATGTTTGTTCACCAGCTGTTAACCACTGTGGCTTTGCAGAATTCCTGGATCATATGTATGGCTTACACATTTTCCTTCTCCACTTTTCATAGTGTCCTAGAAGGTTTTGAGTTGGAAGGGACCTTAAAAGCACCTCATTCCAACCTCCCTGCCATGGGCAGGGACACCTTTCTCTAGACCAGATTGCCCAAGGTTGCTTCCTCCAGACCAGGTTTTCTCTCTGCCCATTTAGTTGCAGGCTCAGGCTACTTTTTGTGTGTTTTGGAGTAGAACTAAGATTATGACAGTGATAATACTTCCCTTAGAGTATAGGTTTTTCTGTGGGTTTTTTAAACTGTGTTAGTTTCTTACTAGTTTTCTGAATCCCTACCCAAAAAACCCAAAGGTACAGCATATTAGAAAGGCTTCCTCTACATAGCTAGACCACTCTGGTGGTACTTTATTTAGAAGTTCAGAGGTCTGAGTTCCAAAGCATCCCTACTCTAACATGGAGGTATCCAGGATTTGTTACTTGATGTAGAGGAATAACAGTATTTATGAACATCTTTTCACAGTGAGAGAAGAATGTTTCAGTTGTTACTTCTTGCAGGTTCGGGAATGGAAAAACGAAGGCAGCAAGAGATACATGTGCACAGGCCGGCCAGGCTGGCTGACTGTGTCACTTCGTGTTGGGAAGTATAAGAAGACCCATAAGAACATCATGATCAACTTAATGGATGTCCTGGAAGTGGACAGTGAAAGACAGGTAACAAATTCCATCACAAAGCTTTTATAATAGTAAAGTTTACAGCTTTCTTTACAATATCTGTAGCTGGAAAGGTTAGATTCCATACAGAGGAAAGGATTTTTGTAGCAGCAGATCCACCAAATTTTAGGTTTTACAATGTGTGCTTGGATCATTTTGTCAAAAAAAACCCCAGCATATGGAATTGCTTGGCTTTTATGTGCTGAAGTCTAAAAGACCAGATTGATTTATGGTTTTGGGCACTGAGCAACAAGATATTGAGGCAGAGGAGGAATCACTAAACAGTTTCCACTATTTTTAGTAGCACTCTCAGGAAAGTGAGTCTCTGAGTTCTGACAACAGATGGAAGTGTATCCAGTTAGCCATATTTTGTCTCCATTAATGCTGAACACTTAATTTATGTTTGTTGGGGGGAACTGGGTTTTTTTGTTGCTTTTTAGATTGTTCGTGTGGAACCTTTGGTGTCCATGGGCCAGCTGACTGCACACCTGAATCCCATGGGCTGGACTATTCCTGTGGTACCAGAGCTGGATGATCTCACAGTAGGTAAGGGTCTTTATGATGACAAGAGACTCACTGATTTTGCTGCACTTTCATTAGTTTTTTTATGCAGTAACATTGGATTATTTTAAAGGTTCTATAAATACTCTCTTGAACCTTATGTGCCTTGTGGTGTATATGCTATAAACACTGCTTTTTTTTTTTTTCAAATAGTCTTAAAAGTCATGCCCAGAGCTTAGAAGTCGGGTTTTGCTCTCATAAACCACCTTCATTTTGGAGTGTGTTTCATTTGGTTTGTTATGTGCTCTCTTGATAAGGTGGCCTGATCATGGGAACTGGCATTGAGTCATCATCCCATATCTATGGACTTTTTCAACACACCTGTGTGGCCTATGAACTTGTTCTTGCTGATGGAAGCCTTGTGAGATGTTCACCAGTAAGACAAAATGTTACTTTGCTATCATTTACAATGTCGTTGACAGTTATCAGTGTGGATATATGATTTAGTATGACATACTTTTTGCAGACTGAAAACTCAGACCTATTTTATGCAGTGCCTTGGTCTTGTGGTACTTTGGGTTTCCTGGTTGCAGCAGAAATAAAAATGATTCCTGCCAAGAAATATGTCAAAATACATTATGAGCCCGTGAGAGGACTGCAGAAGATTTGTGAGAAGTTCACTGAAGAGTCTAAGAAAAAGGAGAATAGTTTTGTGGAAGGACTTCTGTATTCTTTGGATGAAGCAGTTATCATGACAGGAGTCTTGACTGATGAAGCTGAGCAAAGCAAGGTAACTAAGGGGAAGTTTTTCACAAAGAAAAAAAAGTCTAATGAAACTGTACTAGATGCCAGTATAAAACTATTATAAAATTGGAACAATCTCTTAACATGGGATTAAAAGTTATATCTGTCCATCAGAATATTTTAAATTACTGTTCTTTGCTACTAGGACAGAGTCTTTCTCTAAATCTCTTCAACTGATAAGAAATGACCCGCTGATTTCATTATTCTAGCAAATAATTTAGTCTACAGACTCTTCATTTCAGTACCTGAGGGGGAAGAGAAGGATCTTTTCTCCTACACTGAACAATGCTGCTTTGAACTGCAGTTATTCAGAGTAACTCTCTTCCCAGCAAGCTTTGAATTCTGTTAATATTGGTAAAACACATCAGGGACAAGTACAGGAGGGACATGCTAACTGTTCATGCAACCCTCCACCTGGACGTTTCTCCTTTGCCATGTGAGACTTTGGGTTGATGGTGGATTTAGAGACTGGTGTTTTAGGAATCCAGTTCTGTCACATTCATGGTCTCTTAAATAGCTTGTAAGTGGCAAGCCTTAGCAAGCCTCACTTAAATTAAATGTTAATGCAAGAAAGGTAAGAAGGAGCCATGCAGGTGGAGAAATGAAGGCTCTGTCACAGAGGGTATAACACAGATTCCTCACAGTAAAGAAATTTGGGGACATACTCCATGTTGGCTAGGAAGGTGTAACTGTTATCTAATGAATGAATGTTTTCTTGCAGATAAACAGAATTGGCAACTACTACAAGCCATGGTTCTTTAAGCATGTGGAGAAGTATTTGAAAGCTGACAGGACTGGAATAGAATACATTCCTTCCAGACATTATTATCACAGACATACACGCAGTATCTTCTGGGAGCTCCAAGTAAGACCAGTTCCAAAATTAAGATACATATGCAGGAGGGTACTCTGCTCTTTCCCAGTGTAGGTACAATGTATCTTCTTCCCCTTGGCAACAACTTCTGTCTTTCATGGCAGAAAAACCCAGCGAAACTTATGGCAAATTTGCAAGTTCACATTTGGGTAAAACAAACCCAAGGGCACTTCTTTAACATAAGGCATTGTACCATAAACTCCTGATTTCTGATTTAGTGCTTTTCTGAATTTACACCTTAAGTACGTATTTCAGCACGAAGCTTTTATACCTGCTCAGTGATTTTCAAATTCAGATGATGGAAAAAACATTAATGTGAAATTATGGCTGAAAATTTGCCCTGCCTAAGCTCAGAGCAGTAATTATGCAGTAAGGTCATTCATTACTTTGAATTTCATAAATATGTTTGTTGCGATGTGCAGTTATGCAAAACTTTATTTGACATTCTGAAGTATTCCTGTTGTTACATTTTGAACCTCTGGAGTGAGATACCAGATCTTTTCAGCTCCAGGAGAAGTTAGATAGGAGTTGGCTGTGCAGGAAGTAATACAAATTTTACAGATTTAAAATGCTTTTAAGAACTGATCTTGTATGTGTTTATTCTTGCAAGAGCTCTGTAAGTTTAGCTTCTTGTGCTCCTCCCTTGGCTGTTGTAAGATAATAGCCTGTTGTTCTCTGAATTTCGTTCTCTGAAAGTGTTTGAGGCTGGGTGTCTTGTGATTTGTAGCACTGAAAATTAGTGGTAACTAAAGGAGGCTTTAGGGCAGGGCTCTGTAGCCGAGTTCAGTCTCTTATTTCCTCATATTTGTATTATAGTAGCTTAGCAAAAGTATCAGCAGTTAAATTTATTGAAAATCTGGCTTAATGTTGTTCTGAGGATTCTGAAGTGTTCTTTTAGTTCACTTACACATTCTTCTGTCAAACTCTTTTTTTTTTTTCCCTCTTTAAAGGATATCATTCCATTTGGCAATAACCCCATCTTCCGTTACCTGTTTGGCTGGATGGTTCCTCCAAAAATCTCCTTGTTAAAACTCACCCAAGGAGAAACCATTCGAAAGCTGTACGAGCAGCACCACGTTGTACAGGACATGTTGGTGCCAATGAAGAGCCTTGAAAAATCCATCCAGACCTTCCACGTTGACCTTAATGTAAGAACACGTGTTTTTAGGATGCAATGAACTTGGAATGTTTGTGATAAGAACTGTGACTGTTGATCTTAAGACATAATATTCTGGTTGTGTGAAAGGTCATTATTGTGTCCTGGGGAGTACTGTGCTTTGTGAGTCCATGATTCAAGTCTGCAGCAGAAACGCACACAGCTTTCCAAATCAATTTTAAAAAAAAATAATTAAAAAAAAAAGATTCAAACTTTAGTAGAAGCCAACACTTCTAAAAGATTTTATCACCTAGTAAAAGTTGAAATGATTTTTCTTTCATCTAAAATGATTGGTGGTCTCACTAAACACCAACTGTCCCTTTCTTGCTTTTATTTCTGAATTTATTTCAGTTAGTGTAGAAGTACAAACTTGGCAATTTCAATTTTAGACTAACCTGGAAAAGAAACTCTTCATTCTCTTTTTTACTCAGAATGTTTATTCAGTTGTTGCTTTGGGATCAGGGATGGTTTATTTGTTTGGTTTGTTTCCTTTTCATTTCAAATATTTAAGGGGGAGGAGATGTAATTCTAGGACACTCAGTCTGTTTGTGTTACGGTCATTAGAAAGTGCAGCTAAGAACAACACCAGGACAACTGGAAAGGAAGAGCTGAAAGGAAGAGTTCCAATTCCAGATTGGGAAGAAGTCTTCTTAACTCTTTATTTTGTCACATTTATTAACAAGCTTAAAGGATTGTTTTGTTACAAAATAAGTGATACAGTGTTTTCCTACCTCTGCAGGTGTACCCTCTTTGGTTATGTCCTTTCATATTGCCCAACAATCCTGGTATGGTCCACCCCAAAGGAGATGAAGCCGAACTCTATGTGGATATAGGAGCTTATGGAGAGCCCAAAAGGAAACAATTTGAAGCCAGGGCTTCAATGAGGCAAATGGAAAAGTTTGTAAGAAGTGTGCATGGGTAAGGATACAACTCCTCAGAGCAGTAATAATGCCTATAACTCATTCCCATGTCATTTAATCACAGTTATTTAATCCCACAGAACTTTAATATTGCAATAATTTAACAACTACAATAATTGAAAACTAATTTAAATTTCTAATTTTGATGGTATGATTTTTGAATATGCTTTCACTTTATAATTTGATTGCAAATCCAACCAACCAAATGGACACTCTGGCTGAAGTTCTTGCAGTGTATTTGTGAAGTGGGTGGCTTTGGGTCACCTTTCACTTCCAGGCTGCTCTGGGAGTGGAGTCTGCTGTAACAAAACACCTCCTTGGAATACATCCCTCAGGAATCCCGCAGGCTGTTACAAGTTTGGACAGCTTTCCTGCCTGCCCTTGGGACTGTTCTTCCTGCAGTCCTTGCTGTGGCTCTGCCCTGTCCTTGTGCCAGGGTGTCCTTGCCCAGGGATCTCAGCCTTGGCTCTCCCTGCAGTCCCTGTGTGGTGGTGGGAGTCTTTCCTCCCGCAGAACTTGTATTCCAGAGCTTCCTTTTCCCTGCCTCAGTTCTTATTACACAGGACCACAGTAGGCGTGAGGCATGTGCCCACCATCTGTCACGGACTCATGCCAGCCTAATTTGCTGTAGTGGTGTCAGTGGAGAAGCAGCCACAGGCTGGTTTCTCAGGAACAAAAAGCAACTACACAGTATTTTTACACCATCAGTATAATTTATCCACATTTCTATTTTGACCTACTTCTCAGTCTAACAGTGATCATGTCCCATGTGGCTGAGCAACAATGGTGAGGCTGCTTCAAGATGATTTGGGGACTGTAAATGACTTTGAGTGGCAATAAAGGATCTGCCAGAGAACAAAGAAACCCAAAGTTAATTTTTAGCTTTTTATTTTTATTAACTTGAAATTGAGCTTTTAATTTAAAGACCTTTACTAACAAAGTTTTGTCTGTTTTCTACCTGCCACTGGAAAATGAACAATGGATAAATGCTTAATCTTATAGTTGTGTAATTGCACACAACGATAGAGCTTTTATGTAAGTTTGTGTTTTGCTGCTGTACTCTGATGCTAGCTGCAGTTTAGAAAGCACAGGATGAAAGTGAGGAAGAGTCCACAACTAAATAAGGATTTAATTTGTAAATGGACCTTTGTTACACTGTGCTTCATTTACACTATGAATTCAGCTTCTCAGCCTGGTCTGATTTGGTGGTGTTTTGCCTTCCAAGTTCTATTCTCAGAACCCAGTCCTAAGAAACTAAAAAGTCAAAGGATGTGTTTCTATATCTGCCTTGAATGGATTTCATAACACAGCTGATACCACACACCATGACTATATCTCCGTGGATCATAAGAAAACATGCAGAATACACCTTTGGTTTTTTTAAGCTGAAATTAAAATCTTTTGAATGGAAGAAAATCTGTCTTTCAAGAGCAGTTAAAAAGTATTTGTCAGGGAGAATGTAAGTTATGTATGGGTTTCGATGCAAGGAGCCAGATTCTGGATTTGGCTGAACTTTAGAAGTTCTCTCCAGGCTTGTGTTTCTGTTGATAGAATACAAGTTGTAAGAGGAGTTGACTTCACGTGGTTAGGATGGCTAAACATGACCCACCTTTTATACACATTTTTTTAATCCTTGTAGTAGCAAAACGTATGAAAGTATCAATACATTGATGACTAAAGAGCTATATTTTAAAAGCAATAATTAATTACTTTCTTTTCCCATCTTGCCCTTCACCAAAGTGACTGTAGCAGTATACTGCTGTTTGCACCTTTATGTATTATTTCCTCTTGGAAAAGAGATCATGGTAATGTTAAATCCACAAAATACAATTGGCTGAGTGTCCCAACATAATCCATGAGAGCAATTGTACTTGCTTGTTTTTAAAAAGCACTTTTGATGGGTTTTGTTGTTTAACGTTTGCTATTCATATCTTGCCCTGAATTTTTTATTTAATATTCTATATCAAATCTTGTGGCACAATTAATGTTGAATCACTGTCCCTTTGTTTCCCCTGCTCTCCAGTTTCCAGATGCTGTATGCAGATTGCTATATGACCCGTGAGGAGTTCTGGGATATGTTTGATGGTTCGTTGTACCACAAGCTGAGGGAGCAGATGAATTGCAAGGATGCCTTTCCAGAAGTGTATGACAAAATCTGCAAAGCTGCAAGGCACTGAGCCTGGCTTAGCTAAGCAAGCAATCAGGGAAAGAGGAATTTACCTATAGCGAGTCAGTATATCCTTTTAAAAAAAAAGCTTTATTGCTCTCCAAATAAGCTCATTCTTGTTGATGTTTAAAGGTATGAATTCCTGCTTTATACATTTATGTTTAGTATTTCTTTGTATGTTTTAAAATCAGTTTTCCAAACTCAGAGTGATTGTTTTTAAGAAATCTGAAGTGCTAGCCTTTGTATCTAATGTAGTGACATAGGTGAATTCACCTATTTCCAAGCAGAAGAAAAATAATGGGAATGGATGAAGATACTGGAGTTACACCAGCTGTGTACCATAGCTCTATTTAACATTACTTTTGAAAATGGGAGGTGAGGGCTGAGAAATAGGTGCCAAAGCATTGTGTAATTAATCCTGTTGTTAAAAACATTTGCCTTCAGTCAGTATCCTGCAGAGCAGCTCCGTAGTGGTTCCATCATCCTCCAGCTGGCTGCCCAGCACTGGTGGTGGTGGTGCTGCGCTACCTGGGGTGTCCTGCATGGCAGCTGAGCTCCCTGACAGTGGCTTCTGTTTCAAAACTGAGCACTGAGGTGTGAAGAAGATGCTTTTTACTTGTGCCTATCAGATTTGTACTGATTTTGATTATGAAGTGCGAATGGATGTGTAGGTTTTAGGTATCTCGTAGTTGGCCAACAGTGCATTGGTTTTTTTGCCCCAAAGTATCAATGTTCTGGCTTTGTAGACCACTGAAAATAATTGCTGCTATTTCATATAGCCAAATTTTAATTTCTTTGTGGGTTGGTTTATTTGGATTTTTTTGTTTGGTTGGTTTGGTTTTTTTGGGGTTTTTTTGGTTATGGCTTAATTTTAGTGCCTTAAAAGTACTCAGTTGGAGGAAGATGTGGGTTATTTCAGATGGTTCTGTCCTGGCCCAATAGGAAAAGGAAGTCAAGGCTGCCTTTATACGAGGTTTATTAAAGCAAGTGGCTGTGGATAAGAACTCTTGATGTGAATCTTGATACACACAGGCTTTGGTTCTGACTCGAGTGACAGTTTTGCTTTTCATTTTAGTTGGGTTAGGTTGATAGGCTTTGTAAAAGGACTGTTTCAGTCACCTGGAGAGGAAATCAACAGCAAGTGCTGTTAGTTCCCTCTTCTGCTGCTCACAGGTGAAAATGGCACAGTCATGGACTTGATACAATTGAGTGTAGAAGTGTGGAAATGTTTCGACCCTGTAGCCAGAAACAGGGTTCCAAACCAAGCCTGTGTCTTGTCCAAGCAGTACTGAAAATTGTTACTTGAAACCTTACTGAGCTCGAGGGAAAAGAAAGTCCTTCTCTTGAGGCTTATGTAGGGGTAACATGGAGAACTTCCTGAACAGTTACCAGTGGGAGGTGTAATTTTATTATGCGTGCTAAACCAATGATTTTATTTATTGATAGATGGATGTTTATGGTCCAGATGAAACCAATGATAAAGCAGTAGCAGGAATAAGTTTGGGCTGTAACTCAGTGATGCATATCATGTGCAAGTAAAGTACCCCCCAAAATCCTGTGCAGTGGAATGGTGGCAGGGACAGCGTTCCATGGGGAGACAACAGCCAGTGCAGAGTGTCTGCAGTGCTGCCCGAGCCATGGAGCTGTGTCAGTGATCCAGGAGTGTCTGCCACGCCATTCCAGGCTGCACCAGGGGTACACAGGAAGGCAAGTGTTGATTCTCAGGGTGTGACCTGCCTTCCTGCCCCTGGGGCAAAGCTACGACTTAGCCCAGTGCTTGTATGATAGTCTGCACAGAGCAAAAGTGGTTTGGTTAGCTTTGAAAGGGCAATGTTAAAACAGCTAGAGGATATGCAAATACTTCTACATAGGCTGTGTTTCACTTATGTACTGATGATCTTTAGGTATGCACTGTGTTTGTTTTTTCACTTCTTAATTTATTGGCAAACTTTGTATGCCGTGATTGAGTACTGCAACTGTATCAGTCACACACATGCACACACATAATTGCTGTTGCTCTTGATTTTTGGTTGTACTGGCTGTTGGAAATAAAGCTCTGGCCAGCGTACTGTTCAAAGTGGTGTCTTTTAATGAGTGATTATATGCTTTTCAACAGCTGCTTATCATTTCTCTCGTGCTTATTGTGTCGTTACACATGGTCAGCAATTACTGAGGAAAGCTGCTCTCTGGGTGAGAGACCCGAGGCACTGGGAGATGAGTGGGAAATGAGGACCCTGGTGCTGCAAACTGCTTTGAAGGAATGTCTTTGAAGTCTGTGAACCTTCACTTATCTCTGCCCCAAGACACACCTGCACCAAACAAACACCCCATAGCTGAGGCTTAATGCTTCAGTTACGCCCAGCTAGCTCCACAGCCTCATCATGCCAGTTATCCTGACTTTTCCCTCCCCCTCGCCTCATTCTGTCCCTGTGATGTTTTGTCCAAGGAGGACAGGCCCCCATTTTGCATTTAGGTGCTACCTATTGACATGGATAGTTACTTCATTCATCTCACTTCACGCTAACAAATCTAATTCCTGTTTTGAAAGAGCAGCTACAGAAGGGAGGATGAAGATTCAGTGTGCTCTTCAGCCTGAGGAGTTTCACACCCACCTCTTCTGTTTCCCTGATAAATGCCTTTGTGGCAGCTCTGTAGGCTCAGTGGGAGGTGTTCCTGCCTCTCCTCTGGTCATAGCTGGTACACCTTCTCCCAGTGTTCTCTTCCCAGAGAGAAGCTTCCAGGCTGTCTCCTGAAATCCAGGCTGCCAAGTGGCTCAGCCCTGCTGAAACTGCAGTTCAGGTGCCAAAGCCCTTCGTTGCTTTAATCACATTCTGTGTTGTCCCTGGCTTACAGCTGCATTTCACAATACTCCTTTGTTGCCCCAGCAGTGTTTCTGTACCCTCCCTCACCCACATCACTGCTCAGGCATTTCCCTTCAGACCTCCTTCCTCCTTTGCTTGCCTCTGGAACAATAGTCAGGATTTCCTTAAATCACTGCAATTTTACCTGTGTTCCATTATCTCCCCCCACCAAATGATAATTGCAGATTAATTAGCATACTTAATCAGCCACAACTAACACGTAATTACACCTAAATTTAATTATTCTGGTCTGGTCTAAACACTTGTACAAGACTTGATAAAGCTTAACTCTGAGAGAACCAGCATACTCCTAGTACATTTTTATGGCCTGCCTTTGTTACTATTGACAGCTCTGCTCATCTCATTTTCTCCATTGCCTCCAGGTTTTAATTCCCCACTCTGCTTTGCTGTAGTTGCTCTTTTTCAGATCCAGTTCTCCATGGAGTTGCATTGGTGGACCTGGGGCTACTCAGGTGTGGTAACACCACCCACAACAGGTATGTGCAACTCCTTTAAGTAATAGTAGTGTTTGAGAGGACACGTTTAACCCTGATTGAGCTGTTGTGTGGCAGCAGACGTTCCATGGGAGGATGTGCACCATCTGGCATCATCATCTCAAGTATGTCACTGCTATAAAGTCCAAGGTGTAAATAACTACTTGACATAAAAGTTAGACTGCTGATTGCCTAAAGAAAAATTTCATTAGCACAGAACAAGACATGAGTTGTTTCCCATCCTTCAATTTACATGCCAGCATGCTGTAAGTATTTTCATCTACCCCACCTCATCTGCTGGCATCTCTGCCATTTATTCACTGATTGGCGTTTTCCAGCACCATCTTCTGTTTGGAAAACAGTGATTTCTTCAGAGGTATCTGAACAACATGGAGCAGAAATCAAATCACTCCAGCTGTTCTCAGCAACAGGCTTGAGCCACTCACTGTGGAAAGAGGATGTGATTCAGTGGGCTGAAATTATGGGCTGGATTAATCTCATTAGTCGTAAAAAGCATGGAGGTGAACAGAGCTCTTAAAAGCCTGGGTATTCCCTTAAAAAGCACAGCTGTAATGTGAAAAGCGATTTGGGAGCTGGTGCTATTTGATCTGGGAGATGTGTTTGAATTGCAGATGCCACTTACTGTTCAGATTGGGTTTTTATTCCTATGGGAATTTGCAGATTAACAAAGCTGGACAGTACTGAAAGCTGATTTCATCATGCCCTTTCCATCATGGGACAGGTAACTTCTGGCTGCCCCACTCAAAGCTGCCAAGGTATATTTTGCCAAGACCGATTTCTGCCTACCTGCTGGAGATGCAGACAGCCCTTGCAGAGCTGTCGGCCCATCCTGCCACCACAGCAGTTCACTAATCCTGCCCACAAGCAAAGGTGAGAGCGCAGGGCTGTCCCGAGGTCTCTCATTAGCCTAATTCCCAGCTGCTGCACAGGATTTTCACGCTGGTGGTTTCAAACCCTCTGCAGTCAGGGAGCCTTGTTACCTTCCTTCCTCAGACAGGGAAACCAAGGCACAGCCTGAGAAGGTGATTTTTGTTCAGGGCCGTTGAGCACTCCAGTACTGGCACTGGGAATGAGTCCAGACAGCCTGATTATCCATCCACCTTCCAGTTCCTTCCCAAGGTACCTCCTCTAACTCAGTGGAAACTACCTACCTACACCTCCACTGCAGGAAAATTGCATTTCACAAGGTACAGCCACCACCTCAGCATCTGTGAAGTGCCTTGAGAGCCGGTTGTTCTTTAACTCTCCCACTACCCCTTCGGGGTGGGGAAGCACCAAGGTCTGCTCACTTTCCTGGGAGGGGAGAGGTGTGGCAATGCCAACCTCCCTGTCCACAGAGGGAACCTGCAGTGGGGGCGCCGAGTCTTTCTCAGTCCTAATCCAGTGCTTAACTTACACAGTTGTCCCATCTGGCAATGAGTTGCAGTGTCATTGCCCCCTGTTCTTTAAGTCACTGTGTTCAGAGGACAGGGAATTCTCTGTGTCATGCATCCTGTCTGCCTGTCAGCCCTACCCCGGGGAAGGTGTGGTGCAATTCCAGCAGTCTCTCTCTCTTGCCCTTGCTCCTGGCCCTGCCCAGGTCCTCTTAACCACTGTCTCGTGAGCTGGGGTCTCCTGCCAGCTCTTAGTTCCCACTGAGGTTCCCCCAGGTTGGGAAATCCCCCATGCACTACCCCAAAGTGTTCTCCTGACAATTGTGCCAGCACCAGAGCCGCTCACCTTGGCAACTGATACAACAACATGTGCCACATCTTGACCAAACCAAGCCTGTACTGTTGGGGAGGGAGGAGAGGACACAGTAATCAGTCATAGCCCAGCCAGTCCCCTCCACCAGCAGTTCTGGCCACAGTGGGCCATAAAGAGTCGATTATCTCTGTGGGCTTGAGCACATTCACCAGTCACCTACTCCCAGCTGCAGTGAAGGGCGGCCATGTCACAACCTCCCCACTCAAATGTGATCCCCACCAATTACGAAGGTGTTTTCATCCTTGACCTCTTTCAAGTTGCCTGTTCCTCACTCCTCTGGATAAAGGAGAAAATCCACGTGGCTTCCTGCTGCTCCTCCCTAGCCAAGGTGGACTATTTCAGACTAAAGCTTTCCCTGTCAGCTTTGAGCCCTTTAGGCTTTGTTCTGGTTCTCCATGGGGAAGCTGCCAAGATGAATACAGCTCCAGGAATGGGTACTAAGGCAAGGGCTCCTACCTGAACAGGCTCTGCAATGTGCTGCTGATGCTGCTAGAGGAAAAACTGGCTTTCAAGCAGCAGAATGTGACTTTTGAGGATACAAGGAGCTCCTGGCACCTAAAAGGACTCAAACTCAGCTGCTCTCATCCATGAAGTGCATCTGCTTGCTTGCAGCTGAAGCAGAACAAAACTAATGGGAAGGGCTGTCCAAGCATCCCTTGAAAAGGGCAAAGGCCTGAGGATGCAGGCAGAGGTAATGTGGTCATTGCTGAGCTCCTGCCAAGCTTCCCTGCCTAAGGGCAGCCTGTGCTCTGCCATGGGTGCTCAGCACTGGGTGCTCAGTGTGAGCAGCCCACCTCCCAGGCTTCCACCCCAGGGTGCTCCCAGCTGGAGCTGGGTGTCCCAGACCATCATGTGCAAAAGGTCCCTGTGCAAGAAGCTGCTTCCCAGCAGGCACAGACAGTCTGGGAGATGAGGGGAGCTACATCGCTAAGTCCAGCTCTCCCCATGCGTGCAGCCCATGTCCCTGACTGCCCATGTCCCCAGGACTACCTGCAACCACATCCTGGCAGCTCTAATCCCCAAGGACTGCGGGAATGGTGGCAGCCCTTGCCATGGCAACCATCACTGTGGCACCCAGCACCGTGGTTCCCCAGGAAATGTCCCTTCCTATGTGGAGACAGGGCTGGAAAACAGCAGGGTCAAGGCAGGGATCCTGGTTGTAATGGAAACTGTTGTCTGCTCAGGGGGAGCTGTCTGAAAGCACCCAAAGGTTACCTTGGATAGCTGCCAGGATGCAGAGGTTGTGCAGCAATTTTGTATCCCCCAGTAACTTCACCAGGGGCAAATAAAAGACAGGACCTGTAACCACCACTCTAGTGGGCATAAAAACGTTGTCCTGCAGTTGTGCAATTGCAGTAACACCACTGGAGGGAGTGACATTAGTGAGCCAGGTGTGTGAGCCAGTGCAGGGCTCACAGACCCTATAGGTTGTGTAAGAGCACATCCAGGGCCGGATGGGATGTGCCACCTCTCTGTCCCAACCCAAAGCCCAGACTGCAAATCCTCTGCAGGATGCAGAGAGGTTCAACCAACTGAATGACTTGGCCTCTTGCCTTCCCTGACTTCTCCTCCCTAGACCTGGCCTGGTGCTCCCTGGGGATGCTATTGGAAAGGGAAGGGGTTTTTCCACCACTCAGTGGGGTTCCAGGACTGTGGCTTCTCTCACACAGACCCCCGATCGCTTTGGCGAGGAACTGTGCCAGGCACTGATCTCAGGCACCTTCCATCGCCTGCTCAGTCTTTCCTTCATCTTCCCCCCATCCTCAGCAATTTTCCTCCCGGAAATCCCCCAGGGTAAAGAAGGGAGGCCCCAGACAGACATGTGCACGGCACACCCCCCTTAGGCCACTGTTGTTTGGCCCCAATGGCATAAATCAGCCCTGGCAGAGCAGCGGGTGAGCAGTTTGGTGAAAGGCTGCAGGGGCAGCAGTACGTTTATTAGGTTCCCCCAGCACAGCTGGAAAAAATAAGGATCACAGAGAGGCTTTCAGGCACATAACCCCCAAGCTGAGCCCCGCATTCAGTCCTGTCTGCTGATTTAATAAGAGATCAGCTTTCCCCACAGACCACGTCTCCTGAATAGCCTTAAACCCTCCTGGTTAAAATGCTGCCCCAGCGAATCAATCCAAGATGGTTTTGTCCCTTTGATCAGCACAGCAGGCAATAAGTCACTGATGAAAATGCGTTTCACCTCTCTGGCTCCAACAGGCAATAGAAGTGGAGACAACCCTCCCATCCTGAACTGCCTAGTGAAAATCTTCCAATTCCTGGGCAAGCAGGAGGTGGCCAAAGGGATATGCAATGTAGCACTGGAGGTCCTGTGGGACACACAGCTCAGCTGGCAGGTGCAGGTAAGTCCTGCTTGGGGCCAGCACAGTGTGCTGGGTGTCCAGAGGTGTGAGCAGATCTGCAGGGATCCATCCTGTTCCTCCAGCCTCCCAGGCAGCCACAGCGCTTCTCCCAGACAGCGTTTGCATTGCCTGTGTAATTGTGGTGGGAAACACGTAGGGAGAAGTAATTGCCTGACAAAACCAGTGAAGGCTGTTCTGGGAGGGAAGTTGCTACCTGGCAGCCAGGAAATCTGGGCCAGATCCCAGCTCTGGCACTGAGCTGCTGAGGGACTTCCACAGGTCCCTCCAGGCACACAAGATGCTGAGTCACCTCACAGAACCGGCTCAACTCTTTAATGCTCCTAAATCAAGCAAGAGCATCAAAAACATGCTCTTTAACCCCTTGGTTTTGCCCACTTCCAGCCCCCTGTAAACAGGAGTGCACATGAGGATTCCCCATCATAGAAGAATCATGAAGATTTCTTCAAATTGCATCTTTAACTAAAATAAGGATGCATTCTTACTTTTCTATACTTAAACAGGATTATTTAACTCCTGTGAAATCTCCTCCTCTAGTGGAGTACTTTATTATGTGCTTACAGCTGCTCTCAGAGGTGTTTAACTTCCCCTGAGCTGAGGGAGGAGGCTGAAAAGTGCAGTGTGGAGGTCACCGGGTGCCAGGCAATGTCTGTCTGCCAGACTGGACAGCAGAAAGCCGAAATGAGATAAGAAAAATGCTTTTGATTCTCAGCCCTCCTTCAGGCACATTCCAAGTGGTTGTCTCTAAACACACTGGGACATGCTGCCCCGAAGACTGAGCCTGGAAGGGGGAGCAGATGGGCTTGTTGCTTTCAAGGATCCATTTTGTCCTGCCATGCCTCTATTTATTATTTTTCACTATTACATGAGAGTGGTTGCTGTGTAACAACTCTTCCCGGTGGATGGAACTCCTGGACCAAGCCATGGAGTTTGACGTGGGTGATGCCATTCCTGAACTGCAGCTCTTCAGGGACAAAGGGCTCACAACCCAGAAAACACTCGCCATTGAGTGCTGCAGGTGGGCCATCCAAGTGGGCAGTGTGGCTCCATGAGTTAGGAAAGATGAGAAGTTCCCAGCCGGCACCTGCAGCTGGAGCTGAGGTCGGTGTTCCACAACCATACTCTGGAGGTGACCAAGCCCTCCAGAGCCTTCACCTCCAGGAGAGGACAGAGCTGGTGAAGATGCTGTTGGAGATGATGGAGGTCGACTCTCCCGAGGGCAGGATGGACGAGCGGCCCCTATCCCTCTCAGCCAGCAGTGGCTGTCTCTCCCATGAGCCGTCAGGATCTTCTCAGTTTCCCAAGCCCTTGTTAATTAAGACGGGTTTAATTAGGAATCCCGGCGGTTCCAGCCCTTGTCCACCGCCCGCCGCTGCAGCCGCACCGCCCGGCCGGCAGGGGGCGCCCACGCCCCGCCGGCGGAACCATAGAGTGCAGGGCGCCCCGCCCACATCCGGGGGCGCGTCAGTATCCCTCACGTGAGAGGGAGGGGCTCCCATTGGCTGCGCCGGCGGGTCCGGGCGCGCGCGCCCGGGGGTGTAAGTGCGCGCGCGTGCACGTGCGAGTGTGTGAGAACACGTGTGTGTGAGAGAACACGGGTGTGTGAGAACACGGGTGTGTGCGAGAACACGGGTGTGTGAGAACACGGGTGTGTGCGAGAACACGGGGGTGAGAACACGTGTGTGTGAGAGAACACGGCTGTGTGAGAACACGGGTGTGTGAGAACACGGGTGTGTGTGAGAACACGGGTGTGTGAGAACACGAGTGTGAGAACACGGGGGTGGGCACGGTCAGTGCTGACCCTGCTCTGTCCTGCTCTCTGTCTGCAGGCTCCAGGCCCTCTCGGGCACCACTATGGAGGCCTTGGTCAGAAGATGCCGTCTCCCGGTGCTGGGTGCCCACCAACCCATCAGGCCCCGGCACAGCAGTGCCCTGGGCAGGCCCAGGTGGCTGCTGCTCTCGCAGCTCTTCCAGCCCCTGTCACTGCCGGTGGGCAGCGAGGGGGGGTGGGAGGGACGGCCCGGGGAGCCCACCTGCCGCAGTCAGCGCCTGATGCTGCAAGGGGGGCTCATCCACCCCGCTAGCCCCGGCTGCTACTGCTACCTGCCGCCCACTGTGCGCGCCATGGAGAAGCTTGTCAGGGTGATAGACGAGGAGATGCAGGCCCTGGGCGGGCAGAAGCTGAACCTGCCCAGCCTGAGCTCGGCAGAGCCATGGCGCGCCAGCGGCCGCTGGGACCAGATGGGGCCGGAGCTGTTCCGGCTCTTGGACCGGCACAACCACAGCTACTGCCTGGGCCCCACGCACGAGGAGGCGGTGACAGAGCTGGTGGCCTCTCAGAGCAACCTGTCCTACAAGCAGCTCCCGCTGCGCCTCTACCAGGTCACTAGGAAGTTCCGGGATGAGCCCAAGCCCCGCTTCGGGTTGCTGCGCAGCCGGGAGTTCTACATGAAGGACATGTACACCTTTGACGCCTCCGAGGAGGCAGCTCGGCACACCTACGACCAGGTGTGTGATGCCTACTGCCGCCTCCTCAGCCGCCTGGGCCTGCCCTTCGTCAAGGTGCGGGCAGCCACGGGCAGCATCGGCGGCACCACATCCCACGAGTTCCAGCTCCCGGCAGACGTCGGCGAGGACAGGCTGGTGCTGTGCCCGGAGGGACATTTTGCGGCCAACGTGGAGACGTTAAACGGGGAGCAAACCTCTTGCCCCACATGCAGGGAGAGGCTCACCGAGACCAAAGGGATTGAAGTGGGGCACACATTTTTTCTGGGCACCAAGTACTCCTCAGTCTCCAACGCCGTCTTCTCCTCCCCCGAGAACAAACCCCAGCTGGCACAGATGGGGTGCTACGGCCTGGGTGTCACACGTATCCTGGCGGCCTCCATCGAGGTGCTCTCCACGGAGGACAGCATCCGCTGGCCAAGCCTCATCGCACCCTACCAGCTCTGCTTCATCCCCCCCAAGAGGGGCAGCAAGGAGGAGGAGGAGGGAGCGGCGCAGCTGGAGCAGGTGTATGACCACCTGGCCAGTGCGCTGCCCCACCTCGCCGGTGACTCAGTGCTGGATGACAGGACACAGCTGACCATTGGCAAAAGGCTGAAGGATGCCAACAAGCTGGGCTATCCCTACGTGGTCATAGCTGGGAAGAGGGCTTGCGAGGACCCTCCGGTCTTTGAGGTTTGGAATCAGAATGCTGGCGAGGTTTTGTTCCTCACCAAGGAGGGCATCGCTGAGTTGCTGAGTAAAGTGCAAGTCCTTTAAATTCCTTGTCTCTGAATTTCTCATCTTTGCTGCACTAGGTTTGTCTGAACAGCCCTGGTTCCTTTTCAAGGACGTGCAGGATGTTGGCGATGGCTCTGGGTGAGCAGAGACAAATCCAGCTCATGTTAGAGCCAGCCGTGGTGTCTTGCAACTGTGCTGGGTGCTGAGACTGAGCAGCAGTCAGCCCCCATTACCCCCACAGGGCTGTGGATGTTCCTCCCTCTGAGTACAGGTCCCTGCAAGCTGCTTTTACCAGCACATGTAGCCTTGCATGGCTGTGGGAGCACTGGCAGGGTCATCCCCTCGCTGCCCAGCTGGGGCTGACAGGCTGCCCAGGTCTCTTTTGAGCACACACAAGGCTGGGGCTGCAGAGGGGTATGGGAGAGCTCCCTTCACCCTTTTTATGTGCCAAGTTCTCAGCACAAGGGATTTTAAGAGGGAGAGAAAGGAAACCCTTTCTTCTGCGTATTCTCTTTGCAGATACACAGGATCCATGAGGGTGGAGGTTGCACATGCCAGGCCCGGGGGCTCCCATGAGGAACAGCATGTTGCCATCCCAGGGCTCTGACTGGTGCCATCACCCCATGAGCCTCCTGCACTGGGAGTTCCTTGGAGGAAATCACTTTGCCCTGTCCTGCAGCTCCAAGGTCATGAGAGATCACGAGCAACAGCAATGCCCCTGTCATAGAATCATGGAATTAGTTAGGTTGGAAAAGACCTTTAAGATCACCGAGTTCAACCATTAACCCAGCATTGCCAAGCCCACCACTAACCCATGTCCCCAAGTACCACATCCACATGTCCGTTAAGTCCCTTCAGGGATGGTGATTCCACCACTGCCCTGAGCAGCCTGTTCCAATGCCTGACAACCCTTTCAGTGAAGAAAATTTCCGATATCCAATCTAGACCTCCTCTGGTGCAGCTTCAGGCCGTTTCCTCTTGTCCTGTCACTTGTCACGAGGGAGAAGAGACCAACTCCCACTTGGCTACAACCTCCTTTCAGAGAGTTGTAGAGAGCAAGAAGTTCCCCCTTGAGCCTCCTTTTCTCCAGGCTGAGCCCCCCCAGCTCCCTCAGCCACTCCTGGTGCTCCAGACACTTCCCCAGCTCTCCACGTGCTGCCGGCCGGGACGATCACCTCGGCCTCCTCCCAGTTGTTCCAGGCGGGATCAGCTCCTCCTGCCATCCATCCCCAAGGCAGGTGCCACCCAAAGGTGCAGGGGAGAACGGGGCTAAAGTGGGGGGCGGTCGGATGGAGCAGGGGGCGGTCGGATGCCGGGGCGGTCGGATGGAGCAGGGAGCGGTCGCATGGAGCAGGGGATGGTCAGATGGAGCAGGGGGCGGTCGGAAGGAGCAGGGGGCGGTCGGATGGAGCAGGGGGCGGTCGGATGGAGCAGGGGGCGGTCGGAAGGAGCAGGGGGCGGTCGGATGGAGCAGGGGGCGGTCGGATGCCGGGGCGGTCGGAAGCGGCGGGGCCGGGCCTGATGCGTCGGGGGCGGTCGCAGGCGGGGCCAGGCGGCAGCACGATGGCGGAGGATGGGCAGGGCGATGGGTCCGGCGTGCCGGGGCCGCCGCGGTACCGGGGCGCGCTGCACCCCGACACGTGGGAGCAGGTGAGGCGGCGGGGCCGGGGGGGCCGAGCCGAGCTGAGCTAAGCTAAGAGCGGCGTGTGTGTGTGTCCCCGTGCCGATCCATCCGCAGGAGCTGGAGGCCATCCCCATGTTCATGAAGCGCTGCCCGGCCGACATCGACGCGTCGCGGCAGCCCGAGCTCGCCTGCCTGCAGTCGCTGCTCTTCGACGAGGAGCAGAGCCCCGCAGGTGAACACCGCGCGGGGGTGCTGGACGTGTTCGGGGGCTGCCCCCGCTCAGACCCTGACACCCCTCCATCCCCGCAGAGCTGGCCAGGATGTACAAGAACGAAGGGAACGAGTACTTCAAGGAGAAGGACTACGGGAGAGCGGTCGCCGCCTACTCCGAGGGGCTGCGGAAGAAGTGCGAGGACCCCGAGCTGAACGCGGTGCTGCTCACGAACCGGGGGGCCGCACACTTCCACCTGGGTGAGGGACCTGTGCCAGCTCCGACTGGGATGGGAATGGGGCTCTTCTGCGCTCCAGAGCTGCTTTTCCTCTCCATTTTCCTTCTTTCTTTTTTTTTTTTTTTTTGTGATACAACAGACTAAGTAGCTTATTGATGAGAAAAAGGCACCTGAAGATCTGGCTCACTTCAGAGCATGGCTGCATGTAGGGTTTGTGCTCTGTTCATTGCAACTATAACCTGCTGCTTGAGCCTTGGCTCCAGGAGAGGGTAAAGCCAGTGGTTTTTGGAATCATAGAATGGTTTGAGTTGGAAGAGACCTTTTAAGGGCATCTAGTCCAATCCCTCTGCAATAAGCAGCGACATCTTCAACTACATCAGGTTGCTCAGAGCCCCATCCAACCTGGCCTTGAATGTTTCCAGGGATCCAGGGATGTGGTTTCTGCCACGTCTCTGGGCAACCTGTACCAGTGCCTGACCACCCTCATTGTAAAAAATGTCTTTCTTCCTTATATTTAGTCTAAGTCTACCCTCATTTAGTTTAAAACCATTACTCTTTTTCCTACACAACAGGCTATGCTAAAAAGTTTGTCCTCATCTGTCTTGTAGGCCCCCTTTAAGTACTGAAAGGGTGCACTAAGGTCTACCCAGAGCCTTCTCTTCTCCAGGCTGAACAATCCCAACTCTCTCAGCCTGGTTTTATAGGAGAGGTGCTCCAGCCCTCTGATCATTTTTGTGGCCTACTCTGGACCCAACATGTCCATGTCTTTCCTGTGCTGAGAACCCCAGAGCTGGATGCAGTACTCCAGGTGGAATCTCATGAGAGCAGAGTAGAAGGGCAGAATCCCCTCCCTCCACCTGCTGCCAATGCTGCTTTTGATGGAGCCCAAGACATGGTTGGCTTTCTGGTCTCCATGTGCCTTAGCACAACTTCTAGGAGGATCTGTTCCATGATCTTCCTGGGCACAGAGGTGAGGCTGAGAGGTTGGTAGTTCCCAGGGTCCTCCTTTCTGTCCCTTTTAAAAATTGGTGCAAAGTTTCCCTTTTTCTGGTCACCTGGGACTTTACCTGACTGCCATGACTTTTCAAATATCATAGAGAGTGACTTGGCAACTACATCAGCCAGTTCCCTCAGGACCTTGAGATGCATCTCGTCAGGTCCCATGGACTTATATATGTCCAGGTTCCTCAGGTGGTCACAAAGCTGATCTCTTACAGCTACCACCCATTCTACCAACAGCGTCTGCACAGCAGGGAAGGTGTTCTTGGCTTTTTAATGCTGTTGTGTGTTGCAGTAGGGCAATGTTACTTATCCCTCACCTGTGTTTGATCCCTGTCCTTTCACTTCTTGCCCTCAGGTTACTCCTTTTTATCCTCCTCTCACCTCACAGCGATTGTAGAAACAGTGAATTATAGGGTCTCTGCATAAACTGTTTTATCACCTTGGTGTCTGGTTGGATTCTAAATACAAATGCAAGGTTCTGAGCAGTTTTACTTGCTTTGTAGGTAACTACCGTTCTGCTCTCAATGATGCCATCCAAGCCAAAAAGCTAAAGCCCACCCATCTCAAAGCAATCATAAGAGGTAAGAGTTAAAGGTCACCTTGCTTCATGGAGTGTAAGAAACATGGTTCCAAAACACTTGGCACATGTTAGCTTTACTTACTGTACTGTTAATGTTACAAGCCCCGAAACAGACTGTTGTTAGATGTTGCTTTGTTTCCTTGCAAGTTTCTGTGTGTTTAATAATTGTGTTTATAAACCTTAAATTACTGTGAGTGGGGATCATGCTTTGTTTCTGGACAGAATTCATTTCAGAAAGGTAAAGTCTTACATTTACTGTAAGAGATCTCTTCGCTTGTGTTGTTATTGGTGTTTCTCCATGAAACAGAGCTCTGGGTTTTGCTTTGGATTTTCAGTCAAAATAGTATCCTTTGCTCTTCAGTTTCTCTATCTGTCAAAGAGGTATTGAATCTGTTTCTGTAGAGCAGACATAATACTAGTTTTTGGGGTTTGGTTGTGCTTTTTCCCCAGCATTTCTCACTCTATGGAAATCCCCCTTTTAATTTTTCCTTACAAGACAAATACTGAAATGCTAACTATGATAGCATTTTGCTTGTAACAGAAACGTCTAGAATAATTCTTATAATTTCTGTGACCAGATGAGCAAATAATACAAGAACTGATGAAATATTTTAGATTTTCTTCTCAGCTGACCTGCTGGAAATCTGTGATTGAACATGACCATGCAAGACAAAAAAGACTAGTGCAAAAGCACCAGGCCTAATGCTGTCTTTATAACCATCACTTTGTGTAGTAGTTTTACACTGACTCCAGACTCAAAGTCTTAATCCTTCCAGGAGCTCTCTGTCACATGGAGCTGAAGAATTTCTCTGAAGCAATAGCATGGTGTGAGGAGGGCTTGCAAATAGATTCAACAGAGAAAAAGCTTCTGGAAACCAGAGTTAAAGCTGACAAGTTAAAGGTAAATATGAAGGCAGTCTAGCATCTGCAGTGCTTGTCTTCTGCTTTGCGTCAGGAATCACTTTGGGGTCCTTAGTTGAAGAGTGCTCCACACAGGTTTCTGTGTAGTGTGATATCCACACAGAGAATTGAGTGGTGGTTCTGTGTGGTGTGTGTTGAGCTGTGTAGGAGAAGGAGCTGGAGAGGACCCTTCTGGAGACCCAAACTGATTTCTCCACCCCTTGACAGGGTAGAGCAGTGATGAGCATTGAGTTGCTGTGTGTGACCATGGTGCAACCTTTTCTTACATGTAGCGAGCTGAGGAGCGGGATGCAAGGAAAGCAAAGGCGATGGAGAAGAAAGAGAAGTGTCAAAGGGAAATCTTGCTTGCAGCAATAAAGGTGGGTCAGTGAAAGGGGCTGGCTTTGTGTGTTTTGGGATGTTTTTTTTTAAGAGCTCTCTTGTTTGTCTCTAAAAGTTTGTTCTTTTGCTTTTGAGGGGCTTTTGAGGGCTAGAGCCAAAAAAAATGAGTTAAAACCATAATTCTCCTTACCACTGTGACTGCAGCTTCCAGGTTTCCATATTTCAGGTAACAGCTAATGCAAAATACAAACCCAGTGTTAGGAGATGGACTGAGCTTTGTGAGTGCTCTGGCTGCTGGGCTGTAGCATCACACTAGCCCAAGGAACCTTGCTTTCTTTGCTGCCCATTGGCGTTACTTCAGTGGAAGGATAAAAAATAACCATTCAATAGGGTGGAGAAGGGAATCAATCCAGGATCCTCTCCTACCTCATTGAATGTTTGGGCTACATTAAAATATTTTGGGCTATTATATAAAGTCAGATTTCCAAGGAAAAGGCTGAGCTTTTTTCAGTTTCCTGAAACAGCGGATGCTCTCATTAGCTGGAGTGTGTAGTTACACCCTGAAGTGATGCCTGCAAGGTCCCAAAGAAAAGGATTTTAGATGCATCCCTTTCTACACATTTTCTCAGGCTCTTCTCTCAGTGTATGGGCTCCTCTTGATTGCCACCTCTCCTCATCCATTCCATGAGGTATCTGGATACCTGGCTGAGGTTCTGGATTCTATTGGGAAGACCAGTCCCCCGAGTCTGATACTACGGGAAAGCTTTTGATGGCATGTTTAAAAGCTGACTCATTAATAAGAACAATAGAATTTGACCTTTTACTGATTGCTAATTTTTTTTGCTCTTATTCTCCCTGCCATATCTGTTTGGCTTTTGGTTGTTTTTTTAGTTTTTTCCCTCCCTCTCCTCCAGGAAAGAAATATCAAGCTTGTTCTTGAGTCTTCAAATGAAGAAGAGGAAATATCAGATGGCCTGGCTGAGATGTCCTTAGATGGGTTCCACTCTGACAATGCCGCAGGGGCAAAGGTGCACTTAGATGCTGATGGCAACCTGCACTGGCCTGTCCTCTTTTTGTACCCTGAGCACGAGCAGACAGATTTCACTGTGGCTTTTCATGAGAACTCCAGGTAAATGCACTGTCAGCAGAACTCTTGTATAAGGGAGGTGTTTGAGCAGATGAGAAGAGACAGCAAGTGAAACACTGCCATGCTGATGAAGTTGTTCTGGATTTCTAATTGCAGAGCTGACCCTTCTTTTCAGCAGGAGGTTGCACTAAATGACCTTCTGAGGTCCTCTCCAACCTGAACTATTCTATGATTTATATAAGTTTATAGCCCAGATAAACACATTTTGCCATGGTGATTAAAGGGGCTTGCAGTGCAAGCTTAGACCTATAATTAATTAGTCACCAGTAATATCGGTGACCCATCCGCACATGTGGATTCTAGAGGTTCATTAAGGTGCTGTTTCAAAGCCCATCAAATATGGGGTCTCAGAACAACAAATTAAAAATTATTAAAATCATTTAAAGCTCAAAAACTATTAAAAGCTTCCAAAAGGGACCTCTCACAACCACCAGTGACCCCACAGTTCTCTTTAGGGCTTTCAGCAGGCCGGTCTGAACTGCTGCAGACCTTTCAGACTATAAGCAAGTGACTGGCAAGGTGGGAATTCTACTTTTCTTGATATTAATTTCCATTTCTGACCTTGCAATGTTAAACAAACTTGGAATTTGTAACTTCTTTTTTTTTTCTGGAATACATATTCCTCAGATCTCTTACGAAGTTTGGAACTTAAAATACAGTGCAAGCAGATCAGTAAAGTTATAGTACTTACATGATAGTGTTCACTACACCTTTTCATGACCAAAGGAAGTGGAAATGGATTTTTAGAACAAATTGGCCTCCAACACTCCTCAAATACCAAAATAAACAAGCCTCTGACACACAAACAGATTCTTATCACTCTGATGGAACCAAGTAGAAGGAAAATCCATTTTAGACAAAGTTCAAGGTGTTTATTTTGACATCTTTTTCAGTGTGGAAATGTAAAGTTAAAAATAATTTGTTGTTGCACTGCTCAAATTTGAAACCAGTAGCCTGAGTCACAGTATGGCCTTGGATTCATTGGGAAAGTGGTGAGTTTGAAGGGAAGAAACTATTAGTGATCTAAACTTACTTAAAAGTCTGTTGTCTAATTTGCTAATGTATTTTTACCATCATTCAAATGCAAGTGCACAAATGATTGAAGCTGAACAGTCTGTCTAAGCTCACCAAGTGTATTTTGGCTTTTAGGTTTATTGATCATTTAATGGTGATGTTTGCTGAGTTACCTCCTTGGGATTTAGAAAGAAAATACCTTCCCAGCAACCTTGAGGTGAAAAGTTTGACTTTCCTTCAATTTCAGGGTTGTTGTGTTGTGGGTTTGTTTGGGTTTTTTTTCTGGAGTGAGAAAATACACAGCTTTGAGGGTATGATTTGTTTACTTGTTTACCATTCACAGATGTGAAACAAAGATCTGGAGAGCTACATTCACTTATAAATACAAATATTTACCAGGTGTGCTGACAGAATTCACTAATGCAAATTAAAGTTCTTTTGTCTTCCACTTACATTGTATTTGATAGAAGGTGTTTAGAGATGTTGCTAGATTCCATCTCTGTAATGATGATTAAGATTTAGACCATCAAGCTGATAGGCTGCCTGGTTTTTTATCTGCATTGTGGAGATACTGAATACAAATGAGAAAATATTATTTAAAATATAGTTTATTTTCAGAACTAACTTGAGGTACCTAAGCACATAATCGCATCAAGGTAATATATCTCTATTAACACTTTAGCAAAGGTAGGTTGTGAATTGGTTGTGGCTGCAGTAGGTTTTGAGAATTTTTCTGAAATGGTTCATAGAAGGATACAGATGTTTATTATTCATTTTTCACTTCACTGTCATCTGTGCCAGGCAGCAGCACAACCCTTTGTACAGTGAGCAGACAGGTCCAAAAGGACAGTGACTGTGTACTTTTCCAGATTAAAATCCATGTGTATTTACTGTCTAAGACACCGTTGCTGGATTTGAATCTCTTAAATCAACTCTGTTTTGTTCAAATACCTTTAAAACTATGCGATTTATTTCATAACATTGCTGCATTTCACCTGTTAAAAAGCAGCCCTTAGGTTTAGATTGCTTCTCTGTAAAGCACAGGAACAGCCAGTGTATTTTGCCTTCCTGCTGCTACTGCCAGAAGCTAAGCTGGTTTATACAGGAAAGACTTGGAATTTGCACGAATCAGTTTCTTCTTCACTGAATTTAGCACCTGAGACAGTGGGCTCAAGCTACAGAGGCTTGATAAACCTCTGGTTGATAATGGTGTGCTGTTACTAAACTGTTGAAAGCCCAGTACTTTCCCTCATGTACCTTAGGCATTTAATTATCCTCCAAAACCTTTTTCAGCTCTATTTTGAAGATGAAGAAAGAAATGAAATGTATGAGGTGAACCCAGAACACACATTACTACAAGTGCTGCAGCACGAAAGGTGAGGCTGTACCAGTCCGTGTCCAAAGAAAAAAAGGCAAAAAGTATGAGCTTTGGGGTTTAAGTCCAGTTTGTTCTTTATTAGTTCTAAATCTTCTCTGGTTTGATAGTTCTTTGATAGTGGTATAAAGCAGTAAGGCTGCATGGATTTTGTGCCTGGCTTTAGTGACTTACATATGTTTTCACCCCCAAAAAAATGAACAACTCTTTCCAGGTCTGGATGGAGATGGGAAGGGGAGCTGGGCACAGCTGAGTAGCACAAAAGGTCTGTTCCAGATCCCATCTACACAGTACTACTTTAAAGAAAAAAAAAAAAAAGGCAGCAGCCTATAAAGAGCATGTTGAAGGTTAACAATGCTCTCACTGTTCATAATGCTGTGTGAGCAGCCCCTGACACAGCGTGCAGCACTGTTCCCCAGTGAAACTGGCTTTAAAGTGTTGTGCAGTTACTGAGAGAGAAGAATTTGTTGTTTGTAAAGCCAAAAAGTTATTGTGGAGCCTGTGCTGTTGAGTTGCACCATGTTGTAGCTGGAGGAAGCTGCCCCACAGTGCGGGCTGTCGCAGTGGGAGCGGGATCTCGGTCTCTGCCACAGGCTCTGGCCGAGCTGTCACTCCATAAAACTCAGCAGTGTGCACAAGCCCTCAGATTTCAGGCTGTAAGGGCAGTTGCAAGAGAAACCTCCTTCCAGAGGGAGAATAACAGCTGCTTTAATTAAAAGTAGCTGTTGGAAGAGGAGTTGACTCATAAAACACTCCTCCTCAGATGTGCTTAGCCCCAACTCCAGGAGGCTCTGCTAATCAGCACAAAAGCTCATCACCGGCCTTTGGGAGGGTCAGTCTTTATGGAGCAGGGTGGAAGTCACTCACTTTGCAGGACACTTGGTCAGCTACAAGGAAGCAAAGGACTCCTTTTAATCTTTGCAGGTATTTTGTAAAGGCCGGGACTCCAACAGTTTTGGTATTTGTGAAACGTTCTCCTTTCTCTAAGAAATACTTCTCTGGTAAGAAGGTGCATCGACTGTAATGAGCAAGAGTGAAACAAGGAATCCTGTGCAAGAGGTTGCTGTTCATTAGCCCAGCTACAGGCTGCAAACTTCTGCTTGAACAAAAATACCTTGCACACTTCAGGGAAGAGAAATAATCTTGGCACACGGGGAAACTTCCAGGAAAGCAGCATAGGAGAATGAAGGGCTTACATGAGGGGATTATTTGTTTAAAAAGAAACCCAGCTGGCTTGCAGAAGGTCTCCTCTATGATAGGCTGCATGTGGTTTTGAAATAAACCTGATGCAGTGCCAAACACTGGCTGTGGTTTCAGCAACAGCAGCTGGGAATGTAGTTCCTTACCTGTGAAGAATCACAGATCTCCTCGGAGGTGGGCTGTAGTTGCTGGGGTTTAACAGCAGTGGGCTGGGGCAATACCTGCCTGTTGCAGCGGGGTGGATGCAATCAAGCCCCTGCCTGGGATCCAGCAGCTGCTGTTTTGTCACTGCTTGGCTCTGCTGCTGGCCAAGGTACAGCAGAGTTCCTGATTTGGAGCGGTGTTTTACTGACCCTTTTGCTACTGTACTGATTGTCCTACAGAACCTGGAATAAACATGGCTATTTTAACTAGATTGACTTTTGCCTAATGAATGAGACAATATTTTTTCTCACCTCATGAAATGCTGGAAGAGAATGGCAAACAGTAATTGTAAACACCAACGTAACAGCCTTATCCATTACACTAACTGATACAGCCAACATACAGGGCTTGTGTATTAGCTTTCAGCTCTTAATTAAAAGTAATTCTAAATCTCTCCTTTCTCTTCTGCAGTCTCTCTCTGACTGCAGAAATACACTGCAGCTTTAGATACAGCTAATGCAGAGGGCATTAGGAAGCTGTTCAGCCATAAACACTCCTGCTTAGACCATAGAGGCTACCTTCAGACAGATTCAGAGAAAGCATTTCCATTTTACTATTCCTGAATTTCTGCACCATGCACAAATACAGTAAGAGTATCTCCACCTGAGGATGCTGCAATTTAATCTCCAAACCTCAGGGTTACTACACAGCAAGGCAGCAGGATGGCTCCCTTTTCACAGTATGTTGGTTCTGGCCAGGCAGCCATCGATCGCCTCGCAGTGTCCTGCCCTCACAGGGCAGAGAGTTTGACAGCGAGGTGGTACAGGCTCAGGCCATTGCACACAACGCAGCAGAGGTTGCAGAGGGAGGACAGAGCATGGTAGAGGGCGAACTGCCGGCACAGCTGCCTGTAGCTGGGGTTGGAGGCTCGCAGGTTTCTGCGGGACTCGCTGGCCACCAGCCCGACCTCCTGCCCGAGGCCGTGGCTGCGCTCCACCAGGTGCAGGTCTGCCACGATGTCGGAGGTGACGTGCCCAAACCACTGTGTGTTCAGCACAGAAGCAGCGATGCAAATGAAGAAGAGGATGATCTGCGGGGGAGCAAAGCCCACCGTGAACATCCCGCATGTGTTGTGGGTTAAATTTCTCCCCCAGCCCCTCTCGCACACAAGGCTCGCTGCAGTCTGGGTGCTAACTGGCTTCTTTAACCAGAGCCACATGTGGAGCTCACATCATGTGCAAACCAGCCTCAGTGGAGCAGAGCAGGGCGGGACCCTGCAGAGGAAGGGATTTGGGCTCAGCCAGCTCGTGTTTGAGAGGGGGAGGCAGCTACCTGGGTCGCGTGTTCCTCGCTGAGCCGCTTGCTGGGGTGGCACATGGCAAACAGAGTCAGGTTGAGGAAGGCACAAGTGGAGCTGATGTGGAAGTAGTAGGGGAAGAGCTCGCGCTGGATGGAGCCGAAGGTGTGGCGAGGGAGGTGTCTGCTCATCACAAACCCTACAAGGGGGGAGAGCTGGTAGGTCCTGGGGCAAAGCCCCGTCCCCTGGGCCTCCCACCTGGGCAGAGAGCCACAGCAGTGCACACAGACCCCAACCTACCGGCCACGAAGGTCACCCAGATCTGCATTCCCCAGGAGGTGGAGAGGAAAAGCAGGTGCAGCAGTTTGATGGTATTGGAGGGCTCCGTGTCGGTCAGCATGGTGTCCTGGATGGGGACAGGTCCCTCCATGTCAGCCAAGACACCTCCAAATTCAGTGCTGAGCTGCAGTTACTGCTCTAACCTTACTGGACGCAGAGCAAATGCAGTTCAGGTTCACAAATCCGCTTACTCAGGAATAGCTTTGGAGTTGGCACAGCCCTTCCCAGCTCCCCCACCACACACCCAAAAGGGCTGCAAACCCAGAGCTCAAATGCCTCGTATGTTAGGGGCAGGGCCCTGCGTCAGCACCTGGGAACCGGCTGGTTTGGGTGGACTTTTGGCAAAGTCCAACCAACGCCCCAGCTGACCCCTGGCATCAGGAACAAGCAGAAAGTCAATAAAAAGGCGAAGAGAAAAGCCCTGACAAATATGCCTGCCCATGCTGTGAGCATCAAAGAGGCCCTTTGGTCAGGGGGAAGCCCCCCCTGCTTAAAAGCAGCAACAGCTTCTGCACTTTTTAACCAAAAAAGCCTGGGGGCTTGAAGGAGCAGGGATGCTCCCAGGCGCAACCCACTGACCCAGACACTGCACTGGCACAGCACGAGAGCACAGGCAGCAGCGGGTGGAGGGAAGCTTTGAAGGAGCTGCCTGATCCACTACAAGAAGCACTTTGGAAATTAATTAAAACAAAGCTGCTAGGAATAGCCCATCAATACCGCTGCCTGCAGAATTCTTTCTCCTCCCCTTGTCTGATCGCCTCGGGGCATGAATTACAGTGGGATGGCCTTAAAAGAGATGCTGCCTTCTAATTCCATCCCACTCCCCCTGCAAAATGGATAAATATACACTGTATTATGATATATTAATTCCATGTATTTATTTAGGCATCTATAAAATCAGGTCCTTAAACCTTCTCGTGATGGCAGCATACTGGAGAAGGCACTTTAATGCCACCTGGAGTGCTGGCCTGTAAATTCCCATCTGTCTTCATGGCCTTTTCTTTTCCAAAAGCTTCTTGGAATTTTTGGGATGCTTTCCTGCTCCATCCTTCAGCAGCCCTGTCCACTGCAGGATGGCAGGGGCCCAGGGAAGGCAGTCTGGTGAGGCTTTTTTCACTGCATCATCCTGGACAGGAAGGCAGTGATGGGCCCTGCGTTGGGCAGCTGCCATGGAGCCCTGATGCTCCTGAGGTCCCAGATCTGCCTCCCCAAATCGTTTGTCTCCATGCAGGAATTAGCAGCTGAGGGCACTGAGGCAGCTGGGTGTTTTCGTGCGAAGAAGCCACATCTGGGGAGGTTGTTCAGAGCGGGGGAGTAACTCCCCTTTTTTAAGTGAATAAAAAAAATGGTGATTGATTGCTGATTTGGTCCTGGAGTGGTGGATTTGGTGGGGAGGGCTCTGGAAAAGGCTGGTAAGGGCAGGTTGCTCTGAATGCACCCACCAGCAGGTCTCTCCTCCCTTGGGAACTGGCTGTGGGATTAGGCAGTGGAGCAGGGTGCTACAGGGATGCTCCAAGCCACGCAGTCCTGCTGTCCATGCTCCCCTACGCCTGAGGGCCAGCAGGTGCTGCAGGACTGCAATTTTCTTCCAAATGTACATAAACCATGAGACATTTCACACCACTGCAGTGCTCTGTCACACTCCCAGGTCACTCCTGCTCTATCACCCTGCATCCCCAGGGACCCAACCAGGTCAGAGCCAGGGCTGACTGTGGCCTCACAGAGGTAAAAAGCACAATACTTAAGGAGAAGGAGAGGTCAGCTAAAGTTTAATGTTCAGGCAAATGCATCATCTCCTCCACTTAATCAAGCAGCAGCAATTCCTAACAGTAAGTAGAAAGGATGTCTCAGGTCCTGGTGATAAAAAGGCAGGATTGCTCTGAGTTTTGGGAGATAAGAGGGCTCTACAAAAATTGAATGTTTTGTACTATGATCAGCCTGAGATGGCTTTATCTTGTGGAGGTTGGGGCAGAGCCATGCCAGGCCTTGAGCTGAGATGTTTATGATGGGAAATATGAGAGAGATTAGGGGTTTATGGCCACAGCCAGCCCAGGGTTAGGAGCCACTGGCTGGTGGCCACAAGAGAGGGGCAGGAGCTCCTGCTTATAAACCAGGTGGGGAATTTGGGTGGCAAAGCGCCTTTTTAAGGACTGGATGCTGCAGAAAGGAAAAAATACCTTGGGATGCCTGAAAAGACCCTGTGCATGTTTTTGGTACCCCATGGTCTCATCTTACCCTGAGCACAGCATCATCATCACTTGCTCATGGTTAAGCTCTGCAAAACCCATCCTTGGGTTTAAGTTCATGGGGCTCTGGAAGCAAAGTTCTGCATGCTCAAGGGCTCCTGGGGCCTGTCCCCCTCCCAGCAGGCAGCAAGCCCTTCAGAACATCAGTTCCATCAGAAAACCTCTGGCTTTGTGACCCAGGAAGGCCTGGGAGGGGGCTCTCCACAGGGCTGTGGCTGAGGGCAGATGTCCCCTGGGCTGTGACTGATGAGTAGCACTTCCACATCCCTGCTGCATTCCAGTGGCTTTCTCAGAGCATCTCAAACTTCGGGAAACAAGGTTTGGCTTTGTCTGCTTTTTGCTTTTTCAGTGCCCCTGAGGCAGTTTGGGGGTTACATCTCAAGGTGCAGACAGGGATGAAGGGGCAGCTCCACAGGTCTGCCCCAGGCAGGGTAGCAGTGCCTCCGGGCAGTACCCAAAAGCCACTCTCATGGAGCACTGGCTGACACCCCATTCCTACAGCATGAAGTCCTGCCTCAAAGGATCCCCCTCATCCACCTGAGCCCCAGGCAGCAGCTGTTGGAGCATTGTCCCTCTCCTTGCTCAGGAAAATGGCACCTGCCTGGGGCGTGCTGTGGGTGGACAATCCCTGCTCCATTCTTGCCATCCAGGCGGCGAAACAGCAAATCCCCACAGCAGACACTCACCCAGAGCACATACGGATATTTTTCCTTTCAATGTACTTTTATTGCTACTCCTTCCACAGCCCCATGGAGCAGGATTTCAGCCTGGCAGGAGCATGGGCTGTTTGTCAGCCCTGCCTGGGAAGAGAAGCAGCACTTGGGAGAGCAGGATGCACTGCCAGCCACCCCTGCACTGGGGAGCACCCTCTCCATATCACTTCCCCCTCTCTTCCTTTACTACCTCAAAGGGAACCAGTAATCCCCCACAAAGAATCAGTAAAAAAAAAAAAAATCTGGTTTAGTGAGATTTTGGATCATATAAAGATTCAAGTAGCGTTAAGTAAACAAGAAAACCAAGTCCTGTACATCAGCTTATAAAATTTCTAAATAAAATTAAAAAAAAAGAAAGAAGAAAAGATATGACATGTCAGTGCAAAGGGATGAGGTGGTACAGTAATGCCCCTCCACCCCAAGCCCCAGGGAGGCAGGGTCTGGGTGCCACCATCCACATCCCCTTCCACCATGGAGGTGCCCCTTCATCTGTGTCCATCTGTCAGCAGGGTGGTGTGGCTCTAGAAGTCCCGCAGCCGTGAGATCAGGTCCTCTTTGTTCTTCAGCAGGAACTTCTCGCAGGCTTCAAAGGTGGCACAGATGTCAGAGGACAGTCCTGCCACGTTGGTGGTGACATAGTTGAGGTACCCTGGCGTAGCCTGGTTGTAGTAAGCCACCTGCGAGGCACAGGAGATGGTCAGTAGGGGCACGTGTGGAAGAAGGAGCCTCCCCAACAGGGTGTGGGCAGCATGGCCCCACAATGTGGTCACAGCATCCCACCTTGCTCATCTCCTCTGACTCCGGCCAAATGCAGAAACCAGAGCAGAGTGTCTCCCCACGTGTGTATTCGGCTCTGGGGGGGTGGGTGGGCAGTGTCACCGATCGAAAGGCCACCACGTAGGGGTCCCTGGGAAGGAGAGACGCCAGGTGAGCCGGCACAGCCCAGCTGGCAGGGAGCAGGGGGTCGGGCTAGGGACAGTTACCCCTTGCTGCAGGGTTTCCGCCGGGATGCCAGGATGACAAAGTCCTGCAGCTTGCTCTCCTGTCTGTGCATCCGGCTCACCACGTGGTAGATCATGTCATCGTCATCTACCTTCTGGACAAGCTCAGCACTCCTGTAAGGGGAGGCAACTGGTCACAGAAACCCCACTGTGTCCCCCAAATCTGGGGGCTTACACATTTACAGCCCACCACCAGATCCAAAATATTTGGGGGGACCGAAAATGAATGTTTTCTGCAGCCATTAGCCCAGGTAGAGTCAGGATGGAGACATGCAGTGGAGGGTCTCTAGGAGCAATCGTGGCTCCAGGGCAAAACACTCGCTCCCAGGAAAGCCCAGATGGATGCTCAGCCACAAGCCCTAAATTTAGGGGTGTGATTTTTGGGAAGGGCTGGGTGCCCAGGAGCCCTACAACACTCACGCATAGTGACTGTCCCACTCGTGCCGGCGCCGCAGGTTGGAGAGCAGGGAGAAGGCTTGGCTGGCCATGATGCAGACAGACATCTCGATGCGGAAGGACAGGAATTTATCCTCCTCCAGCGTGTACATCCTCACCTTGGGGAGCACAGGGCACGGTTGGGATGTGTTCCCCATCACTAAGCCCCCAGGTTGCCCATGCTTTGAGGGCGAGGGGCAGCTCAGGGGGAAGGGGCAGGGTTTAGTACCTTTTCCTTTTCTCTGGCAAGTGCCCAGTTCGTTTTGGCTACGAGTGTCTTCAGCGCAGAGACGTTGTTGTAGCTCAGATAAACCTGGGGCAGGGGCAGCATGTCAGGGGCAAGAGCAGGGGCAGGAGGTTGGGCAGGAGGCAGAGGCTCCTGCAGGAAAGCATCCTACCTTGTTGCTTTGATCCCAGGGCACAGAGAGTGGTACCTCGGTCTGTTTGCAGGAGACGACGTATTTTCTGCAGGAAAGGAAAAGTTTCCCTTATGAGGGAACACAAAGCACCCACAGACTGTCCCTGCACCCAAGTGCTGAGCCCCTCTCTCCTCCCTCCTCCATGCCCACATCCCACTTGCTTTTCTGCTCACCGGTCCAGCCGAATTTTTTTCCTAGCGCTGGCTTCTCTGTACCTCCTTTCTCCATCCTGATAAATGGGAAAAGCCAATTAGGTTAATAGGAAAAGGAGGAAAAAACCCAATCATTTGTCTTTTTGGGAGTGGGAAAAATATGCAGCAGGAAGGGCTGGAAGGTAAAGACCCTGCACTCACTGGCTGTCACCCCAGCTAAACTGCAGTGCTGGTTAGTGATTAATTGTGAGCTATTTGGGCACTGCCACCACGGTGTGATCAATGATGGGGACTGGCACATTAGGGAAAACCCTTATTGTGGCTGCAAAGCTGCAAACAGCCCCTGAAACACAAATCATGTCCCCTTAAACCTGCCGACGTCCTCTCTTGAGGGAATAAAGCCCCAAAGAAGCCAGCCTGTTCTGAAGAAAGTGCTAGTGCAGTGTTTTAAAGCAGGCAGATATGAGGTTTCAGGGAGCCTGACTCTGGCCATGAGATGATCTTCATCATCCTAGGGAGATCCTAGTTTTAAGGCATCCAAAAAATCAGGCAGGTGGGCAAGGATCAGCCCAGGGGAAGCTGAGATTGAGTTTGCTTTGTTGCTATGCTCACGTGACAGATTTCCTTAAATATTTGGATCTGAGCAAATTATTGATTAGGATGCTTTGAAAAGTAAAAACAACCTCAGAGGTTTGCATTCCTTCCCCTAAATTATAGAAAAAATGAACTGGAATTTGCAGGCAATGCTCTGTTAAGCCTTGCATGGCTAATACATCTCCATCGTCGCACAGGCAAGTGCTTTATTTTATTAGTTATACCGAGCAATCCATTTAATTCACTTGCGATTGAGCAATTTCATTTCCATCATCATAAAACTGCATTTGTTTTGCTGTGAATCTGAGAGCCCCTCAGGGCTGAGTGGGATTCCCAGGGGTCCAGGGAATTCCAGAGAAGCCATCCCTGCCCATCCTTACCCCTGGCTCGGGAGCCACCATGGGCAGCATGCGGGGCCGGCCCTCCTGGTCCAGCACCTCGAAGGTCATGAAGGCGCTGTTGATGTGCCGCGGGCTGACGCACATCTCCTGGCCGTACGCCTCGGCGCTGACCCCCACCTCCATGCTGCCGGAGAAGAAGGGGTGAGGGCACGGAGAGCCGTCAGGAAGGTGGGATGGGGAATCCCCCAGGTGGGATGGGGACCTCCCGCTGCCAGCACCCACCTGTTTTTGAAGGCATTGTTGACGATGGCTTTGAGCACCAGGCGGTCCCCAACTTGTGAAGGTCCCCGAAAGTGGAACATCTCGATGGCCCTCAGTGTGGGGTGGGCATGGCACAGCCGGCTGCAGGGTCAGGTGTTACTCCCCAGTCATGGTCCCATGGCACTCCCTCTCCAACCCAGTCAGAACCAAGAGGACCCCAAAAAATGTCACCCCTGGATTTCAACTGTCAAAGCCAGCCATGAGAAAGGACAATGAGCCAACCCTTCCCTGAGGTCCCCCAGCTCTACACATCTGTGGGACTCCCTATATGGCATCGCCCAAGGGTGACGTGCTGGGGACCATCCCTATGGAAGATCCCTACAACCCAACTGTGATCACACCCAGCCAGACTCTGCCCTGGCTGTGTGTCCCCTCCAGGCACACCATCCCCTACAATGAATCTCTCTTGGCTCACCTGGCTGCAATAGTGGCCACATTCTCCATCCAGGCCATGATCTGCCCACCAAAGGTGTTGCCCTGATGGTTGGCGTGTGGAGGCAGCACCAGCTCCACACTCTCCACACGCGTCTTCTCCGCCGGCACTGCCCCACTGCCGTCCCGCGTCTCCAGCTCTGCCACATCGAGAGAACAGGGTTCAGCGTGTTGGATGGCCAGTGGGATCCCCACTACCAGCATCCCACCAGCCCTTTCCCCCTCTCCTCACAGCTGCCCTCCCACTGCATCAACCTCACACACACTGGGATGGTGGGGCTGATCCCCACCCCACCATGACCAGGGCCTTCCCAAACCTTCATGTGGTGATCATCACTGTTCCCCACCAGCATCCTGCTGAGGAAGGGGATTGTCACCAGTGGGCATCAGGGCTATTTTGGGGATGGAAACCCAGGCTGTGGGACATGGTACCGGTGTCACGGGGGCTGCGGGTGAGGAGGTCCTTGAGGGTGTCCTTGTGCGCCAGCCGCATGCGGCGGCGCTCAGCAGCAATGCTGTACTCGATCTTCTCCTCCTCTGTCTGTGGGGTCAGCGGCTTCAGCCTCACCTGCAAAGGGGATGGGGCAGTGCAGTCCTGGTGCTGGAGGAGGCAGGGCTCCTTCAGGCTCCTACAGCACCGTGTGTCCCACTGTACGTGGGCAGAGCCCCCACACTGCATCCCACAAGCACGGGACAAGGGATCATCAACCCTACTGTGTGCAGAAAGTGTCCTGATGGAAAGCTGGGCCCAGCTCAGCCCCAGAGAGGCCATTTCCTTACTGCCTCTGTGCAGACGACAACTGAGCCCCCCAAGACACCATGCTCACCTTGCTGCCAGAGGGGCCCTGTGCCACGAAGGTGGCGTACGCCTTGCAGATACTGCAGTGCTTCCCGCTGCACAGATCTTCATAGCTCACTTGGATGCCCACCTGGGAGAGGGCACAGCACCCCTCAGAGCTGGCTCTGCTCCTCAGGGACCCACATCCCACCAAGCACCCCTGGACAGAGCCAGCCAGAGAGGATACACACATGGGATCAAAGCTGGGAACTGCAGGAGGATTTGGGGATTTGGCATTTGGCTGTGTGGCTGGTGGGGGTGGGTGCACAGCAAGGGGTGACAGGGGCAGGGGGTGAAGGTGAAGGGCACACACCAACCTCCATGCTGGAGTTAAAGGCTCGGTTCACTTTGGCTTTGATGTTGACAACTTGCCCGACACTGAAAAACAGGAACAGGAGAAAGTGCATGGGGTTACTGGGGGAAAACAGCCACTGAGCAGCTCCCACTGAGGTGCCACAGCATTACAGCCCACTGTCCACTGTGGTAAGGCTTCCTGGGACTGTGGGACATGCTGGATGGCCAGCAGGACATAGGGACAGCCACCTTTGAGTCATGAGATCCCACACCTGTCCAGCCCAGCTGGGTGAGATGTCACCCTGAGCAGCTGTGTGTAAGTAGGTCCCCAGGTCTGGGGTGCTTGAGCAGAGGAGGTGCCGAAGACTTGCTTAGCACCCACTGCCCATGTAGACATGCACACTCCTGCCAGAGCAAACGGCTCCTCCAGCCTTGTATCCACTGTCCTGTACAATGGGAGCAGCCGTGGGGCCACCCCACGGGCCCTCAGCCACAGCCCCAAAGCTGCAGGTACCTTGACTGCTCCTGTCCCTCCTCCTCTCCAGGCCCTCCCCTAGAGCAATGGAAACCTTGGGATACTGGGAGATTGCAGGAGGCAGGATCCAGCCAGGGGCATTTTGCACCATCTCTTAAATTGAACATCTGCTGGCAGCAAACTGCAGCTTGCAGAGTCCAGGAGCTCTCCTCTGTGCCCTCAGCAGGCTTCAGAGCAAACACACAGACAACTTCGGCTCTGCAGCCTAGCCTACTCCAAACTGGTACTCACAAAATAAGCAAATGAAGCTTATTAGTGAGACCCACAGCAAACAGTCTTATCAAATGCATTATTAAATCAGGAATATTCCTCATTCCCTAAAAGAGGCCAATGTTAGAAAACCCTGGAAAAATAAACGCTGCCACCATCACTGCAGGTTTGCTCCATAGAGGGCTCAAAACCAGAAGCAAGGAAGAGTCAGCATGTGCTTTAGCACTGTAACTTTCCCCTTACCCCCTGCATGACTTCTGGCTTCAAATGATCTCTGCTACTCCACACACTGTGCACGTTGGCTCTGGCTGGAGCAGGGGCAGCCTGAGGCTGGGATGGTGCCTCCAGCCATCCCCCAGCACAGACTCTGGGCCCAATGACAAGCCAAAACATTAGCAAGGTTACATGAGCAGCCTCCATTCACCATGCCATGCCACGCCACGTCAGTGGGGTTAATGCTCCCAA
Organism: Chiroxiphia lanceolata; assembly: GCF_009829145.1. NCBI lineage: Eukaryota > Metazoa > Chordata > Aves > Passeriformes > Pipridae > Chiroxiphia > Chiroxiphia lanceolata. The sequence continues at coordinate 9,541,252 of NC_045645.1, read as the reverse complement.
CTCACGGCAGAGCTGCGTTAGGCTGGCTGCTCTAGGGCTGCAAACATCCGTACCAGACACCGCTCCTCCCGTCCCGCTGCCCAGCAGGGCTTAGATACAGCTGGCTGGTGCAAAAAGAGAAAGCAAGATGGGGGGAGAGGGTTAGAGGCGATGGAAGCGGCCACACGGATGCTTCGGATGGATTTGAGGTGAGGGGCATGCAAGGGCAGGGGGCCAGGAAGGTAGGTTGGCAGCCCCAGATGTTGATACATAGCCCCAAAAATACTTTAACTTCTCTCTCCTTATCAAACAGTACAAGCCAGTGCCATAAAAGCCACATAAAGCCTGGCTCAAAGGTATGTGCAATCATTCCGGAAGGCCGCACTTCCACATGGCAGGGCAGAGGGATGGGGACGATCTGCTGCACAGCTGATGAGTTTTAAGCCAGTGATGTTTTGGGGTCTCCTCCGTGCCCCCAGGCACCTACAGCTCCTCCCTGCCTCTCCCCCACAGTGGGAGGGCAGCAGAAAGCACAAACAGCTGGATGAAGAGGAGAGCCAACAACAAACACCACATAAAGCTCCTCCGCCTTCCAACAGCTCTGCGGGAAATCCCTGCCAGGCCCCTTGCTTGGAGCCTTAAGCTGGACCACAGCAAACGGGATCTGAGCCAGGAGCAGCACAAATTCCCTGACCCCTTGGAGTGGTGCCCAACTCTTCCCTGAGGAGAGACAAATGCTTTTCAGGGCTTGATGTAATGCTGCGGAGCAGGGCTTGCATCTGTCATCCTGCTCCTGAAACCCATGGGGAAAAGCTTCCCAGGTAAAGCTGCCCTGGGAGCTGGAGCCAGGGTATCAATCCCAGTGGTGCCACTTCTGTCAGTGGGATGTGGCATCAGGGCTGCACCACGTCCCCACACTGTGGATTTGTCATGGAGCTGAGCCCAGGGCAATGGGCAGCTCATCTCCACCAACACTCCAGCATCCGATATGAGAGGGCAAAAGTGGGAGTTCAGCATTTCCTGGGAATGATGGTGAAACCCAAGAGTAAGTCAGACTTCCCGGGGTGAAATAAATCAGCTGACAGCTGGGGACCCCAGTGCCAGCCCTGGGTGCCCACATTGGTCCCTGCACCAGCAGGCAGACCTGCACAGCAGGGAATGGCTGGACAGTGTGGATCCTGTACTGCAAGGGATCCTATACTGCACGGATCCTATACTGCACGGATCCTATACTACATGGCAGAGATGTAGAGAAATGTTGTCCCCTGCCACACGGCAGCCCTGGGGCTGCCTATGTCAGGGTGCAGGGACAGAACCCAGGGGCTGCCAGGACAAGCCTGGGAGGGGAGTTTGGCCAAGCAAAACCGAGCCTGATGCATCTCACAAAGTGATGTGCAGGGAGGTCCCACCTCCCCCAGCACCCGGTGGGTGGGGGAGCCCCACCACGCCCCAGCCACCCACACGGCCACTAGAGAGGCACGATTTGCAAGAGTTGAGTTTTCCAGAGCACTAAATCAGAGTTGCTTCTTAAACAAAGCCAGGGAGGAGCTGGCGTTGGGGGAAATACCGGGAAGCCAACCCAGCAGGAGCTCCCCAGGCACCCAGACAGAGGATAAATCAGAGCAGACAGTCAGTCCTCAGCCCTGCGGTGGAGATGGAGCCTCAGTCCCTGGCTGGCCTGTGAGCCTGGCACTGCCACCACATCTCCTCCTCTCCCAAGCACGCTGCTCCCTGTTCCAGCTCCAGCCCCACTGTCCACATTGCACCCGGCAGATCCAAAAAACCCCTCAGTTTCCTTGCACATGCCCTGTTGGAGCACCAAGTATTTACCTAATGGTATGCTCAAAATAGATATCATCCATAGAAGCTGTGACGCACGGGCAGCCAGCGTGTCTCTCGGCTGGAAGGGAAAAACAAACTGCATCAGCAACCTGCAGCAACACGTCGAGGGTTAGAGGGGCAAGTGCACTCCTTTGCCCCATGGCTGGTTACACTGGTGACACCCCAGCCAGCATCCCTTCCCTGCTCACGTCCACTGCTGCATTTGTGGGGGACAAGAGTGGGATTTGGGGTTTCTCCTCCCACAGCAGGCATGGATTTGCAGATGTTTAAAGGTTTGGAGGGTGTGCTGCGAGTATAACTGGGAGGCACATTGTCCTGCTGTTTGCCTTCCCTCCGTGTGTTTGCAGCTGTGGGGATGCACCAGCAGCCGATACCATCTCCCCATACACAGCAAATATTTTAAAGCCGCTCTGCCGGTCTCACTTTCCGCTGGGACTCCAGGAACCTCAAACTGCAAAACTGCTCTGGGAACCTCATCAAACTGCAGAATTGAACCTGTTTCCTGTCATAACCTCCCTGTGCTTGGTGGGGCAGCCAAGCTGGTGAGCTCCATCACTTCCTGCTGAGTGGAGGAGCTCATTCCCTTCTGGCTGCTGCTGGGATGCTGGGGATGTCACCGGCCTGGTCTCGCCATGCCTTGCACACCAGGCAAGGAAAAGGGCAGCATTTTGAAAGAAGCTGGCGTGGATTTTGATCCATCCCCAAGCCAGCATGCATGCTGCAGTGCACATCTCCTCCCCTTCTTGTTTGCTCTCTAATTACTCAGCAAAATGGCATGATGTGGGGTCCCCAGCTGGCGTCACTCTGAGGGACACTGCTGGACTGCCAGGCATGCTGCAGATGAGCTGGCTCCTGGGGACACTGCCTGGTCATTCCCTCCCAGCCCAGCAGGACGATGGCTCCAGAGGGAGAGGATGGCTTACCGGAGAGGCAGGCGGCCGTGTCGATCCACTTGAGCAGCTGGCCAGTGCTGAGCTCATTGCGGTGGTTGGTGTGGCAGGGCAGCACCAGCTGGCTCATCTGCACCTCGGTGGGGTTGCGGGCAGGCAAGGGGCTCGCCATGGCCCCCGGTGCCTCCTCCCGCTCCCCTGGCTCCTGGGAACGTGGTGGAGAGGTTGAGCCCTGGTGGGACAAGAGCTCTGTTTTAACCAAACCCCCAAGACAGCAGTGACCATGAAGCCCACTCCCCTCACTGATCCAGAAGAACCCCAGCCCTGCATATCCCTGGACACCACCAAAATCCACCCAGTCTTTGCCAAATACATAGTTCCCACAGCCAAAAGGAAAAAAATCCCTCTAAAAAAGGCTCCATGGTTTCCAGGCCATTTATCACCAAACCCCACTGCTTCTTCCCAAAACCTATGCAAAACCCCTCCCAAAGTCAATCAGTTCTCTGTGAAGAAATTTTACTCCCCTAACAGCTTAATATTTAGGGTGCTGCAGCACAGGCTGGGTTCACTCTCCTGCGGTTGGGTATGTAGCAGTGTTCCACACCTTCCACCAACACCCCCCTTTGTCAAAGGAAACACTGAAAGCTATGTGGTACAAGCAGCAGAGGAGAAGCATCCTGGGCAGTAAAATACGTTCCCTGTTGGCTTGGCCATTTGCTGGGCACAGAGCAGCTCCCCTGGCACCCCGGTGGGAGGCAGAATGGGAGAGAGAAGCTGCTACTGTGGCGGTGCTGGCAAGGAAAATAGCTGATGAGATGTCAAGTGAGTCGTGTTACACAAGGGGTGAACTCAGTTAGCCCGGTGAGTAATTAAGGAGACACAAGGAGTTGTCTGGGCTTCGTCACAGCCCTTCCTTCCGCTTTCTGCTCCCACTGCGGCTCCTGCTCACAGTACTTGTTGCAAGAGTCCCACTGCATCAGCTTCTCTGCCCTTCGCTTTGCCTGGATTCTTTCAAAGACCGGTTTATGCTGAAAATGAAGCTTTCCCGACTACCCTGAGCTCACCGCCTCTCAGAATAGCATTTTTCTCCAGCGGGTCAAACCTCTGTTTCCATAGCTACTGGTACACGACATCCCAGGAACAGCACAAACCTCGCCTCAGCGGAGACGGTGGCGAGCGCGCCAAGCCAAGCCTACGGTAAAGGGCCCCCCATCCCACAGTGAGATGGACCCTCGGCCCCCAGAGCCCCTCCAGTGGGCTCCAAACCCCTCTGTGAACCTCCCAAGCTGCTTCCCAGTGTGCAGAGGCACCTACACAAGTACCACAGAGCTATTTCAGGAAGCCAGCAGGCTCTGGGGTTCGAGCCAGCAATGCAAAGAGCTCCAAAGCCGCCTGCTGCAGAGCGAGCAGACAGCCTGGCTGGAGATCCCAACGGTCATTTTCCTGGTGTTTGACATTCCTGAATTTTAGGGGAAAAGCTGCTACCCATGGGAAAAGCTCTGACCCCGAGGTAGCTAGCACACGGGCAGGGATGCTGATGGGGAGCAGATGCAACTGGGGCCAGTGCAGGTCTGGGAGCAGCTCCTGGCACAGGATGGCATTTGTCTTGGTTAGTAGCCACTGGCACAACTGGGGAGCCCTGGGGTTAGTTGCACGGCATGGGGGGTACCTGGAGGCCATTGCAACAGAAGTTCAAGATCTCTTCAGGGACTACAATATTCCCCTTGACCATTTTTAAGAGACACCTGGAAAGCAGAAGAGTGGCTCTGGTTACAGCAGGACTGGCAGATCGGGATTGGCTGTTTCCAGCAGGGACAAGACAGTGCGTGTGTCGGGTTGTCACATCCCGTCCCCACATCCCAAGCTGACGTCCCTCGCCGCACCACTTACCCCTCACCAGCACCTATTAGGGAGCTGCCCGAGCCAAAACAGAGAAGGGCAGAACCTGGGCTGGTGCCTGCCATTCCTTGGAGGTCAGGACCCATGCTCACTGGCTGCGATGAAAGAGTCCAGCTATTCTGGGGTGCTGGACCGAGCCCAGGGTGCAGGGTCATGGCCCATCCCTCCGTCAGTGATGCTGTGTCAGTGCTTCCCCGTGTTGCTACACGTGAGAGAGGACTGTGCCTTGAAGCTCCTCTGGCCAGAGTGGTGACACCGCCGCAGTCACAAGACAGCCAGGAGCATATTTTTGGCAGTGGGCAGGGCTCAGGCTGCTCACGGGTGGTACCAGGGGCAGCAAATGGGAAGCACCCAATGCCAGCAACGCTGCTGTGCTGTGCTCCAGCCCCTCTGTCTCTGAAGCCCTGGCTTTCCACAAGGGCATTGTGTGCCCTTGGGTGCCCTCAGGCTCCCAGGCCACATGCATGGTGACTGGGTCCCAGCTGGACATTGTGGTGGCATTGCAAGGAAAGGCAGAGTGGGAGCTGCAGCAAAACACAAGTGGAAGGGGCTTTATATTTACAGTTTGCTTTAAACACAACACCGCCGGGCCCTTGGCGTGCCTTCAGCTTCCCAGCACACATCCCTCTCCCACGCAGGTACAACCAGGCTGCTGGAGGCAGCAGCTCCTTTCCCAAGGTGTGGGATTGACTGACTTTGGCACAGGGTTAAAAAAGTGGAAGCTGCAGGTTTGCCTCCTGCACCCTCAGCCCTTTGCAGGAGCTGAGGTTGGGGTATCACACAGCATTGGTACAAAACAAGGGTTCTCAGGTCACTTACAGATGCAAATGGCACCACTGAGCCTCTCACAGCCTCCCACCTTTGCCCCAGTGGTACCGTGTTTTGTTTTCCCAGCCCCATGACCTCTCCAGCCTTGTTATGGAGGCCTGGGAGGTTCCTTATGGCTCACCCACCCTTGCAAGAGCCCAGTGTAAGGGTTACTGTCCTGTTTAGCAAAATGGGTTTGCTCCCTAATTGCAGGCACAAGTGGTGGCTAGGGGCGGTCCTGTTACACCCCATAGCCACAGCAGACAGCGCCCGAGGGACATTCCTTGGAAACCCAAACCTGCTCCTGGCTCGGCAATCGTGTCAGCTTGTCCCCTGGGTTGCGTTAGCAGGAGGGGGAAAAAAACAGAGCTGTCTGCTTTGCATCATCCCCCTGCTATTTCCCAGGCAGCCCCAGCCCACATTCCCACCCTGGGGAAGGAGAGCACCCCAGCTACGCTCCAGAGACGTGGAACCATCCAGCCGGTGAGTATTTATGGAGTATTTGTTATCGAAACTAAGCGAGCAAGTGTCTGTCCTCATTAAAATCTTCAGCCTCACTCAACTGTCACATTTTTAAAGCTGTTGACTGATGCAGCCCTCAGGTCACCATGGCAACGGGATGCAGTACCCAGGCGATGATGCTCTTACTCTGTCACCCCTTGAGTGACCCACTTCTATCCAAAAAAAAAAAAAAAAAAAAAAAAGTTTGCATTAGGAAAAAACCTCTTCCAGTATAATATTTTTCTTGCCTCCTGCCATGCTCGGGTCCTGCGCTGCTGAAGGCATAAGGAGCCCACAAAGCAAATCAGGAAGGGCACAGTGGGGGAGACATTCCGAGGAATCTGCAAATACCAGGGGAGAGGGATCCCACAGCTCTCCTATTCCCTGTGTCCCACAGCAGCAAAACACCCACAAGCTCTAGGGAAGGTCTCTGCTGCTGAACTGGGTGCCAGTCTCTTTGGAAATCATATGGGGACCACCAGCTTGAAAGTCTTCATTGTAAACTCTGTTGGGTTCCACAGCCCCTGGGATAATGCCAGGTAGGGATGCAGAAGAGTGGTTGTACCTCAAATCCTTGAGCCCAGTGGAAGCAGGGGGTTTGCTTTAGCCACCCCCAAGCAGTGGATGAGAGGGACGGACAAGGGTGAAACTGGGGTCACTGGTGCTGGGCTGTGGGGGGCTTTGGGCAGAGTGAGGCAGCCTCACACCTCAAGACACCCCTGCCTGCCCTCAGAGCTCTCCCATCACCCCGCTGCTGCCTCCCAAACACCTAATCCTGGCCTGGCTCTGTCTCCTACTCCCACCTCAGCCCTTCAACCTTACCCCTCCCTGGAAATATTTGAAGAAAAAAAGAGGGGGGAGATGGGGGGGAGAAAAGCGGCAACAATGAAGTTCTCATGGGGGATTATTGGTGTATAATTGAGCAATATCCATGGTAACAAGCAAATCTGCACGTGTTAAAAAATTAACCTGACCTACTTTGGGAAATTCTGCCATCTCCACAGGGCACTGAGGGCTCTCCATCCCCCAAGACTCGGCCTGACAGTCCCAGTGCCAGCAGGGGCGAAGCCCTGGTGCTCCCAGGGATGAGACAGGCAGGTTTTGTGCAAGGGGAGATGTCCCTTCCCGTGGGACCCCCACTGGTAAGTGGCAACAGAGATGCCCAGTACAGCTCAACTCCACCACCCCATCAGGATGGTGTGGGGTCCCCAGGATGAGACCCAGTGGGACAAAATGGACTGAATTGCTGGGTCACAGCACAGTTGAGGAAACACAGGTGAGGAAACACAGCGGTCCCCTCCAGTTGGTCTCAGTGGGACCCCAGGAGGGCAGCTGGCCCAGGAGAAAGGCCAGGGCACCCTGCAAGTGGTATTTTTGGCACGATACATCATGTTTCCCTAGAGTTCACGGAACAAAGCCAGGCATGAGGCCAGGAAAGTACAAACCAGGGGTGAAAGACAATGGGAAGATGCAGAATGACTCCTTTTACAAGGGGTCAGGGTTTTACAACCATCACCCATAGGAAAGCTTAATCCAGGGTGAGTGCAGCAGGGACCTCTCCAGCCCCCCCACATCCCTCTCCATCACTGAGTGAAGCATTCCCAGCCCTGGCCATGCCTGCAGCCCCATCCATACCCCTGCCCAGATGCTCTCCACAGCTCTCGTGAGGCTCCCAGGAAGGCTGGTGCTGGTTTGCCAGCACAGGGGTGAAGTCCCTCAGGGAGTGTCCCAGGGGACAAAGGTCTGGCTCTGGCCCAGGGGGAGAGCAGAGCCACGTATCACCCTGGCACAACTGCAAACACCGACAGGGCCAAAATTCACACGCATGGGCACATCCAACAGCATCACCCAGCCCACGCACCTTTGCCCTGCCACCCACAGCACTCCCAGGGTGGAGATTGCCATAACATCAATACAACCAGGGTTAAGACCACCACAGTCAAGCTCACCAAGTTGGAGACCACCATAGTGGAGACCAAGATGGTTTACACCCTGGAGGTCTCCACTGTGGTGGTCTCCACTGTGAGGGTCACCATGGTTGAGACCCGCGGGGCGAAAACTACCCAGGTGGTGCAGTAGTCTCTACCATGGTGGCCTCCACCATGGTAGATACCATGGCCAAGACCACCTCAGTTGAGATCACGAGGGTGAAGACCACTGCAACATTGTGCCACCCAGCAACCCACGGTGCCCCAACCAGCCCCAGCACACCCCTCTGCCATCCTGGCACCACCATTCCCCACAGCCCTGTGCCCATGCTTCCCAAATATCTGTCCCTGCTTTTAAGCGAAAAAAAAAGCTGATTCAAGCCAACACTCCCCCCTCTGTCCCTGTTGCAGCCGGAGGGTGCCACGTCTCCGTTGACAACTCGCCAGTGCCGACCGCAGTGGAGCATCAGCACACCTCAGTGCAAACCCCACGGGCAACAAAGCATCACCCGGGTGACCAGAGGGGCACAAAGGGCTTTCACTCCACACTTTCCCCCTGGCAGAGCTGCCCAGCACCGACGCAAGCCCGGACAAGCCACCGCTCCACTGCTGGGAGTGGAACTCTGCAACAGCGCCAGACACTGGCTCACGCTCACTCAGCCGTGGGGTTCCCCCCCTTGTCCCCATCGTCCCCGGCTCCCCTCAGCCCTCACCTCAGCCAGAAGAAGCTGAGCATTTGCGGGAGGTGTCGAGGCGATGGCTGGCTCGGAGGAGAAGCGTCCGGACACCTGCGCGCTCGGCCGGCACCGGGCGCGGGCGTCGAGGCCAGGCTGGCGCGGAGCCCTGGGACGGGGCCAGCGCACACCCCCTCCCGCTTCCTTAAATATGGTCATGCATAACTTTTCTTAAGGTAGCGCTTGGCAGATCTGCTCTTCCCTGGAAAATGGCCGGCGCTCTGAACGCTGGCTCTGGATGCAGGAGGGAATGTGTCGGGCTGGCTGCAGAGCCAGGGAGCGTGGCGGGAGGCACCGGAACGCTGCCAACAGCTCTGCGGAGCAGGGTCCTGCCGGCTTCCTTCATCTGTCCCCAGGGAGCAGCCCCTGGAATGAGGTCCTGGGTCCCCTCCCCAGGCCACTCGTCACCCTCTCTTCTCCTCCCACCACCCCAGTGAGAGGCACTCAGTTAAACTTGTCTGAAAATATCTGTATTTTCCCCAGAGCCACGGGCACGGACACCATGCTGGGAAAGCCTCAGCAAACTTCTCCAGAGCCACTCCAACACACACAGCTGCTCCCTAGCTCTGCTGCCTTTGAAGTACCTTTAACAGGGCTTATCACAAAAACTTTTTCTTTTTTTTTAAACAAGGAAATAAAATGCAAATTACCATGTCACCACAATAATGACTACTGGGTTTGGGGGAGATGTTGTTCTATTTGTATTTGATGTACAACTTCTATAAGTGAATCTTGGTAATCGACTTACAAGAATCTGATCAAAGCTTCTGGCAGGCACTGGCAGCACAAGTGTTGCCACAGGAAAGCCAGCAGAGAAATAATTAGGCAAATTCAGTAGGAAATAAGGCGTCACTTTTTTTGGTAAATGAGAATAACCAAGCACTGAAACAGAGCAAAAGCTCCTGCCTCAGCAACCTCAGTTTTAGGCTGGATATGGATTCATCAGAACCCTAGCCCTGGGTGCAGGTGAGGTGGGACACCTGGATACCTCTGCGAAGACTGGGCCAGGCTGGGATGGAACTGGTGGCCCAGCTCAAGGCAGTGCTTGCCCACTGGTGGTTGGAGCCTTTGGGAGATGGAAGAAGCAGCACCACACTGCATCAGAAGATTGATCCAATTATGGTGATGGCAATTCCCTCTGGAAGAAGATTGTTGCCTTGGAACTTTAACCCCACTGAGCATTTCCTGCTCAGCTGCTTATATAAAATCTGTAATTCTTCATTCTCAGAGTAGGGACAGGACAGCACAACCCCTTTCATATCTAGCAGGTAACTCTGCACACCCAGATGCGATTAACTCTCATTATTTCAGAAAATAACATTTCCTTTAAAGCATTCTCTTTTGGGACAGCAAATAAGATATTTCTCACCAAGATGGTTTTCTATGCACTTGCAGCAGCCCAGGTGCCCTGCAAACCAGATTGCAGCAAGCATCCTCTAGAAGATCTCCCCACCTTTAGCATGGAGGCTCCTGGCCAGGAAGCTCTTCAGGGATCTCTCCCTCCCTCCTTAGGACTGTTTGTTTCTGCAGCCACAGATTAGGATCAAAAGGTTTGCTCCAGGAAGGGAAAATGATTCTTCCCACTCCTCCAAGTCAGAGGGAACAGCACAATCAGAAACACTTCAGATGCTTGACCCACGCTCGAGCCTCCAAACAAAAGTTGCAGGGAGAGGGTGATGTTTTCCAGGCCCAATTAGCATAATGTTGTAATTCCCTCAGCTCTCACGCTGCCTGCATCCCTTCACCCTGGCACACCCAGCCCTGGCTGCCCAGCGAGCACACACCAACACCAGCTCCTTCCTTCTGATCCATCACCATATGCCCGTCTTTTACAGTTCTTTGGTGCGTGATGCTCAGAGAGTGGATAATTAGCTAAATGAATTAATTGACATTCATACTTGTAATTAGAACCGGTTACAAGCAGCTATTCTCCTTGGGACAACTAAAATTTCTCGGGGATTGGTGTTAAAACACTGGAAAATCGTTCAGGGTAAATAAGAAGGGCTGTGCTCATGGCGCCCGTGTTCTTCCTCGGCTGTAAAAACCGCCACACAGTAAATAAGCCCGTGCAAAAGCAGAGCAGGCTGTGGAACGTGTTGGATATGCTGCTGCCGCTCAGGAGGAGGAGAACTTTCCAGCTTCGGAAGAAATCCGGGCCAGATGGGCGGCCTCCAGCCGGCAGCTCCCACCAGCTCCCGACTAACCCTTTCCACCCCCAGTTATCGGAGAGTTCACAGTGAGGCCCCAGCAGTGGAGGCTGCTCATGCAAAGCAATGGGAATTGGATGTCATGAGTGTTAATTAAACCATTAATTACTGCTGAGAAAAAAAAAGTGACCTATTGGTTTTATCGCTTCTGGAGTAGTTGGGAGAATGAATTGCTCAGGGGCTCAGCAGCGGGCGAAAGGGGCTGCAGCATGAGGCAGATCTTTGCTGAAATGTAGATTATCTCAGATTTTAAGGGGATGCTGGTGAGTAGCAGCATGGTACTGGTGCAGCCACATCTAATCCCAGCACTGTGAGAGGCCAGGAGTGGGACCCACACCAGGGATGGGGCTACTGGAGACTGAGACCCCAGCCCTCCACTTGCTGCTGGGGGGATCACGATGCTGGGGGCTTGGACAGGCTTTCAGGGTACCCCAAACTGCCCTTAGCAAGGACCCCACTCCCAACTATGGGATTCATTAATCACCCACGAGCCCCCAGCCATGTAGCCACCCACACTCAGCACCCAGAGCATCTGGAGGCACAGACCCTGAGAGGGTCTGTGCAGGACCCCACGGCCTCAGCATGAAGCAGGGGTGGGAGGCTGGTCTCTGGGGGGGGACCAAGCACCTCTCCCCATGTCTGATGACAGCACAGTACTCAAGGTTGACCTGAAGGTCTCTTCCCCCTGGAAAATGCCCCCCAAAACCTGGGTGCTGATGGCAAGAAGGGAGGGTAGCACACAAGCACACTGTGCAAACAGCTTGTTATGGAAAAGAGGAAAAAAGTGATGCTAATGCACTTCATAAATCAAACCCTCATGTCTCTCTGCATCAGGAGCTCTGCATCACCAGGGAGGAGAGACTGGGCTGGGGGTCCTGCACACCTCCGAGCAGGGGAGGATGAACCCTCCAACCGCTCAGAGACCAGCATTGGGGTACTCTGCCCTGAACCACCCTCCCATCCAGACTGGCTCTGCTATCCCACGGCAGCAGCAGCAGCTCAAACTGGCACAAAGAAATGATGTGATGGGGTGATTAGACACAATGATGAACTGGGACACCACAAGCCAGGGTCTCCCTCAGAGAGGGGCTCTCCCCAGACTCCTGGTACAGGATCAGGGCTGCATCACTCTGCCAGAAGTCCTGTTCCTGGCTCCTCCAAGCTATCAAAGCTTTAGTTTTCCCTGGCAGCACCCAGAGCTTAAAGGCTGGGGAAAGGCACAAAAAAAAAGCCGATCTCAGAAGCAAGGCTGTGGGAAAAGAGCTGTCACACCACCCCTTCAGCTACTACACACCCCAGTATGTTCTCAAACACTCGGGCTGCACAAGATAGCAGGGAGGCTAATTATTCTTTAGCTGCAGGCAGAAAAAAAAAAATCAATTACAAGGTAACCCATTTTTCAACTCCTCCATTGGTATTTACTTAATTTTCCTAAGGCCAGCTTGCCTGCCCTGCAACGGAGAGGAGGAAGAAGGCTGTGTGCCGCTGGGCTGAGCCAGGCTCTGGCTTGCTCTGGGGTTTAGTTTGGGTTTAATTCAAACACCAAAGCCCAGGGCAAAGGAGTTTGTTTGAATGGGACAGCATGTGACACGGGGTACCCATGTGGTGTGTGGCTGTGATGGGATGAGGAGCACCAGGGGCTCCTCGGTGCTTGTAGGGCTGCATGGAAAGGCCAGCGGGAAGCAGGACCTTCTGGAGAAGGTCTGGGAGATGCTGGTGGCCCGTATGGGCAAGGACTGCCAAGGGGGGGTCCACGGGGACAGGGACAGCTTTGGGGGTCCACAAGAGCAGGGAGAGTCCTGCAGGGTCTGTGAGGACAGGAGCACCCAGTGGATACATGAGAATAGGGATATCCCAGGGGGCTCCATGAACACTGGGACATCCCAAGTGGTTACACAGGTACAGGACACCCATAGGCACATGGGCACAGGACACCGGGGGTATATGGGAACAGGGATAACCACGGGGAGGCACAAGACAGGTGTGGACACACGGACTCAGCACCCCGGGAGTACACGGGGACAGAGACCCCCCGGGGGACACATGGGTTACACAGCACAGGGACCTGCCGGGGGACACACGGACACAGGGGTTACACAGCAACAGGGATCTGTCGGGGGACACAGGGAGACAGGATCCCGGGGGTACATGGGGACAGGGATCGCCCAGGGGACACACGTACGCAGGACACAAGGGTTACACGGGGACCCCCGGGGCATACACGGACACAGGACACAGGGGTTACACGGGGACCCCTGGAGGACACAGGAGTTACACGGGGACCCCCGGGGGACACAAAAGTTACACGGGGACCCCCGGGGGACACACGGACACAGGACACAGGGACACAGGATCCCGGCGGGTCCGCGCGCTACCGGCGCCGTCGCGCCGCCAGGGGGCGCCGTTGCTCCGAACGGCCGCGCTGCTCCCCCCTCGCCCCCCCCGCGGTGCCCGCGGTCGCCCCGGCCCAGCCCCGCGTCCCGCCCCGCCTGTCCCCGCCTGTCCCTCCCTGTCCCCGCCTGTCCCCACGGCCGGGGCCGCGGCCGGGGGCAGGCGCGAGGGGACGGCGCCCTCCGGCCCCGCCGGGCCCCCGCGGAGCGGGGAGGGGCGGTGCGGAGAGAAGGGGGGTGAGAGGAGGAGTGGGCGGGGCGAGGCTCCGCCAATGGGCGCGCGGCGGTTTCAAGAAGCCCCTTCCGCGCCCCGCCCCGCCCGCGCGGCGCCCGCGGCCCCGGGGGGGACGCGAACCGGGGGGGGCAACACGGACCGGGATCTGGGACCGGGATACGGCCCCGCTGCCCGCCCGCCCGCCCGCCCTCCTGCCCGCCCTCCTGCCCGCGCCAGCAGGCCCCGGCGCCAGCCCCGCGTGAGGGGGAGAGGAGGGAGGGGGATGCATCGCTCCCACGCGTGGCCGTGCCAGCGGGGTGCGGGTGCTTCGCCTCTGCGACCTCCTGGACACACTGGGCTGAGCTGCCCGGCCAGGGTGGCACTCGCCCCCTGATTATGGTGGGGACACACACCCTCAGCCCCTTATCAATATGCAGTGTTATTAATTATGCAATTAATTAATTATGCGGATGTACCATTTACTAGCTGATCGCTGCTGTTGCTGCCTGCATGCCTTCCTAAAATGCATTTTGCCGGTTGGGATTCTGCATGCCCGCAGCCCAGGAGCTGCTGTTGGGGAAGGCCTTGGATTCCAGAGCTAGTTACGGCACTGGTGGTGTTTCGGCACCGGTGATGTTTTGGCATCGCAGCCAAAGCCGACCTCCCTCCAACGCCGACCTCCCTCCAACCGCCGGCACAGCTGCGCGGGTAAACAGGAAACCCGAATACCGCAGCTCCTGCCAGACCCAGAAACCCCAACCCCAAGGCAGGCAAATGACTTCTTCCCAAAAACGTCAGCGGCTCCGCGGGCGCGGGGCCGGGGTGGGAGAGGAGGAGGGTGGCAGCACCCACCACCACGGCCCACCCGCCTGCGGTGGTTCATTTGAATGCGAGCCATGCAGAGCGCTCACCACCGCCACTGAGGTGTGGAAATCTCGCCCAGACAAGAAAGGGGTTCTTCCTGCTCAAAGGTTTGGGGGGGGGGGGGTGAAACATTTTTAGAAGCTAAGGAAATTTTGGACACCAAATCCAGCCCCTGTCAATGGCTTCTCTGCACTCCGGGAAGGCTGTGAAATGGAGGGGTTAGGTTTGGGGTGGGTAACAGGGAGTTTCTGGTGACCTAGTTGGCTGGAAGCTCCTCTCCCATCCTCCCCATCAGTATCTCCAGCAGTTATCATGCTCCAGGGTTTGGCTTTCTCATGAGAAAAAGGAATGGTGGGGCTGGCACCAACCTAGAAATAAAAAAGTCTATAGTTTGGTCAAAATTAAAATTCAGAATCCAAACTGCCAGCAGTGGTGCCTGATGGGAGGAGAGTCCTGCAGCAGGCTGGGGCACAGTGTGCCAGGCAGGAATGCAACCTGCTCAGGTCTGTATCCGGCCTGGATGGCAGCAGTGCCTGTCTGTAGCAGCATGCTGCCCCCACACTCACTGGCTGTGGATAAGGGACACATCCCTTCCGGAGCTCATGGGGCTGTTAGAGCTTAACATCAGCTATTGAATAGACCCCAAACACCTTTGTGAGTGCAGGGCAAAAATAAGGAGGGAATTTTTAAAAACGTATTTAGTTTTACAGGTGGTGTTTCAGCAGAATGTTCCCAGTGCATTGACAAGCACAGGCATCCCTCCTGGCAATGGGAACTGTAAATGGCCCCGAGTGGGAGCTGCCAGGCAGCGATGGACCAACAGTTCAGGAAAGGGGCCAGGAGAAGGGGAGCTGCTCTAGGAGGTCAGGAAAGGCCAACTAACCACACAAGCTTGGGAGCATTTTGGTATCATGCCAAGCCCTGTCGACAGGGGCTTGAGGGCTCCTTTCCGCTCCCAGGAAGCCAGGGCTCAGTGCAGGGATGTCGCCAGCCCAGGCCAGAGGCAATAAAGTGCCTGGAGTGATGCAGCAAAACAGGATGGAGTCGCGTGTCGAAATAAATCATCCATGGAAGCAAGGCAGGGAGGAGGAGGAGGAGGTTTTCTGCTCTTGCACCTCCTTGTATCTAACAAAGCCTCAGAAACCCTAGGCAGGCAGTGGGAGCTGGGGCAGGATCTGGCCGGCCGTGGCTCCAGCTTCCCCAGACCGGAGCCAGTCCTGGCTGGGTGCCCCAGAGCTCCAGCTCTCCCAGGAGCTGGTTTTTCCATCCCTTCCCAGCTCCTGCGGCTTCACCTTGTGGCAGGCAGTGCATAGAGCTGCCAGGAGTGATAAAATGGCTGTCCCCCAAATTTATGGAGTTTATCTGTGAATAACTCTTGGAGGTGAAGCGGCCGTTGAGCCAGGGAGGAGGAAGTCTTTACTTCTGGATAAACTCTCCCAGGAGCAATGCAGGGCAGACAGGAGCCCAGACTCAGCCCCAGGGACCAGCATGGATGTGCCCTGTGCCCCCCAGCCCCCACAGCTCACAGGGATGGAGCATTGCTGGGGTGAGCTCCCTGCTTGCCCACGCCAGGGGAAGCTGAAGGCTTGTTTCCCATCCACAGCGTGTTTATTAGGAGCTAAGTCATGAAGAGGCTTTGGCACATTTCAGTCGCTCCCATGGAGCATGTTTAGCACAGCAGAGATCGCTGCTTCTTCCAACAGCACGTGCATGCCCGGGATTTCCATGCTGGCCAGGCACTGCACCCCATGCTCTGTTCCCATGCCAATCTTTATTCCCTCTCCAAAAATGGGTTGTATCAATAGGCTGTGGAGCAGCACCCTGATTCCTGAGGAAGCACAGATGAGGCTGAGCGGGCTGGAGACTCCCCCTCATCCCCCCTCCCCACTCTGCTGCAGTAACATCCATCCTAAGTTTCTGAGCCTCTTCTAATTTTGGAGGCCGTTAGCAAAGCAGGCGCTGTTGCAGCCAAAGGAGGCTGCCAATGTTTCCTTTAAAAGCTGCTTTCACTCCTAAGGACTCTTCTAGATGGTTTGCTTTTAATAGCAGGCTGCAGGGTGCAACGCCCAGCTCGTGGCCAGGGCTCTCCTTGGAGCAAGAGACTGGGTGGCATTGGAAGCAAGACTGGGGACGTGCAGGGAGCCAAACGCATCCTTCATGGGCCACGGCCATGCACACAGGCATCCTCTTCCCAGTTCAGACCAGCAAAGATCCTCACCTCCTTGCAGAGCTGATCCCACCATAGCCCATTCCTCCTTTCCCTCACCAGCTCTTGGAGAAATCTTTATGGCAGAGGGGCCGAGTTCAGCCCCTAATTGTGGTAATAGCTCAGGGGAGAAGGAAAGGCCAGAAGAAGGAGAAGTGGGAGGCAGCAAGGTTAGTGCACTGGTAGGTGTGAGTGCTTTGAAAAACCCAATTGCTGCTTCAGTATAACCAGATTCGGGAAAATGAAGCTGAAGTGTGAAAAATGAAAGTGAAAAGATAGGAACCAACCCACGGCTATTTATTCTAAAAATACTGACCTAAATACTTAAGCGCACATATAAAAGTAGTTGTCTTTGCTGATTTCCTTTATGAGAGTCTCCTGGTTTGGTTATTATTTCGCTCAGAAGCCAGAAAATGAGAATTTTCAGAGACATGGAGATAGTGTGCTAGCCTGGCACTCCAAAAGACTGCTGTATGCCCAAATGTCATCTGAAAGCCCAGCTTTGAAATTCATTCATTAAGCTAATGAGGTCCTGTGGTGAGCAGCCCACGACTCTGCTGATCGGAACAAGAGAGGCTCCAGATGGGTCGTGTGTGATGGCTCTTGTGTTTCTCTCTGGGTGCAATGATGGCAGCGGCCATGGGTACACTGTGGGCACAGCAAAGCCCCCAGAAGAGATTTGGGAGCAGAGGGAGGCACTGGGGCAGTGGCCTTGGCACAAAGCATTCCTTAGTTTGTGGCACGGGCAGAGCTGGGCTACAGTTCGCATCTGGGCTACAGTTCCCATCTGGGCTGTTGTACACATCTGGGCTGTGGTTCACATCTGGGCTGTTGCTCCCCCCGGGTTGTTGTTGCAGGCAGTCACCAGCCCCTGCCCCCTCCCCACTCATCTGGAAGCAACCAGGGTCAGGATTCAGGGAGGCTGTCAGGAGACTGAGCACTGAGCCTGGCTTACTGCAAAACTCCCCAGGACCAGTGAGCCAGCCCACACAGCAGGGCCATCTCAGAGGAGCATCACTGTCCTGCAGGCTGCCCACTGATTAGGTATTTTGGGGTTTTCCACATGCCTGGAGAAGTCTGGGCCAAGTACTGGGGTGGATGGCAAGGGAAGCCCAGGTACAGAGATCCCTGCGCAGTCACAGCCCCCGATGCGGCACTGTGACCTGCTCTGCATGACCTTCCTAGGGAAGATTATGGAAGTGCATTACAGATGGAGGCAAAACGGATGGAGGAGAGGGCAGGAGTGCTGGGTCAGCAAGTTGTGCAGGCTAAACGCAAGCAGTGAGTGCTCAGAGGGAGAAGGAAGAGACCGCGCTTAAAACAGTAAAGGTAAAAGCTGGAGGGGGGGTGGAGGGGGAAGTGGCTCCCTGCCCAAAGGTCAGTGGGGGGAGCCGGTCACAAAGTGAAGGTGCAAGTCAGGAAAACATAGGCTGGATAAAATGGGTTGGGTTGTGGGTTTGGGGGGGGAGTTGTTGAGTTACGAGAAGGGGTGCTCAGTGCAGTGTAGGGAGCAGGGAAGGGGGTGTGTTCCATGGCCTGGGGGTGAGTCTGTTTACTGCAGCATCCTACAGTCAATGGCATGGATGAGCACCAGCTAGGTCCCCTTGCTGCCTGCCGGGAAGTGAGGTGGCCACTCATGGCTGGGTATGTGAGCAGAGCCAGGGCAAGGCCTCCAAGCAGCAAGAACTGGGTTTGAAACCTCAGAGGATGTTGCAGAGGAGAATGTTCCAGAGGAGGCTGGATCCAATGGCAGCTGCTGCCTGGGAAGCCTCTCCTCCAGCCCTGAGGTCCCTCTTCCTCCCACAAAGCTCCTGGGAGACGGGAAGGAAACCCTCATGGGCAGCAGAGCCAGTTGGACCACAGCTCACCCTGCAGCAGCTTTTTACCTAAAATAATGCTGCTAAAATAAGTACCCGAACTGCCACCTTGCTCACAGCAGATTTGCAGTCCACGTGCACCTGGCACCCATCCACTCCAGTGTGGGAGCACCCGTGGGGCCAGTGGCAGCAAGAGGGAAGGTCTGCTCCAAAACCCAAGGTCACCCTCTTCAGAGGCACTCTGGCCTGTTGCAGGGCGCTGGCGAGGGTGGCTGTCCCAAGGCACTGCTGGCGGCACATATCAGGCGGAGACAGATGGAAGAGGTGACAGATAAAGGACTCAGCCCAGAGAAGAAACAGGAGAGATAAGACCCAAAGGCACTGCCCCGCAAAGCAAGGAGGCTCAAAACCACACCCAGCAGAGCTGGATTTAGATCCCATAATGCCAACTGGGTGCCTGCTTCCCACCTAAACCCCTCCTTGCCGAGGGCAGGGGGTAAGGAAACCCCTGATGTTGAACTGCAGATGGTGTGGTGGGGTTTCTGTCTGGCTCTAGAGACAGCTGACAACTGCTGCCATCCTGGTGAGGCTGCGACCCTTCGCTTGAGAATGGCTGACATGGGGAACAGCCACCCCTGTAGGATGATGAGAAAACCCCAAGATAGGCACCATCCTATTGTCTGTAGGGTCTGCAGCACGCACAGCTATGCTGGGACCCCTGGGAGAGTCCCTGCTACTCCACTGCCATGGGAGACCTATGGGCAGCACTTTTATGTAACCACCCCCCTGCAGCACTCTCACCTCATGCCAGTGCTCTGCTTGGCCATGTAGTGGCAGACAGAGTTCAGCCACATGGAAGGAGCAGGGTCAGACATGGACAACACCACATGGCAATGTCAGCAGCATTGCTAGGAGCCAGGCTGGGTGTTATCACTGTGCAGGACCACAGCTCCTGTGTGCTGGTTTGCTTGGGGAGGGGATATTTCATCGCAAAATGTCCCTTGCAGTGAGATGTGGACTAGCTGCAAAGGAGGTGAGAACCAGGAGGACCAGACTCACCCAAAGTGGCTGGCAATGGCAGGAGGTGGGCAGAGGTGACACTTTTCCAGGGCGATGGGGTGACCAGGGTCTGACATCCTGGGTTTTGCCTTTGCCCCATTCCTCAGAAGTCCAATTGCACCTTGGAGCGTAAGTTTGGGGCTTGCAAGTTGTCTGTGCTCCTCAGACAGGGAAGTCCTGCTCCTTGGATTTTATCTCTGGTGCTTTCTCCCTTTGAGCCTTCGACCTCTATTTGTCTCCTCTGCAATGACAGGAGCCCACAGAGTTAAAGTCCCAGGACTCCCAGCTCTGGGAATGCAGCATGGTGTCCTAGCCTTCCCCAGGGAAAGCCCAGGAGCCGTGTCCCACAAGGGTGCTCCTGCTTGGCACTTTGCAGTGCCTGCCCCCAGCTGAGGTTGGTGCAGGAATTGCTAGTGAGGAATTGGAGACACCGCGCAGGGAGCTGCTGGGGAATAGCTGCCATGCTTTACATTCACAGCCCATCTATTTTGCAATAACTTCACCATGATGTTCCCACGTAGACAAGCCTAAGCTAGCATAGATAATGAAATGGGTTAAAGGAGACAGGCGGAGGGAGAGGAGAGGAGCCAGCAACTGGTAGTAAATCAGGGAGAGAACAGGGTTACTTTAAATTCAAGGTCTTGGTGGCAGGGCGAGTTTGGTTTATGCCGAGAGGCACGGGGTTTAGAGGATGAGACACAGTTGGGGAAGACAGAAGTGTCTCCTTGGTGGGGCCACCAACCTGTGTCCCCCATCACCCCCTATCTTGCTCCTCCTCATCTCCCCATGGGTGTGGGATTAAATCACTGGGATTAAGCACAGCCAGGAGCACCCATTCTGGGTGGTAAAGAGTAGTCAGAGAATCCTGAAGGAGCTGCCAGCCTGGCAGGGCAGGCAGTGGGCTCTGCTCCACAGGGGAAAGATCTTGCAGGTCCCCATCAGCTCATGGTCAGGGCCTGGGGGACCCAGCCACCAAGACTTTGGCACGGGTGTCGAGGCAGTCCAAACAAGCTAATTAAATCCTGCTCTGCTTAATCAGAGCCATTGAGCACCAGTCAGAAGAAATTAATCCCATGTTTTATTAGATGCTGTTTGAAGTCGCGTTTGGCACCTCATCCTCGGTTCTCATCTCCTTCTGGGGAAGGAAGAAGGACATCTGCGGAGAAGAGCGAGGGTGCAGCAGATGGCAGCGGGGATGATTCAGGGGCTTGAGGAAGGAGCTGTGACTCCAGTGGCATCCCTGGGGGGGGATGAGACACCTCTCCCTGCATCCCACAGCCCACCCCCTCCCCACGGCTGAGAGTCTGTGAGCCAGGCAGGCATCCCAAAAATACGTGTTCCTCTGCATTGCATGCTAATGGCTCTGCACGATAGGTCCCACCGCAATTAAAGCTCACAGAGCATTAATATGCAACGTGGAGAGGCCACTCTTCCCACAGCTACTCCCTCCCAAACCTGTCCTTCCTGCTGCACATCCCTGCCCAGTGGGAGCCTGCCCACGGGGATCCCACAGCAGTCCCAGCGGAGCCGCTGGCAGCAGAGAGTGAATTTAAGCCTTCCCCTCGCTGTGCCCAGGGGATGCTGCCTTTTTCCCCTGGCACCCGGCACCTTCTCCTGCCTGCAGGCTCAGCGGAGGGGGGTCTGTTGGGTACCTGGCTGCGGGTGGGTGCTGTGCAATGTGGCCCTGGCATAGGAGACACCCTGGCAGCTGGGAGAAATCCACAGGCAGGTGGTTAAAACAACCAGCTGGGCACTTGGTTTGGGGTTTTTAATGACTTCTGGTGCCTTAATTGGTGCAACCCAGGAAAAATTCCTGACGAAGAGAAAGTCTGGCCAAGTAAGGTAGCTCACAAATTGCCCTCCAAGCCTTGGGAGTGCTCAGTAGCCTTGGTACATCCTCCTGCAACTCGGCTAGACGGAGCTGCTGGCTTTGGGTGTGGGGATTTATTTTTTTCCTAAATTTCCTGTCATAACTTGCGTTAAAACTTTGCAGAGCCATTTAATTGCGTTCTGCGGTGGTGATGATATGAAATTAGTCTCCCTTCTGATCTTTAGCTAAGTTGGTCCAAAGCACCGGCTCATAATTTGCTCTAATCATCAGGTCGTGGAAGATGCAAAGGCAGGGCTGGTACCCGGTGAATTCACATGGGCCAGGAGTTTCTGCCCTTGCCATGCCAGCATTTGGCAGCTGGCAGGTCAGGCTCTGGCACCCTGGGATGGCAATATTGATATTTTCTTTTTGTGCCACTAAGGGAAGTTTTTCATCAACTTCTCTTGGCCATTTCCTTTAGCAGCAGCCAAGAACTATTGCTGGACCACGGGAAAGGAGGGAGTGCCGAGGTGGCTTCCCATACCCTGGGCTGCTCCCTCTGAACATCCTGGAGACATCCTCTCCTTCTGGCTGGAGACCTGCAATCAGACTGTTGAAGGCAGGGATCCCATCTCCCACTGCTTCATGTCCCAAACTATCCCAAGGTAGTGGCTGAGTTTTGTCTACTCATCTATCCCAGAACATCAATGAGTTAGAAGAAAACAAGCTCCTAATGAACAGGAACAGGGCAGGGCAATATTCTGGGCACAGAGAGCCTTTTTCTGCCAAGGGCATGGCGCCCATCATTCCAGTGGCATTAGTGCTTTCCACCTCCATGCAAGAGGTACAGGATATCAGGGTATTATTTTTAACCGGGGATATTTAGTGGACCTCTCACGTGCTGTTGGAGGGTCAGATTTATCCCATAACCTCAATCCCATGGGACGCTCCTGGTTATTTTTGAACCCATCAGAGCAGCAGAGGAGCAGAGGGATGAGAAGGCTTGAGAGACACAAAGTCTGGGGTTTGTCTGGCCTGTCCCTCTGGTCCGTGCATGGAACAAAACGCTCCTGCTTTGTCATCACCCCCCACCCTGCAAACCAGAACCCATGTGAAGCCCCAGCTTCTCCCTTTCCACTGAGACGATCTTGGACGCCTGGAAGTTCTGATCCCTTTCGACCTACCGCATTGCAAGACTGGTTTGTTTTTTTTTTTACCCTTCGTTCAATTTAAACCTGACTGTGGAGCGAGTTTGGCCCTGCTCAGGCAGGTCCCAGTGGCCGTGAACATTCCCACGGGGCGCCACAGCGCTGCTGCCGCCGCAGGAGTCACTCCCACGCCCCACGGCTCCCCACGCCGCCGCCCCAAGCCTTGCAGGGAGTACATGGACCTGCTCAGACTCAAGATCTCCAATGTTTTGAGTGTAAACTCATGATTTTAGCAGTGGCTAACTCATCACACAACCCCTACCAAGCGCACAGCCACCGTCCCTGCTGGATTTTGTTCAGCAGTCGTTTTGGAGGCGGAGGTGGGGCCGGGGCAGGGGGAAAAGAGATGTTTGCAGCCTTTATTTTTGTGCTGCTCCAACATCCGTTCCCGTGGGCACTGCCACCCGAGACCGGTTGGTTCGGTGGGCTCCTGGAGAAACACGTTGGTGGGGCGAGGGGCGCCAGCTCTGACTCCTAAATTGGGGGTACCTCAGGACAACAGCGTGACTTTGCCAAGCCCCCGGCCAGAGGCAGAAGGGCTCCCCACAGCCCACCCTGCGGAACCCCCGCCCAAATCAGGGCACCACCCAGCCCCGAGGGGGTGGCTTTTAAGGGCAGCGAAGCAGACAGGAGCTGTGACCGGAGCTGGCAGCCGAGGCTCCGCTCAGGGCTCCGGGCGCGCCTGCCCCGAGGTGACCGCCCGCAGCGCGAGGTTGGGGGTGCCCGGCGCCGGGCGGGACCTGCCGGGGCCGGGCCGGAGGGGAGGGGTACGAGGCGACGTGCCCAGCCCCCGGCCCCCTCCCGGCGGGTCCCGCCCGGCGCCGCGGAGCGGCAGCGCCCGCCCGGCCGCACCGGCGCTTCCCCCCCTCACCCCCCGACGGGCGGTTTCAAGTCCCCCCTTCCGAGGTCTCCGCGGCGCCCAACCAATCAGCACGCGCTGCGCGCCGCGTCCCGCCGCCTTAAAGCGCCCCGGCGCCGCTCCGCGCTGGGGTAGCGGTGCCGCCCGCGGGCCGAGCCAGGAGGACTTTAGGACCGCGGCGCCGCCCGCCCTCCCCGCCGCGGGAGGCCGCCCACCGCCTCCGGAGCGGGGCGTGTCGCGGCGCGGCCCCGCCCCGGCCGGGCGGCGATTGGCGGGCGCGAGCGCCCGTCGGCGGCGGGGGCGGCGCCCGGTGCGGCCACGTTCGGGTGCGCGGCCAGCGGCGCGTTGGGCGCAGCGAGCGGCGGCGGGCGCGGGGCGATGGGGGCGCGGCGGCGGCCGGCGCTCTGACAGCCCCCGGCGCTCCCTCGGCGGCGGGCGCAGCGGCTCCGGCGGCGGCGGCAGCGGCAGCAGCGGCGGCGGCTCGCGGCGGCCGCCCCTATCCTGCTCGGCGCGGACCATGTTCGCCAAAGGGAAGGGCTCGGCGGTGCCCTCGGACGGGCAGGCGCGGGAGAAGTAAGCGCGGCGGCGGCGGTGGCGGCAGGGGGAGCGGGGCGGCGGCGGGGTGGCTTTGTGCGGGGCGGGAGCGGGGCGCCTCCTCCTCCTCCCCCGACCCGCCGCTCGGCTGTTGCAGGCTGGCGCTGTACGTCTACGAGTACCTGCTGCACGTCGGCGCCCAGAAGTCTGCGCAGACCTTCCTGTCCGAGGTGAGCCCCGCCGCCCCCCGCGCCCTTTGTGCGCCGCCGCACGCCCGCCCTCCATCTTGCGCGGGGCGGCGGCGGCGCCGGGGGGTCGCCGCGCGTGGGGGGCCCACGCCCACCCGCGACCACCCCCCACCCACACCGCTCCCCGCAACCCACCCACCCACCTTTCCCCCCCCCGCCTTCCTCTCTCCCGCAGATCCGGTGGGAGAAGAACATCACGCTGGGCGAGCCCCCCGGCTTCCTGCACTCCTGGTGGTGGTAAGTGCGGGGGGGCCGATGCGGGTGCCCCGTCGCGGGTGGGAGCGGCCCGCGGGGGTGGGGGGCTGCCCGCCGGGGGCGCGGGGCCCCGCGGGGTGCAGCCCCGGCGATGGCGTGAGTCAGCAGCACAGCGGCGGCTCGGCGAGCCCCGAACCGCCCCGGCTCCCGTTCCCCGCGGGGCGTCGAGGCGCGGCGGAGCCACCCTCGGCCCCGCGGGAGCGGCGGGCAGGGCTCCCGCCGGAGCGCTGCCGGGCCAGCCGCAGGGACCGCGCTGTGCCGGTGCCACTGGGGCGCCCGGGGGAGCAGGGCTGGGCGGCAGCACTGCTGAGAGCGTGGGAGAAGTCCCTGAAGTCCCGCGGGGGTTAGCCCTTCGAGGAGTTAGCCCTTCAAGGTGTTACCTCTTACAGGCTAGTTTTGCCTCTCAGAACACCCATCATCCCACTTGCTGATGGTCAGGTCTGAGCAGTGTGGAACTCAGATGCACAGCTGGGTCCGGCTGAGGTCCCATCCCAGCCGTGGGTCCCTTGGGGTGGGAAGCCGCTCACCTCTGCTGACCCCCCACCCGGGTGCCTAGTCCCTGATGAGTAACTGCTCCTCTCCTGGCTCTCTCTCCACCACGCAGCGTGTTTTGGGACCTGTACTGCGCAGCTCCCGAAAGGCGAGACACTTGTGAACATTCGAGTGAAGCCAAAGCCTTTCATGACTACGTGAGTAACAAGTTTCTAATCCTCGCGGTAATTATGGCGTTGGGGAGCTCCGGCGCACTGAGAGCCAACCTAACGTAACCGACTGGCAAAAACCATGGGGTTTTTTTAACCAGCAGTGCTCTGATTTGACTGAACAGTATTTCATAATGTTGCAATTATGTAAATGAGCTCAGATACTTATCTTAAGCACTTAAAGGCATTTGGGTAGTGGTAGAATTAAGAAGTTTTGCCTAGCAATGGACAGCAAAGCGTTTATAGGGGGTCGATGGTGGGATTCGTGCTGAGGACACCTCAGTGGTGAGATGTTTCATGCTGAGGTCACCCCGGAGGGTGGGCGGGGGTTGGATTTTGGTGGGGAGGAACAGGGGGATTCCCCGGACTGCTGTTGAATGCCCCAGTTAATATCTCCCTGCCTTTGGCAAGGCTGGGGGCTTCCTTGGTTGTCTGAGTCCTCCTTTGATCCCAGCAATGTAGAGGTGTTGGCTTGGTTGTAGGTGGGGTTGCAGACCCCCTTGGTTGATTGTTGTGCATGTTGGCTCTCTGTGGTTTGGGTTGTTCTCTGCAGAGGTGGTAGCCTGAACCAGGGATGGATGATGCTTCTGGGGTGGGATGCTGGAACTGAGGTGTCTCCCAGAAAGACACCCCTTGGCAAGGGTGCATGGCATGTCTGCTCCAGGGGGCGATGGGTGGGCTGCCCACTCCCGTCCTGCATTTGTCGCCCACATCTGCAGCGTCGGGAAGAATGTGCATCAAAGGATTAGTCACCTGGCTGTGGGCTTGGACCCCAGTCAAGTGAGTTTAAACCTTGTAGCAGGAGCTGGTTTTGTCTGCTCCGGGGAGACTATGGTATGGAAACCATTTTTCCTCCCTTCCCAAGTTTCTCGTTGCCTCAACATGCCTGGGTTGGGATGTGTGAGGGTTTGCTGGCGAGCACCACCGGGCGAGTGTCTCGGGGACCTCCACAGCATTCCTGCGGGCTGGTGCCCTGGTTGCCCTGGGGCAGGCAGTGCCAGGCTGCTGGAGGGCCTTGGCTGGCTGCTGAGGTGCCTTTCCTCTCTGCCCATCCTGCTGGGTCATGGGGGACGTGGGTCTGGGTATTTGCTAGGTGGGGTTTGTCCGTCTGTCCGTCCCTCCCCGTGGCCATTCTCTGCATTGCTTGTTTTTACTGGGTCGGATTAAGATGGTGAACTTCTGAACTGAGGGTCAGAGCTGACAACCGGCAGCAGATCTAGCAGTGCTTTGCTCTGTGTGAGTAGCTGCTCTCTTTCTAGGTGTTTTGGGCCAAATTCTGGGGGTTTGGGGAGCCTGGATGGGACTGCAGGCTCATCAGGAGCAAAGCAAAGGTAGATCTTTGGGCAGCAAAGCCACAGGTGAAGATGACATTAGCAAGCAAGTCATGGTAATGCTCCATTCACAGCAGCCTCCTCATCATGTCTGAGGATTTAGTGTATTTAGAGAAATTAATCTTTTTTTAGCTTGGTAATAATTCTAACAATAGGCCTGAGTGCATTAGATGATTCGCATAAACTTCTTTAATACACGTTGCTTTAAGCTTACAGTAAATAGACACAATCCTGATTGTTTTTAATTCTCGGTGTAATGCAGTTTTGTAACAGTCCCAAGTGCTTTACCTTTTGGGCTTTACGGCAAAGACTTCTAAGAAGATTTTCACTCTCCTGTGCCTTGGCTTGGTGGCACTGGGTTGGTTTCCCCAGGCATATTTTGACCACAGGACAGGGGTTGTGCTTCTCCTGCCTGGCGTGGCCGGTGGTAGATGCTCATGGCACAGTCAGTCCCTCTCTGAGGAGCGGTGTTTTCCCGGCACAGCGTGTACTTTACAGGGCGAGGGACCTACCTGGCCAAAACTTAAATATTGACCAAAGAACCAAACGATAACCGTGGGAGCGTGAATAGCACCTTGTTTCCCTTCAGCTTCCAGGGCAGGCTGCTGGTCCCGGTGAGCATGGTGGCCGGCCTTGCCGATGGTTGCTGGGGCTGGAATGCTGGTCTTTATCAAGCACCAAACCCAGCGACCCATCAGTGGTGCATGGCAGCTGAAATGGGATATGAGCCCCAAATGGAGCTGGATCAGCGAGTCATGAATCACTTCACATGGTAGTTGTGTTTAAAAATATCCCACAGATTGGTGGAGCGTTGTATCTACACTTGGCCAAGGATGGGCAAACTCTGTGTGCCCAGCTTGGTGTTTGCACGAAATACGGTGGTTTATGTACGCAAAGATGGTGTATTTGCCATGGTGCTCTTAAGGACAGAAGGAGGGGATGCTCTGGGAGCCAGCTGGGTGTTGGTATGTCACCGTCCCAGAGCCAGCACTGTGTAGGGGTGCTTGCCTGGGAGATGCATCGACAGGCCTCGTTAGCAGGGTGCTAATGATGGGATTTGCGTGCTGCATCGTTTCCACTTCATCTTCCAGCATAACCGTGTGAGAACTATTAGGAGCAGCAGGACAAATTGCTAATTTCCCCCTCCAGTTTTGAATATTTAAATCTTTAGCAAGAAAATAAAGTAAGGAGAAATCCCACCACTCTTTTTTTGAGAGGACCTTTGAAAGGCATGGGCTCTTGTGATCTCTTAGGAATATTGCTTTTTATGTTTCTCCTGAGGTTTTTCTCCCAAGCTGGGACAAAAGCCTGCTGGAAGTTGGTGGAAAGGTGCTTGTTGGGGGAAGAGGGATGGAAGCAGGGATTCACCTGGCACAGGCAGGAGGAATCCTGTGATTCTCTATCCTTCCATGTCTGGCAGGACTGTGTGTCTGTTAACACAACTATTGAGTTGTGTTGATTGGAGGGTTGTTAGTCAGCCTGTCCCACCTCTATCAAAAGAGTTGATCCAAGTTAACAGCACCACAAACACCCATCAACTCCTAAAACTCAACCTGTAGCCATTGATTTAGGCTCCTCCACTGGGCAAAGCCCCATGGAGAGCATGCCAGTGTTATGGCACGCTCCCGGAGCCGGCGAGCTTGCAACAGGATCGCTCGGCATGACAGGGGATTTCAGCCACCGCCTTATCTGGGAATTGGCCGATGGCTGGTCGCAGTTGAGCATTTCAACACCGTGAAAGCCAATACAATTTGAGTTAGCGGTGATGACTGCCAGTTTAAATACCGCAGTGAATTTCTGTCAAAGAGCTAATACATAGAAAGGGGAATTGCAGAAAACTTGATCACCAGAACCACTTCAGTCGATTTTGGCCTCGAGCTACAGAAAATGAACTTAAATCTAGTTGACTGTTGCTACATACTTTTTGTGGTATTGCTCTGCCTGCATGGCCAGCTCAGAGTGTCAACACGCAGGAGAGAAAAATCAGGGTAGGCTTTGGCTGACAAAGACTTTGACTTCATCTTTCCCTTCCTCTGTTCCCCCCAGTTTTCTCCTGAGAAGAACCTGCACTTGGGAGCGTTTGAAATGCTGTTTACTTTGCAGCACAAGATCTGTGGAGCTGTGGCTTCAACTTGCCATTAATGCAAAGCATTGATTTATTTATTTTTGTTTTTAACTTTGGAAAGCTGCTGCAGTTCTTTCTAACTCAGGTCTGGAAGGATGCTCTGCAGTAGTGGGGGCAGATGCTGCTGGAAAGGTGGTGGTTGATACGGGAAAAGATGATGTGTGTGGGGCTCATGTCGTCCCATCCTGGTTGAGCACAACCAGGGCTCCTCCCTTTTTCCCCCATCTGAAATGGTTCTCCTTGGATTGAGATCTCAGTGAGAGATTTCTGAAGCACTTGGAGATGGATGGATGGAGTATCCAGGCTTGCTGGTGTTAGCGTGCAAAACTGCTCAGTGGGGAATGAGATAAAACCCAAGGGATTTGGAAGGGTTTTGGCCTGCTGGCAGTACAGACTGGGGGATGTCCCCCAGGCACTAGAGTTTGAACCCCAAACCCAGTTGTTTCTCCTGATGTAGGTGCCCTTCCAGCCATGCTTTGGGAGCATGGGAGATGGTCCTTTTCTGCTGGATCTGCCCATCACACCTCAGCCGGCTGTGGGACAGGCACCCTGTCCCAGCATCACTGCCTGGGTGTACCTGGGCTGCCAGGGAGCTTTCATGTGGTGGTTGTGGTTAAAAATATCCCAATGTGAGTCTTGCCTGAGGTTGGTAGAGCATTGTATCTACACTTGGCCGACAGTGGGCAAACTCTGTGTGCCCAGCTTGGTGTTTGCCCAAAATATGGTGTTTATGTGGCAGCACTTTATTGTCACAGCAACTTCTGCTCTCCAGGGTCTGTGTGGCCATCTCATGGTGTGACACCTTGGCAGGTGAGATGGCTGTGTGGGAGGAGATGCTCTTCACGGATGAGGGGTTTGGTGGACCTCCCTTGTGAGGTTCTCTTTTTGCTCCAGGACCAGTGAAGGCTGTGAGACCCTTGCTCGAGGCACCCATGGCTGTGTGGGGTGGGACCAGCAAGTGTTAGTGTTGGGATCCACGAGTACATCTGTGGTGGTGGTCCATGAGAGCTCCTTCTGCAGTGTGCAGCCAGTGTAGTGAAAACATGTTGCCTAGGAGAGCAGATGTTTTTGGGGCAGGTTTGGCACAATACAGGGACAGGGGTTGGGAACAGCTTTATGTGGTCCCCATGAGCCCCCACAGGCATTGCCTGAGCCTTGGGCACGTGGCTCAGCCAGCAGCACACACAGGTCTGTCCTGTTTCCAGCTCTGTCTGGGCTCCATCCAGCTCTGCTCTGCAGAGACAGGGCTCCCTGGTAGGTAACCAGAGGAGAGGAGTTTCCTTCAGGAGTGGCAGGCTGCCAGGAACAGCTGCAAAACTCCACATCACTTTAAAAAAAAAAATTACAACAAAAATAAATAAATCCAGATATTCTGTCTCCTGGCATGGCTGGGCTCAGGCTTTCCTCCCAGTTTAGGGTACCAGTGAGCCTGGGTGTCCCTTAAACCCTGCTCTTGCTGGAGTACCATGCAAAGCTGGATTAGCTTAATTTTATATTTTACACAATTTTGGCTGTCACAACAGACCAGCCTCCTCTGCCACTTCCTGCTGCCCACTGGCAGGACCAGGGCATTTCAGAGCAGCACCTTTCCATGGGTGATGCTGATGGAGAAGCCACCGTTGTGAAACTGGAGGTCAGAGCCCAGAGCTTATGTCTTAGTCTTTGACTGGGGAGCCTAAATATTTATCCTGTTCTGTCCCTAATGAAAACAAATTGTCAACAGTTGTTCAGTAACTGACTAAATTAAAATCTGTAATTAGTCAATTAGATTAAAGAGTTGGCACAACCTGATTGTATCATGCTGGTTAGGTTATTAAGAGAAAGGGTGTGATTTTTAATTACTGAATGCTAATTTTGACGGTTTCAAATGGAAACAGACGTTCCCCCCCACCCCACCCTGAGTGCCTCTGCAAAAGTAAGGCAGGGGATGGATTTTATATCAACAAATGGTGCGAAGATGCAAAGTTTCTCCGGCTCCAATCCGGGAGGGGCTTCTCCAAAAAAAGCTGGGAGTGAGATGAGAGGAGAGGAAGGGTTTCCTCAGTCCTGTCCGCGGGTGGGAGGACAGGTGGGGATTTGTGTCACGGGTGGGGACTCCCTGTACAGATGGGTGCTGGGGTGGGTGTCCGGGTGCTGCCCATGAAGGTTCTGCTCTGCCACCCCATCGCCCATCTCCATGTGTGTGTGTCAGTGTGTCCTCGCCTTGCACGAGCCCATTTGCAGCAGAGAGGCAGATTTGAGTATTTTTTATTTTCTGTGCGTTTTTTTGTATTATTTTTTTAATTCCCTCCCCCTCCCGCCTGGTGCTTGAGAGGGGCCAGCTTCCAGTGGCAGGCAAAGCCCGCAGCAGGGAGGAGGAGGAGGAGGAGGAGGAGGAGGAAGGCCTTGCTGGCGAGCGCAGCAGCCCGCGCCATCCCATTGTTTGCCCCGGCGGCCACGTGGGCGAGCGCGGTGAGGCCGGCGAGGGGTCCCGCTGCCGGCGCGGGGGGCTGCGGGGGGGGCGGCCGCCTCCGGCAGCTGCTGGGCTCCGGGAGAGCACAAAGCTCACAGCCCTGCCCTCCCCGGTGTTCTGGGGTCCCTTCGGAGGAACAAAGAGGACGAGGGTCCGCCGTGCCAAGCTGTGCCGTGCCTGGGAGGTTGGCCTGGGAGGTTGGCCGGCACGGGGGGAGGTGCTCCCGTCCAGCAGCAGCGGGCAGTGGGGAGGTGTTAGGTCAGGACGCCGTGTGTTGGGTACGAGTGAGACTTTCCTGTTCTCCTGATCATTTCCTTCCTTACCTTGGAAACTTGGATTTTCTCCTACCTTTTGTTCCCTATTTTTCTCTTGTAAAGCTGTCCCTGGTTCTATTGGAAACAGCTGCCAGAGCTGGTCCGGGGAGCAGGCGGGGGGCTCTGGCTGTTCCTCCTCTCTCACCGCTCACGCCCCCGCGGCAGAGCTGGCACCACCGAAATGGCACCCGGCTGTGCGAAGCTCTCGCCGGTGGGGGGATGCTCTAGGGGGGAGCTGCTGCAGCCACGTTTTCTCCTGGTTTTCCTTATGAACAGAGGGAGAGCGGTGCAGCACCCGGAGCAGCTCATGTCCAGCCTGGCTGGTGCTGGGGATCTGGCCTGCTCTGCTCACAGGAACCACGGAGCGGGCTGTATCCTCATGAGCATCACATGCCCACCTTACCAGCATCCCACTCATGGGTTGGGGAGGCTTGCTGAGTCCCACTTTCTCCGTTATTTCCTATCATCTTTTCCTTCTGATCCTTGGGGGGTCACCCCAGGGCTGGTGTCTCAGCAGGGCAGTGCTTTCCTCCAGGCTGGCAGGGAGCGAAAATGTCTCTTTGGAAGTAAACAAATACCTCACCTCCGCCTCGGTTTGGGGTTTAGGTTTTTTCTTCTCTCGAAACTCCTGCTCATGGCCACACAGGTGCCAGGAGCTGAGTTCAAAGCTACAGCTGTGCAGTCAAGGGGGGAATTTCCAAAATATGGGGTGGCTGCTTGTGGGTGCCACTTCCCGTGGGTCGTGGGACCACCCAGCTGCCTACCCTCCCACTGCCACATCCCTTCTCCTATCCCCATAGCAGTGTCACCAATCTGCTGTGCTGGCCAGGATGAGAGGGGCACCTGGAGGACTTCAGTAAGGTTTGGAAACGGATAGGGCACAGCTCCATGTGGTAAAGCCAGCTTTTCTTTTGTCTTAGATTTGTGCATTTAATTTGTATCTCTTTTTGGATAATAGGAGAAACACTCTCCTGCACGAGTGTAATGCTGCATGCATGATGGCTGTTAATATCAGAATTAAGGAGAAAAAAAAAGTGTGTGTATATATATGCAATTATATCTACACAATATGCAGAATTAGGATATACATATGTATACAGAGGTGCATGTGACTGTATTTGGGGTGATGGGACAGAGCAGTGCTTTTATTCTTCCCCCTTCATGGCCAGTGCCACCACAACTAGTGTTTTTTAACAAGGTGGTTTCCACCTCTGCATTCCCCGGGCTGGGTGGGAGGCTGTGGGGTCCATCCGTCTGTCCATGTGTGAGGCTGCAGCCTGCTGCCTTAAGATAAAGTCCAAAGGAAGACCTCTGGCTGTGTCTTAAGCTAACATTTTCTTTTTAATTTTTTTTTCTTAATGTTTCTGCATCAACCCTTGAACATTTGATCTGGTGCCTCTCCTCCTGGGGTGTGGCGGCTTTCTGTAGTGAAAATGAGCTCCCGCCTCCCCTCCTGCCTGCCTCAAACAGGGTCTGAGGTGGGGGAGTTTCCTTTCTATTTTCCCTGGATTTGGGCTGTTTTTTTACAATCTCACAGGGCTGAGCTAGCACCTATAATTGGAATTTTTTGGCTACAAACCAAAGCAGGGGATGTACTGCAGTGACTCTAACTTGCTGGTGAGCACAACCTGCCCGACACAGCTGAGATGCTGGCATCCCATGGTATTCCCAGCAGGCACAACAGTCCACAGGCAGTCCCTCCTACCTGGATTTTCTTCTGTGCCTGCCTCCAGCCCCAGCTCTCACCTGTGCAGCTCCCATCACACCCAGGGCACCTGGTCCAGCACCGACTGGTGCCCATCAAGGCAAGTGGCAAGCTTCTTCCAAAACAACCTTGCTGTGAGGGTGTCCCAAGCCTTGACTTGGCTTTTTTATTTCTGGCAAATGTCAGATGGGAAATAGCCCTATGTCAGCCCATGGGCAGCTGGCAGTGCTCAGCTTTGTCCCCAGACAGGTGGGGAGCTGCTTCCTGCCTCAAGCAGTGCTTTGCAGCTCAGCCTCTGGGCTGGGGAGCAGTTGGGAGCCTGGTTGTTTCAGGTTGTGTTTTTTGCCTCTTTTTTTAAAGTGAAAGGCAAGGCAGGCTGAGGAAGGGGGCAGGGCGCTTCCTTGAAGCGCCCTGGTTTGGGGTGAACAGATAAGGGTGCTGTGTCACGCTGGACTCCCCTCTCTGCCAAAGTCCAGCAGAGCATCCTCCTTGCCCTCCTGCTCTTCTGGCACTCACTGGGTGCTCATTCCTATATTTGGAGGGAGTCCCATTGGATTAAGGGCAACCTGTGGTGCAGGAGCTGCTTGAGCCTCCACGTCCCCCTGCCCGGGAGTGATGTGTGCAGCGAGGAGGAGGGAGAGGTGCTTCTCTCCCCTTAGCTCCTTTCTGCTGGAGAGCTGTGCAGCTGGTGGGGTGTAAATCACACCCAGCCTCCCCCTGCCCATCTGCCTGTGGGATGGGGGGGGGGTCATAGTTGGTAGCAGCTTGGGGCGACTCTCCATTGCAGCTTCAGCTGTGCTCCTGTGTCCCTGTGGCTCTGGGAGAGTGCCCACTCATCCCTGAGGAGCAAAGCCTGGCTCTGCCTGTTGATGCTGGAAATCCTTTGGCTGTTGGGGTCTTTCTCTGCAAGATGTTGAACAAGGAGGTAGGTCCTCCTCCAGAGCACACCCTGTCGGTGTTGGTTTGGAGCAGGGAGAGCCACCCTTTGAAATGCTTGGTCTCATCAGGGGGGCTTTTGGTGGGGGTGCGCTCTGTGGGATATGGCTGGGGATGAAGGTGGGCACTCACAAGCAAGCAACTGCTCTGTGTTGCACATGGGTACCTTCAGCCCAGCTCAAGCCCCCATGGAAACCCCAAACCAGATGGTTTTGTTTTATCCTGGGCATCGCAGTGACAGTAACACCCAAGTGCTTCACACCTTTGTCAGTCTCCACTGGAGAGAAACTCCAGGCTGAGGATCCCAGGGCTCGTTTCATCGTTAAAAGCAGATGTACTTGCTTGTCCTAGAGCCCTTCAGGGTGTCGTGGCACGTCCTGACAGCTTGTCTGTCCTTACCTGCAGTCATCAAGGAGTTTTCAACATGACTTATATAAAGCCTTTGTACTTGGATTGCTCCACCGTGCTGCACAATGGCTTCTTTGTCATCCTGCCAGCTAATTAATTTTAACTTTTACCGTTGCTCCAGCGTGATGCATCGTCCGCGTGGTCCATTTGAAGCTTCTCCCCCACCTTAAGTGTTTTCCAAGCAGTTTGACTTGTTGCTGCTGAACACTGGAGAAATCAGCTGGCCCCGCTGGTGCTCATCTTCTGGAGAAGGAGCTGCCCCTCACACTGCTGCTGGAACCAGGGCTAGTGAAGGAAAAGCCATTAGGAGGCTCAGGTTCTCTCCAGTGGCTTGTTTCTCTTGGCTGGAAGCTGAAGGTCTCCACAGAGAACATCCTCTGATGAAAATAACAGGCTCTCGCTCCCCAGCTGGTGATTGGCACCACTAGTATCTCACAGCCAGAGGGGAAAGCCTTGGCTGTGTCTTCAGGACAAAACCCCTTGTACTCAGGAATGTCTATGCATGGGGATGTGATGATGGTTATTTCTGGAGCATTGGGTTCTGTTTGGTCGTATGCTGGAAACTGGGTGCCTTTCCTTTGCATCCTGTGAGCAAATGTCTCCAGCACTGGCTCTGAGTACCAGCACAGCATCCTTGGTGTAGCAGGGAGCTTAACCCTGCTACCCCCAGGATGTTCAGAGAGGAGCTGAGCATCTCCCCAGAGCTACCTGGAGAAGGACCAGGAGGAATGTGACTCCAGCTGGGTGTCTCAGCCCTTGGTGTGGGACGAGCCAGAGTATTGTCCTTCCCGGGTAGGAGGGATGGAGATGACCACATGCATAAACATCAGCTGAATGTGCAGTGCTGTGGCAGAGGGAAGTTCCCCTCTGCTCGGGATGGGGACGGTGGCAGGTCAAGGAATATGGAATTGCTGCCTTTGTGTTTAATCTGGTTATAAGGACGGCTATTAGAGATAATGAATTTTGCCTGTCCCCGCCGTTGTAATACAAGAACCCAACTGTCTTTCAACACCGCGAAGGTCACTCCTCTTTATTTCTGGTTGTAAATATTGCTTGTTACAGATGTTTGGGGTTGACAGACATGGCTAATTAAGTTTCTCTTGTCAGCCAGTTGGCAAGGTGTAGGGGTGCCGGCATGGGGGTGAGGTCGGAGGGCAGGACTGGAGCTGGACAGCAATGCCAGCAACCCCTCAGCATGGTGGCCTCAGCCCCACAGCAAAGCGGGGCTGCGTTTGCACAGACTCTTGAGACCCTTGCCCCTCTCTTTATTGGAGCATTTGGAGCAGGCTGGTGGGAAGAAGGCAGCTTTGGGAGTTTCCATTTTGCTGTCTTCCTTTGAGGGGAATTTAACAGGAATTGTCATATCTGCTGTCCCCACCCTGACCTGAGGGTGGGAAGAAGGATGCAAAAAGACGGATCCCCATAATTTTTGCCATTGGGTATCTTTTGCACCAGTGCCAGCAGAGGCTTTTTCTTTCCCAAAGAGATTTTAACATGGGAACGATGGTGTGCTAGGTAGCAGAGCCAATATCTCACACCGAATTAGCACCAGGAGGGGTTGGGAGCCCCTTTCCCTGGGGCATGAGGCCAGTTGCTTCCCTGTGCTCACCCTGCCAGGCAGGAACCGGCTGCGTGCGCTGCCTGTGCGCTTGGAACGCAGCACGTGCTCCCCGGCTCCCCCCGTGCGCCTGATTTATGCCGCTCCACATTTTCTCCTCCTTTCCATGCCTCTTTCTCCTCTCCCTCCTTTTTTTTTTTTCCTTGTGCTGCCTGTGAACTGCCTTGGTTTTTGTTGGTTGTTATTTTTGTTGTTGGTTTTTTTGGTTTTTTTCTTAATTCCCTTATTGCTCGCAGGCTTCCCCATTATCCCAGCAAGCTGCAAGATTTAGGGCTCCCTGCTTGTGTGCATTCAGAATGGGGTTTTATCCTCCCAGAGGAGGGGACCGTGGTCTCCATCACCCCGCTGGGACGTGATCCCTGGGCGGTGAAAGGGCTGTTTTTATTATTTTATTTTACGGTCGCAGAGCACAAGTCTTGTATCCCCGTTCTGGCTGCTCCTGGCCATGGGTTGCAGCAAAACTGGCGGGGTGGCCACGGGTGCCCATCGCCTCCGTCCCAGCGTCGCTGCCGGGCGTAGCGCCGGCCATCTGTCCCCTCCCGTGCGGCGCCGGGCTGCCGGCTGCTTGCCGAGGCATCAGGGCTTGCCCGGCGTCTGTGAGGCCACGAGAAAAAAAGGAAAGGGGAAAAAAAAAAGTTCCATTTTTGCTTTGTT
The DNA here is from genome assembly GCF_009829145.1 of Chiroxiphia lanceolata. Classification (NCBI taxonomy): domain Eukaryota; kingdom Metazoa; phylum Chordata; class Aves; order Passeriformes; family Pipridae; genus Chiroxiphia; species Chiroxiphia lanceolata. The sequence goes on along the minus strand of NC_045645.1, from coordinate 9,504,757 downwards.
TGCCCTCATTTCATATGCATAACCTCACTTTTTGTTGCCTTTTTTTTTTTTTGCCTTTTTTTTTTTCTTTTTTTTTTGTCCATTCCCCTGCTGCTGTGCCAGGCACATTGAAAGTTTGCTGGGTCTTGCGTGCGTGTGCGGATGCCGAATAATTTTATTACCCACCTGGAAGGGAGCCAGCACGGCGTGCATCGCACAGGAGGTGGCTGCTGGGGCTCCTTCCCTTTGCTTTCCCTTTCCCAGCTGCCCCCCCTTTGCCTCCGCTGGTCTCCTGCCGGTTGCATCATCAGCATTACCCTTTTATTTTATTTTTATATATATTTCTTAGGGGGTTTTTTTGCTCCTTAAAGGGTTAAAACCGATGGGGAAGTTCAGCTAGCACTTGCAAGATATGGTTGCCTTAGCAACAGGCCTCCTAATCTGGTAGGTGACCTGAGAGACTGTGGAAGATGCAGGGGTTGGTTTGGCATTTCATTATTTCATGAGGCTGCGGCTCTCCAGCTGGTTCCCTTCCCAGCGCCGCCACCGCTGCTGCTCCCCCCACTGCCGCCCCCGGCATTCCTTGGCAAAGTCTGGGGGGGTGGGGGCCAGCACCGTGTTCCCCTCCCTGGGTGCTGGTGGGTCCTGGACCTCTTGCCCAGGGAGGGGGAGAGGACTTCCCACAGCCTAGGTGATAATTATTCGACTTCGGGGCTGTCAAGATGGTTTCCTGCCTTGCCTTCCCTCCTTCCAAAGGATTTGCCGTGGTGACCTGGTAAAATAATCTGTGTGGCCCCAAGAGCTAGAGTTGCACTAGTTGGCACTTGGAAAACCTAGATTTTTGAGTCTGTGCTGCACTGTTGGGGTGAAGCCCGTCAGTGGGGCTCAAACAAACTGATGGGGCATGAACAGGGTAGCACGAGTTCACAGTAGTTGGAAAAGGTGATGGAGTTGAGATGCAGCATCCAGCCAGCATTTTGGGGAAGATGGGTGAGTTTGGGAGGAGCATGGCAGTGTTATCCCAGCTGCTTTAGGCTTCTCTGAGCTCACTGGGCCAGCTAAGCAGGATCAGCACATGCTCATGGATGGATGGACCAAGATCTGGGCGTTTTGGTGCTGTAGCCATGACCACCTTCTCTTTTTTTTTTTTTTTTCTTGGGAACATCCTCAAGTTGGCATTTCCCAGCTCTCTCCCTTTTCCCTTGCTGTAGTGACCACCCGCTAGTCCTTGCCAGCAGTGGGGCTGTCTAAATTAAGAAACTGCATCAGAAAACTTCCCTGCCAAATATTTGACCTCCCTAAATCTCTGTGCACTGTTGGATGGGCGCTGAAAGTCTTCTGCCTGCACAGTCCCATGTGGGATTTGCATGGATGTTGGTCGCACCCAACAACACCCATCAGCATCCTGGTCCAAATCATCATTGAGCTCTTTGCCACGATGGTCAAGCCACTCTCTGTGCCCAAAACCAGGATGTTTTCCTTCTTGCTGGATGCTGAGTGGTTACGGCGTATGGCGCTGCCCTTGGCATCCAGCCAGGGTGGCTGGGCAAGGAGACTCCGGGGGAAGGGAGGTGTCCAAGGGGCTGGGGCCAAGCTCCCTCCGGGTACCAGCAGAATAAAAGGGCTCGGATAGCGCCAGAGGCATCCCATTCCCGCAGATCCCAGCGTGCAGACCTCTTTTGTTTTTTCCCCCTCCCACTATTGCACGGCGGTGGTGGCAGCTGCCTGTGGACGCCGGGGAGAGCCGCCTTTGTTTATCTGCCTCTCCGGCAGAGCGAGCACAGGGATGCTCTTGGATCGAGGTGCTGATCTGTCATCTCCAGGTTTTATGCATCCCCAGACAAGAAATCAGAGGTGCAAAGCACAGACTTTTTTGTTACTTATCGCTGAGCTCTGTGCAGAGTGCGGCTGCTGAAAGCAATCTGGTGTCTGCGATGCCCAGATTTATGGTTTCCCAGCCTCATTCAAGGTGTTGGCTTCCACTGGGAAGCAGAAAACCTGGTTTGAGCCATCAGTGCAGGATGAGAAGACCGTACCTTGTAGTCACATTGGACCGCAGGTCTAGTCCCCAACCTGGTGAATGCCCCTTGAGCCTGTCATCACCCTGAGTTGGACACCATCTCCCTTGCTCCATCTTATCTAGTAGAGAGAGGAAGACCAAAGTCCAAGGGAGCTGGAATGGCTCAGCTTTCCCTCTGGGTCTCCTCTACTCAGGTCATGCTTCTCTGAATTTCCTGCCTACCCTGTTAGGGTAGCAGAGGCAAAAGTTGCCCCTTGGTGAACCATAAATAGGTAGGGGAAATCCAGGCGAGCCAGCAGAATCCCTAGAAAGCCCTCTTTTTGATCGCTTCATCCCTTTTTTTTTTATTCCCCCCAATCTCTGCTTTGTGAGGCTTTCCAGGATTTGTCCCTCTCGGCGAGGATTTCAGCCGGTCAGCCGGTTCCCCAGGCATGGACAGACGGACAGGCTGCCAATCAGCCGGCACACACTGTCCTTCTGCAGAGACACAGAGGCTCCTGGGTCTCGAGTACAGGATTATACGTTTGGGGTTTTTTTTTAAAGAAAATCAAAATTCCCAGGGAAAATATATTAAAAAAAAAAAATAAAAATCTCCCCCCCCCCGCCTCCGCCCTGCTGAGAAGCAGCTCTGCGATGGCGGCTGGAAAGCGAAACCGTAAGTGTTGCGCGTGCCATCTGCTCCGCTTGGATCGCGGGAGCGGCTGGAGCCGGCACAGCCTTGCGGGAATGGGGGGGGCAATGTTTGCTGGGGTAAAGATAGGGTGTTCCCCCCCCCCATATTCCTCCCACTTGGGGCCTTGGGGTCCTCTAGGTTGATTTGAAGTCCAGGCTGGGATGCTTGAGCCCCAACTGGTGATGCTTGGAGGTGTTTCATGCATATGATCAGGAGGATATGCAGCCCCTTCCTCTGCAGGTCATCCCCAGCATGAAGATGGTCGTGGGGTAGGATGAGTCATGTGGAAGGGAATGGGCAGTTTTTGGAGTGTTTTAGGCATCTGCAGCTTCACTGGCTGCCTGAGTTGGAAGCACGTGCTGGCAACAGGGTGCTCTGTAACGTAGGGTGCATCTCATGGGGACCCCAGGTGATCACCGTCCCAAGAACAGCTCAGCATTATACATCTGATCCTCCCAGAGGGGATATCAAAGGAAAAATCCTTCCTAGTAAGGAAAAATTATATGCTGTCTTTAAAAAGAAAGAAACGTGTTTATTTGTGGGTTTGCTATGGGAGCACCTCTGGGTTCCCACACGACTTCCTCTACAACCAGGCTCCTGCTGGCTCTTTAGCTGGGGCCACCCGAGCAGCTGGGTTTCCCTCTTCTTACCAGTTTTACAAAACTGGTATTTTTTTGAGACTTCCCAGTGGGTCAAGCCAGCAGACACAGAGGTGGGGTGCAGAGGGAACCTGGGCATTCTCCCTCTGAAGGCATCTGTGTGCTGCATGTCCTTGGCAGCTGTGCCATGAGCTTGTGCTGGGTTGTAGGTGGTTGGCTTGTTGTTTAGGGGTTGTCAAGAGACGATAATCCCCAGAATGCATGATACCCAACCTGGGACATCAGTTTTGACTGCAAGGACAGCAGCTGTAGAGCCCTGAACTACCTCTTGGCTTGGCTCCACTGCCAGTGGTTTTGGTGTGTGGATGTATGTCACATGTGTCCTATGTATGGGTTGTATACGTACATACATGTATATGGTTTAATCCCAACCAGCAACTAAGTACCGCTCACCTGCTTGCTCACACCTCTGCCCCAGTGGGATGGGTAGGAGAATGGGGAAAACAGTAAAACAGAATGGGTTGAGATAAGAACAATTTAATAATTGAAATAAAATACGATAATAGGAATGAAAAGGAAGATGACAAAAAGAGAGAAATAAAACCTAGGAAAGATAACTGGTGCACTGCATAGTTCCTTACCACCCACTGATGCCCAGCCTGTCCCTGAGCAGTGATTTTGCTTTCTGGCCAACTCCCCCCCAGTTTATATACTGGACATGACAGTCCATGGTATGGAATATCCCTTTGGCTAGTTTGGGTCAGCTGTGCAAGCCATGCTGCCTCTTGGTTTCTTGTGCAGCTCCTTGCTGACAGAACATAGGAAGCTGAAAAGTCCTTGACTGAGAGTAAGTACTACTTAGCAACAGCCAAAACACCAGTGTGTTATCAACGTTGTTCTCGTACTGAATCCATAATACAGTGCTGTACCAGCTACTAGGAAGAAAATTAACTCTAACCCAGCCAAAACCAGGACAATGTAGTATTTTTTTTTCTATTAGAAAAGGTTTGCAGAGGTTGGGAACTTGGAGAGGATGCCTGATGCTTCCCCCCCACCTCTTCCCATGCAAATGCAGTCACTCCTCTTCACTTGCTGATAGAAGGAGCAGCAGCCTCGTGAGTGGGTTGAACCAGCAGAGAAGGAAAAACGTTCTGCAAACAAAACCAGAGGGCTTGTAAGGAGAAACCGGAAGCTGAGGGAGCACAGAAGTGGCTGGAGAAGGTGTCCGAGGGGGCTGCAGAAGGCTTTTGATCATGCTGGACTTTGGGACAGGGTAGAAGGAACCCAGTTCAGTGTTTCCCACACTTATTCCCAGTCAGTGACCACGGTCAGACCTTCAGAGGGGTTTCTGAGGTTCAGCACTGGCTACAGTGAAACCTTGTTAGAGCCCAGCCTTTTATTGGGGAACCTCTTAGGAGCCCCAGCTCAACTCCGTAGAGGAGAGTAGTTTGTAAGACACGTCCTCCTCTCCTAAACCCGGCATCCAGGAAGCACCACTGTACCAGCAGCATGTCAGCTTTCCAGAGATGCCCACTGCCTTTAGCCATCCCACTTGACCAGGTGCTGCTTGCAGGTGGTGGGTTGACCATGGCTGGATGCCAGGTGCCCTCCCAAAGCTGCTCTGTCACTTCTCAGCTGGACAGGGGAAAGAAAATACAACAAAAGGCTTGTGGGGCAGGGTAAGAACAGGGAAAGATCACGCACCAGTTGTCGTCATGGGCAAAACAGACTTGACTTGAGAAAAATTTAATTGAATTTATTGCCAGTCACATCAGAGTGGGGTAATGAGAAATGTAAACTAAATCTTAAAGCACCTTCCCCTCACCCTTCCCTTCTTCCCAGGCTCAACTTCACTCCCGATTTTCTCTTCCTCCTTCCCACCGGCAGCACAGGGGGGACAGGAAATGGGGGCTGCAGTCAATTCATCACAGTTTTCTCTGCTGCTCCTTCCTCTTCATGGAGGGGATTTCTCACACCCTTCCCCTGCTCCAGTGTGGGATCCCTGCCATGGGAGACAGTCCTCCACACACTTCAGTGTGGGTCCTTGCCACAGGGCTGCAGTCCTTCAGGAACTGCTCCAGTTTGGGTCCCCTACAGGCCACAGGCTCCTTCAGGCATCCCCCTGCTCCAGTGTGGGCTCCACCACGGGCTGTAGGTGGATCTCAGCTCCACCATGGGCTGCAGGGGACAGCTTCCTAACCATGGTCTTCCCCACAGGCTTCAGGGGAATCTCTGCTCCAGTGCCAGGGAGCACCTCCTCCCCTTCCTTCTGCACTGACCTTGGAGTCTGCAGGGCTGTTGCTTTCATATTCTCACTCCTCTCTTCTCTGGCTGCAGTTGCTCCTGCACAATAAGTTTCCCCCCTACTTAAATACATTATCCCAGAGCCCAGACATTGCAAGTAGCTTGGAGTGCGGCACGTTGGTGGCTACCCCTGAGCCCAGCGTTCAGAAATTCATTAATTGGGCTGGAACAATTATTTTTGGCTTTTGCAGAGGGAAAGGCTATAAATAATCACCCCGCGAGCTTGTGCGGTGACTTTGCAGACTCCGGGGGGGGGGGTTGTGTTGGAGTTTTTGTGTTGTTTTTTTTTTTTTGCTGCCAACCGACTGACTTTTTCTTGGTGGCCGAGAGTGGGAGACTTATCTGCAGAAAATGCCATTTGAGTTGATTAAAGAAACTCCTGCCATTGGCCCAAACTCCCAAAGTTTTTGCAGAAACGGTTAAGCTTTCTGGGTTAAGCTTTCTGAGAAACCGCCTCAGGGACCTGCCTGGCTGCAGCCTGGCCCTGGGGCGGTAGTGGTGGGGACAGGGAGGAGGACAGGGGGAAGGCTGCCCAGGCTCAGAGAAGGAAAACAAAGCAGAAAACAAAGGATGCCAGTCTTGGAGGCATCTTACCAAGGAGGAATTACTGGGAAGAGGTGCGAAGGGGCTGTGGTGGTAGGCTTCTGTGCTTGCACCTCTCCGACAGCAACAGCTTGCACAGCCTTCAGACTAAGGGATTTTGGTCATTATGGAGCCAGGTTTCAGCCAGGGGCTGATCCAGAGGTGCAAGCCTCTGTTTCACAGCACCCATCTCTCAAGCTCACCCATCCCAACACTCATCCAACCCCCTTAGAAGCCAAATCACAACAGCCTCAGCAGGAACAAACAGCATCTAGTACACCTTCTTCTGTAAGCCCTCTGTCACATCTAAAATAAATTTGCATCTAAATTGACAGGCTGATTTTAATGTCTTCTGACTATAGAGCACTGAAGGCCCAGGCTTCCCTTGTAGGTGGGCATGGGGCATCATCCCTGCTCTTGCCTGGGCACTGACGTGGTGGCACAGAGCCATCCCAGGGCAGAGGTGGGAGAGGCATAGGGTGACTGCTTGCAGGGAAGCAAAAATGTAGTATTTCCTTTTCAAAAATAACAGATTATTGAAAGGACTGGGACTTACAGGCTAGTGGCTGAGAATGGCCAGCACTGGAAGACAGCAAGCGGGCCTTCCCTCTGGGGATGCTGTTCTGTGCCAGGCTGCTCAAACTCCAGGGCCCTGGGTTTGCAGGAGCACATCCCACATCTCTCTCCTTGCCTGCCAGCAATTAAAACACATCCCTATCGTATGTATGGGCTGCCAAAGTCAACAGCCCTAAGGCGCTGATGTCCTGGAGTGTGTTGCTTTGGCCGGTGCACCCCTTGGTACCCAGGTTTGTGGAGCATCACTGGGGCTGGAGCTGGAGACAGTGTGAGGAGCTGTAAGAAGGAGCATATCGGGAAAGGCTGCCTAGAGCAGAGCATCTCTCGAGCAGTCTCGCCGTGGCAGCTTTCCTTCGTCATCCATTATTTATTTGATCCTCTGCAAAACAAATTCGCTCCTCAGCACTGATTCTGATGACGATGCTCATTTTACAAAAGAGGTAAAAGGAACTGGTTTTGTTCCCGGTCTGAAAGACTTGAACAAAAAGGTGTGTTTGCCTGCCGCCTTCTCTCCTATATCAGTGAGATAAATCTGCAGGGTTGTAGAGTGGTGCTGGAAATTTTGGAGTCTCAAATAGTGAACCGTCAAGTGATTCTTTTCCCTGTTGATCCCCATCTTCCCTGGACCCCTCGCAAGGGTGTTTGCTATGGCAGAGCCAGGAGGTGACCAAGATGCTCAAGTCACCTCATAGCTCACAGCTGAAGGTTTCTTGAGGGCACAACTGTGTGTACAAGGAAAAGGGGCTTCATGGGATGCGTCTCTTCCCCATGTGTGCTGTTGGAGGGCAGCTCTGCTTTATGGGTGCACAAATAAGTATATGCTTGGGGTTTGGGGCCAGTGGGGTGGTTTCACAGGGTTATTGGGGATGTCCTCAATCACACCAGTGGCCAAGCCAGCTCCACCTTGCTTCCACCAAGCAAGCTGGAGTGGTGGGCTGAATGCCGGACCGGGAAGTTTGGAGGGAGGAGACGGCGTGTCGGAGCCGTGTTCGTCAGGATGGAAATAACTGTCAGCCCCATTCAATCTGTCGCCTTGTTCCCGGGGGACAATTGCAAAACAGGATTACTGGTACTTAAAAATTCATAGAAAACGTTTCTTATCACAACGTCATAATTGTTATGACTCAGAAGAGTAGAATTGCCATTTTCCTGTGCCTTTTTTCCCCCCTCACTTTTGTTGCATACCGAGTCCCTAGCTGCAGCTGCGGGATCGTCAGGAAAGAAAAAGAAACAACAAACCAGGGCAATGCTTTATTTTATGCTAACTGCTGCATTTGACTTGAAAATGATGTCCCACTGGGTCTCGTGGTCAGCGTATTACGGCGTGATGGATGGCTGTCAGAGCGGCGGTGCCTGGCAGATTGCGATGGGTGGAGGAGAACAGATGCCCGGTGACTTCAGGGGCTTTAGCGGAGCCCGGGACTGAAGAGTGGAAAACAAAAGCAGATGGGAGAGCTCTGCTTGGGCTAACTATTCTTCTCCGACCACGTGTCAGGGAAGAAAGCTCGTCGGGTGGCCGTGTCCCTTCTGTGCTGTTCCTCCGTGGTGAGCTGGGCTGCCTGATGAAGCCATGGGTGAACCCCATTTGACCTGAGACCTGAGCCTATGTGCAAACCATCACTGCAGGTTTCTAGAAGTGCAGCCTTTTACCCTCTTGAAAGAACAGCTTGCGCTCCATTTGATGGTTCTTGTTAACCCTTGGCCCTACTGATGGATCCAAGGCAAGACCTGGGCAGGCTCTGGCAGTTACCCTTTTGGAGGGTGTCTGCCGGTGTGTTTTGTGCTCTGCATCATGTTTACCTTTGGAGTTGTGCAGGATCCCGTGAATTCAAGCAGTGCCTGATGCAAGGAGGACAGTGAACCTTTCCTGCAAGAGCCTGTTTCAGATAAAACCCTTTGCAGGTGCTGCTCTGCAACCCCTCATCCGCTCCCTGTCCCATCTCTCCTGCAAACTTTCCTGTGCTTTCTGCCCTTTCAAAGGGCTTGCCCCGTTTCTCCTCTCACATCTGTATTTCCTCATCTTTGACCCCTTTGCTCTCCTCCACCCCTCTGGTCCATCCAAGCTTGGGCAGGTGGCTGCCGCCTTCCCAGCTGACGTTTGCCGGGGATTGCAGGGTTAATGGTGAAATGAAATTTCACTGCTGTTTTTAAATTAATTGAATCATCAGCGTGGGTAACGGGAAACAGTGGTATCATAATGTATTTGATATGGGTCTTTAAGTCAGCGTTTGCTGCGAGATCTAGAGCGCTAGATCTTGGTGGAAGCGATGGCTAACTGATATATTGCAGTTATGGCCACAGTACAAAGGCTCCTTCTACGTCTTAAAACGTTCAGGTCATGAAGTGGAGTTGGTTTATGATATGGCTGTTTTCCCTGTGTGCTTCCCACGGTGCTCCTAGATCATACTTGGAAAAACCCTGCAGTTGGCAGGAGCCAGCAGTGCTCCCGGCTTGTGCCTCTGGGGAGGCACCAAATGTGTACGAAGATGCCCTTTTGGGTGGCAGAGCAGCATTGGGGTTTTGCTACCTCGACTTTTTGAGCTTATTTCTTCTGGAGGAAGCAGACACAAGGGAAATAATCCATTTTCCTCAAAGAAAACAGTGGAAAGACTTTTATTGGTTTCCAGCAACATCTGACCTTTCTTCAGTGGCCCTGGGGTGGCTTCGGGACCTGCCTTGGAGAGGAGAAGCTATCCAGGCTGAGGGCCAGCAGCCTCAAGTGATGTCCCCACCATGCTGGGGACAGAACTCCTACGTAGGCCATTGTGTGGAATCCTCTTTTCTTGTCCTTTACCTGGTCCAGTGTGGTGGGACTGAATCCCACTGTGGTGAGACTGCATCCCAGTGTGGTGGAACTGCATCACAGCATGATGCCTTTTGGTAGACAGTGGCACACCTCTTTGCCAGTGCTAACAGAGGGCTGGTATTAATTAAAAAGTGGAAAAAAAAGTAAACTTTCAGCGTATGTGTTGTGGAGCTGCTTGCAGGTTTCCACCCATGAGTGGTTCCTGCAGCCTGGGGCTGCTGGAACAAGCAGGATGAGAGGAAATGGCCTCAGGTTGCATCAGGGAAGGTTTAGATTCGATATTAGGAAAAATTTCTCTACTGAAAGGGTTGTCAAGCATTGGAATAGGCTTCCCCAGGCAGTGATGGAGTCACCATCCCTGGAGGGATTTAAAAGTCGTGTAGATGTGGCCCTTAGAGACATGGTTTAGCGGTGGGCTTGACAGTGCTGGGGGAGTGGTTGGACTCGATGTTCTTAAAGGTCTTTTCCAGCATAAATGATTCTATGATTCCCTCTCGTCAGCAACTTCCTCCGGAGATCACAATTGTATAGATGACCCCCGAGTCACCTACGACCACGTCAGCAGCACTGCCTTCCCCAGCCAAAATCTCAAGGCTACTTAACCAACTGAAACCTCTCAGAAGCTGCCTTGATATGAATATTGATCTCCATATTTAACTCTGCTTTGCCCAGTTGATAACTGCCCAGGCTGGTTTTGTGGAGGACGAGCAGCCTGCAGGACCACAGCTGGATGTTGGAACAGGGTTTGATGCGAGACACTAGAAAACCTCAGTGCTGAAGAGCTTGTTCTAGCACAGTAGTTTAGATTTTATGTTAAGACTTGCTTATTATTTCTGCTAGTTATGTCTCTAATGAGGTGAGACGTGCCATATGTTGTCCATAGGGAGGGAGCGCTGCAGGTGGGGCCAGGGCCAGCCCAGTGGGTAGATGCTACATGGAAGAACCTCATACTGCCTCAAACTCAGACTTGGTGAGATGAAATGCCAGCTGATCCGGCCATGCCATGAGCATTGGTGCCATGTCATGTCTCAGAGCCATCTGCCCACTGGCGGCACCTGCTTGCTCTTCATCCACTTTCGTGTTCTCCAGCTCCCATCAGTTTCCTATCATTCCTTCTTCTCTTCTCTTACCCACAGTATTTTTTTACTTCAAAATAGAGTGATTTTGGTGCCAGGTCCAGCCACGCAGCTCCTTTGCCTGCTCATAGGAGAAGCAGCTCTGGCCCCAATCTAAGCAGCCCAGGCTGGCTGCTCCAAGCAGGAGTTTGAAACTAAACCATAACATGGTAAAGAAATATTTATTGGTGAGTCCTGAACTTAATTTGAACAGGGCTCTGCTGTTTAAACAATTGTTGGAGCCATAAACCAGAAGCCCTTAATTATGGCTAATTATTTTCTGCGAGGAATCTATATGCAAGCTCATCAGCATGAGGGCTTCTTTGAAATGCACCAGTTGCGTGTTCAGGCATCATCCAGCCTGAATGTCCCTAATAAAATCAGAGGCAGAAGTGTTGCCTCTGGCCTGGCTGCTGGACCAGGCAGGAGCCTGTCTGCTGCTGCCTGCAGTTTCCTTAAACCTGAGGGTCGGGGCAGGGTGCAGGAGCCTGGAGGCTCCCTGGGCAGGCGGCTGGAGACCTGAGGGCAGGCAAGAGCAAGACAGGAGCTGTTTAGGGCATGGACTTTAAACTCTCTGGCATTTGGGGTTTGTTTAAAAAGCAGCTAGGTAAATATTTGTGAAGCGGTTGGGATCCGGCTGCGGGGTCAGGCGGTGTGTGCAGCCCTGCGGGCGGGTCTCTGGCCTCCCATGGATCCTCTCCTTCCCACTGTAAGAGGCACATCCGTCCTCATCCCTGATGAGGAGATGGTGGAGGCAATGCAGGGCACTTGGCATCATGGCTTGGGGCCTTGTTTCACTAGGGTTTGGGGTAAAAACGGGTGCCTAGAAGTCTTTCTCTTGGGATGTACTGGTGTGATGCTTCAGTGGGACATATTTTTAGGTTGGGTCTCCTGGCAAACCTGTGCATCCTGAGAATGTCCCTTCTCTGGCACCCAGGCCACTTTGGGGGCTTAAAAGAACCTGGGGCTTTTGGTGGTGGCTTTCTCTGATGAACCTGGAAATCCTACCCTGTGCATCCCTGCAGGATGGAGGCTGCTGGGGGGATCCCGCTGGGGACCCACAGTATGTACTAGGGCAGGTAGGACCTGTGCTTGCTAACACCGTTGGCTCAGGGGGATGGCACAGCAAGGCTGGTGTGGCAGGGATGACAAGGGTGGCGGGGCAGGAGAACGGCAGGGCAAGGGTGGCACATCAAGGATGGCAGAGTGGGAGGGTGGTACGACAAGGATGGCACAGGCAAGAACAGCAAGGCAGGAGGATGGCATGACAAGGATGGCAGGGTGGGAGGATGTCACAGCAAGGATGGCAGGGCAGGATAGCAGGGCACGGTGCGGTGCCGGGGGAGCGCAGGGGGAGCGGTCCAGGCTGCCTGTACACAGCAGCTGTCAGCGCTGCTGCCTTCGCCCGCCCAGCCCCAGCCTCTTCCTCATGGCACAGATGGTTTTAACACTTTCCTGGGCCTTTTTTTCTATAATTAACTCTTGTTTGCAAGTGGGAAGACACTTCTTTCCTTTTGGCAGAGCCATCAAACTCTCCTCGGCGGTGTGCTTTTTTAAAGCCATCGTGTCTCTATCCCCCAACTGCAGTCTGTTGTTTTTACCAGGCTCTTTTAAGGCACTGGGCTGCCCCCCCTTTCTTCCCCCCCTTGCTCTTGCCCGGAGGTAAAATCCGCAGGGATTGCAGGCGGAGGAGGCCCCAGCCAGCTCCGGGAGGGGAGTTAGCGAATCCGGCCAAGGCGATACAAAAGCCGGTGCCCGTGGAGGGGGGAAGATGGAGGGGCCCCTTCCCTGCACCAGGAGCCTTTGAACCCCCCTGCTCCCAGCTTTGTGCAGCTTAGCAGGGTGCTGCCTGCACAAAGGCCCCTCGTCCCTCGTGTCATTTCCATGCTGCAGCTGGAAAGAGTTTTCCCGGGAGAGGCCATTGCCCACCAAAATTCTGATGGGTGCTGGGGGCTGCTGCAATGAGTGCCATCAGAGCTTCACCAGTACTCAGGAACCTGCAGGGTGCCCGAGGAGGGGTGGGCAGTCGGAGGGGCTTCTCTCTAGCCTGTACCAAGACATAAAAAACCTAACTGGAGTGCCATGGCCATCCTCTGCCTTTTGGGGAGCTCAGGATCTGCCTGCCGCTCCCTGTGGGGTTTGGAGGTTTTCTGCTCCCAAGGCCTTCAGAGCCAGGAGGTTGTGGGGTGGAATTCTCAGCTTTGGGGACCAGGGAGGGTCCACATCAGAGATGGGGCCACAACCTGGTGCCCATGGAGAGGAGGGTGCTGTGGGGGCCATGCTACCGGTGTCGACCTGCTGGCGTGTGCCTGGGCTTTGCACCTGGGTGTTGCAAGAGCAGTCCTGACTTGGGGAGTGAAGGAGCTGTTCAGTCACAAGTGTGAAAAAACAAAGAGAAAAGGCCCATCAGAAAGTTTCCATCAGCAGTCCATGGCCGTGACCACCATGCCCGTGCTCCCTCCGCTCATTGGCCTGGTCCATCCCTTGAACTCCACTTACTGGCTCTGTAGCCGGGTTTTTCCCGATGCTGCCAGTCTAAACAAGACCTTGCAGTGATGCTCAGCGCTCTCACTGTGCTCCCTCCCCCTCTCTACTGTCTGAAAGCCGGGGGCTCTTTTTATTTTTTTTCCTTACTCTCCAGACTTTAAGTTTTCCTGCCTCATGTACCAGTTTATTGCTGGGTCAGGGGGTAGGGGTTTGCACGCTGGTTTTATAGGGTTTCTCCAGAGCCAGCTTCAAAAAGCATCCAGTTCATAAATGGGGGGTTTGTATTAACCACCGTGTTTTGACAGGGAGAGGTGCTCTTAGAAGAGAAATAATTAACGTTTTGTAAGCTTTAAGAGTAATGAGGCTTGGAGTTGCATCTACCCAAACCGCTCTGTGCAAAAAACAGTGACTATTTTAAAACCCGTATTTTTACCAGAAATTCTCCCCTAGCCCAATATGCAGCTTGTCAGTTGTGCAACCCCAGAGGGACTTTTCCACAGGGAAGTCCTGCAGCTCAGCTGTGCCTGGACTGCTGCTGCCAGCAATGGCAGAGCAATGCAGAGAGCTGACATTAGGTAAATAAAATATGGGGCCACTTTGGAGCAGTGTTTCCAAGCCCTGGGTAAGGGCAGACAAGAGAAAGCAGGGCGTGAGGCAAGGTGGTATGGTGAATTTGGTGAATTCCCTCTCATCCCATGGATGTGCACCTCTTCTCCTCTGGAACACGCTAAAATGGTTAAAATGCCCTGGAAATTAAACTCTTCCCATTCACCCTCCCCCTCCCAAGAAATCCCAGCCTACCAGGGAAGATCTGCTCCCCCTCCAAGCTAACTTAGCCCCTGGCTTTTTTGACTGTGGAGAAAGCCACCAGTTCTTGGGAACAACACTGAATTACACGCTGGCTTACGTCAGATTTACTCCTCCTGTCCTTTGCTCTAGCTGCTCTATTAATTCGCAAATGCCTCAAGAAATTATCAGACCTGGAAAACAGTCTTTTTGGGGGACAGCACCCACAAATGACTGCAATAAACTGTACTGTTAAAAAGAGTGGGGGAACACCAGACATGGAGCTGTGCTTGCATGGTTTTAGGGTATTTTAATGTGAATTTTCATTAGAAACTATGTGTGTGCAGTGGTCATAGGATCTCTCCGGCGTCTGGAGCAGGGGGATTGCACCCTTTCCCCACCCATACACCACTTTTGAGGTCCAAAGCATTGCTCCCAGGGGTGTATAGGGTGGGAGGGGGCAGCCTGGGAGCAGATTTGGGATGTGAGGGCTCCATATGGCTGGAAGGGATTAGCCCGGAGGATTAGATGAGTGGAGAGGAGGGGAAAGTTGCTGCAATCCCCCCTCCCCAAAAATCCTCATCTCTGATCCTTGGCAGATGCACACGGATGATTTCTGAGGATGATTAGCACTGCTTTGGTTTTGTCTGTGCCCCTGGAGTCACAGCTCGGTCTTGGTGCTGCTAGGGTAAAGCAATGGCCACAGCCTGGGCTGAGATCCTGTGCTGGCAGGTCATGAGGAGAGCTGGGATTTTCCTCCTGCCACTGCCTCACACCCACATGTTGCACCTTCCCTTGAGCTTGATGCATTTCAAGCCCAAGCTGTTTGCTCAGACTTTCAGCTTGCCTGGAAAGAGTATCAGTGGTGCTCAGTCCACGCTGCTTGGACAACCTCGCTCACCAGGGATGGGTGAACCAGCACTTGAGAGGCCGCATGTGTTGTGACCTCATCGGTGGCCATGCAGTGCTTGGGGAGAGTTGGCACTACTGATGCAGGGGTGCAGGATGCTCTACAACTCCACAGCAGAACACTGCATGGATGCCAAGATGCAGGATGCTCTGTGGCTCCTTTCCTGGGTAGGATGTCAGTGGAAAGGGCTGCATGGAGGGCAGAATAGTTTGACCATTTTTGAAACATCACCCTGGAAATGGTAGGAGTCATGCTGAGGCATGATGGCTGTTCTACATCATCACTCAGTCACAAAACCCAGCCTTCTTGGGATTGGGGTTTGCCAGCAGCTTGCCTCATGGTGCCATGGTGTTGCTGTCCCAACAATGGCTCATTGAGGACTGGGTTGGCTCTTGGAGCACAGCCGCAGCCTCATGGAGGACGTTAAGTCCATACTGGCTTCTTGGGATGAGTCAAGGGTGCAGAAACTTGGTGGGTTAGTCATGGCAATGCTCCCAGGAGGATGGGTCCTTTAGGATGAGTCCTACAGGAAAGTGTTGTTGGGATGATGGGGAGAACAAAAGCCCATCACTGTTATGCCAAATACAACAGCCCTCAAATTCACAGTAAGTCCATTCATTCCAGTTAATTTAGGGCTCTGACAGGCTGCCCTGTGTCTGGCCACAGCAGTGCCGGCTGCTCCTGTGCAAAGTCCACCACCTTCCTCCCCATCCACCTCTCCAGCGTTTATAGGGCGTGCTGGACTTTGTGCCCGCGCAGCAACTCACGGGCCTTAGTTAAGTCACCTGCCATCTCCTCCTCGATTTAAAGCATTTCCAACCCTCCAACAGCATATTTTCATGGAAGATGCTGTGCAGAGAAGGTGCTACAAAGCATCATCAAATATCAACAGAGCCACTTTTGTTAGAAATGATGATTTCTTTTTTGTCAACCTGCAGCTTTGTTAGAGAAGGGGATTTTTTTATTCTTTTTCTTTTTTAAAAAAGCTCGTTGTGGAAAAAACTTCACTCTTCACAGATCAGCAGGCAAATCCATCAGGGGCCGCTGCGAGCGGGGCTGGATGCTTGGCCGCCTCCGTAGGTACACAAAACCCGTTTGAACGCCTGCAAAAGGTTACGGCGGCGCTTAAAAAGCGCTTAAAAAGCACCGCCGTAACCTTTCGCAGGCGTTCAGATGGGCTTTGTGTTATTACACGAAGATGGTGGCCATCAGCATCTTGTCAGGGACGGGCAGATGGTGTTCACCTGCTCCGGACCAACTTCTTTTGCCCTTTGCCTTTGGTGTCGGGGAATAATACCAGGGCAGCTGCTCGCAGTAAAATAGGCTTAAGCAAATGGGATATTTTGGCATTCAAGTGCATGACAAGAATGGGAGTATTTGCATTAATTCTCTCCTCTCTTTCCCCGCGGCGGGAGAGGATGGAGAAAACCGTGATGTTTTCCCGTGGGGTAAATCTGGGGCCTGGTCTTCTCTGCCTGGGTTGGGGGTGGGAAGTGCTGGAAGCTGTGCTGGAGTGTCAGTGCTTCATCCCACAGCATCCCACTGCCCAAACAATGGAAATGGATGTTTTTCCAGGGATGTCTCAGTTTTTCCTGCTGCACTGCAAAGGCAGGTGCTGGGAAAGGGAGTCTCATCCCCTTCCCTGGATCCGGATGAGGGTTAGGTATCAGACATCACTGACTCCCCATGCAAACTGGCAGCTTATTTTGTATTACTTTTGACTGCAAAGAGCAACCAATGAGATCAACTGGCTGAAACACAAGGTGGCAAAAATTTAAAAATATATTTGTAATCTGTGCCCATCTTTAATAGGGAAATCTCTGCTGGACGCTGTATGCCTCTGGGGTGTTTAGCCAATGGGATTGGTAATATCCTCATTAGTTGTCAGTTAATCCTTTGGACAAGTTAGAACTAGTTTTCTTCAAATGCACGTGGTGTGGTGTTTTTCTAAAGTCACAGGTTATTATTATTATTTTTCCTTTTTAACTTAGATTGCCAATTTAAATCTAGCTTTTCTTACAACCCCTTCCAAAATTTGCTTGGCAGTTTCAATCTGGAAGAAGGCAGAAGGCAGAGGAGTGGTGATTTGTGCAGGCACTGGGAAGCAGAAGTCCGGCTGCCAACGCCAGCAGCCTCCCTTTGCACCTCATCACCAAATTATTACTACTTTTTTGAGAGAGAGGCAGTATTTTTCCTTAATCTGATTTTTTCAAAGGCTGGTAACAGTCATGCAACCCCACATAGTTCCAGCTCAACAGCAACAGTGTGGAGCAAGGGACATCACCGGGAGTAAAGTCCCGTGTAATTTAACCATCACAGCTTTGCAGAAAACTCCAGCAAACTTCTCCCGGCAGCTTTGTGTGCTGGGGCCATTTCCATATGGGTTTTAAAAATAATAATACTTTTTTAAAAATCTGAAATTAATCTGTAAGCTTTGTATAAAGTTTGTGTAGGTACATCAGGAGCAGGTGGAACCACCAAGTGTCCGGTGCAGGAGGAAATCCAGGTTGTCAGTGCAAGGAGCTGCACCGCAGCAGTGCCCGGGTGGCCCTCAGCAGAGCCGAGCATCCTGCACTGATAGATGAGCAGTAGATTAATAGTCCTAAGCAATTGCATTATCTAATGAAAATTTTATATAATTATTTTATATAACTTTTTTGGCAGGTAGACCCTGAAATGGATGGTATTGATTGCTGGAAAAGAGCCTGGCCTGTCTGTTGCTGGAATTATTAGAGGGGAATTGATAGTAATTAATACCTGTGTATTTACAGCATTTTCCAGGCTGCTAATTGCACAGGATCCATTTAAGCTGTTTGGTAGTGGGGAGGGTTCACACATTGCTTTTAAGGTGTAGGCTGGACGTGGGTCTTGTGCTGAAGAAGTTGCTGGCAGTGGGAAAGCCGGGACCCTCGGTTTCACCTTTGCTTCAGCTGGGGACAGGGAGGATTCCAGGCTGCCCACAGCAAAACATCTCTAAATACCAGGGATGGGTGCATCCATCCACCCAACACACTGGGGGAAGCATTGGAGTGCTCTCCTCTGCAAAGCCCTTCCTAAGTCGGGGGAAGCACTTCCAGCAAGCCCAGCTTAACTTCCCACAAGTTTCCCTTTGTAAACCTTTCATACACACGTGCGTGCAAAACGGAGCCTAATTGCATTTAGTCTGTTTTACACCTCCCGTCCTTATCCCCCCGCTCTCCGCCCCCCCTTTAATTCGGTCGCTGTGAAATTTTTGCAGCCCTGCCAAGTTATTTCCTTGGGATATATTTAGAGAAAGCCAGCTCAGCAGAGCGCGCTGGGTGTTTGTGGAAGGATGTTTGTAAATGTTAGCAGGAACGCTGGCGGGCTGGCGGAGCAGATGTCTGCGAGATGCTACCAAGAGCCTTATTTACAAACTTGTAAATGACTGAAGGGGTTTCCTTCCCGGGGATAAGGGGGACGCCGACTTAAGAGATTAAAATCCTATTGTTTCGTGGCCGGAGCTGCTGTCTCAGATTATCCTTTACAAGGGGGGGGGAGGAGAAAAAAAAAACCAGCAAAAAACTCCGTATTAGCTTGAAACACTATTCAACTGTTGTGCCTTTTTTATGGGTTTTTCTTTAAAGCTCAACGAGAATGCAGGGCCGAGGGTTGTTTCTTTCTGCATAAAGAAGGGGGAAAAGTGGCCGAGCGTGGCTGTTCCTGGCCAGGGTGTACGCTGGAGCTTTGTGTGCCGGGCAGCTCGCAGGTGATGTATTTAAAATAAGCACAAAAAGCTTGTGCTGTCGTAGAAGTATAATTAAGCTGAACTTGTATGCACAGCATGTTGTCCCACAGGAGCGCAGTGATGGCGTTTGAGTGGTGTGGCAATACTGCTACGAGCCCATTTAATCTGGGTTTTTTTATATCTTGCCAATACACAAAGCTTCATCCCAGTCTCCTTTTACCTTCTCTTACCCTAAAATAAACCAAAACTGGTTTGTTTTGTCTCCTGGAGCATCCAACCAAGTGGCTTCCACTGGAAGAAGCAGGATGGACTTCAGTGTACCCCATGTGGGGAGCACAGTGTACCCCGAAAACACCCTGAGCCCACCCGAGAGGCTCTGGCGGGCACTGTGGGTTTGAAGTGGGTGCCCAGTAGGTGCCCGCTGCCGGCATGTGGGCTGGTGATCACACTCACAGAATCTGCAGTGGGCTGTTGTTATATTTATTTGATGCATGTTGATGCAACACAGATGCTGGCACCGACCCGCGGAGGGGACTGATGTGGGAGAGGATCTGAGGGTTCGGTCCCAAGGAAGCGGTCAGCGTGTCGTCCTCCCCGGCGTTAATCGGGTTACTGTGAGGTGTGGGAGGGTTCTATTATTAAATTTAAAACCTGGCTATATAAGATGAAGACAGCTTTAATGAGATGAAAAGGCTTAACTGGAGTCCAATTAAATTCCGTATTACCTGTTTACGCAGCCTGCTTAAGTCCTGACCTGCACGCTGATTTCTTCTTTAGGCTCCAAAGCCTGTGCTCTAGGCAAAAAAATAAAATCAAAGGAGACGGATAGGTACCAGATCACCAGCATGTCCTGAGCATCCCCATGTGCTCCTACCAGAGGCAACTGCCCTCAAGTCTTGTGCAGCTCCCGCAGTGGCTGCATGGTGAGCTGCAGCCAAAATCCTCCAGTCCACTCTTTTGGAGAGGAGAGCTGGGGAAAACAGCTGGAGGCCAAAAAGCTCCAGCCATCCTTAGCTCGGTTTTAGGCCTGTGCTGTGAAGATATTTTTGCTCTCCCCATCTCACTGCCGGGATAATGGAGACTGGGGCTGGCTGAGCAGCCAATGCTAGTGGTGCTTCCCACAAAAGGAGGATCCTCAGTGCTGCCTGCCAGCTCCTTGTACCACTGTTGGGAGGTTATTTTTATTAAAAATAAGTGTTTGGTGAAAGCCAACCGTGGGATGCTGGGGTGAGCTGCACAGCTGCCTGTGTGAACTGGAGTTGATCACCTGGAGTATGCGATGGGGACACCGGCTTGTGTTTAATGGCAGAGTAACTACTGTCAGAGAGAACCTGGTTTCACAAATGATTAATAGAAACCATTGCTCGTGTTGGTGAAGTGTGGCAGGTTTGGGTGGGTGGCGAGCTGGGGCTCGACTGGTGTCTTTCCACCCCACAGGTCATTGTCTCACCATGACACTGGGAGCCTCGCAGGAGGGGTGCAGTGCTTTAGCCCACCTTCATGGTGCTTTTCAAGGTCCAGCAATGGGGATGACGAGGAGGAGTCCCTTGCAGCATCCCAAGGGCTGCATATCTGGAAAGCTCCTCAGCTTCCCAAGCCCTCTCTGGTTGGGTACTGCCTTTTATTACATGGGTACCCTGGGGCTGGGAGCAGCAACGTTCTGGCGGTGACAGCGATTTCAACCCACCTGCTCTGGTTTCTAAATTCAGCCCCCACAACCCTCTCGGGGCCTCGGCAGTGCCTCCCAGCTCCTCTTGGGCCGAGCGTGCCGCAGGGCGGGGGGCAGGAAACGGCTCGCCGCACCCTGCTCGCAGCAAACCCTCACGCCCAGCAAAGACCTAAACCCTGCATTAAAGAAAGTAAATAAATAAAAGCACCGGCCCACAGCTCCTCCCAGGGCTGTGGGGCAGCAGAGGTGAGTTATGTTCCTGGCTCAGCTGGCCTGGGAAAGCAAATTCGGGTGACACCAAAATGCTGGCAGGGATGCACCAAGGGCTAGGGAGCTGCTCTGTGCAGCCAGTGCCTCTTCCCTGCTGCTCTTCAACACAATTAATACAGCAGGATAACCTGGTTTCTCCTTAAGGATTAGGTTCAGAAAACAAGATGGTTTTAATAGCCCTTTGGCATCCTGCATATATTGTAGCTGAAGAACCTACCCAGCTTTGCAACACAACCAAACAGCACATCTTCTCCTTTTTTCCCCATTTTTTCCCCCATAACCTGATACCAGCGGTCCTGCATGAGCAGGCTCCTATCGATGAATTCAAGTGCCCAGCTCCTGGCTGTGCTGTTTTGTCCGATTTCCGTTGCCTCCTGACCTCCATCCTTCTTTATTTGCAAAGCTATACTCGCAGGCAGCAGTAATAAATCAATTAATGACTCTGATGAATCGTTTAATGGCTGACAAAATAACACTACAGTCAACAGCTTGGATCTCTACAGCAGTACCAGAAGACGCTGGTTGACTCAGGGTAGGGAGACGAAACAGAGACTGTTAGCTCAATTAGTGCAATTAGTGTGCGATTTAAAGGCTTACACGGCATCTGCTGGCGTACCGAGCCGGTGTGTTAACTGAGAGCTTTGGTTTGGAAGCGAAATGTGGTGTTACAGATTGTCATCATTCCGCTGGCTTCCACCAAAAAAGAGGAAAAATACCAACGTATGTGGCAGAAGAAAAGAAAACCCCATATGTATGTTTGTGTATATAGCTATGCATGCGTGTCCTGGGAATGCATATATATTTATTTCTAACATGGAAAAGATTTCCCATCTAATAAAAGGCAAACGAGCTGGCATGCCAGCAGTGCCAGAGCTGTCCTGGCTCATTTCTGGCAGTGGTTTCCATGTATTTTGGTGGAAGGAAATTTGGGGCATCTCATGCAAATGGGGACCCTTCATGTGGCTGGACGTGCTTTCAGTTCAGCACCAGCTTGGATGTTGCGGCACAGCAGTTCCATGCCTGTCTCCTGCTGGCTTCCACGGCATCTCCACCTGGTCTGTACCTGCTGTACAGGGACCTAGTGGATTTTAGATATTCACCTGAGGAAAGAAGCTTGGAAGGCAAACTGCAACCAAAAGTCCCTAATAAGAGTTTCTGAGCCAAAATGGTGAAAATAAACCATGTGGGTTTTTTAGCTGTGTGGCTAAAAAAGTCCTGGAAATGGGTGCTGGAAAGCCCTTGGGTTTCTGTGCTCACCCTTAAGGTTTGGGAAGTTCGTTCCTACTGTCTTTTTTCCCTTTTTTCTTTCTGGCATACCCCAAAGGTTTTATAGCACTGCTCCAGCTGCAGCTGTGCTCCCATCGCTTCATGGGGCTAAAGGTGCCTCGGTGTTTACCTTAGCGGCAGTGATGGGGAGGGGAATAAAAAAAAGAAATATAATGTCACTTCGCAGCCTTGTAAATCATTCATCAAGGGCTGACCAATTTGGCTCCCATCCTACAATATGCTCAGGGCACTTGCGGGTTTTTAATTACCGAGTTCTGCCAAGCGCCACATGTGCGAGGAACTTTAAATCCCCGTTTACGCCGCAAAGGCATAGGTGAGGTTTCAGGGTGTTTAACGCGGAAAATACTCTGTGGTTTTGTGGAAAAATGGGCATTCGCTTCAAGATTTTCTTTGGCTGCTCTGCCCTTCTCCCTCTGCTCCCTGTTGCAGAGGGGAGGAGGAGGGCAGCGTCCTTTCTCCCTGGATCCCCAAATCCATGTCCCTCCTCACTCCCCACTTCTTTGGGATCCATTTTGCTCTGGGAGATTCCCCCAGCAAAGGATTATGGTGTGCTGGAAATCTCTTGAAACCATAAAATATCACCTTGGCAGCTTTATTGCAGCACTCGCCGCCTTGGGAGAGAAGTGTTTTGCGTGATAGAGGGTTTAATAAAGGAAATTCCAAATGGGCTCGCTGCAGTTTGGGGCTCGGTCTTATATATTTTTGCATTAAGAACCATCATCTGCTTTGCAGAGAAACTGCAATATGTTCATGGCCTTGGATTAAGATTTGGTTTTACTTTTATAGCTGACCCACTTGGGGGGATGGAGGGAGGGGGAGAAGTGGGTTCACTCCCTCTCCCATCTATTTTTGCTGCCGTCTGATGTATAAAAAGAGCCTGGAACGGGCAGGCTTATTTTTCCTGCCAGGACTTTTTTTTATTAACTGTAAAAACACTCAGATCTGGCCTTTGCTGCTGATGGGAGGAAGGCTGCTCAGGATGCCTTGTTCAGGGGCACGGGGAGGGTGTGGTATGGGCTGTGCCTTGGGGTGCAGGGCCCCGTAGTGATACAGGTTATTTCACGAAGGGAAGCTCTTACTGGGGAATCACCTTCCACTTACAGCTCTCAGATGCTGGGGTGGGAAAAGCAACTGCTTATCCAGCCTGGTCTTGGTCTTTATCCCTCGTCCTGCTGAAAAGCATGATGGAGGGGGCACAAGGGATGCCCCTGGAAGGCACAAGGCAGTGGTTAGTCTGATGCTCTCCTGCCTCTGCAAGGCTTTCTGGTCTGCAATAGTGAGATTCCCAACCAACCCACCTTGGCAATCCTTAGTACTTAGTAATAATCCTTAGTTTTCCAGGCTGCCCATGTCCTGACAGCCCGGCTTCCCTCCTTTGCTTACATCTTGTGGTTGTCACTGCATCGGATGTGGTCAGAGGCTGGAACTGGCTCAGCTGCTGTCAGGACCTAGGGTTTGTTGGGTAAAACCAAACCTGAGCAGGCTGTGCCCCAGCTGTTCATGGGATTTCCTCAGTGGAAAATTTTTTCACCATGGTTTTAGGTGGGTACGTCCATCATAAAAATTCATGGAGGGAGGAGTTCAGTGATCCAAATGCAGTTAACGTCACTGAGGCACCTTTGTAGCTGACCTGGGAACAGGGGGGTGACTTGGAGTGCACAGGCACAGGTACTGCTCCTAACCCTGCAAGGATGTGTCACCAGCGGTGGCTTTTAGGGAAGGATCTTTTTCTTTATATTTTCCTTCAGGGTAGGAGCCTCCCATCACATTGGTGCTTTCCCAGAGCCACAAGGAGATAAATACAAAGAGGGATCCTGAGTAGGAGCAAGCAAGGTATCTGGGTAACCCATGTCTGCCCTTGTCCCTCCTTTTTGGGGCTGGAGCCACTCTGGTGGCTCATCCTGGGGAGGCATGAGGGGGAATGTGACCTCACAGGTCGAGTGCGATGAATTTGGAAATGCGTAATAAAACCTTGGCATGTTGGTGAGGTCAGGGAAACATAATTTTTGGAGGACAGGACTGAATCAGCAAGCGGGGGGGAGGTAAAAGAAGCATTTAAAAAGCCTTAGAATAGCTTCTGCCTGAAATGACATGTTGGATGAGGCTCCTTGGTGAATTAACAAGGCTCAGTACTTGGGTAAATGAATAAACAAATCCCAGAATTATCCCCAGGTTTTGTGTGGCCATCTCCTCCATGGGTGCCTCAAAGGCTGGTGCCTCTCCAGCTGTGAGCGTCCTCAGCTGGTTCCTCCACAGGGGAAAGATGCTCAGGAAGCATGGAGCGATGCTCAGGGCTCCAGAGGGACCAGGTGGATTGACCCACGATGTGGCAGGAGAGGGAGTTTTTTTTAATGTGTTTTTACCACAACTCTGACCGTGTTTGTCCTGGTTTTGTTCCCCACAGAGCGCAGCTGCCGCCCCAAGTCCTGTGCTTGGAAACATTCCCCCGAACGACGGGATGCCCGGGGGCCCCATCCCGCCCGGTTTCTTCCAGGTAGGCTGCCGCTCCTCCTGGCGCTCGGCTCCACACCGCGCACGTGTTCGCTTACGCTCTGGGTGTCAGCGCTGTCATGCCTGTGTTTTTTTTCCAAGGGGATGCTGGGGAAGCAGCATGCCTGCATAGCTGACCTGTCTAGGAAGAACTTGTGTTCCTGCTGTCCTTCCAGTTTGCTTTCTATCTTTTGTGGCCTTAAAGCAAATTTCTTTCTTGCTCGAAGAGGTTACTGTGTATTTACAACCAGTAAATACTTCAGAGCTTTTTTCCCAAAGCTGCTTGGTTTGTGTTTGGGTTGGGACTGTATTTGTTCTTCAGTCTTAACAGACGTGCGTAATTGAAAACATTCTGGATTTTGATTCCTGAAACTTTTTCCCCCTCCTCTGGTTAACCACTTGATTTTTTCCAAATGCAATCACTGAAAGCATTAACAAACCCTGGCTGTGGCTGCAAGCGGGATCAGGCTCCAGCCAAATCCCCGAATGCCATGGAGGTACCTTGTAAGCAAATACCCAGCAAAGTCCCCAAAGTCCTCTCGATCCCTCCTTATCCCATGCCGAGCACTGACGGAGGAGGGGGTAATGTATGTTTGGAGCGATTCTAACTGAAAGGATATCAACAAACACACAGAAAAGGAGTTCTCAAAACTTGAACCTTGGAGATTTTCTCTGAGGTCTCTTTGCACGGTGTGAGCTGCACCAGTTTGCAGTGACACAAGCTTTCGGTGCTTTACAATCTTCCTTCTTGAGGACGAAACACTTGTTCGTGTAAAAAATGGGATAAGAGTTGAAAGGAATATTTGTTTTGGCAAGCTGGGGGTTTTATAATGTGGGCTTGTGATTTGTATATGGGAGAACTTCTCGGGCAGTAGACAGGCAGGCTCGATAAGGAGCTTGTGATTTATTGTGGCGATATCTGAGCCCAATATCGGCAATTGCACTCATGTGGAAAGGGGGAAGGAGGGCCCTGTCTTTTTTTTTTTTGAGAGAGAGAGAGAGAGAGAGAGATCCTATTTCCTGAACATGCTTCTGACAAAGTAAGAATATCCGATATTGATCGGGAACCCTAAAACAGGCGAATCTTGTAGCAGCGCTCGGCGGCGCAGGGTGAAGCCAACAGCGGAGATGGTATCTCGCAGGTCATAGCTGCTGCCAGCAATCCGATTGCCAAGCTGCTGCTTCCAACAAATGTGTCTCCAAACGTCCTGATCTCGCCCCACGGTGAAGCTCACTGTCCTTTGGGGCTTCTGCTTCACACTGATATGCGAGGGCTGCAAAACTGGCATGAAGTTAGGGCAAGGCATCAACAGTATGGGTTGGATTTCCCAGAGCGGGAAAGGTGAGGAAGAGGAGTCACATCTCTCCAGACTTGCTGCTCATGCTCCCGTCTTGACTCTTCCCGTTGACAGCCTCCAAGCTGTCCCCTCACTTTCCTTTCTGCCCTCCCGTAGCACTTTTGCACTGAGGATCTGATTCAGAAGCAAACAACCTGTCCTAGCTCCCTGCCTCCCATGCAGCTGGCCCAGGAGCCATTGGGGAGGCGAGACTCAAAAGCAGGGGTGGATCCTGAAAACCCAGGAAATGTAATAACACTGGTACAGGTGTCGTGTGGGGGATGCTGCCCATCCCCAGCACTGCCGGAGGGAAGAGAGAACGGGTGCTGGTGCATATGGCTCACATGTGACATCTCAAGAGCCTGCCTTTCCTGAAAGCCCTCCAACATCTGGTTTCTCCTCCCAGCCCTGGGGATGGAAGGGAGAAGAAAAATCCCACCTTTTAACATAGTCTGAACATCGCCTCCATGAAAGCCTGATTTATTGCGGGTGCTGGAGCTCATTTCAGCTTCAGGAGATGCTGGAGAGCAGCGCTTGCAGACATGGGCTGGAGGCTCGATGGCAAGCAGGTCGCAGCTTGGGGGTAATTTCCTATGTGGAGATTATAGTGCTGAAATTTAGAGGGCAAAAACAAAAAGGTCACAGAAGATGCAAAGGACTTCTCCCCACCCATTGGTGTGCCAGCCCTGGGAGTGAATGAGGTTCCTGGTGGTACCACCTCAGCCAGTGCTGTCCTCATGCCAGGAGACTGCTGGAGCATGCTCGGGGCTTTCAGCACCTTGCTCTTCTGCACCAGGGACCTGCAAGGGACATCCCTGAGAGTAGCAGGCATGGGCAGATAGTTTTTGAAGGGGTTTAGAGGGCCTGATCCTGTCCTGGCATGGTAGGATGTGACACGGAGAGCTGAGAAGGGAGTCTCCAGCAAAGCTCAGGTTGTAGAAATCCTCAGGTTGCACTAACCACCCTGGGAATACATGAACCCCCCCAACCTTGCACATTTGGAGGTCTTTGGCAAAGAGAAAAAATTATATGTACTGTTCCTGGGACTTAACAGCCTAAAACCCCATGGGAGTGAGCTTGGAGGAGAAGCAAGGAAGGGGAGAAGCAAGGAGGACTCCAGGCTGCAGTGCCCATCCACAGCCACTGTCTTGCAGTGAGAGTCCCTTCCCCATGCTGGGGCTCAGCAGTGACCATCAGGCCAGGGGCTAAGGGAAGTGCAGCCTCCAGAGTCTCCCAAAACCTTCCTGAAATGATGGGAAAGGAGAGGCCCATGGCACTCTTGGGTTGCTGGGGCATTTTTTGGTGCCAGCCAGCAAGCACAACATCAGGCTGCACTCAGGACAAAAGGTGGCTCGGTTGATGACCAGCGTGGGTAGATGCTTTTATTACAACCTCTCTCTTTGTCCCGTTTAGATGAGCAAACAAACCCTCTGCTCATCCTCCTAAAGGTCATCAGAGGTGTTCCTGCTTTGTTTTGAAAGCTGGATTGATGCCGGGGTGCAGATCCCTCAAAGGAGGGGCAGGGGGGTGTCAGGGAAATGTAGGAAGAAAAATTAGAAACTGAAATCCGTTAATACCACACCTTTATAACACTTAATAAATGGAGGGGGCCCAGTCAGCAGCCCCCCCCAGCCATGCCTGCTCTCCCCAGCGCAGTCCCCGCGCCGCCCCGTACCCTGCGCGCTGATGAAATGGAAAGTTGACCATAAATCAATGTCGGCGGCTGCGTTAGCTATGCATCAGCGGCTCGGCGCCGAGATGCACCAAAACAAAGCACCGGCTGCTCCGTGTTCCCACACTGCCCCCTAATGCAGACAGACCTCGGGAGCTGGGGAGGACGGGGGGCTACAGAGCCCAGGGGGCTCCCCCCCCACATCTGCTCCCTGCCTCTCCTCCCTCTGTCCTGGAGCATGTCTCTTTGGGTGAGGTCGCCCATGGAGGTGAGGATGGTGAAGCCAGGAACAATAGGGAGAGATCCATGTTGTCCTGCTCCCTCCTTGGATGTGCCACCATTTTCTCCCTGCCCAGCTGTCCTGTCCCACCCTCAGTGGGATTTGCCACTGCTCCATGGATGCTGCTGGCGATGGTCAGCCAGCTCCGTCGAGGTGGCACGAGAGCCACAAAACCAGGCTGCCCTTCCCAAAATCGTGGGGCAGAAGTCAGTATCAGCCTACACCAGTCAGGGTTTGAAGGAAGGTGGCTTACAAGCTGGAGGAAAGGAAAAGCAAGCATCAGAGAAAGTTTTTTTTCTGGAAGTTTAGTAGGATGCCCGAGGCTTTTGTACCAAGCGTCTGGAGCATATGGTGGGATTTGCAGTCAACTTTCTCTCGGGTGCTCCAGCCAGATGGAGGTGACTGTTCTTGGCTCCGGCTGACACGGGTTTGTTTCCTGAAGAGCTTGTGTTAAACATATTCCTTAAAACCAGGCTTCTGCAGTTGGGAGCCCCAGCTGCAGGCGAGGCAGAGCTCCTGCCCACGGCTGCCTTTCGCTGTCTGCGGGGGAACTTGGCCCGCCTTGCCTTGCTTTGCCTTGCCTTGCTTTGCCTTGTCTAGCCTTGCCTTGCCTTGCCTTGATTTGCCTTGCCTTGCCTTGCTTTGCCTCGCCTTGCCTTGCCCTCTCTCAGGAAAGTCCTCACCCAGCACCACGTGCTGGAAGGCGACCATGGTCTTCCTCTTTGGAGGCACCTGGAGCATCTCTCCTAAAGGCTCCTTCAGAGATACCTTATTTTTTTCTTGACAACTTGCAAAACATCTTTCTCCTTCAGTAGAAATAAAGCTCCTCTCCAATAAACCCAGGCATGGCTTTAATTAATATCCATCTAATTTATTTTAGTATTTTCTAACATCAGAACCGGCAGGCAGGGGCAGGTATTTTAAACACAAGATACCTCCCTGTTGCTAACTTGAAACCATCTCATGGCAGTGATGCTATGCCTTCTCGTACCATCCTGCCTTGTTCTGCCACCCCCAGAGGTGCTTGAAAATGTTTCTAAATAGCAAAACTCCCCCATTAGCTGAAAGTATGTAGCCCATAAAACATGATCCATTTGTGGTGAATTACACTGGAAACATAAATTGACACACGCGGAGCTATGATCGCTCGTGCCATTTTCCATCTTTAATATTTTACAAGAAGTTTGAGGAGTTGAGCTCATGAAAGACAGAGTGGAAATAATCTGATCGCCTGGAAACTCCCTGTAGGAAGCAGCTGCAGCAGCAAACTTCAGCCGTCCGAAGGGCCAGGTTGGGATTCTGAAGTCCCTGGAGTATAGAGGGGAGAAAAAAATGAAGCAAAGGGGAGGTTGAGGCACCAACAGCTGTTGGAAACAGTTTCCTCTAATGCCGTTTTAGCTATTTGGAGTTGGTTGTTGGGGTTTTTTTGAGGCGGCTACAGGAAGGTGAAGAATAACCCCCAGTGCAAGTTGTCCAGTTTAAAGGGGAAAAAAAGGGAAAACTTGAGAGATGATGGAGTTTCTCTGGTTGGAAGGAGCGCTGGTTTAGAGATGAGAGTGAGGTAACTGCAGAGCAGGTCCTGCTCACCCAGCATGGCATGTCAGATGGAGCTGTGCCGCAGGGATGCAACTCTGGGGCATCTGGGATATGGAGGAAACAGGACAGTATGAGTTCAGACTCCTCTTTTAACAGCAGTAGTTAATAACTGCTAAATACACATTTTTCAAGAAAAAAGGGTTGTTCTGTTGATTGGAGCCCACATGTCGTCTCTGCTAAACACTTGTCTCAACTGCCATGATCCATCGGGATCATCTGCTACTTCCTCTGCAGCCAGGCAATCCCATGCGAAAGAGCAACCGATTCAGCAGGCATTCCAGGCTGAACACAGGTCCCAGCCCTGAAACATCTGCAAGTATTTATGGAGATAACACTATCCAGAGGGTCTGCATTTCTGACGGAGCAGAGCAGCCGTGCTGAGGGGGCTGCAGCAGTTGCAGCCCGGAGTGAGTGCTTGGGATGCTGCTGCTTGTTGCTGTTTGGAAAAAGCGAGAAAAGAAGGAAAAAGGAAAAAAGCTGCTTTCAGCTCCTCCCTGCATGCCAAAATGTTTGCACAATCTGGGTTTCTGCAGCCACCTTATCCAGAAGTCTCCACTGGGAATGGTACCACATGGGATAATGCAAGGGCGAGGATACTGCGGCACTGAGCCTGGAGCATCCCAGGGAGAAGCCTTGGCGTTGGGGCAGGACCGCACTCCAGAGGATGCATTCAGCAGCACAAACAACTGATGCTCTCCAGATCCAGTTGCCACAGGGGATTTTTCTCTGGTGGAAACGCTGCCATGTCTCATAGATGCTTTTTCTCCAATAACCAGATACTGTTTGCGCTGAAGCTCAAAATGCAGACCCAAAGCACCACCTCTTGGGCCCAGTCATGGTGTGCGTTGGTGGCCGTGTACCCCACACATGTATTACCTGTTCACCCCACACCCTCACACACTGGGAGATACGAGAGGGAGGGCATCAGGGATTTAATAACTTGAGGATGGGGTATGGGTGCCTGTGCAGTCAGTACCTGAACAGCAGTGCAAATCCTTGCAGCAAAGGCAGGCATTGTGTGGCATTGACTCTTGCATTGATGTGGCTCAAGGATTGACTGGTCTTTGCCAACCTGGTTTTTACCTTCTGCGTGGTTTCATCACTCATTCACCTTCTGATCTTCCTACCCCAAATCCTGCAGCTGAGGTGTGTAGGAAGGGCTTTGGGGGTGGCCAGAGCTCATTGGGGGATGTTGTCCTCCACCTACAGGTGGTGGGAGGTGGCTGCTGCCCCTGCTGCACTTTGCATTTAGCCACCTCAGAAGCAAAACTAAGTCAACTTTCATGCCTGGAGAGGATTTCTGCTAAAGGAGGTTGATGCCACAGTTAGACCACAGAGGTTTGTCTTCTCTCTGCGGAACGTGGATGGAGAAGGCAGGAAGAGGGTTGTCCTGAAGTGCTGTGACCTCATCCAGATGAGGTTGGCCAGATACTAAGGGCAGGGGCTGGTTCCTTTTGGCTCCTGGAGAATAAATGGTGGTGTAAGTGGTGGGATTTCAGAGTCTGGAGCAAAGAGGCTGGCAGGAGGCTGTTGGTTTAAATCCGCTTGGCTCCATCTCGCTGCCAAACCGTTCAAATAAAAAATAAAAAAAAAAAAAAAAGAAGAAGAAAAAAACCCACCCTCTTACTTTATTTACATTGCACTCAAGTTTCCGCTGTACAAAAGATTTGCAGGTGCAAATATGTCCTGCCTTCATTAACTTCCCCTCCCTTTTTAATTTATGTGATTTCAATTTTCCTTCCCTGTACTGTTAATTAGGGGACCCTCTAATCAGTACCATTATCACAGTGGTATTCATGTTTAGGAAAGCTGCTAAACAAATGCTTGCAAAATTGCTAAATGGCTAATTAATGTCTGTTAATTAAGAAAATTGCTCATGGTAACAAACCATGCCATTGCTGGCAGCAGCTAGAAGGCGAACACTTGTTGAAATTAGTAACGAGGCAGGTAGAGAACATCTGCTCCGGCGCCAGTCCTGGAGCCTGCCGTCGCTTCCCATCACCTACTGACAGAGCTCCTTTGCTTTCTCTACCAATTACACCTCCTTTGACTCAAAAAATACTATTTTTTTTTCTTTCCTCACATTAACACGCACCGGTATATTCCTGCACCGAGCTCACGGTTTTTCCAAGCAAATTTTCATTTCATGCTTTTAAGAGAAATTTAAAAAAAAATTAAAGTGGGCGTTCAAGCCCAAAATGTCAGCGGCTGCTGCATTGCAGCCTTAAACCTGCACCAACTAATCTCTCCTTTTTTCCCCTAGACATCCTTTCTTTGCTGGCAAGCCATTTTACTCGCATCCTTAGGGAATCCACCTCAAGGAAGGATGTTGCATCCCTTCAGTGTGGCGATGCAGCCCCGGTTGTGCCAGCCAAACACTGCCCAAGCGTGAGCTGGGACATGCTCCTTGTCCTCTGCGCTTGCTCCAGCACCTCCAGTGAACCACGGTCAAAACATAAACCCAGAGGTGTTTCCAACCTTTAGGATGAGAGAGGAAAAAATATTTTTTCTTTTTTGGTTTGGGGGTGTTTTTTGTACTTCCCCCAACCTCTCTGGTCCTCTCCTGCATATTTTTTTCCTCGTTGCACGCCCCTGCAAAGTGTTTCCCTGTGTGTTTATCATTGCAGACTTGGTTGAACCACTGGACCATTTACCCTCAATGTGGCCACTGTATTTTGACAGATGTTCTGATTTTGAATATATATATTTTTTTGCATATCTCATTATTCATTGTTCAGCTACAAATGAATAGAAACTCAATTAAAAAGAGGGAAAAAAAGGAAAAAAAAAAATTTAAAACCGGGAGAACTGACTCCCCAACTAAACAGGTCCACCCGTGAATCCTTTTTTTAGCTCTTTCTGCGCTTTCATGTGCTAATCTATAACCTCCTTCTACTGTCTGACCTCACAGGGACCGCCTGGGTCACAGCCCTCGCCACACGCACAGCCTCCACCCCACAATCCTAACAGCATGATGGGACCCCACAGTCAGGTAAAGACACTAGCGATGGGTAGGGCTGTGAACCGGGACGTGCGCTCGATTTACTTCTTTTTTTCCCCTCTCTAAGCATGCTGGGCAGCGGTACCCGCTCCCCGGGGAGCATCCCCCCGGGCACCCCAGCTCCAAAGCAAAATGTTGATTTTTTCCCTTTTTTTTTCTTTTTTTTTTCTTTTTTTTCTTTTTTTTTTTTTTTTTTGGATATGCAGTTGTCAATGGACTGAGAAGTCAATAGTGGGTATCAGACTCTTTTACCTTCCCAAGGTAGCCTGAAAAATTTAGCTTGATGTGGGTTTTTAATCTGTTAGTAGCAGCAGTTGTACAAAAAGTAACATTAAGCCTTTCTTCTTTTTTTTTTTTTCTTCAGTACTTAGCACCGGGGTTTTTTGTGTGTGCGTGTCTGTATGTGCTTATTTGCCACTTTTTTTAATATATCTCTATATATTTAAACTTGAACAGTGTCTAACACTCAGGGTTTCCCATGCACTAATTTTAACAGCCTCACCTAGTATTGCCAATGTCAAACGCTCTCAAACAATAAATCTACAGAGAAAACGTTTAAGAAAACGGACTCCAGACACCTTTCTTTTTTTTTTTTCTTTTGAAACGTAACTTTTTTAAAAAGGATGTCTCCAGAAAAAAAAAATCAGAAATACCAAAAACAGTGTGTGCAGGCTAACCAGCGTGCGTGGGGAGCGTGCTGCCTCCCCACAGCTCAGCCCTGACCCCCTTTTGTGTCCCCGCAGCCGTTCATGTCACCGCGCTACGCCGGAGGTCCCCGGCCCCCCATCAGGATGGGCAACCAGGTACTGTGCTCCCGGGATTCCACATTTCCTAGAGATTGCTGTTATTTGGGGAGGGAGACAGTGGCCAGGTGTTCTGGAGATGCTCCTTGGGTTTGGGTGGCAAGCCATCACCTCCCTTGGGCATCCTGTTTCCTCGGTGCCGGACCATCTAGTGTCACTTAACTATTATATTTTAATGTTGTTTTGAGGTTCAGGCATATCCAGGGTGGAAACAACGGTGGGGAATGTGCCACTTTCTATCTGTGATGTTTCCAGCAGGGTTGTGCCATGCCATGTGCTTGCTGCCCGGCTGGATTTTCCCTGCAATCGCAGAAAATTAAAGTGATGGAGATAATCCTGCTGCTGGGCTAACCGAGCGCTTAGATCAGCGGCGGGGTCAAGCGGGGCAGGTCAATGCTGAATTTTTTGGGCTGGGTTTATCCTCTTATCCCGGCTTAAATGAGGGCAGTTTGTTTCTGGCCTTACGGATGGAGGCTTCCACCCCACGCCCTGCCCTGCATGTGTGCGTGGCTTTGGTTGAGGAATTCATGTCCTTCCCAACGATGCCATGCAGATCCATAGAGTAATGACCAAGCCAGAGGTTATTTGTCACTAAAGGGAAATTCAAAGAAACCTGCAATTCCCTTGAGCAGCAGAGGTGACTGTGCAAAAATTGGGAGCTTATTTTTTGGCTATCAGTGCTATTTTTGTATAGGTGTAATTAGCAGAAAGAGCAGGATAGTCAGGAAATAGGATGTAGCAGCTTGCTCTGTGTTTGTGCTTGCTGGATTTGAGACTTGAATAGCTGGAACTTGCTAAATGATGGTAAGACAGCTTGAGATGTGGCTGAGAAAAACGCAGTGGGGGCTGAGCCTCCCTCCCAGGGCACTGGTGGCTGTTTTAACGAGGTATTAATTGACTGCACCTCATCATGGGTCAGTTTTAACAGGACCCCATCCTGCTGTGGTCTAGGGCTCATCCCAAGCTCTGCTGGAGGTGAGCACAGTGAGCTGGGCAGGCAGGAGAGGCAGGGGACTAGTCTGGGGAGACTGCTCCCACAGAAGGATCAAGCATCCAGGAGTGGGTGAAGTTAATTAGAAGGATTTCATTTTTTTCCCCCAAACACCACATATAAAGCACATGTTTGTACCTACGCAGAGCTCGGCAAGGTTGTGGTCACATCCTGAGGGACAAGAGGAATAAATAGGCAGGCAGGAAGGTCAGGCAGCAGAAGTGTAAATATCCACCTCTACAACCCCTCTAGTTTATCTTCCTCCTGCTGCCAGCTTCCAGGCTGCAAAAAACTTGAGATTGGGCAGATTCTGCCTTGGTGCAGCCAAGTGAACCCGCTGCTTGCGCTGTGCTCCAGCAGTGGGATCCTCGGTGTCGGCATCCAAATAAAAGGCAGCACTGTAGCAAAACTGTTTACAGTTTGCTTCCCCTAGGCAGATGATATCTGCGTTTTTCTTCCCCTTTATCTGTTCAGAGCAGCCTTTGAACTTTAAATAGCAGTGTTGCCCAAGCAGAGCATGGGTTTGGGGAGGGGGAGCATCTGCCTTCCCCTCTGCCTATGTGGGGAGGGGTCCCAATGCTGCTCTGCTGCACGTGGAGCATCTCCCCTCCACAGCCCATGGAATCACTGTGACCTGTTTGGCCCTGTTGCTGTGTAGTACCAGGTTGCCATCCCACTGGTCACCTTTCCCTGCTGGGTTTCACACCTCTGCCCTGCTCAGCCTCAGGCTTTCCCCCACTGCCCTAAAATATGACAGCCTGACAGTGCGTGGCCTGCGGGGAGGAGAAAACTCTGGCGCCTTGTTTGGGTTTTAGAGGGTGTTTGCGAAAGGATGAGGGAGGCAAACATCTGGAGGCTGTAAAAGTGGGGTGTAGGATGCAGCAGGATGCAGGATTTACTCTTTTTTTAACCTTCCTGCCTTGTTTTCACAGCCCCCAGGTGCCGTTCCCGGTACACAGCCATTGCTGCCCAACTCAATGGATCCCACGCGACAGCAAGGTAAACCCAGCAGAGGAGGGGTGAACATGAACGTTTCTCCTCAGCTGTCAGTTTGGGACCTAAAGTGGCTGCAGTGCTGTGTAACACCCCTACTTTTGCTCCCAACAGGGCACCCCAACATGGGCGGCCCCATGCAAAGGATGAATCCTCCGCGAGGGATGGGCCCCATGGGTCCCGGTCCGCAGGTAAGCGCAGCTCCAGAGAGCATCATACGAACACTGCACATCATTGGAGCAACCTCCTGGGGCTCGGAGGGCTGGGAGTTACCCCCCCACACACCCTGTCCCCACATTAGTGTTAATGCATTTTACATTAGTCTTGCGTCTGGAAATCCCTCCTTTTAACATGAGTGAGGTCTTCAGAGCTCATTAAGGTTATTGCAGCCTCCCTCCTGCCCTTCTGTCAGAGGGGATGGCACTTAGCTCTGCGCCGGAGCAGCCTTTGAGTGCATTACACTGCCTGCCTGGGAAATAGTTACGGCCCTAACAGCAGGAAAGGGAAAGGAGGCTTGCATTTAAAATAAATAAATAAAAAGAAATGGCAAAGATCCCTTTAGCAAGGGAATAAGGCTTTCCCCTGTGAGGTTCCCCTCTGCTTGCCCCTCCTGCTGCCTGCTTGAGCTCTCTATTTCAGGAAAGGGGAGTAAACCCTTGAAATTAAGCAGATCTGGGTTAATATATGCTGTCATTCTGTTGATTTGCTTTGCGGAGTGGCTTATTGTTGACTCACTCCTGTTTGTTCCTTCTACAAGACTTCAAAACCAGATTACCATATTTTGGTTGGAGGTTTATCCTCTCTGCATTGTCGCCTACGTGGAGTTTGTAGCGCGAGGATCAGAGTCTGTCAAGAGGCGGGCGGGTGCGCTGGAGCTTTGTTTTGTTTTTCCCCCAGAGACTGTTGAGATAAGTGAATGTTGTGTAAAGAGAGAGTTGTGTCATCTCTTTAACACCAACCTGATGCTGCTGCTCAGGGATGCTCGGCCGCCTCCACGGACACCCAGATCCATCCCAGGGCAGGGGATAAAAAAACCTGCACAAGCATCGTTTCATGGACAAGCCCTCCAATAGCACTGCTGCTGTGCTTAAAGTCCTCCTTTCCCTGAAGGATTGCACCCAAAAAACCCCCGGCATTCGCCAGCGTGGCCTGCGCCAAGGCGAGCGGCGGCGGCTTGCCCGGGGGAGGTTGCTCGCTTCCCACTTCCAAAGCTCACCGAGAAACTTGGAAGCGGCGAGGGCGCTGTGAGCGCCGCGTGGGATGGCGGCGGCTCCGGGAGCCGGCAGGAGTTGTGAAATGTTCAGAGCTTTATTTTTGACTCCACCATTCCCTGTGTACGTACTTGAGGGAGAGGTTTTTTAAGAGGCAGCCTTTCCCTGGAGAAGCGCTGGGCTTCCCAATCTGGCACCCACGGGCGCTGCCTTCCCCCAGACATCCAGGAATTGACGCCTGCACAGGCAGCCACCAAAAATACCAGCCCTAGCCTAGCAGCCCCTCACACCTTGCATGCTCAAGGCTTGTTTTTCTTTAAGCTTTGCATCAGGACATTCCTAAATACTCCCCACATTATTCCAGAGGGCTGCAGAGCATCCAGCCAGGACATCCCAGCGTCCTGACAGCAGCTCCTTATTACACACCAGTGATGAATCATCCCTTTCAGCTGGTTGCTGCTGCCTTTTTCCCTTTAATAGTCCCAGTTGTATCTCTGCAGAAGCCAGGACAGGGTTGCCAGCGCCTCTAAGAAGAGGATTTGTAGCTCCCTGGGTTTTGGTGGTGTCTTGCCAGAGCCCGACATCCAGGTCGCTCAGCACAGCTGCGTTCCCTCCCCACCCTCCCTGAGTATCTTTCAGCTGGCTTCGTTTTCCAGCCTTTCAGCTCCAATTAAAAACGCTAAGCCCTTTTTCTTTTTTTAAACAAGGGGTTTGATGCTGCTATTCAGTGTAAATGGATGAAATTTCAATCAATTAAGGACTTGCCGGTAATTTGTTTGAGGAAAACCCTTTTCTGCCTCTTCAAAACAAACTTTGGTGATGCCTTCAGCAGAGCACCGTGTTCTGATGTATCCATAAATCTAGTGAAAAATTGACAGCAGTGAAGTATTGTACTTAACATCCAGCTTGGAGCACTCTGAGGGGGCTGTGGAAGGGGAAGTGGCAGCCATCACTCCTTCTGCTGTAGCAGTCTTTTCTCTAAATGGCAGAAATACAGCCCAAAAAGATTCAGTACAGGGAGGGAGGTGGAAGGGGAAGAGCGCCAGCGCGACCTAAATCTGGCTGCACTGGCTGCACGTCGCCTGGAGGGCACAGGGAGCAAAGCTGAGACCAAATGGAGCGCAGCATTCGAGGGATTCCTCTTCCTTCACTGCCCTGGGCTTAGCTTTGTACTAGAGCTGGTTTTAGGAGATGGGGGATGCAGATCTGAGGCTCCCAGTCCCAGCTGGAGGCTAAGCCAGGGTGGAATAAGCCAGGAGAGGAGCCTCAAGGGGCTGCCTGCCCTTGCCTGCTCCCCATGGCTTCAGACCCGCTCCAGGGGATAGAGCAGAGAGCTTGAGAGCACCAGGAAAACAAGCTTGGCTTGGTTTTCACTGCTCCAGTCGTCACCCTGAGAGCAGGGGATGCTCCATTGCAGGGGAAGCTCATGCAGCCTTTCCCCATCCTTAAAATGCAGCAGGAACCTTCCAAGTGGTGCCTTTTCTCCTCCTGCCCTTGTTTTCTCCTGCACAAAAGGACAAATCTAAAAGGCTGTTGTTGGCACCAGGGGCTGGGAGTGGATTTGTCTCCCAGAGTTGGGAGGAGGTTGTTTTCCCTTCAGCCATGTGGCCTCAGAGAGCAGGGAGGGGGAACTTCGGGGCTCAGCCTGGCGCCCATCCACTTTGAGCTGCCTGGTTTTTTATAAATATATACCAGTATATAAATATATATACCAACTGCCTCTACATTCATCATCATTAATATATTTTTCTATTAATCTCGTTTTTGCAAACAGACCTGCTTGGTTTTTTGTTTGTTTATTGGGGATCTTTTCCCTTCTCTTGTCTGGTGTCCCTTCCCATTGCAGTAGACTGACCCTTGGTTATTGTTGCAGAACTACGGCAGCGGCATGAGACCTCCACCCAACTCCCTAGGCCCTGGCATGCCTGGAATTAACATGTAAGGCAAACCCCCGCACCGGGATGTTTGACTGCTGACTCAGGACTGCAGGACTGTACAGATTAAAAGACAACATTCATTTTTTTTTCTTGTTTAATTTCGACCCCAGGGGGCCGGGTGCTGGTAGACCGTGGCCGAACCCCAGCAGTGCTAACTCAGTGAGTATCCCACGGTCCTTGGAGCAAGAGCAGGGTTGGTTGGAAGTTTCCTGCAAATGGGACCCATTCCCTGTTAGCTGAATCCTGCTAATGAGAGGAAGTTCCCCAGCCTCTTGCTTAGACTGCTGGGCCCTGGGACTCCCATCCTGGCCGGGCTGAGACGCAGTGGGGGCTCTCAGCTGTGTCCTGCTGGGAGCCAGCCTGTGGGAGCCCCTGTGCACCCATGGCTGAACTTGACTCTCTTCTCCCTACAGATTCCATACTCTTCTTCATCGCCTGGTACATACGTGGTGAGTCCTCCTGCTCCATCTGGCCATCCTGTCATTGAGGTGCAGAGATGGTTATAGGAGTTCATATGGTTTGGGATGCAATTGGTGCTGTGGGAAGTGACCAGGCTGGCTTGGGGGTGTGAGGTCAGCTGGTGGTTGAAAACGTGGAGAGGTGGGCAATGCTCATATTTGCACATCTGATGCCTGCTTTGTCTCTCTGCAGGGTCCACCCGGTGGCGGTGGTCCCCAGGGACACCCATCAGCCCAGTCCTGCAGGTATGAGCCCTCCAAGACCCCCTTCTCCCAGGCCAGCCCTTCAGGCTCTGCCCCTTCCCCTGCCAGGAGATCCCCATCCCTTGGGCTGTGCCCACAGGCAAACAACAGATTTTGACTTTCTGGGGAGTGAGTGGCATGGGCTGCTTGGCTTTGGGATGGCATTTCCTACATCCCCCTATGAATCTGGTAGCTGGGGGGCTCAGGAAGGTGAGGAATTACCTCCCAACACTTCCCAGCCAGGAGCTGAATTATTTTTCACAGTTGAATTTCTGTGATTAAAAACTTTGTGGATCTTCATTAAATACAAATTAGCCAGAAAATGGTGGTAGTTAGAGGGAATTTTAGGTGATAAAATACAAAAGAATGAGTTCAAGTGGCATGAGTTTGTTTTAATTAAGAAATGAATTAATCACCCGACTTACTGGGCTTCACTGTTCCACAGATTCAACAAATTCAAGTGACAACATCTACACAATGATTAATCCAGTACCGCCCGCAGGCAGTCGATCGAATGTAAGTCTGCTTTCTAATAATTTACATATCAGATACCATAACAAATCATAATTAACTTCATCAGTTGAGAGTAAAGCAGTTTAATTGATTTCAGCCATTTGTTACAAAACAGAAATAAAACAAACCATCAAAAAGCGATTAACTCTTGGGCAACTTTGTTAATTTTTTATGCTTATTAAGAGAGCAGCGGTCCTGCTGCTCCGGCCGAGGTTGGTGGCAGCTGCGTGCCCGAGAGGTGCTGGGATTGTAGGATGCAGGCAGCCTTAAATCTCATTAGATGCTGGTTGGATGGAGCCTTCTGTGTTGCCATGGCTCTGGGTCTGCCACTCAGCCAAATTTTGTAGGTGAATCCACAGGACCCCTGAGGCCTCACAGCCTCAGGGCGTGATACAGCCCCAAGTTGCACAGGGGAGGTCTAGGCTGGATATTAGGAAAATTTTTCATGGAAGGGGGTGTCAAGCACTGGAACGTGCTGCCCAGGGCAGTCGTGGAGTCACCATCTCTGGAAGTGTTCAGGAAATGTGGATATGGCACTGAGGACATGGTTTAGTGATTGTGCTGGGTTGACAGCTGGGACTTTGTGATCTCAAAGGTCTTTTCCAACCTTAACAATTCTGTGATTCCATGATGTGTCCCATTCCATGAGGGATGTCCTGGGAGGGGGGGTGGAGAATGTTCCCCAAGGAGCCACCGTGGCAGATATTTGGGGTAGTTTTGTGACTGATTTGGTTTTGTCACCTTTTTGTTCCTCAGTTCCCGATGGGCCCCGGCTCTGACGGCCCCATGGGCGGCCTATGGGCGGCATGGAGCCCCATCACATGAACGGATCGTTAGGTGAGCAACGGGCAGGGGGCTGCAGCTCAGGGAGCCACGATGGGCCTTCACTCCCTGGGGACACTGGCTGAGCATCCCAGTGCCTGCTCCCGTCCCAGGGTCAACCCACAGTTCACACCAGTGGCTCAAAGCAGAGCTGGAAATCAGAACGGGGTGTGGGGGCAGCCGAGCGGGGGGCACGAGGCCGTGGCTGCATGCTCAGTAAGGCTCTTGTCCTTTCTCTCCCCTCTGTGCAGGGTCAGGAGACCATAGATGGACTTCCAAAAGTAAGTGGGTTGCAGGGTGGTGTGTGGGCTCCCCTTTTCCCAGCACTGGGGTACCAGTGTGACCCTGATGGATGGGGACATGTTGGGAAATGTGACTGGGGTGGCCAGGGCTATGTCCTGCCCCCATGGTGTTTCATGGGGTGTGGTGACCTGCTCACCACCTCCCCTCTCATCTCTCACAGAATTCTCCAAACAACATAAGTGGCATTAGCAATCCCCCGGGCACTCCAAGAGACGACGGGGAGCTGGGAGGCAACTTTCTCCATTCCTTCCAAAATGACAATGTGAGTGAGTGCCTGCCTGGGGATGGGGGGACAGTCCCTGGGGAGAGTGGTCTTGGCAGTGGGTGCCTTTTGGACCTGGATTGTTCTGTGTGTGAGCTGCTCTGGGACAGAAAAGTGGGCAGGAAGAAGTATGCTGGTGGGTGGAAGCTTGGGGTCCTTGGTGGGATGAGTGTGTACTGATGGAGGGGAGAGGATCTGCAGGATGGAGAGGAGCTGGTGTAGATGCAGCCAGCTGTGCTGACCTGGCCGAGTCGAGGCTCCGTGGGTGGCTACAGACATCCCTCCGCTTCTTCCTCTATTAGCAGCATATACACGTGTGCATGTTAATTACTTGTTTTAAATTGCATCTCACCCCATACTGTTCTGCTGATTTTCTTCCCGGAAAAGCAAGTTACAGTGCACATTATGCCCTGATAAATTTGAGTCTCCAGCATATCCTCTCCTCCTGGTTTATTAGATCCAATTAGGTTGCTGTGTAGTTGTCATCAGCCTCCTTTTGCATCCCCCTTCAGTGGCCGGGGATCTGACCTGCCTGGTTTCTCACCCTGGCTCTGTCTCTCTTCCAGTATTCCCCCAGCATGACGATGAGTGTGTGATTTCCCTCCCCCTCCTCCTCTCCAGGATCAAGAGAGTCAGCTGCCGTTCGGAGGATCTCAACGAATTATGCAAGAAGAAGAAGAAGAATCTAGGTGTATGGGCAGGGACACGCGTGGCGGGGGCCAAAACCCCAGGTTTAGTTTCATGCAATAAAAAGGCTGAACTTTTTATTCCATAAAACATGAAGGACAAAA
This sequence comes from Chiroxiphia lanceolata, assembly GCF_009829145.1. Classification (NCBI taxonomy): domain Eukaryota; kingdom Metazoa; phylum Chordata; class Aves; order Passeriformes; family Pipridae; genus Chiroxiphia; species Chiroxiphia lanceolata. The sequence continues at coordinate 9,463,285 of NC_045645.1, read as the reverse complement.
CTTAAAATATTTCAAGACATGACAAGACCCTTCTTTGTGCAGAAGGGTTTATATATGTACATGACACTTCTTTTTGGAAACAAACGGAAGCCTCTAGCACCCAACTCCGATCTCTTTGCTTTGTTCTTTTAAATAAAGACAGAAACCGAACCTGTTGTATGTTTGTGCCGTGCGACACCAGGAAGCTAGTCTAGATATGAAATCATGTTGTCTCTGTTGTAGTCATTTTTTTAAATAAACTGGACAGTTTACAATGGTGGTTTTCGTTCAGAAGGCCTGTTTTTCTTTTTCTTTTTTTTTTTTTTTTTGGTTTTGGGGGTTTTTTTCCCTTCTATTTTTGGGGGTTTTTTTTGTTTGTTTGCAGCACAACGCTTCCTCCTCCAGTTAACAAGATCTGCTTTGGGGAAGAGACTCCACCACCTCGTTATAAACTTATTAACGCAGGTGACCCCCTTCTAGGATCACATCCTCGAATGAATCGTGATCTTGCTCTCTGTGACTGTGGCATGCACTGTGTTAGTCTTTCCCCCCCTCTCTGAGTACAAGAAGAAATCTCTTGTCCCTCCTTTCCCCAGAATCCTTCAGCTGGTTCACTGCAAAAATTGATTTTTTAAATATTTTTTTTTTAATCCACCGAAAGAAAGAGTTACTCTGACCTGGACTTTGAAACTGTGATCTCCAGCTAACTTGGGATTTTCTGGGGGTTTTCTTTGCTTTAGGGGTATTTTGGGGGGGGTGGTTTCTTTTCTTTAGAGATGTGCTCTTGTCAGGATTTCACTTATCTATGATTTGGAACTGGATGGAGATATTTTTTAAGGACATTCTTGTTGTTAAAATGTAACCTTGCTATTCTGTAGGCTCGCTCTGTAATAAGAAAATAAAAATTAATGGCAAGCATCGAAGGCCCTTCCTTCTGGTGGGAGAGGAAGGGATGAGCCAAGGCGGCGGGTTGGGATCTCTGTACTGACACTACCCTGTAGTTTGGTCTTTGTTTTTCTGCAGCTCCCATTTCTGCTCATGTATATCTATTCTGTAAAATATTCTCTCCCTTGGATTTGACCTTTGTGCGGATTATTGAAAGCATTGTATCTTGTTCGTGTTTTTTCTTACCTTGTAGTCTGGTTCGAAAATTACCGAGAGGGGAAAAAAAAATAAAATTAATTACATTATACTGTAGTTTGTGTACGATATTTGTTGATAATGTTTTATAAAGGGATGTCTTTTTTCCGCACCCCTTCATTGAAAGTTTTTGGGGGACATTTGGCTTGTTTTTATTATTCTGACTGCAAGACATGAGATGACAAAACTTCTTCTTTTTTTAGTGTGTAATATGAGTTCTTTTTTTTTTTTAATGTTTGCCTTCCTTTTCCTAGGCATTTCATTGTGCTTTACCTGTAGAGAGTTGGTGGGGAGGTAGGGGCGGGTAGGATGGGGTTCTGAGGGAGTCAGTCTCATAGTTACAGTCAGGTTAATATTTTCCAGGTAATAACCAAACACAGATTTCTTGCGTCAGCAAAACCCAGGGGCTCCCCTTTTCTGCTTCACATTCTTATTCAGGTTGGGGGGTTTTTTTCCTTTTTTTTTTTCTCTTTTTTTTTTTTTCTGACGTGAGGAAATGAAAGGACCGGTTTTAATGTATTTTAAAATGAATAGCTAAATTATTGTCTTCATTGGTATCGGATGGTTTTTTGAATGAAACGGTTCTCCCCCCTTCTCCCCCCCCCACCCCATGCTGTAATAAATATCAACATAAACATTTGATTTCAGTGCTCTGCTGTTTGTTCCTGGTGTTTGCTGCCAGACCCAGGGCGGGAGCTGGGTATTTTTTCCAACCTTTATCAAGGATCAAACCCCAGGTTTGGGATGCGGGAGCAGAGGTGATGCAGAGCTGAGGGAGGGGGCTGGAAGTTGGCCCCAAAAGGGATCCCAAAGGGATTTGGCTGTGGTGCAGGACCTGGGGGGCTGGAGAGGTTTGGTTTAACAATGCCCGCTTTTTTCTTGGGTTATGTTTTTTTTAAGCATTTTGAAAATTTAGCTTTTAGCCTAGAAAAATGGTTGGTGGTGTCTGGACTGGACTGAGCATTTGCTCGCTGGACTCTTGGCCTCCCTGCACCCAGTCCACCATGCTGCAGGCAGAGGGGGACTTTTAGGAGCTAAAAGGGGAATATTTTTTTTGTACACTGAACCCCAGGCTTTCCTCATTAGAGGCTGGAGGAGACAAAGTGCCAGTGTGGCAATGGAGGCAATCCCATGCAGCAGCTCTGTGGGAGAGGAGCTGGGTGTGGCCACCTCCTGTTGCTGGAGTCCTGCACTGCTGGGAGGTAAGCAAGGGAGAGGAAGACTCGAGTGTTTGCTTCAAATATATATATATATATGTATGTATTGGGCTTGCAATGGGGTCTGCTTGCAATGGGGTCTGCCCTCCTCGGGCAAGGGCTGGCTGCAGTGCTGGGTGGGGGTGTGCACCATTGTAGGATCAAACTCAGGTCGAGGCTCTGAAGGAGCTGCTGGGGGTGGAGAAGTGCAGGCGAGGCTGACCTGGTTCCCTAACGAGCAGCATCAGAGGCTGCTGGGGGAGAGGTTGAGACTTTTTAGGCCTTTACGTGGGTGGTTGCAACTGCTGGGTGCCTGAAACGCTCCCGGGAGCTTCTGTCTGAGACTTGTTCTCTGCCTTTGACTAGTTCAGGCAGGACATGGTTGGCTGCGAGTGTGCAGCTCTTGCTCCTTGCGGGAATGTTCAAGCGTGGGCTGTAGACTCAGGGAACTGTGGGCTTGGGGAACTGTGGGCTCAGGGGGCTGTGAGCCATCCTGGAGCTCTACCTGTCCTGGGGAATGCTCCCACCTGGCACCAGCACCCACAGTCACATCACTGCTGCAATTCCAGCAGTGAGCACTGTGCAGTCATGTTCTGTCATGGATGCTTGTGGAGCAGAAGGCTGAGGGGACAATGCTTTGGATGGCTGCTGGGTTTGGGAACCAGACAGAGAAATGACAGCCTGCAGAGCCCATCAGCATGTCCTTAATGGTGTGGCTGAGGAGAGGGGTGTGTTTGCACCTACCTGTGCAGGTTTGCTTCCAGGTTAATGCCACAGACGTCCATGTACAGGGTCTGCAGCCGTGTCCCAGCATGGATTTTGGTCCAGGCAATCACATCCCCTGTGCTTTGCAGGAGTGTGAGCATTGTCCATCACTTGGAGACAAGCAACCCCCAAGGGTTAAGTTGATGCTGATGAAGAAATCCTGCCCTCCCAGCTCCCTGGGGCCATCCCTGCCTGCACTGCCCATCCAGGCCCTGCTCAGCTGCCCTAAGCACCAGGCTCCTGCACTGCTGCCTGTTTTTATTGCAGGGCATAGAAAAGTCCTTCCCACTGGTTCTTAAGGGTTACAGGCTAATTTTATTAAATATCGCCATGAAACTGCCAAGTTCCCTCCTCTAAACGTCTCCTGGGCCCAACCTCAGGGATAATTGTCTTCCCCATTAGTTTTCATTAAATTAAATGCAGGAGGAGGATCTGAACAGCCAGGGGCTCCAAGCTGAGCACGGGGTGTACTTGCTGGCATGATGAGTGCAGCCCATGGAGCTGGATTTTGCACCGGGAGTGGTTCAGAGGAAGAGAGTGTGGAGTGGTGGAGCTGGGATGGCACTGTTTGCATCATCCCCAGGCTGGGGGCGGTGGCTGCAGAGCTCTGCTCTGGGCAGCCAGGCTCTGCCAGGTCCTCGTCTCGGGCTCCTGCCACCCAGTTCTTGCATGTTCTGCTTCCCTGGCTGCCGTTCATCAAAAGTTAATGCCTGGCCCTTGGTCCATGCTGAGGTAACACCATTTGTCTGCTGACGAGCCTTTATAACTTATTGATGCCAACTCAGATGAGGCTCTGTGACCCATTGTTGGACTCCCAGTCCCACCTCCCTCAGCTGGGCCGATTCCAGCAGGTCACGCTGGAGGAACTGGGAGAGCCGAACCATGCTCAGCGTGCTCAGGGGTACCACGGACATGTGGTAGGGGCTGCCTGGTCCATGGACCACGACAGATCAACCTGAGCATCCATGCCAGGTGCCAAGCTGGAAGCCCCACACTGCCCCCCTTGAGCTCCCCTGCAGGACCTCAGAGGAGCAAACCCTACACGAGGATCAGCTGCTCTTTCCAGCAACACGTGAGCGCTGCTTTGCCCTGGCCTCGGGTGAGACCAGCTCTGCCCTGAGCAAACCAGGGACACGGCCTCCATGCTTGTGTGTGATCCCCTCACCTCCAGCAGCTTCCTGATGCCTCACAAAACCTCTGAAGCCTTGTTTTCCCACAGCTCTTCCCCTGTCTCACTGCTTCTACCATTTTTTAAAACCTCCTTTGCTCTGCCTTTATCCATCCCTCCCTGTGCTCATGCTTTGTCTCTGCTCAGTTTGGAGACAGGATTCCAGCTTCCCCTTCTGCTGCCTGTCCTGACAGAGATGTCTCTGTTGAGAGGTAAAAGCGTCTGTAGGGACTTTTCCTCTTTCCCTCACAGACCATCTACATAGGTTCCCACATCTACTAGGAGCAAGGGAGGTGTTTCACCTCTCCAAGCCCCCTCCCCACCACAGATGTTTTTCCAGCAGGCTTCCTCAGGGAACCTCTCTGCTCAGGAATGCGAACAGGCAGCTGGCTGCCCTACAGGGCTTCCTCCCTAGGACGGGTAATGATCCGAAGCCGGAAGAGCGAAGGGATGTCAAGCAGGGTCCATGTGACACAGCAGGGAACCAACAACCCGAGAAACAAACACCTACAGGCTCCACAGAGCACGGGTGTACTAAAATATATTCCCAAATACCAGGATGCAAACCACAGACCTCAGCAGATTTACACTGATGAGCTGAACTTAGGCATCCCTTGAGCAGGCAGGATTAACGTGATTCAGATCAGTGCAACTCTTACTAGATTATTTCTCTTTCAAGCATTTCTCCTAACTATTGAGGGATTTGTTAATTTAATGTACAGCTCCCGCAACCCAATTTACGGGGTGCAACTGTTGTTCTCAAATGTGACTGGTGGATGTCAGCTGAAACCTGCAGAGTGGAGCTGCCTGATGGACTGGAACACACAACTGGGGTGTTCATCCAGGTGGTCAGAGACCACAAAGCAAGACCAGCCTCTGACACAAGACACTGAAGAGAGATGAATTTCTTGGAAATATGCTCTTCCACACCTTAAAATAGCACAGGCTGTCCTCTTCTTTCCCATGTGCTGGAGGGTATCAGAACTGCAAAACATTCTACATTTGGCTGCAGCTAATTTAGCTTTCATTTTACAAAACCCACACTAATCCCCCCATGTTAAAAAGAATACGCTTCCTGCTCAGTTAACTCTGTGTGGAAGGAAGAAATTCTTCCTTTGTATTTTTAGCAGCAAATACCAGCTACAGGCACCAAAGTTTCATGCTACATTCTACACCACTTTCCCCCCAAACGCAGAGGTCTCTTCATCCAGGACTGGGGGATAAAAGAACTGCGGTTCTACAGATCCAACAAAGCAATCTCTCCGATTAAGTGCTTTGGGAACTAAGCACAGGGCAGCACGACGCATCCCGCAGCAGCCAGGAGTAAAACAAAGTCAAAGCCAGGCAGAATGAAAAAGGCTCATGTCTCAGGCTCCCCCCTTGAAGCTTTGTAAGTCTCTTCTGCATTCAGAGGGACTCAAAGCAACCTCAGGAACAGGTTTGAGTCTGGCTCTGTGCAGAAGCTCACTGAGAGCAGAGCCTGCGCAGAGGAATAATGACTGGCTTATGTTCTTTCCAGGCAATGGAGGAAGAGTGCAGGAAGATGCATTTGATGGATTCTCTAACCCAAATTCAGAGGTGAGCCCCTAAAATGAAAGAGTTTCTTCATGCACTATTTAGTTTAAAAAAAAATATTTTACTTTCAGTAACGATATAATTTATTTTTAAAAGTAAATTAATCCACCTTTCTTTAATTATGTGATGGTTCTGGCAAAGAGAAGCAGCAGGTACAGTTGGTGAAGTATTTTCATTTGAGCTGAATTTCACACAGTTCCATGCAGATACAATGCCAGAAACTTCTTGAATGTGTCTGGCTGAAAGCCATGAATTCCAACGGGCTTCTGCAGAGAAAAAGACACGGATGCTCAGTTTGCAGTGAAGTGATTAATGTAGACAAACAACGGCTTTAAACATGCTTGAATAAGACTTTCAGGTGTGGTAGCTTCTAAATTGTGCTCTCTTCCCTGGAGGGGTTTGTGGGGGGGTACTTCCACTGGTGTCAATCTCAGAGAGCAGAATCCCTCTGACCATCAGTGAGATGCCCTCCCAGTATAACCAGTGCTGACAGCCCCGTGCTCTGTTTACAGCAAGGCTGACAGCAGCATGTAAGCACTTCCTTCATCAGGGCCGGTTTTAAACAAGCATATTATGAGACGGTGGATTACAGGGATATCTGTACACAGGAGTTCATATTAAGCTTGTCATGTGGCACATCAGCACTACAAACACTCAGGAACCGTTCCCCTCAGGAACACCTGCTTAGGGAACAACTAGGCCAGTGCCCATGTCAGGTCCCTTCAGCTGGCTTAAAACCTGCTGCAGCTCTGCACCAGCTCTCAAACCCCCTGCCAAGGTGAAAGGGCGGGATTTCCAGGACCATTTCAAAAGGTTTGCTTACCACTACAACCCTCTTCTTGATTTTTGGAACACACTGGGCTGTTTCATACAGTTTCTGATCGGAGTCAATCCACACTAGATTTTTTATGCCATCGTTAGAGACAAGGTCTGTTGTATTTAACTGGAACACCATGAACTGGAAGAGCTGGCCATCTGTGCCAATGCTTTGCACCACTATTGGCTGCTCCAAAACCTTGGGATCATTCTAGGAAAAGAAGAGGGGGTGGGGGAGAATGTTTTAAAAGCCAGTTACTACAGAAATTGTATGAGTACTTGCTGATTCTGCATCTTAGAGTTGGTTTAAAGCCAAGATTTTAATAAATGTATTGTTACCTTGCCCAGAAAATTACTCTAGTCAAACAAGTTTTGAATGTAGATTTTGTATTTTAATTAAAATTCCTCCTTCAGCCAGCAATGAAGTGTCAATTTAAATACTGAGCTGTGGGATGGGTCAGAGTTTTACAGCTGAACTTACTCCCTGGTTCCTGCCCATTACCACCCCAGTGCGTGTTACATCACGAACACACTTGTTGCTGAGCGGAGGATTTCTGGATCAGGAGACATCAGTAACCTGAAGGTTGGGGTTAGATCTTTGGATGGGGAAGTTTGGATGTGAGAAGTACTGTAGCATGCCACGGCAAGGGAATTTCAGGACTCTCTCCACTTGCTGCAGCACTAGAGGGAGAACAAAGGCCCAGCAGCAGCCTGCCATACATACCCCATACAGCGCCTTGGCCTTGGCCAGCGCGTTGCCAAAAGCAAACATCAGCATTTTAGCACGGAGCTGTTCTGGTCTGAACCTGTCAGGGCAAATGATGGCTGACTCCAGGAAGAACAGAGTGTGAGGATGAGAGTAGGGATAACCATCTCTGAAACCTAAACAGCAGACAGTCATGTCAGAAATCGCTCAGTAGGATACTACACAACCGATGTTTTCTCCCTTTATCTTCAGGAACTGTTAAAGCAATTTGCTGGGGTTTAAGTTCTTCTCCATTGTCCTGCTTAGTCCACACGTCTGGAGTGCTTGCACTGCACTCCTTTACCCAGCTCCTCTGTCCCCTCATTCCCACACATTCCCCCTCTCAGCTGCCTCACAGAAGGACAAGGGCTCTAGGTTAACCCAAACACTGACAATATTATTATCAACAGCTGGATTTACCTGTGTCATTGAGCTCTTTGTACACATTCACCTCCTGAAGATCAATTGTAGGCAAGATGGGATGGAAGGTCTCCAGAACATGTTCTTTGGTGGCTAGGATCTCCTCCTTGGAGGCTACTGGTGGTATTGGGGCCATAGAGTTCATGAGTATTCCATTCAGGCCACGGACCTGAAGGAGAACGGATTCTGGGGAGGGAAATTAGACTACATTCAAACACTGGTGAAATCAGATTAGGGAAAGACGTACATTTCCTTTTACAAGTCTGTTCTGCAAGGCTCACTCTCTCCCCCTCACCTCCAAACCCATCTTAAATAGTAGCCCAGCTGTAGGTTCGTCTTCTAATATACCAATGCTAATTGCTGGTATTAAGTTCTTAACTAAACATACTTAGAAAAACAACAGTACTGTTTTTAGGCACAAAAACACAAACAATCAGGTCTGAGACCCTGGTTCTCTTCTCCCACCATATTGTCAATACTGTCTAACACATAGTAATGTCCTCAGGGAGAATATCCTGCCATCATCCAAGGCTGCCCATGCTGACAGCACTTTTCAAAACGGGAAGAATTACCTGCAGGGTTCCAGAAATTGTTTAACTTGCTCCAAGTCCTCATCCTTAAAGCCAGCAGCATTGTTACCCCTCTTATCTTAAAGAGCTAAATGCTTACACCATGGTAGCAACTAACCTCTTTCCCATGTTGCTGCTATCCTGTAGTTTCTAGCCAACATCCTTTTACTCAGAGCAGGATATTTCTTAGACATTAACCGGCATAAATGTATCAAGTCTTCAAACAGCACTGGGCTTTAAAAGGAGAAAAAAATTGTTATATAAAAATGGGATCATAAGGGCAGGCAAACGTTTCTGGGGCACAAATGATGTAAAATTACCATATGTAAAACATATCACAGCATAACATTTCCAAGCAGTTAACAGAGATTGCAGATTAATATCACACACACCAATCCTGTTCCAAGTTGGCAGAGGTAATGCTTACAATTATTATTTTAAAAACTGATATTCTGCATCAGCTAGAAGTAGATCTCAAGGTGAAATAGAGACCTTGGCTTGAAAGCAGCTTTAATGTAGCAGAGCGTTTATGTCAGTGCTACTGTCAACATCAAAATTGTGTTTTATTGGTCGTTTTGGTTGTTGCTTTGTTTTAAAGATGACAACTTCACACAGCAAGGGAGTCTCTCAACAGTAGATCTGTGTTTGAATTTTCCTTGTAGTGTTAAAAACTTTCCCTACTGCTGCAGACTCACCAGAAACGTTCCCTCTTGGGAGCAACCTCTCTGGTGTCCCAGAACCGCGCGTGTGAGATCGCGTCCTTCACCCGCTCCTCATGCTCCTGCAGCCCGTGGGCCGGGTTGTCCAGGATGCTCTGCACGGATAAAGGCAAACCTTCCACCAGCTTCGTCTTGGTGAGCCACTGCGCCTGCCGCACCCCTGCAAACACAACCCAACGCGGTATGTCACAGGTGACAGAGATGATCCAACCCAAACCATTCTGTGATTCTGCACTATGTAACCGAGGCTGCCAGGCAGCTCATGAGGCTGGGCAGGCTCTTCACAGCCCGTGTTCTGTTTACACTCTGTGTGAGGAGAAGCCTTGGCAGGCAGAGCAGGGTGAGTGCTTGTGGAGGGGGCAGCGCTGGGGGCAGAGCGGGTGTGTGGTACCTTCCAGCATTCGGACACCCTGGTGGCAGATGTAGCACCCCCTCTCCTTGTACAGAGGCATCTCCTCGTAGCGCGGCCCCGGCGAGTGCCAGGGGTCGTGCCAGCCGCGGTCCCAGGGCGGGAAGCGCGGCCAGGCCAGGCCGGGCATGTGGTGCTGCCGTCCCGCGCACGTGATGGTGTCCAGCTCCACCTGCTTCCGAACCGGCTGCCGCTCCACCATCCGCGCCAGCACCTCCGGCGGAGGCCCGCGCGTGGTCCAGGGCGTGCGCGGCAGCGGCCCGCGGTGGCGGGGCCGCCCCGCGCGGGTGAGGATGCCGCGGGTGAGGCCCCGCGCCGCCGCCCCCGCCCGCCTCAGCGCCCCCGCCCGCCTCAGCGCCACCGGCCCCGCCGCCATCGCCACTGCCATCCTCCTCCTCCTCCTCCTCCTCCTCCCTCCGCCGCCGCCTCAGCGCCTGCCCGCCGCCATCTTGGAGAGGGACTGTCCCCCATCGCCTCCCCCGCTGATTGACGGCGGCGGCGGCCAATGGCGGGCGGGCGCGCCCCGCCGTAAGGGAGAGTCGGCAAATTGCCTGGCGGATAGAGGGTAGGCGCTGTGTGGGTAACTGGGGAGGCGGGCGGGGAGAGGAGAGGCGGCTCCTCGCCCGCGGGGCGGGGGGGCACTTGAGAGACCGTCCCTGGGTGGGAGGTGCCGGGGCCGCTGTGCCCCCGGGGCGGTGTGTCCGAGCCCCTCGGGGCGGTGTGTCCCAGCCCCCGGGTGCGCACAGTAAGTGCTGGAAACTCTGTAAATCTGCCCAACCCGGAGCCTTGAGGGTTCCGGGTTCACCCACGGCCCCGTCAGGGTTACCCCTCGTTCATAGCCCATTTGTGCTCGGGGTCCCCAGCGGGCGCTGTGGACAGCCGGACCAGTCGCCTTTGGTTCTCTCTTCTCCCTCCATATCCTTAAAATAAGTGTATTCGTGTTGGGGGGGTGAAGGTTAATTAATTGACCTTGACAGTGAAGCTGCTCGAAGCGCTAAATGTTCCCTTGCTTTGGCTTGGTCACCCGTGGCTTCATAATTTCCTGTGGACCCCCTTGCGTTCAAAGGATACGGACAAAAATGCATTGGGAGCAGCCAGTGTGTAAAAATAGCAGGGTCCCTGCGAGGTCTGCAGTGCGATTTTGGCTTGAGGAGTGTTTGATGTGTACAGCTCGCTCGGAAGCACCGGGAGCAAGGGATAAAATCTCCCTTCTTGTGCTTCCTGCCCTTCCCTACGTGTCTACATTTAAAGGCAGACTCAATGCCCATAACCAAAGAGTTTGTTTGCCTGAGACTTTGCCCCGTTTGCCTCAAGTCCCTTGGCTCTAAACCCGACTTTCAGCTCACTGCCCTTCCCCCTCTTCCAAAGCTGCACAACTCAGGCCACATCTGGTGATTGGGTTTGTTACCCATTGTCTTGGTGGTTTGGTTTGTCACCCGTTTTCCTGGACTGAGCTGCAGATTTTTAAGATGTTTCTGTTCCAGGTGACCAAGCTGGTCTTTTGTAGGAAATCACCCTGGCAGAGCAAGCAGGATTAAAGAGCGTGGCTTTGGCTGGGCAGCCAGGCTGGGGAGGTGGGCCTGAGGCTGGACTAGGGGTCTGGGCTGCTGGCTGTGATGTCTGGCATTCCTGCACTGGACAGTGCAGAAGCAGTGAGCACTCAAAAAAAAGTGGGGTGTTTCAGGCACAGATCAGCTCCAGGTTTTCAGTTTTCCCTGAGATACACATGCACAATACTCAGGAGGGATTTTGTCAGTCCTTCTCCAAAAATGCTCGGCTGGTGAGCACGTGCCGCTCTTTGTCGTGCTGGTTTTGGTGCAGGACTTGTGTTTTGCAGGCAATGAGTGACAGTGAGCAGGACTGGCTGGCTCTCAGACCCCGGGAACCTTCTCCATCCCAGTGCTGCGGCGGTGGCTGCAAACCCTGCATCTATGATGTGTACCAGAAGGAGCTTGCACAATGGGAGAGGGCCAAGGCAAAGCAAGACAAAAGCCTTCTCACGGAAAAGAAGGAGCAGGTCAATTTACCTCCATCACATCCTGGAGCCTGTGCTTTGGTGGTACTTGTTAGGGTCTGAGGTTGTGGTGATGGGCGAGGGATGCAGCAGTAGGTTCAAGTGGTGCCTTAAGAGATGGCTGTAAATGCAATTCCCCAAACTCTGCTTCACCCTCCCCCTTGGCTGCTCTCTCCCTGCTGTAATGTGATTTTCCAAGTGTCAGGTTCTCCCTGGTGTCGCATTACAGCCCTGAATCTGCAGCTCTCCTCTCAGAGTTTCCTCAGAGAAGCTCTGTTTTCCCCACCTTTTTCATCTTCTCCTGATTTTTAGGCTCATATTTTGAGGCTGAAAAAAACTGTATTGTGTGTGGTGGAGCAGTTGTCTTCAGAGTGTAATTTGAAGCTTGTCAGTGCCCTTTTACATGAGATTAACTATACTGGGTCAAGCAAAAAAGATCAGCTGAAACAACTGATAATATTTCCTGTTTGCTGTGGCCATCAGTAGGTTGCAAAGTTGCCCCCAGAGCGGTGCTTGGCGCTTTTAGCAGAATTATTTCTGTTTGTTTTTAGACATGGGAAAATGATTGCAGTGAGTCATAATAGGATGACCTTGCTGTAAGGTGTAAAAAAAATATAATTTAAAAAGAAGGTGGTGGTGGTGGGGAAATGCAAGATCCCGAAGTGCACACTGCAGAACATGATAATGAATCAGCAGAGAGCTGGAATTTGCGCTGGGCCCCAGCGTTTAATACATGTCCTGAGTATCTCGGCTGCTAAATTAGCATGCACGTTTGCTTCCAGAGAAGAATGAAATCATAAAAGACACCATCTAACCAAGTAATTATTTATTGTTGTTCTTGCAGAGCAGTAATTCAGTGCTGAATCCAGATACATTCACTGCATTCAGCGTGAGCTCGGTGGAGCAGCTGACAGAGGACACCTACCAGTACAAATTTGAATTACCGGGAAACAGCAGCTTGCAATTGAGTTTAGGACAACATATCGTGTTAAGGTATTGTTCTCTGTGCTAGTTAAACAGTCTGCATTATGTAACCTAATATGTAGGGGTTTGTCAATAGACAAAGGCTTCATAGCAGGCAAATCGTGATTTCTGTACCTCCACAACGACACAGATGAAAAGAGCTCCTGAGCTCGCTGGCTCCGCTAATTCCATGGTAAAAGCCATTCCAAAGCTGTAGTTTTCTTCAGCATTATCCTTGCATCGGTGGGTCAGAAAGAACTAGGTATGATTAAGAAAATCCATTTGCAGAAAGAAAGACTCAAAGAATAGATGTTACAACAGATGATTTACTCTAGCGTGTTGGAATGAAGACAATGAGCTGCACTTTCCCAAGAGGTCTGCACTTCAGCACCCAGGGTGTAATCCCAGTGCCCAGGCATTGCCTGACTGACTTCGAGCAAAACAACCCTCCTGTGTAGTTTATTGCTTGCCGGAAAGGGGCCACTTGGGGAAAGTTTCTGTTTCTCAGCCATCTGTGGTGATCATTGCCGGATAGGAAAAGTCCTGTTACGATGCCATTGATCTGCCTCTGTTGACGTTACTAGTAGGTTAAGAACTGATGTGTGCAGCTGGTTTCTGCTGCCAGCACATGCTCCTCCTTCCAGCCCTCTCTCATCAGGCAGCAGAGAAAAAGGTTTGGTCACTTCAATCAATTCTCATGGTCAGTAGTAAAGAGCAAGGTGGATATATTCTATAAGACTTACAGGAAAATACAGTCTATATTGACAAGACCTCAGGTCAAGGCTGTGCCCTGGTTTTTGTTATTTAATTACCAGATGCTGACTTGACACAGAAAGTGACCCCAGCTCAAAAGGAACATGGAAGTGTTTTCTCTCCCCTTTGCTGCTCTTGCACATTCAGCCATTTCTCACAAAGCAGCTCAAACACCCTTCCAGGGGTGTGTCCCAGAGCTGGATGTGGTACAGTTGGGGCCACCACCGGGAAAACAAAAGGTGCCTTTAAGCCGTTATGTTCCCCCTGGATTTTTACCTGTGGAAGAGAAGTGTTTTGCACCTGTGCACAGGCTGGGCCACTGGGAAGAGGACCTGCTGCCTGCCCTGTCTCCCCAGAGAGCTGCAGGAGTTTGGTAATCCCCAATGGCCCAAGTCACAGTGGGTTCCTCTTTATCTTCTCAGGGGAGTGGTGAATGGTTTGGAGGTCCAGCAAGCCTATACTCCAATCAGCCCTGGGAATGCAGAAGGTTATTTTGAAGTTCTAATTAAAGTAAGTAAGCCTGGACAATACGGAGTAGAGTCTAAGGTGCTGGGGACTGTGTTTTCTTTAGGAACCAAGCACGCTGGCAGCACTTGGAGTGAGACTCTCAAATCCCTCATGGACTGTTTCTGTGTTGTTTTGAAATGGTTGTGCTTTGTTGATAAAAATTGCAGTTTTTCCCACAAAACTGAAAGCAGAGAAAGGTGACACACAAACAAGGGCTTTGCAGCAGAAGCCCTGTTTAAGCACTTGGGAGAACCTCTTGGGTGCCCAGCAGTCAACAAGGTGGAAAGAGGTGCCCATTCCGCTTCTCTCATATAATTTTGCCTTTTCAGTCTGTCTTTGAAATCACACCCAGTTGTCAGCCCAGTTGAACCACTGACTTTGGAAAGCGTTTGCCCAGCCCTTATCCTTCCCACTGTATTTGACTCCAAGAACACCCCACAGAAAAAAATGTCATTTTGGTTAAAAATGTAGACAGACAGTGGAAGAGGGAGCAGCTGGTGTGTGGGCAGGGCTCTGGAGCTGCAGTGTGAGAGGGTCTCCATGGGCAGAAAGGTGTCCCATGGACACAGGCTGCATCTATCAGGGTGGATGGGATGGCAGAGCCCTGACTGGGACAAGTGTCCTGGCCCTTCTGGAGGTTACTGCAAAGTGTTGCTTGAGTTCAAAATTATTTTATAGGAAGTTTGAATAAAGCCTGCAGGGCCCTCATATATTACTACTTTGTGTGGCAAATATCAACTGGAAGAACATTTTTCCAATACTGCATTTGTATGTCACTAGTGATTCCTCAGGGCGGACACAGACTTCAGTACAGGTGTGAAATTCAGCGAGCTGGGTATCCCAGGTGGCTTGCAGAGGATGACCACAGGCCCTCTGCCTGTCTTCCAGGATTTCATGGTTTTGGGGTTTATTATGCATTGTACATTGAAATACAAACCCTGGTCTTTAGAGAAGTGAACAGCTTCTGTAGGACACCTGTGGGAGGGTCATTTCCCCATTCTTGTGGCAATTGGTGAGTGGCAGGGGAGAGAAGTATTACATTTGAGTTGCATTAATAGGATACGTTCACAGGATGACTGTGAAATTTCATGTATAGCGGCTCATTACTCACAGGTTTTGCATTTCAATAATAATAGTAATGATTGTAATGATACCTTTCCTTTATATAGAACCTTTCATCCCAAAAGGAGCTATAGTTATTCTCGGGCAGTGACAAAAGAGGTTGGTAACACCCAGTGTAAAGCAGCCATTTTTATAACTCACTCCGTAGGTTGTGGTATATTTCACACTATTCAGGCAATTTTGGAAAGTACTATATTATTATTATTATTACTATGCAATCCAAGCACTGTTCAAACACTTCTCTCTCCTGTTATTATAGCATTGCATTTGTGATACTACAGTTAAGAGTGAGGGAGTTGCCATTTACAGAGCATAACCCTCTTTTTGAGTGATTTTATAATGTTAGGGTTTCTCTCCATGTAAAACTGGGTGTAGAAGTTTTCCCCCAGGAGATAATTATTTTTTTTCTTTTTATTTAGAAAAATTGGGTTTTAAACCCACTCAATCACTTCTCACTTCAATTTTTTTGGAAATAATTTTGGTGAAAGGAGGATTGTTTTAGTTTCCATTACCCTGGTCCTTTGGGAATAGGCAGTAAGTGGGACTGACTTTTCTACCCTTGCCTTGAGTTTCCATATGTATTTGAAGAAGGGAGGTATAAAACATGCTCCTTTGATGCAACTGCACACTCCTTGTGTGAGACTTAGCGCCTGCCCAGAGCCCTCTGAACATAAAATGTTTCTGACAGTAACTCAGAGCCTGGATGTGTGTTTGATTTACCTTTTGACTGTAGCAACTGGTGCTAATAGTTCTTCAGGTTTAAGTGAGGTGTTAGGAGGGGAGGAGCGTCTCTGTTCTTTATTACCTAACACTGCTTGCAAGCACAAGCACATGCTCACTCTTTCTGAGCTGCTTTGTGGTTCACCAATTTTGTTTGCCTGCAGTGCAGCTTGGTGGCCAGCCAAGGCACTGGGGTGTGGAGCTGGGCTTCTCTCCAGTTTGTGTGCAGAAAATACCCCAAAATACACTGCTTTTGTGTAGGCTGGAGTCGTCAAAGGCTTATATCAAGTCCATCTTTGACCTTTGGTTGTGTTGCCCTTCCCCAGGTTTATCTGTGGCATCACCTCTGCACCAGACCGCTTGTGAGCCGCAGCTGTTGGGCTTTCCTGCTCTTGCTGTTTGGACCAGTCCTTGTTTTCTCCGGCCACATCCCGGACCATGGCCGCTCTTTTTGCTCACATTTGTTCTATTTAATCATAAAGTGGTCATACATACAGGGCATGGATGTACATATGGCAAATAGCAACAAGTTTCCTTGGATGAGCCCTTTATTTTCCAGCCTCTCCTCCCTCCTCTGTTTCTAGCAAGCACCGACCCTTTCTCATCAGTCGGGATTGAGATCAGCATTCCTGCAGGCAACAGCCTGGATAATATTGTTTGTGCCTGGTAGAAAGTAAGGCAGGTTTTTTTTGCTAATATTTTTCTTCCATGAGGCCAGCATTAACATATTCTTTTGAAAATGTGGAGGCATCCCTTAGCATCCAGATGATCTGTTCTGAAAACGAGGGGTTTACAAATTAGAAACCTGGCTTTGGGTCACTAATTATATCAGCACAGCATCTGAGAGACTGAAATAAAGCAAGAGCTATGCAGTGTTTATATAACTAACAGTACCCAGAGGGCATTTCCAGACCCCAAACCCTGGGATTTGGAGAACACTTGAAGGCCTGGACTGTGCTTTGCATTCAAGACACTCTTCTCTGTGTGCTTTGTAAGCAAGAACTCTGATAAGCTTTTTCCAGTTTTGGGAAATTCAGACTGCATGAGAGGGGGTTTGTGTTTACATTATAGTCAGGCTGGAGTGGATCCAATATGATTTAATTTAAATGTCTTTGTTTTGGGTATAACTCTGACTTATTTTTTAAACAGAAAAATCTTTCTTTTTAAACACACAAAATGTTTTTTTGTCCCCTTTTTGTTTAAATGTAGATAACTTTATAATTGACTTTAAGCTGGGAAACTTTCCAACTGAGTATAATTATTCTTTTCTTTTGTGCAATGTTTTTTATTAGTGCTATGAAGCTGGGCTGATGTCACAATACATAAAAACATGGAAAAAAGGAGACATGGTCTTTTGGCGTGGACCGTTTGGAGGGTTCCCATATAAACCTAATAAGGTTAGTTCCCTAAGAGACATAGGATGCTTCACCTTGTGGCAGCCAGCTTTGTTCAGTACTCTAAAGGGAAGACATCAATTTGATTGCTGTTTTCATTATTATTTTAGGGACTTCCTGGGTTACTGTACAGTGCTACAGCATTAGCAGTCAGTTGGAGCATGTACACCTTATTGAACTGCAGAATATTTAAGGAGGAAGAGGAGAGGGAGGTAGATGGGAGGCTGGAAATATTAGCAAGGCTCTGTGTTCATCATTTGCATTAGAAGTTCCTGACGTGCTTGACAAGGGAACTTACTTTCCACCAGCAATGACTGTGGATCTGTTTTTGCCTGGTTTGACCCACATCGCTGTTTTGTCACTGAGCAAGAGAGAAGGGAAGGGTTAATCTTCTTCTCTCTTGGTGAGCAAAGGGGAGGTGTTAATCTTCTTCTCTCTCTCGGGTATTCCCTGAACTGCAGCAGCTCCAGTGAGGTGTCAGGTCACTCAGCCACTCCACAACCCTGATCCACCTGCCGATACCAGGCTGGCTGCAAGAAAGGCAGATCCTGTTTCAGGGGAGACTTCTCACACATACTAATGTGGTTACTTAATTCTGACCTTTCAAATGAGGAGCAAAACTGAAACACTGGTTATTAAGATCCCCAAGCCTTCTGGTTTTTTGCTCCCTCCCTGCCCTCTCCCCCACCCCAACAAAAGTAAGGCTGTAAAATCTGAGTAGCTGAGCTCTATGCATATCAATTGTGTCCTGCTTCCTGAAATACTCTCCTTGCTGGTTTAGGTCACTGTTCCCTTCTCTTTTTAAAAGCTTCAAGATAATCATTTGGGACAGAACATAGCAATCTTGCCTAGAAGTGGTCTTCTGTGCAGGACCAGGAGTTGGACTTCGATGATCCTTCCAACTCAGCATATTCTGTGATGCCGTGGTGTGTGATCTGTGTACATGCAGTTTGCAAAGCACCTGAGCAATCTTAAAACAACTGCTGTGAAAAACTGTTTATTATTTAGGAATTATAACACAGATTCTGAGTATTAGTTTTATAGTAAAATTTTTGTTTATCTCTATTTGCTGCCAGTAGACAGGACTCCAATTCAGGCAGATCAGATCAATTCACAATAAATGCAAGTCAAAACAGAGCACAAGCAGCCTCTGAGGGGTTTAGGTCCCAGTTCTAGCACTGGTGCACACTGGCTGGCAGCTGGGAAAGTGCTGGGAACCTTCTGTCCTGCTATACACAACACCTTACTGCTTGAACATCCCTATTCCAAGTAGAGTGAATGTTCCCCCTTGGAGATGGGAAGCTCATGTGCTGCTGGTAGCCTCTGAGAAAATTGAGATAATGCACCAGGAAGACATGGGATCAGGATGGAGAAGGACCTATTTCTTCCAGAGGTCCTCAGGATTGTATTTTGCAGCATCCAAGACAAACACGGGGGGCATTTCAGTGGAGAGAACACACAGTGGGTCAGCAGAGTGTACTGCAGAATTGAAACTGAAACAGAAGTTGTTTGAAATCAAGGCTAGAGTCAGGATAAATTATTATATTTGGGTAAATCAGCTTCACTAAATTTGAGATATAAACCCTGAAGTGCTATCTGTAATCCTTTGCAGAAAAATACATTCTGAGATTTGAATTTACCAGTGCATGTCTTTCTGATGTGTTGTCTCTCAAGGGACCCTTACCAGTGTGGCAGCAGGAGGACCTGACCATACGCACATTGATTTCCAGCCACCACAGCTCATTCCAAATTCTCTGTTCTGTTGTTAGTATGGAGAACTCCTCATGCTGGCTTCTGGCACCGGCCTTGCACCAATGCTTCCCATCCTCCAGTCCATAAAGATAATGAAGAGGATGAAACCTTTGTAACTCTTGTTGGCTGCCTTCCCTACTTTTGACAAAATTTATTTGAAACCTCTTCTGCAGGATTTGGCTCGATACTGGAACGTCAGAATATTTTATATCCTAAGCCAGGTAAATAAATGGGCATGAAGCACGTTCCTATGAGGGTTCCTGTGTGCTGGGTGAGCCTCTACCTCCTCCACTTCTCTTGGAGCATGATCTTAATTCTTTCTAAGTCATCCAGGCTACTTTGTGATCTGGTGGCTGCTGTGGTTAAACCTGCTACGTGTATTTGCAGTGTTACTAGTCTGGAGAATTCAGGGAGGTGGCCATCAGCTTTGTCCCTCTCTTGGGAGCTATTCTGTTGTTTTGCTGTTTTATAGTCACTGTTGATTATTCCTCCCACTTCAAACAGTTTGTTGCTGCACCTTAACAGCAGATAAACTATTTTTTTCTTTCCTAATACCAGTGCCTAATCTGTCTTATCCTCCATCATGCTTATGGCTAGAGCTCTCTTTTTCTGGTATGCTACCACCAACTTCCCAGCAATTATTTTTTTCTTGCTGACCCATTTTTAAACTTCTAAAAGTTGTTTACCCCTCTGTAAAATTACTTTTCTGCCACATTCAGGGAGATGAGGGCATACCTCTCAGTGGTCTTACATTTGAGCAGTCTTTTCATTTCCATTTGGTCCCAAAGTTGCTTGTGTTCTGCATGGATTTGATGGTTAAAAATTATTCTGTCAGAAATAAGGATTCATTGCAGGGAGGATATAGAAAGAATTATTTATGATAAGGAATGAATACCAGTGCATTTTTAGTTTCTCGGATGAATCATTTTTTGTATCTCTACACGGGAACTGCCTCTTACATTCTGTTCGCATGTGGCCTTGGCAAGTTGAGATTTGTTAGAGGGAAAAGTACTGGTGACTTGGGCACCCCCTCAGCTGCTCTGTAGGAGCATAACCGTAATTGTCTCTGGTGACACGGCTTAAATACCCTTTTCAGGGTATTTAAACTCTTGAGTGCTGTCTCGAGCATGTGGAGGTCTTGAAATTCAATCAGCAAAGGGCAAGAAACCCACCTGACCCCTGTCAACACTGTCTGCACTGTGTATGCATCTCTCCCTTTCTCCTCTTCTCTTAGCAGGCTTGTGGTAGTCCAAGACTGGCTCGGGCATCCTCCCTGTTGGGATTATATATCTGTCTGTGTCTGTATTTCACTCTGCTGCCTGTCACCACCACATCTGAGCACCTCCTGATTAATAGCAGTGGGGGAGTCCCCACTGGCTCTAATTGCCACGGGACTAAACACTTCTCATGGGATCAGAGCTGTGTTTGGAGCAGAGCTAGATTCTTTCAGTTTTGGTCAAGGGGGATGGGACTGAAAGAGGCTTGGGAATGGGAGAGGCAATAGAGAGAAACAGACTTGGGATCTAGGATTTGGGAATAAGAAAGGTGCACTGGGAGGTGGTTCTCTAGGGAGAAGGTTCTGTAGCATTTATTAGTGATAGTTACAGTCTGGTTTTGTTCAGTCCCCCCTGAGCAAGTGGCCAGGTCCCATGGCAGGGAGAGATTTTCATCTGGGCTTTAGAAGATGAATGCAGCTCTCAGGAAGGGTCAGTGTCACAAGGGTGAAAGCATCCTATGCAGTACTCTGAGGGGAGGAGAGAGATTTGGCTGTAAGCAATCAACTGTCCTTTTTAACATGACACACTGCCACCCTTTTGCCTTTTCAGGAAACTTCACTGGAAAAACTTCCTTGGAGCTATCAAGAAAACACATATACTGGTCGTCTCAAAGAAGACTTGATGAAGACAATAATAAATTCCTGTCGAAGAAGGCCATTTGTATTAATCTGTGGCTCTTCTGCATTCAATGAAGATATGACTAGATACTTGAAAGCTGCAGGAATTGAAGAAAATTCCTGTTTTGTCTTTTAGCTGGATATTCCTGACCTGAGGAACCTTAGGCCGAGCCTTGGACGTCCTTGTTTCTCTGCAGACATTGCACAAAATGGGTCAGCTCAGTAGACTGAGTTCCTTGGACGTACACCTTCGTAGGTCTTTTGATCAACTATTTGTCTCCAGTATGAGTCTCACTATGGAGTGTTTTAAGAACTGTGTGCCATTCCAGAGTGGCTGCTACAAGGTGTGCCACCCACACCTCAGGGAACAGTGTGGTATTTTAATGGAAGTCTTCAAGCGCAATTTTAAGAGAGAGATCTCCTGAGGGGGTACTAAAAACCATCTACATGCAGGTCTGCTCTAAAATGGGGACCAGGGACTTGCTTTGCAATCCATGTTATTCTGCAGTGGTATTGTGCCCTCTTAGATGTCCAGAGGAGAGATTTAATCCTCAGGGAGAAGACTGCCTGGCCAAGGGAACAGCAGAGCACTGGCCTGGCAGTCTGGAGTCTGTGGGCTTCATTTTGGTTCTGTCATGTGCTGGGTGATGTCAGGCAAGTCACTTCAACCTCTCTGTGCCTCAGTTGCCCCATTATACACTAATACAGAGAAGGTGGCACTGATCTTCTCTGAAAACAACCTTTCCAACCATATATGGAAAAACTGTCCATAAGGATGGATAGTGATGCCTAGTGAGGACTTAGCAGGCTGAGCTCCTGCCCTGACACAGCCTGCATTACCTGCCCTGTCCTTAACCCTTGAAATGCTGCCTGGGAAGACAAAGAGTATGTCCTAAAACTGAGAGAACATAGCTGGGTTGTGGCTGCTATCTGTCAAGGAGGATGGGTGTTTGCTTTCCATGTCCCCTAAGTGTTGTATCATAGCCCTGGCTCATTAAATTGAACCTCTTTTCAAATAAACAGCTGTTTGTTTTTGTCACAGGACTCTCACAGGTGCCCAAGGGGGTTCTCTAAGCACACAGGAACACCCCTTGAGGAGTGAAAGCTTCAGGGGCTCTGCTGGGGTGCTCCCCTGTGGTGTAGAGAGCAGAGCCAAGGAGCTGCCTGGGGGATGGCAGCCTGGCACAGCCCCCAGCCTGGGCACCTGGTCCCCCTCTCCTCTTTTCAGTCCAAAATACTTCTGCTTTTCCTGCAAGGTATCTGCTGTCCACTCTTTTACCTTCTTAGACCACTGCGTTTACTATTAACACCTGGAAATACCACCTTCCTGCACACCTTTGTGTTTTTCTGTTCATTCCCAGTCCTTGCCATGTTGTGGTTGTGCCAGGTGATGTTGCATTATCATTCATGCCTCATTTTGTACCTGTGTCTAATACTACACCTTACACGAAGGAGCTGTGTTTGTTACACAAACTAAGCAGCGTGCACTGAAGTGGTGGCTCTGATTCACACATTGGGAGGGAACGTAAGTTACTCTTGCATTGCAGAGGTTTGTCTCCAGTTACCAAATGCCTGGAATTAATCAAGTGTAGCTGCAGCTTTTATGTTAACTTCCTTGGAGGAAGGGCTGAGCCAGAGAAGTTGTCCATGGTCGGTCCAAGACAAGCTCTCAGCTCCAATCCAAGCTGTGCTTCAGCCACTGTAAGTTACTGCATAGTGGAGATGCCTCTGCACAGCATGGGGCTGATAAAATAAGGAGATGCTTTCTCCAGTCGATTTCCCTACTTCGGGCTTGGCTAGGAAAATGGAAAAAATATTTTTGTCAGATATTAAGTATTCAAAAACCTTGCTTATATGCTTCTTGCTTTAAATGTTTTATCTTTTTGTGATTTTGCTAAAAATCCACCCAGCCTTTTTTGCAAAGGCCCAAGGTAAAACTTGACGCTCGCTTTGGAAAAGCGACGTCTTTCTGCGAGAAAGCTGGGACTGTTCCTTTAAACACAACCCCAATATGTCTGGGTATTTCAGCACATATGGGCCACGATGGTTAAACCCTCCCCAGCTGGTCCGGCCGTTCTGCCGCGCCGCTCCCGTCTTTGTTCGTGGCTCCAAGGGAGGGTGGTGAGAGACGGAGCAAGCTGTGAGTGCTGCGGGATGCGATCCTGCAACGGCGGCTGCGGCCGAGCGGGAGGAGGTGCTGCCTGTGCCGGAGGGGACAAGGGTCTTTGCGAGACATTCTCCATGGGGGACATGATGTCCTTGGAAGTAGGGACTTGAAGGAGCCTTTACACTGTCCCTAGGCACTTTTTTCTCTATTTTCTGCCCTTCTCTCCCTTCCCCCTCCTGCCTTTTGTTGTTTCTCAGGCTGGGAGTCCCCTGTCCCAACCATCCCCCATAGGGACAGCCCCTTTCAGAGCTTGGCATGGACCCCTGCAAAGCCAGGGACACAGAGTGGAAAGGCTGTTGGGCAGGATTTTCCCTGCCAAGGGAAGATGACTGGTTTCCTTTCCTTTGGAGGCCTGGAATCATCCCCTGGTGGCAGTTTCATGGGGAAAGTGTTGATCTGTGACTGGGGGATCTGTGGAGCTTAAGGTGCATGAGCTGCCTGCAGTGGTGGGTGGCCGATGCATGGCCAGGGCAGGGGCTCACATCCTGCCTCTCCTGCCAGGCAGGGGGATGCTGGTGGGATGCCCCTGGTCTTTGGTTGCGCTCCAGAAAGCCCCTGCTGCCCATGCAGTGCTGTGCTGGGAAGAGGGGCTTAACTTTGCTTCCTTTCTTCTTCCTCATGTGCAGCCTAAATACCCTCTTAATTTCATCTCATTATTTCCTGCCTAAATAATTCCTGTTTCTCCTGGGGACCATTTTTAAACCTTTGATCTTCTCTGAAGTCTCACAGTCCTGATCACATCCTTTCTGTTTAAATGAATCAAATGCCTTTTTGACTCATGATTTATAAATTTGCCCACAGAGGAACAAAGGCAGCCCCAACATGGCACACCTTGAAATCACCCACCGTGTCTCTGGTTGAGCAAAGTACCCTGGGCTGACCCGGAGCACCTCCAGCCTGACCTCCAGTCCTGGCTCCTCTGTTTCCCTGCTGCCTCTCACTCTCCCCCTGCCTCCCACTCCTGCAGCTGACAAGCAAGTTGCCTGGGCTCAGGCCCAGCCTGGGAATGGCCATCTCCAGGTCAGGAGAAGGGTGAATGTGCCGGTGGTTGATGGATGCCGTCCCCTGGGAGGGGGAGCACAGCTGCTCTGCTGCACAGCCCTGACCCCTCATTGTCACCAATTTTCAGTGATACCATTTCCTGGGGTTATGGCCAGCTGGAGGGATGGAGAGAAGTAGCTCTGTAGGTACTGCTGTCCCGGATGCTGGCTTCGTGCTGGGATGTGCTGCGGTGCTGAGGCCAGTGGTGGAAAGGGTGGAGGGCAGTGTGTGTTGCTGGAGATGAATGCAGTCAGGATGAACATGTTGCTCTATAGTGCAGTGGTGGAGAAGTCAGAATGAATGTCTTGCTCTATAGTGCAGCAATGGAGAAGTCAGGGAGCACATTATCCCCAAGTCCAGGGGATCAGGGCTGGAAGGGCTGAGCACTCCTCCTGACTGAGCCAGGGTTGTGGCAATGGAAATATCAAGGAGGGGCTGTGTTGCCAGATCTCTCCTGCCTCTTTGCTGCATGGCCCCACACAATGGCCCCTTGTTTCACAAGGCACAGGGACAGACCTCCTCTCCAAGCCATTAGGGAAGCAGCTAATTAAGCTCTGCAGTGTCTGTGGGAGGTCAGCAGGATATGCAACGGTATCACAGCATCTCCCAGAACTTGCACTGGAGCAAGAGCTTCACACAGTACCTGGGAACAGGGAGGGCTGCCCTGCACCTCCTTGTTCCAATGTACCCTTAGTCCTGGCAGGGTGAAGTGGTGCCCAGTGCCCCAGGACAGACACTCCAGGACATCCTCCACCTCAGCTGGGCTTAGGACAGAGGGCTCCTGGCTGGGATGCCCCAATGCTCGCAGCAGCCCTTGGCATGACTCCAGCGAGACCGGGCAGTGGAGAGAGAGCCTGTACAAATATTACTGTTGTTATTGTTCCCCATAAATATATGCAGGCACTTAATGACCTTGGCATGGAGCATTTCCCGGGGATTCATGACCAGTTGGTGTTAATGGTCCTTAGCTGCACCTCAGGCCATCAGCTCCTCCCAGCCCATCATTAATCCACAGGAAATGTCTCAGCATCGATCCTCATTGCTTAATTAATAAATGCAACTTGTCTCCTGCCTGAGATTTAGAGATACTCGCTACTTCTTTCCCTGCTGCTTTGAAGGTGACTTTTTTAGCACAGGTCCTTCGTGCTGGGAGGTCCTTGCGGGATTTTGTTTCCTGGCATTCATCTGGGTGTGGGCTGTGGCAGCAGGAAAGTCCTTTCTCCAGGGTGGGAGGGAAGGAACTGAGCCACTGCTGGGTTTGGGGTTTCTCCAGCTAATGTGGCACAGCACAAGGAGCACATCTTTCCCACCAAATCCAAAGCCTTGATTACCTTCAGCCGAGTGCATCCAAAAGCCTGGGCGAGAAGGAGTCTGAGCCGGCATGGAAGAACGTGGAAATTCTCCAAGGCCTTAGCAGGTTCTATAATAATCGATGTTTTTTTGCCCATGAGTCACAATTCATCTCTAATCTTCCTCGGGGGAGGTGGGATTTGCTATCTTTAGTGCTCACGACTGCTGCTTTCCCAGGCTGAGAATCCCGCTGAGCCTGGACTCCTGCTGCAGGGATGCTGACCTGGCAGCCGGTGCGGAGACGTGGCCGTGTTTAAATCCCATTCCCTGTTTCTCTAGCCTTTACCACCAACTGGCTTTGTGCAGTGGGTGCCGCAGTATAAATCATGTTAATTCCTGAGGTGCTTTTCCGCGGTAAGTCTGAAATTCCCATTTTGGTTCACTGGCTTGCCTGGCGAACTAAATTATTTTCATGGCCCCTTAAGGGCATATTGTCAGCCCAGACTTATTGCCATTATACACCATATCTGAAACATTAATATCTCTTCTAAATATAGTGTATTGACAAGGTATCTGGTATAGTGTAAATCCTTGGGACATTTGATCCAGATCATTAAAACTGAGTGAAGGAAGGGAGGAATAGATCAAGTTACCTTGCCGCTCTTAATTCAAACAAGCGATGAATTATTCATTCTGCTATTAATTCTACAGTCCTCCTGCTTTTTATTTATTTCTCTCTTTATTTATTTTTTTCCTTCCAAATAGACAGCTCCAAAAGGATGCTCGGGTGCCAGTGAGGGGAGATTTTCCTGCTGGAGGATGGGGAGCACGGGGGTGGGATACCTGGCAGCAGTGGCCGTGCTTTGCGGGGCTCTCGGGGATGCTCCCAGCAGAGGTAAGAACCTGGTCCCAGCTCCCAGTGGGAACCTTGGGGCTAGACGGGCATCCATGGTCCCTGAGGAGGAGAAGAGGGCTGTTTGCAGGTGCCACGGTGGCTCTGGGGTGCGAGTGGGTTCCAACTCTCTCTCAGGGAGTGGGCTGGCTCAGGCCAGGGGCAGGGAGCTGGGATCTGGGATCTGGAGTCACTGCGTGCAGCAGCAAGTGTGGGAGACTGCTCTGTGCTTGGTATTCTGCCTCACACTTATCTTACTGAGGATTGCAGGTAGGGATTGTCCTGTTGTGATGTACAGGTGCTTTGGTGAAGGGTTTGTTAACTTCTGGAGTTCACTTGCCTATATAAATACATGTATTTATATACATACACACATATACATGTACATCTATATGTGAATGTATGTATGCGTGTGTATGTGACAGGCATGTAATAAACCTCTCACCCTACCAGTAAAAAATGCCCCCCAGATTGCAGGACAGGGTTAGCAGATTACACAGTAATTTGAGGGGTGGGGTGGGCAGAGCAATCCCTCTCCCCAAAAACAGCAGGGCCTTTCTCACAGAAGGACTGCATCAGAAACCAACCCCCATCCCTGGTTCTGGTGCATGTGCTCCTGAGTGGCCACCCCACATCCCACCTGGGCTTCCTAGAGCACCCCAAGGCTCCCAGCCCTTAATCCATCAATCTGTCTGCATCATGGCTATTTGCCTCTCCCGCAGGCTCCCTCTTGGGTATTTATTTCAACAATATTATTTCTTTAGTACCATCCCTATATTACTTCATTGCCTATCCCCAGTAATTAGCAAGTTGATTTTAGATCTGGCCACACACACACACACACACTCTCATGTGGTGCTGCATCCCACACATCCACAGGACCTCCCCTTGCTGGGAGGTCACCGTGCCAGCAAGCATGATGAAAAGTAAAGTGCACTGGCTGACTATTGATTTGCAATATACTTGGCCCAGATTGATGGCAGCGAGTGCCCAGCCTTGTTTGGGAACCCACACATGTCTCCCGAGGGCTACATAGGGTCTGCATCCCTCCCAGACATGATGTATGTGCCCACTATATCAGCCTCTTCACCCCAGCCCTAATCAGACCCAGGGGCAGGTGACAGTTGCCCCCTTCCCAGCCTTATTTTATAATAACCATGTCTCAGTATAAAGATTTCATTAGGAAATCGATCCCTACATGCATAACTCATTGTTCAGTGCATCGAGCCCTTCACCCCTGTTTCTCCCAGCTCAATCACTGATACCACCATTATATGGAGGGAGATGGGCGTGAGAAGCACAAAGCTGAAGGGCTGGGCAGCTGGGGCATCAGAGAAGCCTGGAACCTCTAGCCTTTAAAACTCACTCTCTACTTCCTTTTCCAAACATAAATAGTGGGGACACCATGCTGTCACTGGCAGGATAAGCTCAAGGGCAGCCCTGCTGCAGCCACACAATGGACAGTGGCAGGGAAAAGGGATCATGTGGAGGGATGAAAGGAGATGGAGGGCACATGTCCTCCAATGAGAGGGGTGGCCAAGCCCAGCTAGTCTGCAGGGTGCTGGTGTTTTAGTAGTGCTGACGGTAGGATGGAGCCATGTTGTGCATCCCATCTCTGTTCTTTAGTCTTCCCCTGGAAAGGGAACATCACATCCACCTCTGGTTCCCCCAGGCATCAAATTGGGGGAGTGCTTTCAGCACCCTCTGGCAATTCTCCGTCCCAAACTTCCCAGGGCTATATCCCTATGAGACGGAGTGCACGTGGCTCATTGTGGTGGCCGAGGGCTCCTCTGTCCTGCTTTCCTTCAGCCACTTCGAGCTGGAGTACCACGACGCCTGTGCCTACGACTACCTCCAGGTCTACAACGGGGCTGCCCGGGACCGGGGCAACCTCCTGGGCACCTTCTGTGGCCACAGCCCTCCGCCACCCTTCTCCTCCGCCTGGCACGTCATGGCTGTCGTCCTTCCGCTCCGACCGACACGTGGCCAAGCACGGCTGTCGCCGCTGCCTACTGGAAAGGTATCAGGGAGAGATGTGGTGGTGGAGCATCTGTCCATCCACCCTCTCCCACTGTCTTCATCACCTGTGCCTCCTTGCAGATGCCTGTGGCGGGCAGCTGACGGGACTGTCTGGGGAGATCACCAGCCCCCGCTACCCCGAGAGCTACCCCAATGATGCGGAGTGCCGCTGGAACATTGGGGGGGCCAGTGGTGGTGGCCCCCTCACCCTGGTGTTTGCTGACTTCCAGATGGAGGGGGGCCAGGGCTGCAGCTTTGACTACGTGGCCCTTTTCGACGGCCCCACTGTCACTGCCCCCCGCCTGGGACGCTACTGTGGCAGCACCCGCCCACCCCGCACTGTCTCCTCCACCCCACACCTCCTCATCATCTTCAAGTCAGACTTCAACATCGGTGGCAGGGGCTTCAAGGCCCATTTCTACTCAGGTGCGGGGTTGTCTGTGTGGTGGGGCAGTGGGAAGAACGTAGGGACAGGTCAGGGTTGGGGTGGTGATTCTCTCCCTCCTGCGGCAGGGAGAGGATAGTGGAGGAGATCACTGTGGTGAGAACCTGTGAGATGATGGTGTGAAGTGTAAACCACCACGCTGTGTAAAAAGCAGCACTGCTGCTTTCCTGGGCCCTGGGCTGTCCTTCTCTTGAGCAAGAGTCGCCTTTCTCCTTTGCTCATGCTATTTCCTGGGAATATGGGGTTTCCCATGTGCTCCCTGCAGGACTTTAGCCACTTTGGGAGTTTTCCATAACCCCAAAACTGCTGACTGTCCATCAGCCAAACACAAGGTTGGGGAGCAGTGAGGTGAAGGGCAATGAAACAAGTGATTGCTCCTCCACCAGTTTATCCACACACGCAGGGTTCAGGTCTGCTTTTGATTTTCTCTTCTCCTTTTTCCCTGAGCAGGAGAGTGCCAGGAGGTGTTCACTGCCATCAAAGGGAATTTCTCTAGCCCACAGTACCCCAGCTTCTACCCCAACAACCTCAAGTGCCAGTGGAGCATCCATATGCCCACGGGCTACCGGGTCAAGGTGTTCTTCCTGGACATGGAGCTGGAGGGCCGGAGCAGCCTGACGGGTGGCTGTGACTATGATCACCTGTCTGCCTTTGATGGTGGCACTGAGAACGGATCCCTGCTGGGCCGGTGGTGTGGCGGGAGAGCCTGGCACCCGTCATCTCCCGCAGCAACCAGCTGCTCCTGATCCTCCACACCGACCGCAACACAGCCAGGAGGGGCTTCTCCATCGCCTACGTGGGAGGTGAGGTCTCACTTGGGTGCTCCTCAGTGCTTTAGTTACATCAGAACATGCCCCAGACCGTGCAATTTCTGGAAGGACCACGCGGTGATGGTTCCTTTCTGCAGGAGTAGAGCCCATGGCTCCTTAGGGTTGGGGTGGAGGAAGACATGGTGAATAAGCTCCAGCTCCTGCAGAGTGCAAGACGCACATACTCCATGTTGTATTTAGTATTCAAGGAGATGCTTTCCAGCTTCAGATTCCTGTGTCTCTGCCACTGTCATGCTCCTGTTTCTCCCTCAGAGGAGAAAACAGGGTTTTTTTTAGGGAACCAAAGCCCCAGGGCAGGTGACCAGCTCAAGTATCACAACCTTTTTCCTGTTCCTCAGGATGCCTCCAGTCCCATCAGCAGCCGGCTGAGCAGGCAGGCACAGACCGCGCCCCTCCTCTATCTCTACTGGCAGCTGCAGGGGAGGACAGGGCCCCGGGGCACAGCATTCCCAAATCCACCCAGCCAGCCCTGCCTGGCACGTCCCTGCTGCCGGCATACCCCGTGTCCCAGCCGGCACATCCACAGCTGGTGGGCGGAGCGGTGTGTAACCTTCCTCCTCCATTTGCCAACCTTTGCACCTCAAACACCAGCAAATTTATGGCGTTTGTTGTATTTCAAGATAATTACATCCAAGCTGACCTGCAGGTCAGGGATGATTCAACCAGGGGCAGCCTCGACAGAGGGCTGGAGCCAGAGCAGCACTTCTGGACTGGCAGTCCAGGGGCTGGGGAGGCTGGCCCTGGGTTTATTAGCTTTTATCCCTCAGTTGCAAAGTCATTCTTCATTTCCAGTGCAGCAGAAAGGATCGGGGTGTGTGGCTGTAGGAGTAAGAAATGGGATGGAGTTTTGTCCTGAGCCTCTGCAGCCTCTGGAGGGAGAGACATACTGAACATCGAGTAGGCAGTAGTGTGCACAGCAGGTCTGTCCCCGTCCTTGTCCTTATTTCCCACTGTTTTACAGCAGTGTGCAGGGAGAGAATCTTGGCCTCACTGTATCTGGTCATGGAAAAACCCTGCTCCCAACAGAGGACGTTGCAGACACATAGATGGGGTGCTAGTGAAGAGTGGGGGTTGTTCCCATCACAAAGAGGGATGTGACTTCTCTCAGTTGCCCAAGGTTCCTGCATCCCCTGGTACACACATTGTTCAGATGCATGTTAGGGGAGGACAAAAGCTTGGATGTGAAACTGAGCCTCCCTTCCTAAAGCTGAGGCTGCTGGCTGTGTTTGCCCAGGGATTCCAGCATCTGCTTGTGATTAGGTTCCTGTGTGGCACATCCAGCTGCCAGCACTGCCAGGAGAGTGGCTGCTTCCACCGGACACGCTGGCCTCTCCCCACCACTGGCTTTCTCGGGAGCCCCCAGAGGCAAAGGGGCACCTCAGCCTGCACATCCACACCCCTTCAGCCATGCAGATATTTTCCATTTGGGCCCACCAAAGGGCACGGCTTGGGCTGGGCGTGTGTGATTTATGGCCATTTGAATGAAAGCCTTCACGGCAGGGGAGAGAATCCACTTTCTCCTCTTCTCGATCTAATGCACTTTAGTTATTTGGTAAATATTCTAATGGCTTTATAATGCACTAAGCGAAGCAAAGTCACACTATTTTTTCGTAATGATTTTATTGCATCTTCCCAGATTCAGGAGGAGCTGGAATAATTCAATAATTCATAGTGCCCAAGTGGTTGGTTCAAGCTGAGCATGAATTCACTTTAAAGAGGGGGGTGTTTTTCCTCTCTGCTTCTTTCCCTGTGTGGATGCTTTCTGCATCCAGAGGGGCCAAATATGATGCCAAAGGGATAGTAGTGGAGAGAGGCTGGGATCACCATTGCCTTGCTCTTTGTCTCGGCATCCTGGATGGCTCAACAGCAGCTCCCTCTGTGCACTCTCTTCACCAGCTCCCCATCAAAAACAGCATTCGGAGGGCAGTGGAGGGCTGATGATACTTGTGACAGGAGGATCTGGGCTGGGCCATCCACTGGGAGGATGCCCTGGGGCCGTGGATCTAGCTCACCCTTTCCCAGGGGCAACCAAGCAGCTGCATCGCTCCCTGCAGGCGTGGGGTCCCTCTGAGAGACATCCCCTCCATTTCATCCCTGTAGAGCATCTCTTACAGGGGTGTTGTAGGATGCAGGGGAGCCCTGTGCCCACAGCAAGCCATCCACAAAGCTCTCATGGTCTGGTCCTGGGCACCAACTCAAATGTCTCACTGGATTTACAATGATGGAGAGTGGCAGTGACAGCATGATGGTGTTGCATGATGATGAGTGGCACTTGTGTGTCACTCAGAGACCTGGGAAGGAGGATGAGTTTCAAGGGGGTTGGTTGATGGTGAGGTCTCTCTCTGAGGCAGAAAGCAGGGCAGTGCCTGGGAGCCATCTGTGTCTGCCCTTGGCATGGGACAGGACTAAAACACTGATATTGCTTTCTGCATTTCTGGTGTTGCTCCTTTTTCCTGAAAACTCATCATGAGTTCTACATGTGTTTTCTGTCCCAATAGTTGTGCCCATGAACATCAGCTGCACCCGGACAGACTTCCACATCCAGATCCCTGTGCAGTCTCTGGCCCAGCTGGAGAGGAATAGGATTTATTTGGGGACCCCCTCCTGTGCAGCCCGGGTGGTTGGAAGGAACTTCAAAATACACACCAGGTTCGACACCTGCGGCACCGAATCCCAGGTGAGCAGTCGGCAAACCCTCCTTTAAAGCAAGCTGGGTGGATGGTTAACCCTGTGCTGGTGTACTGGCTGCAGAGAGGCATTCCCAGTCCCTCTCACATCTTCCAGTAGATAACCCGTCTGATTCATGGCCAACCCCTCCAAAGCCCTGTGAAAAGAACTGCACAAAGCTCTAATGAGCTGTGGACCCTTGTCTTGCAGAGGCGCAACAACACGTCTGTCATTGTCAGCACCCTCTACATCGATTTTTCAGTGGGTGACCAGGAGGACATCCACCAGTACGAGGTGCAGTGTGAGCCAAAGAGGAAGGAAGCCTCGGTGACCCTCATTGCTGGTCCTGACCCATCCAGGCTCAGCCAGGCAGAAAACCTGGTGGATGCCCAGCAGGGGAGGGGAAGCAATGGATGCCCATGAAATCAAGAGCCAGGACACCAGTGACATCATCTTCATCAGCATCTGCATCCTGGCCGGGCTCCTCATGGTCATCGCAGTGGTGGGGCTGGTGCTTCTGTAGGATGCTGCTTTCCAGATTTCCAGGGCTTGCAATCCCAGTCCTGCCCAGGGCGAACACATACCCCAAAATTAGCCCTCAGGCCAGGCTGAGCACAAACACAGCTGCCCGAACAGAGTCACAGCTCGCAGGCCCCAAAA
Source organism: Chiroxiphia lanceolata (assembly GCF_009829145.1). NCBI lineage: Eukaryota > Metazoa > Chordata > Aves > Passeriformes > Pipridae > Chiroxiphia > Chiroxiphia lanceolata. The sequence goes on along the minus strand of NC_045645.1, from coordinate 9,430,654 downwards.
CTCAGCCTGAACCCAACCTCCACCTCCTTCCAGTGTCTGAAAAATCCAGGCAATAGGCAGCCGTTTCCCTTCCCAATTTGTTTTCCTCTGTCTCAATCTGTCCATTTGGCTCGGGAATGCAATTCTTGCGCTCCCTAACTCTTCCTGCACCTGCTTCAATTTGTTTTCCCTCTAGTGCTGCTGCTTTCAGGAAAGTAGCGTTGTTTGCCGATGGCTGCAAATCATCCTGTCAATTATTTCTTGCTGAATTCTTGAAGGTACAAACCATCCCCAAATATTGCTGTATGCCGAACAAATGTTCTCCATGCTCCCACCCATGCTTGGGGGGGGGACCATGGAGCTGTGGTGTAGGTATCTCCACGTGGCACAAACAGATGTAGCTCACGTAGATGCTCCCAGGTGGTGTTTCTGGATGTCTGTGGGTGATGTGATGAGATGAATTTGCCATGCCCTGGAGCTCCTCATTTGATCTTCTCATGTTGTCTCACCTTCTCTCAGGACTCACTATGAGTGCCTCAGCCGCCAGCAGCTGGAAGGGAAGAGAACAATCTTCCTCTCCTCTCCTCTGTGTTTTCCTCCTTTCCAGCATATTGAGGGGCCCACTGCTGTGAACTCTGTACCAGTCTCACTCCTGAGGTCTGAAAACATGAGCAAACCCTGTTGTGGCTTGGCAGGCTGTGGTGCCATGAAGCCCGAGATGCTGGAGTGTGGAGGTTTTTGTAATCCTGTAAAGATGGCCTTGGCAGGAGGGGCTGGCTCCTCTGGGACCTCAATGACACCAGACCTCCCACCCTAGTCCCTGCAGACGGTGAGCTCAGCAACCCAAGAGCATGAAAATAGGAGTCGTGTGGTCACCTGCCCCTCCAGAAAACTGGGGATCCTCACCATGAGCCCTGATGGATGGATGAATAGCCCCTGCCTGCCTCTTGTGCCATCCCAACACAAAGGACTTTTGCATCCCCTTTAGCATCACAGAGGGGGTGGCTGTCACAGAACAGCCTGTGTTCATCCTGGTGTGGGTCAGAGCCAGCATATGGCAAAGCCACAGGAAATCTCGCTGTGGAAGCAGGGTGCACACAGCCCTGGGAGCCTGTGTAGGGGCCACCCCCACTCCAGCCTGTGTAAAACACACTGCAATGCAGGGAGAGATCTTAAAATGTCCCAGCATAGTTGATCAGGGGCAAAAAATGGAGCTTGAGGGCAGTGGGAAATCCAGGAGCCATTTTTTTGGTGCTGTCTCTAAATGTGAATGAATCCTAAGGAGGACACTGGGTATCTCTGAAAAGCATTGCACAGCACAGCAAACCCCTCTTGCTGCTGAATCCAGCATTTAGCAGGGACTGACAGGATAGTCCCATCAGTGAAAGGCTACCCTGACGGATGTCCTGCTTCCCTCTGGGACAGTTCTGTACATCAGGGGAAGCAGCAGCAAAGGAAAAGGATGATGCTTGAGCAGCTTTTCCTCCCCGATTGCACCAGCCCGCGGATGCCTGAGAGGGTGTCTGGGGAGGGAAGAAGGCACAAATCTGCGCATGCCTCCTAACGAGGAGCCTTCCTTAGGATTGATTTAGTGTATGTTGGTGCAACATGTCACCAAATACAAGATTTCTGAAGGAAATATTTGCCAGTCCCGTTAAGCTCCATTAAGGCAATGTTTTGAGAGCCTGTTGTGTATGTAGATGGGAAACAAGGACAGACCCCCTCATGCTGCCTGCAGAGCTTCACTGCCGGTTAATTGCTGGGTATAGAACTGTCAGCTTGAGACCACAGTTACAAGATTGACACTGAAAGAAACTTAAAGATATAATTAACCTTCTTGGTGGCCCAGATTTTGCTGAAACAGGTGAACGTTGCAGCCGCTGGTGCTTGGTGGGGAGCCCTGGGCACCCAGCAGCATCCAGCCCTTGCCTGCAGGACAGACACCTCCTTGCCCATCTGGAGCCTCTGGCACCTCGTGATTTACATGGAAAAACGCTTCTCTGGGTAGCTGTTTGTATTGCACACAAATAAGGAGTTAGACCAGGTCCCAGGGTCCAACAGCAGAAGCGACCACTGCTGCACTCACCCCAGGGAGGGTTTCCAGCTCTGGCTCTCTTTCAAAGCTGCCTGAGCATCCCTGGGTGCAGCACTCACCTGCACACACCCATGGATGCAGGACTGGTGCTGTGGGAGCAGCTCTGCTCTCTGAGCCAGGGGGATCCCCAGCATCCCCAGCCCTGCAGGGTGTTATCCAGGGGCTCATGGATGGAGTGATTAATGTGATTTGAATGTTTACAAAAGACTTTTCCCAGCTTGTTTCTGCCCGCATTTGCAGCTGCAGCTGCCACCAGCAGCGAACCACTCAAACCGATCATCCTGCTCGGAGCAAGGAAAGCCTCTGGTGCTGGCTGAACAACAGCCCTCTCAGCCTCAGTCATCCTCCGCCGTGTCTCAGACTCTGATTTTCTCCATTAGGTTTAGGCATCCAGTCTCTCCCTGCTCTGCAGGAATTGCTCTTTGACATTCCCTGTTAAACCACCTCTTCCCTGACACACCAGCTGGAGAGGGGGACAGCGCAAGCACACAGCCCAGAGAGAGGGACTGCCCTGGTCACTTCATGAAACAAATCCTTCTTCTGATGTAAAAGCCCCTCAGACGAGGGGCAGAGATATCAGGAATCCATCACCAGTGGTCCTTCCCTCGACCGTGACTGTGGTTCTCACATATCAGGCCTCAGTTTCCCTCTTTGGTGTTTGCTTGGTTCTTCCCGAGCAAGCAGGAGAGCAGCAGGCACAGGCAGTGCTCCTGTTACTCATCTGATTATTTATTTAGAGCACGATGACTCGACTGTGCCGGGCTGGATGCAGCCACCCCATTTCCTGGCTTTGCTTATGGACATGGAGTCGCGTCTCTATAGAGCAGACAAAGGCTTTGCTGTTGTGCAGGAGGGAGAGCCTCCATTATCCCTCTGCAAATGTCTGAGTGCAAATCAAGTGAAGAACTGTTGGAAAACTGTAGATCATAGAAAACAGGACTGGAAGAACCCCCAGGAGATCAACTGGTTTATTCGTCTCCTTCCCTGGGGGAATTGCTCCCACCGGAGAGAAGCTGAGCTAAAATATCCGAAAAATCCCAGCCATGCTTTCCATTTTTTCTATATTTACCAGAAGGTTTTCCTGATGGGGTGTGCTGAACGGGGCTGTGCTTTTGTGCTTCTGAGTTGGACAATGCAGCAAGGGTGGAAGTTGCCCCAAAATGGGCACTGCTGCTGGCACAAGACCCTGCTCCCCCTGCCCTGGGGTACTGGGCAGGACTGGCCGTCCCACTGGGGGCCCAGCAAGCACATGATGTCATGATCCACGCCACGAGGATCTGGCAGCCTTGGAAAATCCCGTGGCACCTGGAGCAACTCCATTCTGGTGCAACTGTGATGGCCATGAGCAGCCCGAGGAGCCTCAGGGTGGGAGGGCTCTGCTGAGGCTGCAAACTCAGCACAGCTGAATCCAACCCTGCAGCTGAACCCAGTCTGGCTCAGAGTGTCCCTGATGGCCCCAGAGCTGTGAGGCTTGGAAGGGGTGCGGTGCAGGATGGGTGTCAACCTTGCCTGAGCTGGTATCACTGCTCTGTTGCCCCCCTGGAGTCACCTGGTGTGAGGCTGAGCAGCACCACAGCAGGGATGCTCTGGAGATTTTTCCCTTTCCCCAGGAATGCCAGAATGAAGCTGGCCAGGCTTCCCTAATCCTGCATCTCTCCTCGAACTTTACGGTTAATTTAGCAGGGACTGGCCCTGGGGTGAGCACAAGGGCAGTTGTGGGCTGGAGCAGGAGTGGGTTTGCTGCTCCTTGGGGTGGTTTTCTTGAGGATTGTGTTTAAGGCCAGGAGGCCACCAGCCACTTTTCCACCAAGCCAGTCAAGGCCCCCCAGGACCTTGGCATGGATGAGTTGGTGGGTGTTACACCAAGAGGGGGTCTGTGCTGGGAAGGACAGAGCTCACTGCCCGTGCACTGGGTACTGCAGCTGGAACAGCAGTGGGAAGTTGGAGGCGGTCATACCTGGTGGGTACTTCCAGCCCATCAACAGGTAGGTGCCCTGGCCACTGGCTCTGTTTGGGGGAACAAAACCACAGGGGCAGCAAGAGGCTGCTTGGCAGCTTCCCCTGAGCTGCTGGTGATGGATTGAGGACAGGTTGGTGTTGGGGAGGAGACCACCATTAGGTACCACCTCCTCCCCCTCTTCCCTCCCAGCACAGTGATGGACTCACCAATGTCCCGACACAACAGTCCTCGGTCCATCACAGCCTGGGGGAAGCTGCAGCTAATCCTGCCTGCTAAGGTGGGCAATGCCAGCCTGCTCCAGGGGTGTGTCTACCTTGGGGATCCCGATACCCACTGGAGACCCTGGTCATAGTGACACAAATCCTATGGTGGGGGTGTCTCTACCTTGGGGACCGAGGTAGTCACTGGAGATCCTGGCCGTGGTGGCACAGTTGAAGAGGCACTAGTCAAGCAGCCCAGCCATCTGGGAAAACATAATGGATCAAGCATATGGACAATTAAAAATGCAATGACGGCATTTACCGGGAGCGGTTTTCCAGCTTATTTTAAACCCTGTTTCCCGGTCATCACAGCCCCAGGGACAGCAAGGTTCTCCCCCCCTGCTCATGGGGATTTTGGTGTGTGGAGGCTGAGTGGGGCATTTGCTCCATGATGAATGGATGTGTTCACAGCTGGATTTTGAGCTCACCCCTCTGCAGCAGGTTTGGGGGGTGCAGATTTGATCCTGTCTCCAGCTGGTTCTGCATGTTGCAGCCCTCCTCCTCCTCCTCCTCTTCCTCCCTCCATCTGGGACAGGAGTGCAGTGTTTGCAATGTGAAAATTTGAGCTGAGGCAAAATATTGGCCACAGCAGACATGGTTTTGGCTTTTTCTTTTTTTATTTGCCATTGGGGCTGGCTGTGCTAGAGGAACAGTGTTTGTCCATTATAGGAGCACCCTTTATAGGGAGATAACTGCTTGCTAGATAATAATATATAATTAGCAAGGATCATTCCATAATCTAGTTTAATTGACAGAGACCATGAATGTGGTTCAGGGGCTGCCAGCACAATTAGAGCATCATTAATTGCAGTGTAACCCTGGCATAGGCTTCCCTTTTTTGGGATCCTATGGCATATCACAGACCCTTCGTGCCTCAGTGTCTCATCCTGTGAGATGCCAGTTCATCCACTTGAATGGTGCTGGGCCCTGTATGGAGGAACAAGGCTTTGGTGGCTGTGGCCAGTTGGGCTAGGGAATTCCCTCCCTCTACCTCTTCTTTTCTGTTTCCCTCTATCCCTCCTCTGCTTCAGTTCCCAATTTCTGCTCCATCCTATGATCCTGCCCTCCTGGTGTGCTAACTTCCTTAGGAGGAAAGTTCCTGCCTGGCCAACCCTTCATATCGCAGGGCTGCCAGAGAAGCAAATGGGATCTAAAAGTTTGAGTTCTTTGTGCAGAAACCTTTGAAGAGCCTCTTGAAAGATGAAAAAAGGTGAGCTGCTGCACACTCTCTTTCCAAAGGACAGGGAGGGTCTTGTCTACTCCCATCCTGTTTTGCCCAAGTAATTTGCAGCAGGACAAAGCTCTCCTGAGCTGCGCCTGCTGGTGGGGAATGGAGCAAGCTGTCACCTGATGCCTTCCCAAATTTTTCTCTTCAGAAGCCAGGGTCAGAAGTCAGCTCTGGCAGGGGTGAATTCCCTCTTCCATCCCTCCTGGTGCTGCCCTGAGCCCATCCTGTATTCCTCAAAAACCAGCAGCATGGGGAGGGGGATCAGGAGAAGATACCTACTGAAGATGCTTCCTTCCTCTCTTTGCCAGGTGCAGCAGGTCTCTAGAGGTCTGTCAGCTTTAGGTACCCATTTGCTGAAATAAATCTGTAGGCTAGGCTTAATCAGGGGAAAAAAAGGGAAAAAGTACAACTTTTCTCCCGATTGGGTGCCGCCCTCATTTAATGTTTCCCCTGTAAAAAGGGAAGTTGCTGTGCCAGAGAAACTAAGCACAAGGGAGCCCCCACTCAGCCCTTTCATCCTCCCTTTTAATCTAGAAGGGTTTCCCCAGCAAACCTATTTAGCAGGTAACCCAAAGCATAAACAAATGCAGTTGTGCAGGTGAGGTTGGTCCAAGGGGGGGGACTCTGTTTTTGAAGCCTAATTAAAAACTTAATTACTGCCAGATATCAAGTATCCTGTTGTCACATTCAGCATCATCCTTTGGGAAAATGAAGCCCTTTTTGGCCTATTGTTTTTCCATCTCTGTTTTTGTCTTCTTTCTCCACCTTCTTTTGTTTTTGACCTTAAAGTGGTTCCTAGTTCTCTGCATTCCTCCTGTCCTATGGCTCTTGAGTCCAACCCTCCAGACTCTTTTCCAGTTCCTCCAGACAGTCAGTTTTATGCAAAGCTGAGTCTGTGAATCCTCAGCCCGAATGTTACTGCCAGCTTTAACATCAAGATAGAAGAGCTGGACCCAGAGCTATATACAATTGGGTCCCTTTGAAAACAAGTGGGGCAAAAACATTAGCCATTAAATAGAGGAAATTTATAAGAGAGTTTTCTGCTTGTGTACAGTAAATCTGCATCCCTGAAGTTAATTCTTAAGTGAAAAATATTGGCACGGTCAGACCGTGTGGGAAACTTCTCTGGCCTGGCTTTCATTAGACCAGAAGTTCCTAATTTTCAGGACCTTTGCTTCTCACATGCTACCTAACTAGAGAAAACAACAGCCCAGCACCAGGAACAGAAAGCTGAAAATAAATAAATACTGCAGGTCTTGGTGTTGCAGCTCTGATGCAAAAGCTGGGTCGTTCATTGATCCTGAACCTCCTCTGTGACAGTCCAGGATACATGAATTCAATTACAGCTGTGCAGTTCAAAGCTATTTAAGTGGGAAATGGAGCTGATTACTTGGAAGAAGTAAATTGAGGGGTTTCACATCTCTTTCACAGCCTGGTCAACAAGTGTTAGGTCTTCACTGACATATTATCCATACTGCCACCACTCATGTATCTGCCAGCTCCTGCCTCCACACACCTAACATCAGTTTTCTATAAATGAAATGTTTGTTTTCAGAAAAGTCAGCTGTTTGAGGATACCTTTGCAATGTGTACAGGAAAAAATGGTCTTGCACTGGCCCAGGCAAACAAAACAGGGTTTAGATATTTTTAAGAGAACCTGCAATTACTTAACTAAATTTATGGAGTTCAACACCTCAGGTTAAGTTTTGGGTGTTTCTTCCAGTGTCTGCAATGGAAAAAAGTAATTAGCAGATCCAAGAAAAGACAGTCACGTTTTAGGGTGAAGATACAAACACCATGTCTGTCACAGCCTTAGTAACAGATTATGGAGAACAAGATGACTTGTGGCACTAAAGTAATCAGACCAAGTATGAGGCAAGATTTCCAGTTTTTAATAACTGGAAGGAATTTAAACAATAGTTAGTTGCTTAAATCTGTTCACGTTATCATTCTGAACCATGTTTCTTCTGGAGGAAAAAGAAGCCTTTAAAAGGAATAATTTTCTTATATCCCAATTTTATTTAGAAAATTCATTACAAGTTTTTTCACGTTACAGTAGGAACAAGCACCACATTTAAATCATGAGTGAGGTATGGAAGGCTGAATGAGCTGCTCATTGAACAGCAGAGGCATTAGATAGCACCTATACTCTGGGGCATTTTGATTTTCACTCCAGAGCTTTAGAAAATGCCCCAAATTGCAGAATGACTGAGATGATGGAATAATGGAGAGCAAGTTACTGAAACCCATTTTGCATCCAACTCTGGAATGTTGCAAAGGAAAATCACCTGGCTTGGCAAAACAGCTCTTGCCACAGGCAGGGCCTAGCTGCAGCAGACGTGGATGATTTAGGGCTAACTAGAATTTGCAGTTATCCACTAGGAATCTCCTCCCGTGGACCAATTACCCCGAATTCCCAGTATTTTCTAACAGCACAGCACAGAGTTGCTCCTTGATGTTACTTAGCTGATTCCACCTGAAGATCCACATCAGGGATGCAGCTAAACTGAGCTGTGACAAACGGGCAGGAAGGAGAAAGAGGTGAATCAGCAAGGATGGAAAATATACAGCAGAGCAGAAGAAACTTTTCCTGCAACAAACCCACATGGATTTCTACCAAGTTAGATTTACAGCACCACTTCCATCATTAGCTTTCCCCTCCAGCAGCCCTGTTCATGGAGTGGTGCTGGAGAGTCAAGTCACACTGCCAGCACTCCTGCGCTCCCCTCACCACAGAAAGGGCTCCCTGTTCTACGGGGCTGTAGGCACAGGAAGTTCTGACTCGGGATCACTTTTTATGGTTCTGTACAAGGGCAGGGACAGTGAGTGTGCCAGCCTTGACTTCAGCTCGGATCTCAGGTTTGTGCTTTAATGAGAAGACAAGAGCTCGCACTGTCCTGCGATACGGCGCGTTAATGAGGCGGGAAGAGAGATGAAAAGCTTCTCGCTCAATATTTTCAGCCAGTGGGTGATCAATCTGAAAACAGCAAAGTATAAAATTAGATCTTTACATTTAATAAGGAGACCAACTGATTGAAATTGGACTTTGGTGCTTTTCAGTGTTTCTTCATTAATCAGCTTAGATTCAAGGAAATCTACTTCCCATCACAAGTGTAACAGGAAGAGCAATTTAATTCCACCCCAGCAATTAAGGAACAAGGCAACATGGTCAGTAGCAAGGAACATGTCCCCATCTCCAGCTGGGTGGCAGTACTTTGCCATCACAACAGGAAACTAATCTGTGACAAGCTTTGGGTATCAAGCTCAACTGCAATTATAGACTATGCTGTAGTGTCTCCATAAAGCTCACTTTTGGTCTTGCTGATAGAAAGTACCTTGGATACTATTTTAAACTTAATTCCAACAGCAACTCTAAGACGTGCCAAACACTTGGCAACTCTGCCTTGTGCTATAAAGGGAAATGTGGGCCCTCTGTGTGTAGAAGGAGGTGTAATTAAGAACACAGAAAGGGATTTGCTAAATGTTAATTATGTAGTTATTGCTTCAACATGTGCCAAAACCTGTAATTTAGCACAGTTTAGGAAAAAAAAATCCCCCACCCATAAAGAAATGGTTTTAGTTTCACTTCCCTTTTGTGAGAGGTAATCTCCCATGCTTTGCATGCAGGAGATTCCAGCGAGCCAGGTGGTATTCCTCAGAGTCCTTTGCCCATGCCGGTTTTCCTACCCATCACTAAAAAGTCCCTCGATTCGCTCAGCCCCACCTTCCCTTCTCCTTTTTGTCAGCCTCTCAGATGTCCCTGCTCCCCATTTGCTGGACCTCTGTGGTTCTTCTGCCTTTATGAGCAGTTCAACTCCTGCTGTGAGCTCTGCTTGCACATGTGGTGATACCCACAGGTTATTCTTCCTTGCTGTGCTTTCAGGTGAGTCCTAATCCAGAGGCAGCTCTGCTTTACCCCAATTCTCCTCATTTTAGAGTGGTACCATAATCTTTATGTTCCACAGATTTAGACTTTACTTCCAGTCCTATCACCATGCATAGATGTGATTTCTGAGTTTGACCCAGCAAAAGTGAGCTCCCACCTTTCTGAGGCATTCCTACAGCAAACCATCCTTCTGTGCTGCCCCAATCCAGATGCACTGGAAGTTGGAGAGGTTGTTCTCACAGCGAGAAAACACATAGCTTTGAAACTCTTGAGTGCTTATCACTTGACTTGCCATTTAAAGGATAATTAATGAATAAGTTAAAAAGGATAATTATTATGGCATTTCATAGACCAAGCAAACTAGTCATTAAGCCTTACAGCAAAGCTCTGTTCATTTACTTAAAGATACCTGAGGGATCTGGTATTTATCACCACTTTATATACTTTCAACCTTGTCTCTGTTTTTGCAATAGATTTAAATTTACAAATGTTTAATTAGAAAACACTCAAAAGGTCCCACTGTTGCTTTCACAGCTGTTGAGTAGTAGGAAAAACTTCATGTTCTATTAACTTCCTTCTCTTGTATAACCCAACTGCAGTAGATGCACAACTGATCTGTTGACTGGTTATGTAAATGAGAGCAAATACACCTTGCTTACAATTAGCACGTTGACTTGGTTAACAACCAAAATAAAATTATCTGCCTTGAAAACAAAGCTGCTCATAAATAGGGATGTGCTGTGAATCACTAAAAGTAGGAACAGGTCACCTGGTCTTGTCCCCACTCTGCAGGCAGGACCAGCTTGGCAGTAGCTGTGGCTGGGAAAGGTTTAACTTGTTCCCACAAGAAGTAATTCCTTGAGCTAAAGGCAATGGTTCTGAATGTTACCTCCAAATCCAGGGCTTCACAGAGCAGTTTCCGTGCGTTCTTCCTGAAAGCCTCGGACTTGGGATCGCTCCTGACCTCGATTGAGGGCCTGTTGGAGTGGTCTCTGATGAAGGTTCTCCACTCTGTGTAAATATCCTTGGCAAGGCCAGACACGTCAGGATCGGAGTGTTTGCGCATCTTGTTCACTGTGTGACCTGGAAAACAGGAACAGCTCCCTTGGGATTGGCAGGTGGGCAAAATACAATGGACACTGGCCAAATCATATCAGGGCTAAAGCAGCCACACATTTTTAACTGAGCCAGTGTCAGCAAAACAACCAGAGCACTGACGCAAACACAGATATAAATTTATTAGCCATTAAGCATGGAGTTCTCGCTCTTTGGCTTCTGCTGTGATTTTTGCCTGAGCAATTAGTAAGGAATTGTGAAAATTCCCTTCCCAAGTCAACAAGGTGTGGAGTGATACATGTAACACAAGGCTATGCTGATTTTTTTACACAGATCCTGGATCTGGTGAAAGCTTGTGAGCTTGGCCTACAAAAAATGCTGGTTTTCATGTGGAAACCCCCTTAAGGAAGCAGATGTTGCTAATGATGGCTGTAGCACGTTAACACCACGGTGACTCCAAGCAGAATCTTTCCCATCGACGGGGCCAGTGCAGAAGAGGCTTTTCTCTGCGAGGAGACAAAAGAGAGCTTCCTGCTTTCAGAGGAGTGTTCTTCCCTGACCAGAAGCGCTCTTGGCCAGGAGATGTCACTGTTAGGCTTCCATGGCTCTTCCAGCCCAGCCGACTGCAGGCAGGCACTGGGAAAAACCTCGAGAAAAGCCTGAATAAAGCCTGAACATGGCAAATGAAACCACAGCTCAGAAGACAGAGAAAAGGGCGGATCGCTTCTCCTTTTCAAGGGCTCTGTGATTAGAGGTCCGGCTGCTCTAATGGCTCTAACGGGAGCTGCTCATCTGCTGGGGATTCCTCAGGGCAGGGATGCAAGAAGCAGTTCTGGGTGATCTGAGGAGAATTTCTCACACGTCCAGTGGATTCAGCCAAATTATATAAATGAACCACGCCTTGGATGGCAAGAGAGCACTCAGACAGACAGCAGGAGAAAGAATAAAACACACAGGGACCAAGAAGAGTTCTTCAAAAATCTGACCACAAAAAGGGGTGATGCAGTATTGCCTGGGAGGAATTAGAGGACAGCTTTTTCAGTACCAGCTGGACTTTTTCAGTACCAGGCTGGTACTGCAGGCTGGATTGGCAGTGACACTAATTTCTTAAAAAGCTTCCAAATTAGTCTCTTTTGTACTGACAAGCCAAGCAGACACAAGACAACCTAATATTCACAGTCTAGATAGACAAGATATACCTATTTTAGTGGAAAGTAACACCTCCTTGGATGGTATTTTCTTCTTCAGCTCCCCCAAAGCCTCCATCAGGTTCTCTTTTGGTTGCCCAGGAAGCTCAAGTATAGACTTCCATCGTTTTATGTCTTCCACAACCACAACTCTCTGGGAAAGAGAAAAGCCATTAGGAAAGGGGGATATTCTTATGATAAATAGGGACAGTGATCTCAGCTAATGGGGCTGTTATCAACACATGAATTATTGATCATGGCATGGACCAGAGCACAGAATACACGATGGCCTGGGAGCATGGGTACTTGCTTGGGATTAGAAACCTTCTGCAAATTAAGACTGAAGTAGCCAGAAAGCAAAGTAAGAGGCTTCACTTTGATCTGCCAAACTCTGGCCATGTAGCAGAAAACGTCTGCTAGAAAAGATGTGTTTTGAATTTAAGGAATCCATTGTATAAATGTCTCTAAATAGGAAAATGGATTGAGGGAGGCAGGTATTATCTTTAGTAGGCTGGCAGAACCTGAATCCTGCTCAGATTTGCTTCAAATTTAAAATAAAGACAGCAAGGTGAGAAACAAAGCATTAAGGAACACGAATGCAGACCCAAGTACACTGCACATCCACAGTGTTTTTCGCTGTTTTTACCGTGGACCTTGACAGAACAGACTGCAAAGAGTGCGAGTCTCATATTTTGGATGTGCAAAGAGCCCTCTGCACCTGTACATCTCCACTTCCCTATTCCCTGTTAGCATGCCATCTCACGGCTGCCAAGACTTCGGTGCAGAGCTGGCACCGCAGGCGTCCACACACCGCTCCTCCCACCGCCACCCCGCGCTGCCCAGTGACCGCTCCCCCCGCCGGTGACCTGCCTTGAGGGACTCGAGGGTGACCTGCCGGCAGCTGCGGGGCTCGGCCGCGGCCGGGCGGGGGCTGCGCGGGCCGCGGGCACTGCGCACCAGGAACCGCTCCATGATGCCCTGGCCGCCCTCCCCCACGGAACCCGCCGCCGTCCCGCCATTTCCGCACGGTAGTTCCCCCGGGTGCGAGACTCTATAGGATGGCCGAGGTTGTCCCGCAACGAGGACTACACCTCCCAGAAAGCCTCGCGCGACGGATAGTACGGCCGTTCCGCCATTTTCGTCCGGTAGTTCCCCCCTGCGGTGACGCCCTACGGGATGGCCGGGGGTGCCGCGCGCGTGGACTACACCTCCCAGAACACCCCGCGCGGGGCGAGGGTCACATCTCGCGAGGGGCGGTGGGCGGCCGGTGCCGGGGCGGAGGGGCGAAGATGGCGGCGCTGCGAGGCGGCCTCTCTGTCCTGCTCCCGGTGCTGCCGCTGTTCCTGGCGCTCCCGACGGGAGCCGTCGCCGCGGGGCCGCTCCCCGCCGCCTCGTCCTCCGAGGCCTTCGACTCCGTGCTGGGCAACACGGCGTCGTGTCACCGCGCCTGCCAGCTGACCTACCCCCTGCACACCTACCCCAAGGTACGAGCGGGCCCTTCCCGGCCCCACCGTCTCCCCCGGACCCTGCGCGGCCCTTCTTTTTTCCCTCTCCCCCTGCAGCTCCGTCTCTTCCCTAAAAACAGATCCTTCCTATAGAAATAGGTGGTTAGGCTGCAGCTTGCCAGTGAAGCGCTATTTTCAAAGCACGGTTTTGTCAGTCCTGGGTGCTTTTGTGGGTTTGGGGGTGTGTGTGGTTGCTGCTTTTTTCCCTCCTGTTCCTAAAGAGGCAGCTGTAATTTGGCTTGGGCTGCTGTATATTTTGGGCACTAAAACAGAGCTGTGTTGGTGGCAGGGCAGAGATCCTGAGTCAGGGTGCCAGTGGGGCACTTGGGTGGTGAAGGATGAAGCATAAATGGTGACACAAACAAGTGGCTCATCAGAGCCTTCATGGAATTTTTTCATCTCATGAGAAAATACTGGAATAGTGTCCAATGGGAATTTAATTTCGTACCACAGGGTTTGCTGTTGGTTCAGGCTTTGCACAGCTTTGAACTGCAGGCCTGAATTTGGAAAATCCAGGACCCAAAATCTTATCCTTCCTGGTTCTCTGTTAGCAATAAACTTCATTATCAGCTGTGGCTGTGTAGCAGGTGGAACTCTTACCTCATGTTTGGGATTTCACAGGAGGGTAGCAGGGAAGTAGAGCAGTGCCAGGGTTGGGTAACAGGGCTTTGCCTGTTTTCCTGTGGAATTCAGTTGGATTTTGCAGCTGATATTGGTATTTCCAAAATATTATTGGTATCCCCATGATATTGGAAAGAAGTAACAGGGAGTTGTTTGGAATATGAGTAAATTTACATGTATACTTATGGTACCTACATGAAGAGAAAGAACTAAACCTGAGAAATTAGAGCTAAACATTACCCTAATATATTTCCATTGTTTTGGTGCATTGGTTTACTTACCTTGCAGGACTCTGTCAAGTTCAAGGAAGGCTGATATTTCTTTGGGTTTTATTGTACTTTTGAATTTTGTTACTTTTCAAATTTGAATTTTGGTGCGTGTTGTTGGAGCTGTGGACTAATACACTCACCCCTTCCTTTGCATTTAGTGTTTGTTCTGTTTGTCACAAAACTACTGGTGGAATTGAAGGAAATTGTTTTAGTTGTCACTGGAAAGTAAGACAAACTTCATCGAGACTGCCATGGAAACCTGTCTGCTAAAGCTGATTTCTATGGATATTAAATTACAAAACACATTTTGTGCAACAGCATCACCCACCTTGTCAGTGTTAGAGTTGAGTTTTAATTTGTATTCACAGTTTTCTGCTCTTGTGCCTTTTAAAGTGTGTGAACTGGTGCTCTCAGCAGTGGCCAGGTCATTTACAGCAGGTTGTACACGAGGTGTGGTGTGTTTGGGGGTTGTTAAATTAATTCAGAGTCTTGTTTGCCACCTGTGCAGTCATTTGAGTGGGTGATGGTTTCCTTGGTCTGGTTCATGGGTCAGTGACAGGGTGTGGTCAGAGGTGGGACACTCACATGACAGAGGCTTTAGTTCTGCAAGGTGGAGAACCCAGTCTGTGCACATCCGTGCCCTTGCCTTTGTGGACAGAAGAAATACCAGGTGTAGGATTTCTGTATTTGCTTAATTTTAATAGTTACAGTGAGAAAGCACTTTTTCCCTTCAGTTCATTATAAAAAAATTTTATGTTTCTGGAGCTGGTTTGTCAGCAAACAATTAACCAGGGTACTGGTGTAATACTTCAGAAGATAATCTCTTATTTTGACAGTTCTGTTGTGATTCTGAGTAGAGTCTGGTAGATACATTGTAATCAGTGTCAAAATCAGGGGTTTTTTTGTCCTTTCCTTCTGGGTTCTACTATTTAAGTGATACCAGAGATTTTCTGCTCTTTGTAGGGTTAAACAAGAGTAAATCTTTTCCTTTCTAAGAGCACCGTCTCTTAGTTTTAAACACAGCATTTTGTAAAAAGTTCGCTTTGTGGATTGTAGGATTGGAATTACAAAACACAGTTTGCTGTTCCAGGTTTGCCCACCACAGAATGGAGAGCTCTGTTTGAATTAAATCCATAGGGATGTTTAGTGTTACAGAGCTGTGGCTTGGGTTTACTTCAGGTCATGTTTAGCTGGGTTGTAGGTCTGGTGGAGAGGAGGAGGACAAAAAAAAACCCAACCATACAACAAAAAAAATGTTTTCTGGCAATTTGTTCTGGACTGGAGGGATGCAAGCCTGTTGTTGTGCCTCCCCAGGAAGAGGAGCTGTACGCCTGCCAGAGGGGCTGCAGACTGTTCTCCATTTGCCAGTTTGTGGACGATGGCGCCGATTTGAATCGGACCAAACAGGAATGTGACTCTGGTAAGACCTCAGAACTCCTTCAACATCCTGTAATCTGAAGGCATAAAGGAGGGAGGAGCAGGAATCTCTGTTCTCTGTTAATTTCTCCTTACCTGATCCTTAGTGTTGAATTTCTTAAGTGTCATCAGTCTCTGTAAATAAATTCGAAATACTCATTTTACTATAAGCAGTTTGTCCTACAAAACACAAAATGACTGGGAAAAAAATCCAGTCAAATAGTTTTCCTTTAATGTGACAATCAGTCCCATTTACCATTCCTGACAAACTTATGTATAGAAGTGAATTGTTCAGATGGAATAAGAACACAGATCTTGTGCCTTGTAAATCATGGTTTAGGCTACATCCTGAGCTTTCCTTACAGCTAAACCTTTGGGAATTAGATACATGTTTTGTTTGGAATAACCCTTTAAATATTGGTGAACTAATTCTCTCAGGGTTATCTGTTTAGAGCAAAAGTGAAGAAGAAATGTAGAATCATTTAAGTTGGAAAAGACCTTTGAGTCCAACTGTTCCCCAGGACTGCCAAGGCACCCACTAAACCATGTCTTTTAAATACCTCTGGGTATGGTGTGTACTATGGGTCAACTAATAGTGGGTTTGGAATTGTATAGAAATTTCTTCCAGTAATACTGAGGCAGCTGAGTCACAGTTTTATGCAGAGCAGGAAAGGTGGGAGCTCTCCATCTTTATTGCCTATACAATTACACACCAGGCCAGTGCTCAAGGGAGGCATTTATCCTCTTAGTAGCTCATAGAAACAAGAGAGCTCATGGCCAGCTCAAGGAGCTGATGGCAGGTAGGGAAGTAGAAAGCCTGACTTGCAAAGATGCTAATGTGACACAAAACTTCATTAACTGCTCCAGAAATGGGCTAATGCTCTAGTCTGTCACACACTGTGTGTAGCTGTGATCCAGCATGTCAGCCTAGTTGTCAAACCACACACGAAAGAGTGCCATGAAACAGGGTAATGTACCAATAGAGCACATGTAGAGTAATGGAACAGTTGCTTATTTCTGGTTTAACTCTCCTTAATGGAGCTGTTGTTTTGCTGGCTTATGTTCTATAACCTGCTGGTGGGTGTCCTGACTGAGTATTCTGTGCTTGGCAGATACATCTTGGCTGATCTGCTCAGTTCTGTCTCCTGATGCCTCCTACAAACACTGCCTTGGTGGCAGTTGCAGCATGGAATTGCTGCTCAGGTGCCATGAGATGAACTCTCAAGCATTTAGCTGGTGGTGCCATGCTTCCTGCCAGCTTCTTAGTCTTTCTGATGGTCCATTTGTTCCTCTGGAAAATTGGGAGAGCTACTGTCCTCTCTGTTGCTACTCGGTTTGATTCTTCAGTTCAGGTGCTACTGCAACATTGTCCACCTGAGCTTTAGAATTTTGTGGGAGAGCTCTCCCTGATTTCTCCATGGGCAGAGCACTCTAAATTATTCTCTCCAAATTAGATTTATTGATCTTTATGATCTCTAGTCAACAGTGAATAGAAGCTGTCTGTTAAACAAAGAGTTGGCTTAGTTTTTCATAAGAAATTATTCTATAGTACTTTCAGTGCAGTTTCTGTGCTAACAGGGGATGCTCATTTGATTTTCCTGTGATACCATGACTTCTGCTGTTACCTCAAAGGGGTTTAATGGACTGATGGTCCCTCTGGGTTTATTAGGATTCCATCTCTGTTCTCTGAGGTAAAATTTGATGGTTTATGTGATATCTAGAGGAAAAGCTGTAGTGGTAGTGGGAGGATCAATGAAAACTTGCATCCCTGAGCTCGGCCAGGGTAATGTTGCTGCTCAGTTGCTCTGATTGCAGTCAGATTTCATCTCCCTTATCTGTTAAAGCTCTGATTCTGTCATTAGACCTCAGAGCAAATGCTACCCTGGGAGTGATTGCCATATCTTTCCCTGCAAAGGGGATTGTCAGTCTTTTAACTGCTGCTTTGTTTCTGATCCAACTTATACTGAGAATGTTTTCTTAACTAAAATGCAGAATTTATCATCTCATTTGGGGAACTTCTCCCTTGCAGCCTGTACTGAAGCATACTCCCAATCTGATGAACAATATGCTTGCCATCTTGGATGCCAGAACCAGTTACCATTTGCTGAGTTAAGGCAAGAGCAAGTAAGTAGGTGACATGTTTTTCAAATACCACCTACTTGTTTCTGTTCAGTATGTGTATTCTCTTTTTTTTTTTTTTAAGTTTCTTCAAATGGAAAATAAACCCAAGGACTGAAATGTACCCTTGGGGTGAGGGGTGAGCAAGAACATGACCTCTGTCCTTTTTATATAAAAAGAAATGGAAAACATGTTAATGTTTTGCAGTTAATGTCCCTGATGCCAAGAATTCATCTCCTCTTTCCTCTGACACTGGTGAGATCATTCTGGAGTGACATGATGGATTCAGCTCAGAGCTTCATAACATCCTCATGGACTTTCTACCTTCAAGCAGATGATGGCAAAATTGTCATATTCCAGGTGCTTACCTTTTTCACTGAGATTAAGGTGTCCTGGCTGCTCACTTTAGGTCTGCTTCTTCCAGTCATAGAAAAGGCTGTAGAGAACGATCAGAAGTGCTCAGTTTTTGCTGGTATTTCGCTGCCTTTAGAGCCAGTTTAATGGGGGAAAACATTCAAAGTTAGGAGAATGGAGCATGTCTTCAGGTTAATTTCTGTATTAGTTCTGAAAATATAAATTATCAAGATCAGTGGAAGCTTTCTAGCATGATCTCCTAACTCCTTATTTTGTTTTAGTCAAAGCCAGAAGTACAGTATGTTCCACAGCTTGATCAGGAAACTGGAGATACAAGAGGATCCTTGTCACTGAGTAAAACAGCCTGTAAGTTGTTCTTTGTGCTTTGCGAGAGTAAATGCAAATGTTCCCTGTTATGCAAAGAAAAAAATAAAGTTACAGGTGGCATATGAAAGCAAATTTTTAGAAAGCTGAAATGTAATTATTTACTGTGTAGAGTGCACTATGTACACTTGGCACAGTCTGTGCTAGAAACAAAGCTCTGCTGGAAATGGAAACCTGCAAGCTGGGGCTGCTTTAAAAGCTTCTTTTTAGGCTTTGTGTAGAGCAGCTGTGTGGGCTTTGGGTCTTCCCTGTCCTGGCTCTCCTGACCAGTGTTTGTGCTGTTGTCCCTCAGCAGACAGACGTCCAGGGGGCTCACAGACATTCCGAGGGCTCTTTGAAGAGCGAGCAAACGACAGCTTTTTCAAGTGTCTTTCCATGTACGTATGTTCTGGATGTCTGTACCCACTAGGAGGATAATGGCCTTTCCCCTGTGTGTGTGGAGCACTGTTGCGAGGTCTCAAAAGTGCTACAGGTCTGTAGGTTCAGGATGCACAGCAGTTACAATTCTGTATCTCACTGTTAGTGTGCCTTTGCTGTACTGGCCCTGTGTTTTTTGCACAGTGTTCTGCCAACTTTGATTTTTCCTTTCCATTTCAAGTGAACAAGGTATTGATAATTTCCTGTGCTGTTTTTTGAGTATGTTCTCTGAACTGTTTAATCAATACTGTGTTTTGCCTTTTCATTAGCTCTGGATGTGTTTCAGGGCAAAGCACTTCTTTTGTATTTTGTTTTGGGATTGTTTGATACAAAGCCCACTGATATGTCTCATTTCCAGGCTGAAAATACACAGTATATATTTATTAGAGCTTTTCTGAAGATCAGCATGTCGATCCTTCTTTCCTTTATTCTGGTTACTCTCTCTTTAAAAGTTTACACATGAAGGATCAGTGAGTTGGACCCCAAATGTGTCACAAAAAACTGGTTTTAATTCTGTAAACGAGAGGATGCTTAGGGCCCAATAACAGAATCCAGCAACTCTTCTGTGATCCTAAACAGGCATTAGAGTACCCAGGAGTCTGCAGTGGGCTGTGTAGTTGTAAAAGCAAGAGACTAATGAATTGGCAGGAAAGGCAGTCAAAATTGAGCCAAGCTTTTTAGAGGTCTATTGTCCTGTATTCAGTATATGAAATGTAGCAACATCCTTCTCATTTCAGAAATTCCAGTTGGATTTTAACCACTACACTTGTCCTGTCAGTGTTGGTGCTGCTCTGGATTTGTTGTGCAACCGTAGCTACAGCTGTGGAGCAGTATGTTCCATCTGAGGTACTGCATTTTATAACTTATTCATGAATAAGTTATTCTGAATTTATTCTGAATATTCTGAATTTATTCTTTATATTGCTTTTATGCTACAGCTGTCTAGGGACTAAGAAACATTTGGGGGAAGTTCATCTGGAAAGGGGGTTTTATTTTTGAGGATGTGGTTAGCAAACCAATTTTGTTTATTTAAAGTATGATTTTATAGCTGAGCAATTCTTGCTCATTCCTGAGGCCCATAGGAGCTCTGAGCCTTACTCAGGCAGCCCAGACAGGATGTCTTCTGGTTTGTAGCACTCTCCTCTTGACAACTTTCAAATTACTCTTAACAAGTGGAGGCTGATTCTAATTTCTCTGGGAATAAAGCTGTTCTGAGGGTTGGGTGGTATAGGTGAAACCCAGTATAGGTTGAATCCAGGAGGATCAATAGTGAGAACAGTGACAGCGTAGTATTGGTGAGTGCAGAGTGTCTGATCAGAGGGGGCACTTTCCTGGTGCCCAGAGAGTCCTGGCTCACAATATTTGCAAACCAAAGGAGCTGTTACATAAGCACTGTGGCTGCTGTTTTTCTGGCAGATTTAATATACTTCTTTTGGATGCAAGTCTAGTTCCAGCCATGAATTTCAGATGTTACAGAAAGCCTGGGTTAGCTTGTGTGGCAGGGCTGCAACTGTCAGAACCTGGAATGCAGTTACATAATGAAATTCCTTTTATTCACAGTATGGAGAGTCTTTATCTTAAAGTTCCTTGTTTAAATATTTCAGAAGCTGAGCATCTATGGAGATTTGGAATACATGAATGAGCAAAAACTGAGCAGATACCCACCCTCTGCACTTGTTGTGGTTAGATGCAAGACTGAGGAACATGAAGAAGCAGGACCTCTTCCTACAAAAGTCAATCTGGATCAATCTGCAATTTAAATAAGTCTCCATTGGATCCAACAGACTAATTTTAACAGAGATAGCAACTCCTGATTGATTGTGGTGGTTCTTCAGATGAGAAGCTTAGCAGCCAGTCTTTAAATGCAAATAAAGTTGCAGAATCAACAAAGGTCATGGGATTTTGTTTTCAACTAGTAGTAAAGATTCAGACATGAATTTGTGTTTGTTTCCAGGCATAATCACTTTTTGCTGGTGTTTGCTATGTGTCTTTTTGCTTACAAAAGCTGTAAGCATGCTTTCCATACTTCTACCAGGACACTTTCAAACTTACTTGTGTGTTCTAGGATGTAATGTGTACATTCAGAGTTAGCTTTGTAAAGGTATAAGAAATTTTAAGTAGGCAGGAGATGCCTTTTTAGTGTTGCACTTTCTGTTGTAGTTAAGAGAAAATATTATAAAATTATCTGCTGAATTTTTTGTACTTGTTAATGTCCATGCACAAACAACCCTGTCTCCAAAAACAGAAATATATTTTTTCTACAGTGTGGCAATATTTGAGGTGGAAAGCATTTGTGAGGTACTGTAGGCTAGAACTCAGCTTGTGAAAAATGGAAACTTCATTAAAACTTATGGACATATCCCTTCACATGCAGAGCATAACATGGTCAATTATTTTGTCAAACTTTAGCCTTTAAGTCTTAAATTGCTTGTAAAGTTAGCGCCTGTGTTTTCTGAAAAATTCTACTTTCTGTTCTTGATTAACTGTTCTGGTCTTGTAACTTCATTTACAGAAACAAGTTGATTCCTGAGAAATGAGAGCAGACAAATAAAATTGACTGTATAGAAAACGTTGACTATATAACTTTTTGCTATGGTTAATTATTGACCACAGCAGGCTCGGTATGAGAAGCCTGTCCATAGCCTTCCTCTCCTGGGCAACGTGACCTGATTTTGCTGTGTGATTCACTAGGACAGCAGCAACAACCAACAATGTCCCTCATGTTTCTAATCTGTTTTTTGCAGTTCTTTTCTTTGAGGAGATTGTTAAATGCTGGTTCCCAGTGTTGGCAAGTTGGGGGTGTGGGATTTATTGTAGGGTCTCTGAGTGTTTGAATGCTGGCTAGAATGCATGGTGCCCGACTCACTGTCGTTTTGTGTTGATTCTGCAGAACTCCCTCGAAGGTTTTCTAACTGAATAGCTGGTGGAAATGTTTGTAAGGTCTGTTAAAATGTTTCCTTTACTATTACACGCAGTTGCAGAGGAAGTGTTACAGCTCCAAGCAGACGTGGCTGTTTGCCTGTTCCAACGTGGACAGTACAACCTCTGTTAACACTGATGATTTCACAAAACTTTCTCTTCAAAACTTTATTGCTTACAGCCCTGGGCTTAAGTTAAGCAAACAACTTGTGCTTTCATTGGGTGTTTTGTCTTTTGTTTGCTGTTTAATGACATTTCAGCCGAGGGATCTGTGCAGTGCAGCCAGTGATTCAGCAATGTGCTGTTGGGTCACAGAGAGCTCTGTGCCTGTGGCACTCTGGCACTTGGCACTGCTGGATCCAGAGCCAGCCAGAGTCTGAGGAATTCAAGTGTTGTACTTGTAAGCTCTTGTCAAAGGATCTTCCCTCAGTAAAATCAGATACTATCAAGTAATTGAACTGTTTCTCAAGATTTCTAATCTAAATGGACTCCTTAAGCACTCTTGGCATTTGACTGCAAAATGTCATGTTCTACTCATTTTTGTTTGACTTCCTGAAATCTCCGTTTTCAGAGGCTGCAATTTGGGTTTGATCTCTGCTCAAAACCACTGTTTAAATGAAGGGCCTTAAATTATTGAAATTGTGGGAGGAAAGCATTTTATATTCTCTTTAGGCATGTGTTCAACTGAACCTGTATCAGATTTAAAATGGAATCATCTTGACACAAATGAGGCGACCCTCTCAAGTGTGTGTATTTCACTGCTGGCAGAAATAGCCATGGCACATTTGGGGGCAACTGGGGGTTTTTTAGGTGCTAGAATTAATAATCTTCTGTCATACTGAATATCTTGATCTGTGTTGTCTCTTTAGCTGCTCTGATCTTTGACAATTTTTTTTTTTTTATTTAACTTCAGAAGGGCTTGGTTGTGTTTTTTACCTCACTGTCATGAACTCATTTTTCTGAACTATAAGTGGTGTTTGATGTGAGATAACTGCTCCAAAATCCAACTGTCTGGTTGGCTACAGCTGAGCTTGATGATCTTGGTGTAGGAAATAGGTGGGGGTAGGTGTCAGTTTGTAGAATCATAGAATTATTTAGGTTGGAAAAGATCTCCAAGATTGAGTTCCACTGTTCCCCCAGCACTGCCAAATCCACCACTAAACCATGCCCCTTTAGACATGTGTTATGGACATTTGCCTCTTGCAAATGCCTCTTGCATTTTAAACATATCCATTGTCTTACACAGGAGTTTTGGCAAACTCACAGTCACCTAATAAAGGTTCAAAAACTAAACCTCTTTAAAGATAAACAGATCCAGAATATAAGATGTGGGGGGTTTAACCCTTAGTCTGGCATTCTTCCACGTTGTAGCAGATGCCCAGACTTGCAGGCTGTTTGCTATGTGGCGTTTGGCGTTTTCACCCCAAATTCCCCATGGAAAAGGAGAACTTTGTAGCACCAGATTTCCTGTGAGAAGCTGCTTAGGACAAATTGGTGCTGCTGTGCTGAAGGAGGAGCTCCTGAAAGACTGTATTTAATTCTGTCTGTTCTGTGAGTGCAGGGCTGACAGATGCCCTGGCCATGAAGAGCGTATTAACTCACTGTAGTTGAGGATGTGTTCTATGTGTGGGGATGGAGAGGGAAGTAACTGTAGTTGTTCCTCTGCATCAGGCACTATTTGGTGCTTTGAATCAATTCAAGGCAACTGTCTTGAGACCACCTTAAAGACAATCTACCCACCAGCCTTTCTCTGAAGGTCCGGTGAGCTGGTTTTGCTAGCGCTTGGGAAGGAATCGTGGTCTGTGGGATGGCACAGTTTGGAAGCACTTGAGCCCTACAGACCCACCTACAAGCAAGAAGAACACGGGCTCCTCAAACACTTCGTACTGGCGCTTTTTCTCCCCATTGCCCCCATGGCAAAACTGCCTGCTGGTGATGTTTTATCCTGCAAAATTCCCCTTCATGTGTGCTGAGCCAAAACCTGCAGCCAGTTTAGAAGGCTGCAGCCTTTTTGTAAGTTTGTGTTTGCTGCAGGCTGAGCTGCTAAGACTTACTGCAGGCCTGGAAGTTCAAGTACACAAGTAAAAGAGTACCCTGGAGGATTTTCTGTGCCTGTGCTTGTTGCCCAAGCAGGGAAGCTGTTCCAGATGGTTGTATCTTGCACAGCTCTCCTGAGATCTGATCATGTGGCTGATGCTGCCGTGAGGTCAGTGTGTCAAATTGGGAAGGAGGTGGGGGAGCAAGGAGGCTTGCATGAGGATGATCAGACTCTCCTCCCTCAAGCTTTCATTATGAAGGGGGTTCTCCCTGACTGGCACCAGGGTAAATGCAGTTGGCATCAGCTAGAGGTGAGTGTTCACCTTCCAAGCTGGCGTCAGGAGTGGCAGTGGGGTTTTTGGCATCTCAAATGTCCCTGTCCTTTGTGAATTGTCTAATGCCCTGTTGTGAAACCAAGGTGGAGCCAGGAGAAATGAGAAGCCAACCACAACCTGTGCTTTCAACCGGAGCTGCAGCACAGGTTCAGCACTGCCCTTCCCATCCCCTCCTGTTTGGGTGCCCGGGCAGCAGCGCTCTCCTTGCTCTCCTACCTCTGTTGGGCTTGTATCCTGGTAACATCGCTCGTGGTGAGGTGCAGAAAACTCCCTGCAGTCCTTTGAGGGCTGTAGCTCTGGAAATTATGAACAAAACTCACCCCCAGGTACAGTTCTACGTCAGAAAAACCTTATATTCAGCTGTTCCCTGGAGTACATGTGTTCTTGATAGTGTTGTTTGTCTTGACCTCTTTATCGCCGCTTTTGTGAGATTTCAAGTAGTTTCTACTTAATTTGATACAAAAGAAAAGTGTTGATATAAAGTGCTGGACCTAGTTAGTGTTTGTTTTACAAATGGGTAATTAAGGTTTAAAAGGTGATTTGATTGATTGCTTTGGGAATTAAATCTGGGCCATGTTTCCACCAAGGCAATTTTTGCTTGTACGTGACAATAAAGGAGTACATTATGTGTTCCTGGGTAAGATGGTGTGAGACTTAGAAAGGCAAAGCTTGTGTGGCTGCTGCGTGCTGCTTCTGTAAACATCTTTTATCCCCTTCCTTCTAGAGGAATGGTGATGTACCTACTTGTGGTTCAACAAAATCCTTGTCTGGAAAAAGAGGTAATTAATAAAATGCAGAGCTTGACTTTAATAATAAAGTATAAACCAATTGAAATGTAAAATACAACCAGTATTTATGGTTTCTTGGGACTGATTTTCCACTCTTTCTGTGTAGTAAAACTTCCATACTATAAAACTAATAAACTTTAGCTGTTCTGTGTTATCTTGAAGTTGGCAGTCATATGGTACAGTAGCATGATAGGTGATCCTTGTCTGTCACAGAAAGGCTCATAATGAGCTTGCTGAGGGGTTTCTATGTATCTCAATAGTCAAACTTCAGCAAATATTGTCCATATTTAGAAGGAGAAGGTGAGCTCAAACAGAATCAATAGCAAACCTGTAGATCAGGTTGCAACATTTCATCACTGCCTTTATTTTATACTCGTGTAAACTGTTATGCTTCCTGGTCAGAGTTTTTTGTAGACACAGGCATGCTGTAATTCACTACTTCTTTTCTGAGCTGAAATGTTCTGTGTTTGGTTTCCACTTTAGTGTGACAGAGGGAGAGGTTGCTGTAGCCAAGATCCCTTTGCTGTATGGAGGAAAGGCTATGCCTTCACTTGAGTTTGAATGACACAACAACCAAGTAAACGCAAAGCACAGCCAAGACAAATTCAAACTTAAAAGTTCTTTAAATTTTTAAAAGTTGGTTTTTTTAAATTCTAGTTAAAGCTCTTTAAGTTCAGTTATACCAAAATCAATTAAACAGGCACGATTGTCTTAAGTGTCTTAATGTTTCTGAGATGACCACATTAACATTTTTTGCTGTTGGTCTGGAAGTACAAAGGAACGCAGGAAAATACCGGGTTGGTTTAGAGGCAGAGCAGGTTGCTGAGGTGAGGGTGGGTGACTGGCGTCACTCTTCCTTGTGCTGCAACTGTGTTGCAATGCCTGTGGGTTTGGCCTTCAGCTTCTGAAAACTGGAGTCCCTGGAAGGTTGCTGTGCCCTGGAGATGTCCTTGGGGACGGAAAGGGCAGCTCTTCGGCCCCTTCCCAACATTTTGAGCTGATAATCCAGCCTCATTCTGTGGGAGAAAACCTAGGGCATTTGTTGGGGCAGAAAGCCCAAAGTGCTGTAAAATCAAATTTTACCTCCTGAGGAGTTTTGCTGTGGGCTCTGGGAGGGCACCTTCCCCAGCCTTTCAGTGACCTGCCCTGTGCTTCAGGGGCACTGCTGTCCCACAGAGTTGGGCAGGGGCTTGTCTTTCTCCACCCTTGTGCATCCAAATCCACTAGATGAGCTCCAACAGAGATGTGGTGTTTGTACCATTTGATCTCGGTGCTCTGTAACAGCAGCACGGATTCTTCCATACTGCAAGCAGCAAAATTCTCTGTGAGGAGGTGTTTACTGTTGGAGTTGGGCTGCTTAAACTCAACTATCAACCCCTAAACCCCAGCAGCCCACACTAGTCCCACATGCAGAGCCCCCTAAACATCAGCCTCACGTCTCTGCACTGTTCCCCTCTGAAATACCCCAAACCCCCTCTCAGCCCTGCTGGATCCTTTCCCAGCCCCTCACCTCTTCCTCTTGCCTCCCAACAGAGCCCTGCCATCCATGTGGTGCCTGCACTGGCTGCACGTGGAGACGTGTCTGCATCTCTGCCATGGCACTGCTCGTCGTGGTGGCTGCTGTGGGCTTGGGGGTGGCACTGGGACTCCTGCCACGGGCACCAGGTTGTATCCCAAGAGTCGTTATTTTCTTGGTAAGGGAGGCAGAAATGATGCATGAGAACAGCCCTCATGTCCAGCACCATGTGTGAAAGTGATGCTTTCCAGCGCAGACCAGGAGGAAGGAAAGGGATGAGCAGGGTGGTTTGGGGCTGTGTCAACCTTGCACAGCCCCAGCAGCCTCCAGCCATTCCTCAGCTTCACTGTCCTGCTCCATAGGGCTGGGATAACTCTGGGTAACACCATCATCCCTCAGACTGCTGATTGGTATGGTCTTCACACTCTTCCGTGGTCCTGCCAGAGATTAATCCTGGCCCCTGGCTATTTCCAGAACAACAAATGAGTTTCAGAAATCCCCCTTTATTCCCCCTGATCTGTTCCTCGTGTCTTAAAAATGCGGGAAAGTAAAGGATTTCTTGCTTTCCCCTCAGTGAACCGCTTCTGCACAGACCCCAGCAACCGGACAGGCTTCTTGTGTGATGACAGAGTGACCTGCATCCCAGCCAGTTGGGTCTGTGATAGAGTCAGCAACTGCAGGAACGGAGAGGATGAGCAGGAGAAGCTCTGTGGTGAGTGGTTTTGTTGTGACCATCCCCCCTGCACTAGTCTTCCTGTTGTGAGACAGAGCAGCCGGTGTTCCTCTAATCCTGTTCTGTGCTTCTGAGCAGATAAGCCTGGTAGATCCTTTGTAGGGCAGATACTGAGAGATGGCACTGCCCAAAACCCAGTGGGCGTGCCAGGGATCAAAGAGTCCAAGCTCCTCTGATCTTCCTAGGGTTTTTTTAAAACCATGATGCAGTTTTCCTCCACTGGTAAAGCTTTATGCCTACATGGGTAATTTATTGTCCTGTCACCCTGGGAAAAAATTGATTAAAGCAGAAGCCTGGGGCACTCAGACTCTGCTTCTGGCTCAGCCACAAGCATCCCTTCTCCTCTCCAACCACAGTTTCCCTATCTATGGCATCATTCCTGCCCTGACACTGCATAGGGAAGGACTGACTGACCCCCTATGATAGCAGCCTTTGGTGGCTGCCATCTCCCTCTTAGCCAGTGTCTGTGCCCAGTGGAGTTATGCATGTCCTGTGCGTCCACCCTGGCAGGTGACTTGCCCCACAGCCTCCCAGGATACCTGGTTTTCCTCTGCAGTAACCCCAGATTCTGGATCTATGCCGATCAGAGGTGTAACGGGATGAACGACTGCGGAGACTGCTCGGATGAGTCGGGGAGCTGTAAGTCTCTCTTCTTGGGCAACAGGTCTATTCTGCTGATGGATTGCAGTAGGTTGTATAGGCGTGGTGCTCATGGATGCTGCTGGAAATGCCTGGAGGCTGGCATCCTCCACTAAAACACAAAATAGCTGGGATAAGATGTGAGTATGAACCAGGCAGGTTGCATCCTACCAGCTGCCAAGGGTTCTGTATCAAAGCCTGGTGGCAGCCGAGGTGGCAAAGGCTCCGTGATTTGCTCCCAGACCCAAAAGTTGCTCCTCCTCCATGGCTTGCTGATGTGGAGCAGTTTCACTGTGGTGCATAGGCAGTGACCATTCCAGCTGGCTTTTGGTAGTTGGTCAGGAGATGGGCACGTCTCTGAGCTGGGAAGGGCTGAGCCTCAGCAGCTTCAAAGCCATCTAGATCCCCCTCTTGCTGAAACAAACCTGAGCAGCAGGTTTGTTCCTAAGTCACCTCCCTTGTTTCAAACAACAACAAAAAAAAGAATTACAGCTCATTGTTCCTCCCAGGATGGCCTGTCTGCTGTGAAGGTCATCACAATGTCACACTCCATGGTTGTCCCCCACAAGTAGCACAAAGCTGGTGTCTTCTTTGGTGGGTTCACAGTCACAGGGTCATCACCAGTGCCTTTTCTGCTGGGGGGTGAAAGGGTTTTACCTATGTAAGAAAGGAGGGAAGGGGTCAGTGCAGCAGAAGCATTTCAGCATTTCATTTGCCTGTTTTCCACCTTTCCCAGTGGCCTCCTGTCCCCCATGTGGGTGGGAGTGGTGGAGCTGCATCCCTGTGCGCTACGAGTACTGCTCCTGCATCCCCAGGAGGCTGTGCCGGGATGGTGTCCAGGACTGCCTTGGCTGGTCGGACGAGTACGTCTGCAGGCCATGAAGTCCTGGCACCCCTCAGTGCTGGAGACAGCAGGGTGCTTCCCACACTGTCACCTCTGAGCCTTGCTGTCCTCCTGCTCCGCCACCCACTTGGGAAGCTCCAATCCAAGCAAATCCTCAGGAGCAGTGCAGTGACACTGAACAGGGACCAAGCGCACACGGCAGCCCATGCTGCAGGCTGGGTACTGACTGTGGGACACCTCCAAGGATTCTCCTGTCATGTGAAGATGAGCACTTTCTACATGGGCTTCTACTGCCTTGCACTCGATGCTGTGCAGCTCCTGGGACTCTTCTTCAGCTGCTGCCAGCACAGACACGGTGTCTGGGCAGCCCTGGGCCAGGGGTTTCTCCTGTATGGACATGCTGCTGCCTCTGCAGGCACAGGCAGGAGGAGAAGCTTCTATTTGCATTCAAAACACATCTGCAGATGGTTTCAGCAGTGGCTTTGAGGTCCATGTGTTGGTGCTCCTGGGACACTTCCTTGGGAATGCTGTGCTGAGGATGACACCCTGGGGAGCTGCTGCTCAGGCCACCTCCTGCTCGCTTCTTAAACCATGAAAGCCAATGTGGAGAGCATAATGGCAGGGAAAACTGAGGTGAAGAGGTTTCAGGGTTTGGGGGGATAAATCACTGTCCCTGTGCCCATGTAGCTGTCCCTGCAAGCCAGGAAAGGGAACCAGCATGTGGATAAACTTTACTTTTCTCAGAGCTGTGCAGTTTTGGAGCAGCAGCGTAGCAGGTTGAGAACAGCCATGGAGCTGGGATATGTTTCACCAAAATTGACAAAGAAGGGAGGAAAAAGAAGTCACAGCCTCAGAGCAGAGAGTGGCAGAAAACCAAGTGCTGCTCCCAAGGCGGTGTGGGATGACACCAGATCCGATTGCTCCTTGTTTTGTTCCTCTGCCAGCACTGCAGGATCAGGCAGCCAAGCCTTCACAGCAGGCCTCAGGATAGAGGTATGGGCATGACACTGAAATTTAAGAAAAATGTGGTCTTCTCTGCTCCTTTGAAAATCTCATCTGTCTCTAAAACATCGTCTCTGAGGAAAACCCACATTTACAGTGAGTGCACTTACTTTCTTAGGCCCAAAATAAACATCAGGCGATCTTTTTCCCATCACCCCCCTAGGTCACAGATATTTAAAAATAAAACCCTGTTCACTCATTTCCTCTCTGTCCTGTGATCTGCAACTCTGCATGTCACCATAACTCGGATCAATGGTGAAAGTTGCTTCTCATTTGTCGCTGGGATAAAGCTGGAGATCTGAGAGATCTTTTATAAATAGCTTTACAGTGTTGTGACTCATACTTAACCTGGAATGAGATGGCAAAACTCTGCATGGGGAGATTTTAAAGCTGCATTTACTAACCTGTCCCTCTCCAGGCCTGGCCAGGGTGGAGGGCTTGTTTTCTCTGTGCCTGTAAAATGTCACCCCAGTGCATTCAGTGCTGTGGCTCCGAAGAGAGGTTTGGAGCTTCCAGCCTCAATCAAAGCCTGCAATGGAGGTGCACATATTTACTGGAGAGTCACAAACACCTAATGCCTCAAGAAGCCTGGGCTGGGGTTGGTAAATTAAGTTGGGCTTATTGTAGTTGCTGTTGTTCCCTGTTACCCCAAAGTATGTTGTGAAGCAACCACTGGGGAAGCCTTGCAGCATCTCTTAAGGAGAGCTCAAGGAGGGGTGGGTGATTCAGAGGCAGCACTACAGGGACAGCATCTTCTTCTCAGGGAAGAGGAACTTCTTTCCCAGGAGGGAGAGAAAAATCTCACCCCTAATGATGGAAACTGTATATGGATAGCGGAACAACTGTAGTTATTAAGGACTGAACTAACCAGCTGTTAAAAAAAAATACAGGAACCCTTATGCTCAGCTGGTAAAAAAAATTGTGCCTCTCTCCATGGTCAGATTAGCAGATCTCCAGTGGTGAGAGGGCTGGCCAAAAATTCCATGGTGGCCATTGTATCAGAGGCAGCTTCAGGAGGAGGACTGCACTTGAGCACCACAGCCATCTTCCTCCCCCCTGCTTTGAGTCACAGTCTGTGCCGTTGCTTGTCTCAGCAGAGCGCTGAT